>NC_139389.1:63720000-64345000 GCF_054392235.1 Sus scrofa | reverse complement strand
TTAGGATCCCTTCCACTCTTCTTTCCAGATAGCATCTATCCTCATCCACATTTCTTTAGACACTTTCACTCACTTATTCCTTTGTCTCCAACAAAGGTAGTGGCCAGGGCCAACCTGGCGGAGCTCCAGAAGTGCTCCTGGCTTTGCAGGCTTGAATCGTGCTGTTGTCAATTGATTTCTGGGGTTGCTCCTCTGAGCACTCTGCCCAGATTTCCATTATGGCACTTGTGATGCTGCAGTGAAATACACATCACATCCCTTTCTCTCCATTTCTTCTGAGAGCTCCCTGAGTACAGGGGCCAGGCCTGCCTAACTTAGGTTTTTTTGTTTGTCTGTTTGTTTTTGCTTTTTAGGGCCATACCCACAGCATATGGAAGTTCCCAGGCGAGGGGGTGAAATGGAGCTGTAGCTGCTGGCTTAAGCCACAACCGCAGGAACTTGGGATCTGAGCTGTATATGCAACCTATACCACAGCTCACACAAGGCAGGATCCTTAACCCACTGAGCAAGGCCAGGGATCGAACCCACAACCGCATGGATACTAGTTGAATTTGTTTCTGCTGCGCCATAATGGGAACACCCTAACTCAGGTTTTTAATCTCTAGCCTCAGTGCGAAGCTTGGAAAGAGTAGGCACCCAGTAAATGTTTACTAAATGAATAAATGAGTTTTCTGCTCTAGTTGAGTGTCTCAAATCATTTCCAAATGATTCATTCAAGTGTTCCTTCCTGGATATCCTTCTCCACCTTCCTCTTAACCTTTTCAAAGGAAAGCACCTCATTGATGTGGGGAGTCCCACCTCCCTGCTTTAGGGCAGTCAAAGGATTTCTCACTCACACAGTCTCAGCAGACTTGTTGGCTTCAGAAGAGATGGTATTTTGGAGAGCTGCTGAATGCTTGGCTCCTGGGAATTTATTTAGGGCAATCCTGTCAGATACTACATTAAAGCAAGAGCCCCAAGGCACAGGACCCACGCACGAGGAAAAGAAGCTCTTTCAGTTCTCCCCAAGGCTGCAGCTTTAGTTTACCTGCTGCCAATGTCTCCATCATTTGATCACCTGGGACCAGAAGTCTGAGCCCTGGTTGCAAGGAGACATATCCCAGATTTCAGTGAGCTTCCATAAGAATAATCACCAAAGGAAAAGTCACGGCCTGGAAGTCAGGAGACTGGGTTCAAATCCTGACCTTCCCAACTGATTGTCAACTTGGGAAGTAATTTCACTTGTCTGGATCATTTCTCTTATGAACATGAGGGAGTGGGACCCAGTGGATTTCTAAAGTGCTAGAGTATCTACGGAAAAAAAATTTGTTTAATTGTGCATTTCCCTGTCCTTATGGCATTCGACCCTTACATGAAACCTGTGATTCATAAGCCAAATGACGTACTCACATTACAAGTGAGGAAATGTGGAGTTCCTGCTGTGGCTGGATACTGACTAGTATCCATGAGGATGTGGGTTCAATCCCTGGCCTTGCTCAGTGAGCCATGGTGTAGGTCACAGCCAATGTCTTGGATCCCGAGTTCCTACGGCTGTGGCTTAGGCCGCAGCTGCAGCTCCCATTCCACACCAAGCCTAGGAACTTCCACATCTGGCAGGTGCAGCCCTAAAAAGCAAAAAAAAAGAAAAAAAGAAAAACCAAAAAAACCCAAACAAAAAAACCCAAATAAACAAAAACAATTGAGGAAATATGAGGAGAAGTTGATGACCTTACCCTGCATCTTTTTGCCAGACCAGATAGTCTCCAGAGAGGCCACTAGAGAAGCTTTATTTCCAGGACCCCAACTTCCTTTCCCCCCTTACCCCTACATCCACTTTGTCACTCAGAGAGTAGAAGCCATAACAAAGAACCTAACTCAAAGGTCATTTCCACAACCATTCTGCGGAGGGGCCCAGGCCTTTCCCAAATTCCAAATGATCTTCCTCCGGGGCCCAGATTATTGCCTCTCAGTTGCAGGTTTGGCACAGAGGCCCCGGGTGGCCATGGGAACGTGGGCCCAGCCTCCTGCGCTGCCATGGCAACAAGCTCCCCCAGTGGCAGGGGCCAGTGCCCATCAGAGCGTGCAGGTGGCGCCCTCTTGGGAGAGGGGCCCAGCAGAGGTGGGGGGCGGGGGCAGCGGCTGCCTCAGAGCCCCGCCCCCTCTACCTCGCGGGGCCGCGGCTCTCGCCCGCCCGCCCTGTCCCCTGCGCCTACCTTAGTCAGGCGCGCGCGCGACCACTGCCCACGACAGGGCCACTTCTGCACGGTGGCGCGACCAGTCCTTCTTCCCAGATTGTGCCTAGACTCGTTCCTGCTTCCAGGCTGGGCCGACGCACTCGCTGGTGACCAGGGTGTCCCCGCGAACACCCTCAGTCCAGGACGTCGTCCCCGGATATGCGAGGCTTGCGACCAAGCCCCGCCCCGCCTGCGTTTATGGGCAATGTCCAGAGAAACCCTCCCAGGCTCGCCCGCTGCCCAGCCGTTCCCCGCCTCTGCCCCTGGGCGTTGATGGCGGCTCTAGACTCGCTACTAGTCCCAGTCCCAGTGGCGACAGCTCGGCGGCCCCAGCGGGCTGTTGAGCCCACAGCGCTGTCTCCTCCCTGACCTTCGGAGGCTCGGCCTGACCTGCCCTGGGCCCCGCAGGGGGCAATCGCACTAGCTGGAATCCCGCGGGCCAGGGCTGCTATCCTAGATTCTCATTGAAACAAATGGGTCCGTTTGCCTGCGCATGCATAGTAAAGCCAATTTACTGACACCAATCTACTACTGCCCAATTGGCTGTGTTACTTAGGGTGAGTTCCTAAACCTCTCTGAGCCTCTTCTGGGAAGTCTCAGAACAATAGGGACCTCACAGCTTTGTGGTGAGAAATGCAATTTTGTAGGCACACACCTGGCACAAGATCGGCTCTCAGTAATGGCAGCACTGTTGACAGCAAGAGCCAAGCGAGAGCGGAGCTGCTGAGCCACCCGCCGGGAAACCACCCACGTCTCCGCCCGTGGTAAATGCTGCTCACCGCCTCCCTTAACCTGCCATGGGCTGCGTTGTGGGAGTGAAAGGAAATGGGATCTGCCGGGAGGGTTGAGAGATATGGTTATAAATATCTAGCATTTATCAAGTGACCTTGGCTTGTCCCTCTTCAGCCCTTGCCTTATGGTCTCTCCCATCTTCCAGTAAAGCAACAGCGGCTCTCAGGATGGTTCCTAAAAGGACCGGTTCTGGGCGTGTAAGTGGCTGAGCTGGCCAGAGCTGGCTGGTCAAGGGGCTGGGGAAACAAGAGGCAGAGTGCCAGCCTCTTCCCAGGCCAGGCGAGGAGGCTTAAGTGCCAGCTGTTCCTCTGCTGCCTCTTCTCTAAGCGGAGGCGGGTAAGGGACTGCCAGATGCTGCAAAGAGTGCTCTCCCACACATAGAACACAGTGGTTATTTTGTCATGTCTACACAAGTGAACATATTTACTACAATAAAGTTTGAAAACAGAAAAACACAATGAAACCATCACCCTACCCAGAGACATTCAGCGTTAATATTTTCTAAAACTTTTCTTTAAGACACAACTTAAGTGCACAAATCTTAAGTCTACGGATACTAATATTTTGGTGAATATACTCACGTCTCTTTTCCGTGCATAGTAATACATTCACATTTTTTTAGAAAAAGGATTATTCACTAGAGTTCCTGTCGTGGCTCAGTGGTTAACAAATCTGACTAGGAACCATGAGGTTACAGGTTTAATCCCTGGCCTTGCTCAGTGGGTTAAGGATCCGGTGTTGCCGTGAGCTGTGGTGTAGATCGCAGACCCAGCTCGGATCCCATGTTGCTGTGGCTCTGGTGTAGGCCAGCGGCTACAGCTCCAATTGGACCCCTAGCCTGGGAATCTCCATATGCCGTGGGAATGGCCCAAGAAATGGCAAAAAGACAAAAAAAAAAAAAAAAAAGATTATTCAGTACATACCCTTTTATAACTTTTCCCTAGGACAGCAATATATCACAAATATTTTTCTGTAACATTAAAAAATCACATATTTTCATTTTTAATGTATTCTATCATATGAATGTAGCATTCATTTTTAACCCAGTCTCTACTATGGACCTTTAACTTGTTTCTAACTGTTCATTTCCTTAAGTCATGTCCAGACCAGCCTCCTGATACATACTTCCTCAATCATTTCCTTTCGTCCCTTGTATTCTTCCTTCCTACTCAGTCCCCAATTAGTAGTAGCTGTGTTTATAGTGAAGATGGTGCACTTGGCTTGTGCTTTAAAAATAGTTCATCTGCTTCATTAGCTCTGCCTTCCACATGCTGTTGGGGGGAGGGGGAAGCGACCCAGGAGGATATGCAAAAATCAGCACTGCCAAGTTTCCTGCACACGGGGCACGTTGTATCCTGCTGAGCCTGGACGGTTCAGAGGAGCTCCTGCTCTTGGAATCTGGGCCTTCCCTGTGGGGCCTCAGAGTTCCAGAGGGTTTAAGGCAACCTTGACCCAGACCAGTCCAGCCCAGAGCCCCCGGAAAAAAAGAATGCTGTCCACGTCCACATCCCTCCCTCCCTTCTCTTTCTCCATCCTCTTTTCTGCCTTCTGCCTCCCCCTTTACTGCCTCTTCTGCCCACCCTCTTTTTCTGCTTCTCCTCCAACCTTCTTCTGGCCTTTTCAAGGGAAACATCTGTAATGTGCTGAAAAAGGCCTTATCTTTAAAGTTATTGATCCCCCTCCCCAACCCTGCCCCCCTTCCTGGCTGTGAGACCTCAGGTGCCCAAAGGCTTGAGTTAATCACCTTCTCAGTTCACAGCACATTATCACCCTCAGTCTGCACAGGGTCGCTTGATTAATGTGGCTCTTCATTTCTTTTTATCTTTCCACTCCTCTGCCCACCCCTCCTCCCACCAGTTTAAGGTGTTTAATATATACTTTCGTTCATATGCATTCTTGCAAGATGTGTTGTACCACTGTATACATGGAATTTTAAAAAACTTTACTGTGGGAGTTCCCGTTGTGGCTCAGTGGTTAATGAATCTGACTGCGAGCCATGGATGGAGTGGCAGGCTCGATCCCTGGCTGCGCTCGATGTGTTAAGGATCCGGCATTGCAGTGAGCTGTGGTGTATGTTGCAGGCGAGGCTCGGATCCGGCATTGCTGTGGCTGTGGCTTAGGCTGGCGGCTGTGGCCAATTAGACCCCCTAGCCTGGGAAACTCCATATGCCCTATGTGCGGCCCTAAAAAAAAAAAAAAGACAAAAAATAAAAATAAAAAACTCCAGTGTGAAATAATTATAGACTCAGAGAAAGTTACCAAAAAATAGGACATAGTGTTCCACGAGCACTTTATCTAGCTTTCCCCAAGGATGACATACTCAACCATAGTACAAAAGCAAAACCAAGAAAGTGACATCGTTACGATACAGTTAAATAGAATAGAGACCTTATTCAGTTTTCACTTGCCTGTGTGTGTGTGTTTCTATGCTCTTCCACCCCATGAATAGATTAGTGTAACTACCATCACAATCAGATACACAAGGGTTCCATCACCGCAGGGGATCTCCTCTGTGGTGTCCTTTTATAGCCATGCTCTCAACACTCTGGTCTTTGTGCCCTGGCAACCACTAAGCTCTTCTCCATCTCTATGGTTTTGTCATTTGGAGACTGTTATATAAATGGAGACTTTTTTTTTAGGGCCACACTTGCAGCATATGGAGGTTCCCAGGCTAGAGGTTGAGTCAGAGCTACAGCTGCTGGCCCACACCACAGCCACAGCAATGCAGGATCTGAGCCGTATCTGCAACCTACACCACAGATCACGGCAACACTGGATCCTTAACCCACTCAGTGAGGCCAGGGATGGAACTCACATCCTCATGGATACTAGTTGGGCTCTTAACCGCTGAGCCACAGTGGGAACTCCCATAAAAGGAAACTTTTTTTTTTTTTTTTTTTTAGGGCCACACTCGCTGCATATGGAGGTTCCCAGGCTAGGGTCCAATCAGAGCCACAGCTGCTGGCCTTCACCACAGCCACAGCAATGCTGCATCTTCGACCTACATCACAGCTCACAGCAACATTGGATCCTTGACTCACTGAACGAGGCCAGGGATTGAACCCACAACCTCATGGTTCCCAGTCAGATTCGTTTCCACCGTGCCACGACGGGAACTCCAAATGGAAACTTTTGAGACTGGCTTCTCACTAACAAAATGCCCTTGAGATACACCTGGGTTGTTGTATGTATGGGTAGCTCTTTATTTTTTATTATGGAGTAGTATTCCATGGTATGGCTGTATCAGAGTTACATTCCATTAAAAGAAATTTGGGTTGTTTCCAGTTTGGAGCTATTACAAATAAAGTTGATATAAACATTCATCTCCAGGTTTTTGCATGGCTGTAAGTTTTCATTTCTTTGAGACATAAGCCAAATTTGAAATTGCTAGATCCTATGGTAAGTAAGCTTAGTTTCATGAGAAATGGCCACACTATGGAGTTCCCATTATGGCACAGTGGAAATGAATCCAACTAGTAACCATGAGGTTTTGGGTTCCATCCCTGGCCTTGCTCAGTGGGTTAAGGATCTGGTGTTGCTGTGGGCTATGGTGTAGGTCGCAGATGCAGCTCGGACCTTGTGTTGCTGTGGCTGTGGTATAGGCCAGTGGCTATAGCTCTGATTTGACCCCTAGCCTGGGAACCTCCATATGCCACGGGTGTGGCCCTAAAAAACAAATAGAAAAGAAAAGAAAAGAAATGGCCACACTATTCTCCAGAGTTCGTTATGTCATTTTATATACCCATCAGGAGTGTATAAGAGATCAGTTTCTCCGAGTTCCTGTCGTGGCACAGTGGTTAACAAATCTGACTAGGAACTATGAGGTTGCGGATTCAATCCCTGGCCTTGCTCAGTGGGTTAAGGATCTGGCATTGCTGTGAGCTGGTGTAGGTCGCAGACGTGGCTCAGATCCCGAGTTGCTGTGGCTCTGGCATAGGCTGATCCCTAGCCTGGGAACCTCCATATGCTGCTGGAGCGGCCCTAGAAAAGGCAAAAAGACAAAAAAAAAAAAAAAAAAAAAAAAAAAAAAAAAAAGAGAGAGAGAGAGATCAGTTTCTCCATATCCTTGCCAGGATTTGGTATTATCACAGTTTTATATTTTAGTTCTTCTAATGGGTGTATAGTGATATCTCATTGTGGTTTTAGTTTGCATTTCCCTAATGGCTGGTGATATTGAACATCTTTTTATTTTTTTATTTTTATTTTTTTATTTTTAGAGCTGCACCTGCTGCATATGGTAGTTCCCCGGGCTAGGAGTCAGATTGGAGCCACAGCAATGCAGGATCCCAGCTGCCTCTGCAACCTAAGCCAGAGCTCACGGCAACACTGGATCCTTAATCCACCGAGCGAGGGCAGGGATCAGACCCGCATCCTCATGGATACTAGTCGAATTCATTTCTGCTGAGCCACTGTGGGAACTCCTGAACATCTTTTTTTTTTTTTTTTTTTTTTTTGTCTTTTGTCTTTTTGTCTTTTGTTGTTGTTGTTGTTGCTATTTCTTGGGCCGCTCCCGAGGCATATGGAGGTTCCCAGGCTAGGGGTTGAATCGGAGCTGTAGCCACCGGCCTACGCCAGAGGCACAGCAACGCGGATCCGAGCCGCGTCTGCGACCTACACCACAGCTCACCTACACCACAGCTCACGGCAACGCCGGATCGTTAACCCGCTGAGCAAGGGCAGGGACCGAACCCGCAACCTCATGGTTCCTAGTCGGATTCGTTAACCACTGCGCCACGACGGGAACTCCCCTGAACATCTTTTTATGTGCTTATTTGCCAACTATAGCTCCTCTTTAGTGAAATGTCTGTTCATGTCTTTGGCCCTGGTTGGACTGCTTTGTATTTTTAATGTTCATAAATGGCGTTTTGTCATACACTTCATTCTGGTTTTTGTTTTTTATTCCACAGACCCATCCATGCTGGGTAGATACATACATCTTATCTACTACCTCTAGCTGCTGCAGGGTACTACAGGGTGTGCCTCTACCACCTTTTAGTCATCTACCCCCATACTGCCTACACCTCCCACCCCCATAAATAACTCTGCTATGAACGTCTTTATGCCTCTCTACCTTATGGGCCTTATGAGAATCTCTAAGATTATTCAAAGGATATGACTTGCACTGGTTCACTGGGTTCCCTGTCCCCATGCCCACCAGCGGTAGACCCCTGCCCTCGGTCAACTCCTGACAATATCCAGCTGTCTAATGTTTCCAGTCGAAATGATATAAAGTCATAACACTGTAGTTTTTAAAAAATCATGTTTACTGAGGTATACTTTACATACAATAGCACTGACACATTTTCCATGTGCAAGTCAATGAATTTTGACAAGTGTGTATGTACACCTGCAAACACAACCCAAATCAAGATACAATATAGGCGTTCTTGTTGTGGCTCTCAGCAGGTTAAGAATCTAACTAGTATCCATGAGGACACGCATTTGATTCTTGCACCTTGCTCAGTGGGTTAAGGATTTGGCGTTGCCGTGAGCTGAGGTGTAGGTCCCAGACACTGCTCGGGGTTGGATCTGGTGATGCTGTGGCTGTGGTGTAGGCCAGCAACCGTACCTCCCATGCAACCCCTAGCCTGGGAACCTCATATGCCACCGGTGCAGCCATTAAAACAAATAAACAAAAAAGATACAATATGTTCCCATCATCAACCCCAAGAGTTTCCACTGCCCTTTGTCATCAACCTCTCCTCCCCATCCCCCACATTCCATCACTAAATTTTTCTGCCTCTTCTAGAACTCCGTATAAATGGAATAGTTCAGTATGTACTCCGTTGGATCTAGCTGCTTTCAATAAGCATAATGCTTTTGTGAGATATATCAATAGTTCATTTTTTTTCCTGATCATTGATTGAGTAGTATTTATTTGTTTCACCTGCTGATGGACATTTGAGTTGTTTCCAGTGTGGGAAGTTTGGGGCTACTGTTCCTAAAACTGCTGCTAACAGCTGCTGTTTTAATTTATATTTCTCTGATTACTAATATATCTTAACATCTCCTCCTATGTTTATTACCTTTTAAATTTCTCCTTCTGTAAATCAGCTTTTTTTTTTTTTTTTTTTCTGTCTTTTTCAGTCTCATCCATGGCATGTGGAGGTTCCCAGACTAGGGGTCAAATTGGAGCTGTAACCGCTGGCCTACACCACAGCCACAGCAACAGCAACAGCAACACCAGATCTGAGCCGTGTCTGGGACCTACACCACAGTTCATGGCAACACTGGATCCTTAACCCACTGAGCTAGGCCAGGGATCAAACCTGCGTCCTCATGGATACTAGTCAGATTCATTTCTGCTGAGCCATGATGGGAACTCCCTAAATCACCTTAACCTTGCAACGGGTCCATCCTTGGACAGAAATCTTTCACTATAATTAATCAAATGGCTCGATTTTCTTCTTTGCCTTATGGTTTGCGCTTTTGAAATTTTGTTTAATTCCTGTCCCAAGGTCACAAAGATAGCCTTCAAAATTTTACATTACTAACTTCATAGTTTTCTGGACACTTTTAGGTCTTTAATCCATATGGAGTTCACTTTTTCATGTGAAGATAAGACAGAGGTTCAGTTTTATTTTTTTTCCGTAAAGTGAATCTCCTTTCCCAACACCATATACCTGTGGATCTCAAACTTGGACATGGATCAAATCACCAAAAAGCTTGTTAAAAGCAGAGATTGCTGGACCCTACCCTGCTGATTCCAGTAGGACCTGAAAATTTACATATCTAATAAGTTTCCAAGAGATGAGGTGATGCCACTGTTCAGATGGAGAAAGTAAACTTTGAGAACAACTTCCATATTCTATAAACCTTTAACCTCATTGAGTTTTTGCTCTACCTCAGTGGCATCTCCCATAATACCCTGTACTTCCTGGCTCTCCTCCATCCTGTACCCCTCCCCTACCTCCCCCAGGTCTCCTGGGACATGAGGATCCATCCACACATCTTACGGTCTTAGGATCCCATGCTTCTTCTGAACCACACTCTTCTATCCTCTAGTAAATGTCCTGAGCTTGTCGACCTACCTACAGTCACTGGAGACTTTGCCACTTGGTTCCCCATCTTTCTCTCCATCTACAGCCCTGACACTGTCTTGGATGACTTCAGCATCCACACGGAAGACACATCCTAGATCTCGTTTCTCAGGTCTCCAGGGACCTCTCCGCTCCACCAGCCACCACTCCCATACGCCACCAGTCATCAGCCTCATTGCCAAGGTCCTCAGTTGAGGCCTTTCTCTCTCTGGCACAATCTCTTCTCCCTCCGGCTTTCTGTTTAACACACTCCCTCTGACCTTCCTTGGATCTCACCAGCATCTCTACCTCCTTCTGGTCCATCCCTACCTCTCCTGCCCCTTTCTTCACCCCCTCCTTACCCAACTTGAGTATACGATTCACCATTTCAACTGTCTTACTGCCTCAATTCCCTGAATTCTGTTGCTATGGTACTTTCACTGTCTGGCAGAAACCATGGACTAGCTCTGTGATCCACCTTCTTGGCATTTCTTCCTGAGCAGTGGCTGGGGAAAGTGACTTGGGGCAGAAGGTCCCACTGCAAATCCAGGTTGTCTGGTAGACCCTCAACACTGCCTGGCTGACCCACTCATTCCTTTTCTTTTTTTCTTTTTTCTCTTTTCTTTTTAGGGCCATATGGAAGTTCCCAGGCTAGGGGTGAGATTGGAGCTACAGCTGCTGGCCTACATACACCACAGCCACCGCATCCGAGCTGTGTCTGCGACCTATACCATAGCTCACAGCAACGCCAGATTCCTGACCCACTGAGTGAGGCCAGGGATCGAACCCACATCCTCATGAATACTAGTTGGTTTCGTTTCTGCTGCACCACAACAGGAATTCCCTGACCCACTCATTTCTGTACCCACTCTCTGTAACAATTCTTTTGCCCTCTCCCCAAGCTTCCAATGTGCTCCCTTTACTTCACATGGAAAATAAAAGTCATCAGATGAGTCTCCCCTGTGTTTTTTCCATTTGCATTCAGAGAGAGACCCCCCCCCCACCCCGCCCAGCTACTTTCATGAAAAGTAGGGTGGTCTTAGGCTAGATAGAGAGCATGTCAAACCAGGTCACAAACAATGCAGTTATTTTAAAGGTTTTCAGACAACAAATTAGTGCTTTTAATATACCCACACAAATACAACAGCTATAAATTTTTTTTTTTTGCTGCACCCGAGACAGGTGGAAGTTCCAGGGCCACAGATTGAACCCAAGCCTCAGCAGCGACCCAAGCCACTGAAGAGACAACGCGGAATCTTAAACCTACTGCACCACATTGGGAACTCTGTAGTTCCAAGTACATTTGGTAATGACATCATAAGTCTAGAGCTGAGGCCCTTCCAGAATGTGGACCCTCCTCTGATAGGCTCCACCCACTTCCAACCCATCACCCTGCCTTTCTCAGCCTTTTTTCCACCACAGCACTGGTTCTCTGTCCTGCTCCTGCACACTGGAGTCACTTTGGGAAGCTGGCTGCACCTGAAGATCTTTTTCTTTTTCTTTTTTTTTGGGCCATAACTGAGGCATATGGGGGTTCCCAGGAGAGGGGTCGAATTGAAGCTGTAGCCACAGCAAGGCAGGACCCAAGCCATGTCCTGGAGCTACACCACAGCTCATGGCAACGCGAGATCCTTAACCCACTGAGGGAGGCCAGGGATTGAACCTGCATCCTCATGGATACTAGTCAGATTCATTTCCACTGAGCCATAATGGGAACTCCACCTGCAGATCATTTGAATCAGAGTCTCTGGGGTGGGCCCAGACATCAGTATTTTCTAAGCTCCCAGGTGATTTCAGCTTGCAGCTGGGGCTGAGAAGCCTGCACTGCAGGCTCTGCCCATCCTGTCTATCCCTTCACTGTACTTTTTTCCCACTCCTCCCTCTCTACTCATTTACTCCTGAAATTCTTTAACACGCTCAAGTCTCTCCCATCTAAAAAAAAAAAAATTACACTTGACATTGAACAATATGGGGGTTGAGGGTGCCCACCCTAGCAGTCCAAAATCAGTGTATTACTTTAGAGTTGGTCCTCCGTAGCCATGGTTCTATACCTGCAGATTCAACCAACAGCAGGTCTTGCAGGACACATTTAGTGAAAAAAATCGGCATGTGGCGTTCCCATCGTGGCTTAGTGGAAACTAATCTGACTAGTAACCATGAGGACACAGGTTTGATCCCTGGCCTTACTCAGTGGGTTAAGGATCCAGTGTTGCCCTGAGCTGTGGTGTAGGTTGAAGACAAGGCTCAGATCTCACATTGCTGTGGCTGTGGCTGTAGCCAGCGGATACAGCTCTGATTTGACCCCTAGCCTGGGAATTTCCATATGCCATGGGTGTGGCCCTCAAAAGACAAAAAAATCCACATGTAAGAGGACCCTGTACACACACAGTCAAACCTCTCTATATTCATGCAGTGTGCACACACACAAATAGCCTTTGACTTCCACATCATGCTGCCCTCTCCTTTCTACCCCAGGGCTCTTACCTGGAAGGTTCTCCTCCAGTTTCAAGCCATACCTAGACTGGTTAACTCCTACTTCAACCCTTAGCACCGCTTCTCAAACATTAGTATGTACTCAGATCATACAGGGGATCCGGTTAAAATGCAGATTTAGATTTTACAGGTCTGGGGAGTTCCCTGGTGTCTGGTTAAGTATCGGCATTGTCACTGCTGTGGTGTGGGTTCTATCCCTGGCCCTGGAATTTTCACATGTTGCAGGTGCTGCCAAAAAAAAAAAAAAAAAACTGCAGGTCTGTGTGTGTTTTTTTGGTGTGTGTATTTGCTCTGTGAGTGTGAGTATGTGTGTGTGTGTGTGTGTGTGTGTGTTTTGGCTGCACCTGAGGTATGCAGAAGTTCCAGTTCCAGGGGCCGGGGATGGAACCCACGCCACAACAGTGGCTCTACCTATAGCACTGACAATGCCAGGTTCTTAGCCTGATGAGCTACCAGGGAACTTCCTCCTTCCTTTCTTTCTCCCTTTCTTCCCCTCTTCCCCCCTCCCTTCTTTCTATTCTGCATTTTAATAAGCTCCTGTGTGCTGTGTGCAGATGTGCTCAGTCTTCAAGCAGGAAAGCTTTAGACCCCTGCTCAAATGTCTCAAGAAAGCCTTCTCTGGAGTTCCTGTCATGGCGCAGCGAAAACAAATCCAAGTAGGAACCATGAGGTTGTGGGTTTGATCCCTGGCCTCGCTCAGTGGGTTAAGGATCTGACGCTGCCGTGAGCTGTGATGTGGGTCACTGATGTGGCTGTGGTGTAGGCCAGCAGCTGTAGCTCCAATTAGACCCCTAGCTTGGGAACCTCCACATGTCGAAAGTTCGGCCCTAAAAAAAAAAGACAAAAAGAAAGCCTTTTCTGACCTTCCTAGAGTAAATCCCTGCCAGAGTTTTCTTGTGTCTCTGTGGGTTAAGGATCCAGTGTTGCCACTACAGCAGCATGGGTTGCTCCCATGGTGCAGTTTCAATCCCTGGCAAGGGAACTTCCCCATGCTGCAGGTGCAGCAAAAACAAACAAAAACTCTCACCATTAGACACTCTCAGCACAGCTTGTCTCCTTCCCTGCACTTAACCCTACTGTTATTTGATATTTGTGCCTGTATTATTTTAACACAGCCTACTCCCCTATAAAATGAGCCTTCCACAAAGGCATGGGACATTTCTGTTGGGTTTGCTTGCCATTGTGTCACTGGCACCTCACAAGGTGCTTGGTACACTGCAGGTGCCCTACAAGCATCTGTGCAAAGTATGAAGGAATACACTGCATATCACTCCAAGAGCAGCTCTGGTTCTGCTCTAGTGTCCCAGGCTGCTTTGTTCTCCTTTCAGCCCCTCTCCTCCCTCTAGGCCCTCTGTTCCTTCACCCAGGCTCTGGCCCCTGGGACCAGGAACTGAGAAAGCGATGCAGGAGATGTCTGAGCTAAGTCTCCCCTCTGCCCCCAGGCAGCATTTATCTCCCCCAGACAGCCCCAAGGAAAGAGGCCCAACAAATCTTTCAGGTTCCTTGGAGACTGATCCCCCCCCCCTTTTTTTTGTTGGTATTGTTGTTCAGGGCTGTGTGGAAAGGGTTAAAGCATTTACAGAAAGCAAAGAACCTCCCTCCAGCCCTCCCTGACTCTTGAGATGCTCTGCAAAAGGTCAGATGTTTCCAGAATCTCAACAGACAGCCTGTGTCTGTTTAAAGGGAAAGACAACAAGTTCCCGGCCCTCAGCCAGCCCTCGTGGGCAGCTCTTGCTGGGTTCTGCAGGCACCCGGCCAGATGCCTTGCCAAAGAGCACGCACACCCCCATCCGCTCTGAGTGGCCGTGCACAGGCGGGAACTCTCCGAACCCCAGCCTGGAGTCCCTTCCCCTGGGGAAGGCTGGCATCTGACAAATAGGGCAAGCATACCAACTGCCTGGGCCTGGGATGCACCAGGAATGGTAGGGCAGGGTGGGGAACGGGGGCAGCTTCCTGACCTTGTCGTCTTAGAGGTAAGGCTCAGAGAGGGGTGGCTGTGATGGAGTGTAAGAAAATCCTGACCCAGGATCAGGAAATCTCAGTTCAAAATCCAGCTCGGGTGCCATGAGCTGTGGGATCCTGGGCACAGTGTGAGTCCTTTCTATGTGTCTGCCTCTATTTGCAAAAAGTTCACACAAATACCTCCAACCCCAGGTAGGGTTCAAGGTTACATACAGCACTGACCAAGGTTTCCTCACTCCCGGCCAAGGGCCCAGTCCCCTCTAGAGGTAAGCAGACTAGCTTGAGCATTGATTGATAATGAAAAGTAGCTGAAGACACAGTTAAATAACCTTGTCTTTTATTACCTAATCATGGTCTTTGTAGAAAAATTAGACAATTTTGATAAATGCCAAGAAAAAAATCCATATTCCCATGCTCTGGAGTAAATGACTGCTAATACCCTGGCATTTATCTTTAATAATGTCAAAGTGTATATAAGGGGGAGATATATATATATATATATATATATATATGTATATATATATATATATATATATATTTGTCTTTTTACGGCCACACCCAAGGCATATGTAAGTTCTCCGGCTAGGGGTCAAATTGGAGCTGCAACTGCCAGCCTACACCAGAGTCACGGAAAAGCCAGATCCAAGCTGCGCCTGCGACCTACACCACAGCTCCTGGCAATGTGGGATCCTTAACCCACTGAGCGAGGCCAGGGATTGAACCTGCATCCTCGTGTATACTAGTCAAAGTCGTTTCTGCTGAACTATGACGGGAACTCCCATAAGGTATGTACTTACACTTTTTTTTTTTCAACAAAACGAGATTATCCAACTACATATATGTATTTGAACAGATATATTGCTCTTTTCCATATAACATTTCATGGCCAACTGACGTCCTTTCATGTCTAGATATAGTTGGATAAACAAAGCATTCTAGGAATTCCTGTCAGGCGCAGTGGTTAATGAATCCAACTAGGAACTACCGGCCCACACCACAGCCACAGCAACATGGGATCCGAGCCATGTCTGCAACCTACACCATAGCTCACAGCAACAGTGGATCCTTAACCCTCTGAGCAAGGCCAGGGATCGAACCTGCAACCTCATGGTTCCTAGTCAGATTCGTTAACCACTGAGCCACGACGGGAACTCCAGGACGGTCCTACTTTAACTAGAAAGCTGTTTACTTCAACAGCACACTAGGCTTTGGGAAGAGAAGGGGTGGGAAGGAATAGAGCCCAGACTGGCCGAACGGGCTCGCTGATGAAGGGTGGTTGCTTTTCACCTGCTCCCGGCTGCATCTCATCAGGCAGCTACTGTACAAACACTAAGATGCCCCTCTCTTCCAGCTCATGGCACAGCTGGGGCCATGGGATACAAGAGAAACCGGTCAGGGTCTTGCCCTAGAAAACTGAGAGATGGAAAAGGGCTTTCTTTCCCCCATTTTTTTGTACATCCCACCTCTAGCCCTCAAAACAACCGCCTTCAAGTACCCTACTTATGTCTAAGTAGTTAGACATCACTACTTTTATTTATTTATTTATTTTTGGCCGCTCCTGTGGCATGTGGAAGTTCCTGGGCCAGGGATCAAACCCATCCCACGGCAGCGATCCCAGCCAGATACTTAACTTACTGTGCCACATGGGAACTCCACATCGCTACCTTTTTTTTTTTTTTTTTTGTCTTTTTGCTATTTCTTGGGCCGCTCCCGTGGCATATGGAGGTTCCCAGGCTAGGGGTCGAATCGGAGCTGTAGCCGCCGGCCCACGCCAGAGCCACAGCAACGCGGGATCCAAGCTGCATCTGCAACCTACACCACAGCTCACGGCAACGCCGGATCGTTAACCCACTGAGCAAGGGCAGGGACCGAACACACAACCTCATCGTTCCTAGTCGGATTCGTTAACCACTGCGCCACGATGGGAACTCCTTTTTTTTTTTTTTTTTTTTGCTTTTTAAGGCCTCATGTGCGGCATGCGGACGTTCCAAGGCTTGGGGTCAAATCGGAGCTGCAGCTACTGGTCTACACTACAGCCATAGCAATGACAGATCTGAGCCAACTCCGTGACCTACACCACAGCTTGTGGCAACCCTGGAACCTTAACGCACTGAGTGAGGCGAGGGATCAAATCTGCATCCTTGTGGATACTAGTTGGGTTCGTTACCGCTGAGCCACCACAGGAACCCCAGCTACTGCTTATTAAGAGTTCCATTTACACCATCACATTCCATCCCTCCATGGGCCCAGGAAGCAGTTACAGGTGAGAAAGCGGCAGAGGGGGCAGACTGGGGATCTTGTCTAGGGAACACAGCAAGGAGATAACCTAGTCTGGATTCAAACCTCGGTCTGGCTGACTACCAAACCGGTGTTTTATTTTTAAATTACTGTAGAACTACTATCTATGTCAATGTAAACACAAAGGCCTGGCAGGATGTGGTGGTGTGGAGTGGGTGGCAGACATTACCAGGGCTCACCAATACTTCCAGCTCCCTTCCTCTTTTGGGTCCGTGGGAGGATTATACTTCCATACTGTCTGGAAGTTAGGAGTAGCCATGTGCCTTCCTCTAGTCAGTGAAATGTGAGGAAAAGTGGCACATGTCCCTTCTGGGGGAGGCACTGGAGAACGAGCGTGTGGTTCTCACGCTTTTTTCCCTTGCAGTGCTAAACCCTGAGGCCTCATGTTGGGATGGTGGAATCAAAAGAGGACAGCGGGGCTATGATGACTAAGGTGCTGACTACTAAGAGCTGAGCCTATGCAAGACATGCTGGGAATTCAAGCATGGGAAAGAAATAAACCTTGATCATTTTAAACCAGAGATGTTTACAGGTGTTTGTTATCTAGTCTATCCTGACTGCTACAAGTGGCAATAGGGAGTTTCATGGCTCAGTCTAAATTTTTCTGGGAGTTCCTGTGTGGCTCAGTGGGTTAAGGACCCAGCATTGTCACTGCAGTGGCTTGGGTCACTGCTGTGGCAAGGGTTTTATCTCTAGCCTGGGAATTTCCACATGCTGTGGGCCTGGCCAAATAATTAAATTTTCCTATAGTTTTTATCCTATTACACTGAGAAGATTTATCTTATTTTATTTTTTGGCTGCATATGGAGTTCCTAGGCCACAGATCAGATCTGAGCCACAGTTGAGACCTATGCCCAGCTCTAGAAATGCCAGATCCTTAACACACTGTGCCAGGTCGGGCATCGAACCTGCGTCCCAATGCTCCATAGATGCTGCCAATCCCGTTGTGCCACCATGGAGCTCCTCCATGTGTAATTAAAAAAATAAGTCATAATACACGTTCGCACAAATGGGATCATAATATATACCCTGCTATGCAATTTCCCTCTTATTCTTCAAACTGTTTCATTCTTTTTAACAGCTGCATAGTATTCTATCTCTGAACATACCATAATGTTTTATAACTGACCACTACTGACAGATATATAGGATGTTTCAGATTATTCACAAAATGCATGCTCTAAGCTACAGCTAGACTGTTACAACATTTATGGGAAAGTAAGGACTACTACTGACTTTCCTTTTTTTTTGGTTCATATCTTGCAGTTGGCTTATAGCCTAAGCTCAGCACTCAAGAGGGCTGTGGGTGCCTCCTACAGATGAATAAGCCAAGCATGCCCGCACCCTTCCCAGGATACACAGATGAGGAGGCTGGCAAGTCCCTGTGAGTGTGTACCCGTGAAGGCTGGGAGCCAGCCCGGAAAAGCAGGGCAGGGAGCACGTACACATACAACCAGGGCTGGACGGACCCTGACTCATAGGTTCAGGCAGATAAGTTAACGGCCTGGAAACTCCAGGGCTCTGCGTGAGTTCTGACTCACTGACGATCACCTGTAAACCAGTAATCTCACTTCTCAGTTTTCTCCCAAGGGCCACCACACAATTTTTGTGAAAGGCTGTGACATTAATCGTTTGGAGCCTAGAAAGATGAGAGCTGTTCAAATAGAGTGCCAAGAGGATTATAACTATTGGCCTCATTCATAGGAAGATGTTTAATTAGTCCCTCTTACATTAGTTTTTTTTTGTTTTTTGTTTTTTGTTTTTTTTTGTCTTTTTAGGGCCACACCTGTGGCATACACAGGTTCCCAGGCTAGGCAGGGGTCAAATCAGAGCTGTAGCCACTGGCCTGCGCCAGAGCCAACGTGGGATCTGAGTCTGCGACCTACACCACAGCTCAAGGCAATGCCGGAGCCTTAACCCACTGAGCAAGGCCAAGGATGGAACCCGAGTCCTCATGGATACTAGTCGGATTTGTTTACTGCTGAGCCACGATGGGAACTCCTTACATTCATATTTTGAGTGTCCCCCCAGAAGAGGGTCTATTATTGGCTGACACAGGTTTTAGCTGCATTACATCCCAGAGAGATCCGACCAAAAACATTGGTCACACGCCTAACAAGGCTTCTTCCCATTCTTTTGTTTCTCTTCGGCATCTTTTTTCAATTCCTTTTTAAGATCAAAATGGCTTTTTTTCTGATTGTAAAGGAAATGCGTGGGAGTTCCTGTTGTGGTGCAGCGGAAACAAATCCAACCAGTATCCATGAGAATGTAGGTTTGATCCCCGGCCTTGCTAAAGGGATGATCCAGAGTTGCTGTGAGCTGTGGTATAGGTCTCAGATGTGGCTCAGATCCCAAGTAGCTGTGGCTATGGTGTAGGTGGGCAGCTGTAGTTCCTATTCACCCCCTAGCCTGGGACCCTCCATGTGCTGCAGGTGAGGCCCTAAAAAGCAAAAATAAAAATTTAATGCTTGCTCAGACGACAGGAAAAAGAGAGCAGAAATCACCCAGAAGGCCATCCCCAGAGAGGCCACTCTTGACATTTGAAAGTATATCTTTCCAGATTGACTCTATGCCCGCCTGCATGGCCACACAGACACACAAAAATTAAGCCACCGATCAGTATAGATTCCGGCCCTCCTTTGGAGGAGCTTCCGTATGAGTGAAGCTAAAAGCCTCTCATCTCCTCCCTCTCTTGCTGCAAGATCTAGCAGAAGGTCCTGGTAAGACTTCCTTAGCTCTTCTTTTTTTTTTCTTTTTAGGGCCACATCCGCGGCATATGGAAGTTCCCAGGCCAGGGATCGAATCAGAGCTGTAGCTGTCGGCCTACACCACAACCACGGCAATGCTGGATCCTTAACCCACTGAGTGAGGCCAGGGATCGAACATGTATCCTGAGGGATCCTAGTTGGGATCATTGACTGCTGAGTCTTGGGAACTCCCAAGACTTCCTAAGCTCTTAATGAACTTAATAAAGGCATCTAAAGATGGCATTATGATTTAAGCAATTTACGCCTTGAAGAACTCCATCTCCGGCGTGGCTGGAAGTGACTGCACCTGCAGATGAGCTTGGTGCAAAGAACGCCCTGTTCGGAGTCAGACCAGCCAGTTCAACAGATGAGTAGTTCTAGACCTGCCTTTGCCACTTTCCTGGTGGGCAAGTTCCTTTGTCTCTCCGAGCCTCATCTGCAGTTGACGATATGTGAAACTGAGTGTGACATCTGACTATGCAGAGCACTAAGTACTAGATACTATACTATTTAGAGTCATTGCTATAATTCCATGGCAGAAGAGCAGGGAAGAAACTGGGGTTTCTCAGCCAAGGCAGAGGGTAAGAATTTTAGAGGGTTCTCTGGTTGTGACTTGAGGGTAATACATATTGAGTTCTAGAAAAACAGAGAACAGAAAAGAGCCTCAGAGATCAGAGCATACTCCCTCATGCACTAATTCTGAATATCTGTGCCTCTGTAACATGACCCAATGGAAAAATGGGTTTGGAATGTGGATTTTCTCTTTTAAGGCATCCTTGTGTCTGGCCTGGAGTCCTGGAAAGAGCTAGTCCTGGTTCTGCTCCTATGAGGCATATGACCTTAGGCAAGTTCCTTAAGCCTCTGGGTGCCTCAATTTTCTCATCTATAAAACGGGGCTCCTGACCTTGCTTTACCTGTCTTACAGGCAGGTGTGACATGAGGTTTAAATGAGGCACCACATGTGAAAGTGTTTTGGAAATCTAAAGTGTTTTCACACCCACAAAGCTGCCTCACCATCGCTCCAGCCTACTGCCCAGAGCAGAGAAGCATGATGGGAACAGAGACAGACCCTTGTTCAGAAGTGGGTCTTACACAGGGACAATCTAGAGAGGGCCTCTGAGTGCTAGGGACTGCCCTGGAGCTGGGGAGGCGGTAGAAGGAAAGAGACAAGGCCCTTTCTTCAAGGAGAATCAGACAATAGAAAGGAAGACACATAAAAACAAAGCAGCTTCAGAGAGATGTGCCTCTGAGTGAGACAAAACAGGGTGAGGCTGACAGGGAGGGACAAGGCAGGGGCTACCATGGAGGCTTCCCTGAGGAGGTGACACGTGACAACTAGGACCTTCGCAGCAACAGCCATGAGGAAGACCTGGAGCACAAAGTGTCCCAATGCAAAAGGACAGCCAGTGCAAAAGCCCCGAGGCGAGAACAAGCCCCTGTTCAAGGAACGTCAAGAATCTGGAGGTTTGGAGCTGCAGGGGGAGAAGGCAGGCGGGTGGCGGCAGGGCTTCAGGAGGGGCCAGCGAGACAGGTCTAGTGTGTCTTCTACTAAGATCACCCTCCACTGAGTTGGACGTTCCATCTCCTACAGGCCATGCTGGGATCCCCCAAGGAATTTTTAGGCCTTTTCCAGAAACCAGCCCAACCTCCTAAACCTACATCCTAGGAAAACTGAGAGACAGAGAGAAAGGTCCCTTGCCTAAGGGTACCTGGCTGCTCCCTTCCCGGCCTGGCACTCAAGCCCAGGTCTCTGATTCTGGCCCTTGAGTCCCATCATCCACCCCAGGGCCACCCCATCAGTGGAGACTAGGGGGGGATTCATGGAGACCACAGAGCTGGAAGAAGGGCCCTGTGCCCCAAGGTTTCCTGCTTCAGCAGTGAAATCCCAGGGCTGGGCTCCAGAAAGGAAGTGCATAGCCCTACTAGGCCTTCTCCTGCATCACCTGGCCCAGCCCTCAGCCCTCAGGGAGGGCAGGCGCAGGGAGGAGGGGTCAGCTCCAGGAGCCCAGCCAGCCTAGAGCAACCTGATCAAGCAGGAAATGGGCCTTCAGCCAGAAGAAGCGTTAAAACCGAGCACCTGGAGCCTTTGTTCCCTTTATTCCCGTTGCAAACTTTCCCAGGCACCTGCAGCTGGGCCTCGGGAGCACCTGGGCCAGGAAGGGGGCTCCCACGGGATCTGGTTCTTCTGTAACAGGGAGTGGCCTGCCTTGTGACCTGGAGGGAGGTCTTGTGGTGGTATTATAACAACAGTGTCCACCTATGGAGTGCTTACTACGGGAAGAAGCACTTCATTTAACCCCCACCACAAACTCAGGAGGCGTGTCCTATTATTATCCCCACATGACGGATTACAAAAGAGAGACACACAGAGGTGTAGTGACCTGGGCAAGGTCACATGATATAAGGAAAAGAAAACAGTATGGGCTTTGGAATCAACGAATCCCAGCCCTATTTGCCTCTAGGACTTTTGGCCAGGCATTTACATTTTTCCAAGCTTGTCACCTTATTCTGATCTCAGAGGACTGCAGTGTGGATTCAATGACTTGAGATAAGCAAAGCCTCTGGCACAGGGCTCCCCATCCAGATAGGTCTGGCTGTCCTCTTCCCCACTTGATGCAGCTCTGTGACCTTTGGGCATGTCACTGTCCTAGAGCCTCAGTTTCCTCATCAAAGAAATGGGTAGAGGGGTTCCCATCCTGGCTCAGCCGTTAACGAACCCAACCAGTATCCATGAGGCCTCGCTCAATGGGTTAAGGATCCCGCATTGCCAGGAGCTGTGAGTAGGTCGAAGATGTGGCTTGGATCCCGCGTTGCTGTGGCTGTGGTGTAGGCCCACAGCTGTAGCTTTGGTTCAACCCCTAGCCTGGGAACTTCCATATACTGTGGGTGCGGCCCTAAAAAGACCAAACAAACGAAAAATGGGTACAGTAGCATTAACCAATAGGGCTGCTGAAAGCCTGACATGCTTCTGAGAGTAATGCCTCATCATTTGAAATGGCCACACTCCAGACCCCATCCAAGGGAGATGCCACTTTAAAAAACTGCCATCTTTGCTTTCTACCCAAATAAAGAGAGAAACACAAATAGAGCCATTTCCGCTTGAGACAAAAAGCCAATATTACTCACACTGCTGGGCTGAGATTTTCTCAGAAGGAAAACCGGAAGTGACAGCTCAGGTCCTAACATGGCTACCAGGATCCTCTCTAGCTTCTCCAGAGAGAAGGATGACCCCACCCACAGCAGTTGTGACCAGATGGACACCTGGAGGAGGTCCTGTTGTGGTGCAGCCGAAACAAATCTGACTATGATCCATGAGGATGTGGGTTCACTCCCTGGCCTCACTCAGTGGATTAAGGATCTGGTGTTGCCATGCACTGTGATGTAGGTCAGGTCACAGACATGGCTCAGATCCTGCATTGCTGTGGCTACAGTGCAGGCCGGCAGCTGTGGCTCCGATTCGACTCCTAACCTGGGAACTTCTATATGCTGCAGGTGCTGCCCAAAAAAGAAAAAAAAAAAAAAAGATGGACAGCTGTAGGTTCATGCAAAATGCAGGGAAGATCCACCAGTGGTTTCAGCCAAAAACAAAACAAAATGCTACACTCCCTTTCCTATAAGTCAGTCAATATTTATCAGGTTCTTTTTTTTTCTTTCTAGGGCCACACCCATGGCATATGGAAGTTCCCAGGCTGGGGGTCGAATCGGAGCTGGAGCTGCCAGCCAATGCCACAGACACAGCAACTCTGAGTCATGTCTACAACGTACACCACAGCTCACGGCAACGCCAGATCCCTAACCCACTCACTGAGCGAGGCCAGGGGACGAATCTGCAACCTCATGGATACTAGTCAGGTCCTTAACCTGCTGAGCCACAACAAGAACTCCTTATCAGGTTCTTGTCATCAGCAAAGCCCTACTGCATGTATGGCTCTTGCCCCCAATAACAGGGAATATACACAAAAATATAAACACCACCACTGTTGTAGGTACACTTCAGGGGGGTGGTTCTAGCTCTTCCCAATGGCCATGTCTCTTTCTCTCATCCACCTTTTTTTTTTTAGGGCTAAAAATGTGGCATATGGAGGTTCCCAGGCTAGGGGTCCAATCAGAGCTGCTGCTGGCCTACACCACAGCCACTGCAACACAGGATCTGAGCCTAATCTGGGAACTACACCACAGCTCATGGCAATGCTGGATCCTAACCCACTGATTGAGGCCAGGGGTCGAACCTACATCCTCATGGATACTAGTTAGGCTCGTTATCGCTGAGCTACAACAGGAACTCCTCTCTCATCCATCTTTTGGGGATCAAGTGCTCTTTCTCTAGTCCAACTCAGACATTCATGCAGAGGCTGCTAATCAACCTACATCACAGCCTCTGCTCACAGTGACTGGTTCAAGAGAAGGGTGTGACATCCAGAGCTTTGGCCAGGATTTCAAAATTGGAGCTAGAGAGGAAAATCCTATTCCTCTTGGATTGGTGAGCTCAAAGGATATAAAACCACATCCAGGAGTTCCCATCATGGCTCAGTGGTTAACGAATCCAACTAGGAACCATGAGCCTGTGGGTTCCATCCCTGGCCTCGCTCAGTGGGTTAAGGATCCGGCATTGCCGTGAGCTGTGGTGTAGGTTGCAGACGCAGCCTGGATCCCGAGTTGCTGTGGCTCTGGTGTAGGCGAGCAGCTACAGCTCCGATTAGACTCCTAGCTGGGAACCTCCATGTGCCGCAGAAGCGGCCCTAGAAATGGCAAAAAGACAAAAAAAAAATTAAATAAATAAATAAATAAATAAAAATAAAACCACATCCAGACTGGGTAATAGCTATTCTCTGGGTGGAGAAAGCCTGTTTGCAAAAGCAGGAGATGAAGACATCAAAAGACAGAAGGCATGATGAGTAGAAGGTGTCCTGACATTATAACCCCTGACTGTCCCTAAGGCAGGCTCAACTCTTGCTGCCCTTCCCCTCATGGTATGTCTCAAGCAGCCAGTAAGTTCCTTCCCATCCCTTGCCCTGCCACCAACCTCCAAGCAATGGGTGGTAATAAACACAGCAGTTCAGGAGGTAAGGTGTCACAGGCAGGACCTGGCAAGCTGCCAAGTGAAAGTTTTAGGCAATCTGGGCTGTGAAGCCAGAGATAAATAAGACTACCTGATTCCTTCAAATCAACCAACATTTATTGAGCCCCTACTTGGCCAGGTACAGTGTTAGGCACTCAAGACAGAACAGTGAATGAATGGACAGATGAGGTATTTTTCCTCACTTTGGAGTAATCAGAAAGGACTTTCTAGAGCTGGTGACGACTGAGGAAGTCATTCAGGGGTGGTAAAATCTGGCCAGGCAGAGAATGATGGAGAGAAAAGCATAAAGATTTGGAGGAAGTTCTCGGAGTTCCCATTGTGACTCAGTGGTTAAGGAACCCAACTAGAATCCATAGGACATGGGTTCGATCCCTGGCCTCACTCAGCGGGTTCAGGATCCGGCATTGCTCATGTAATGTAGGTTGCAAACTCGGCTTGGATGGTGCCGTGCCGTGGCTGTGGTGCAGGCTGGCACCTACAGCTCAGATTTGACCCCTAGCCTGGGACCCCCCCACCCCATATGCCATGAGTGCGGCCCTAAGGAGACCAAAAAAAAAAAGATTTGGAGGGAGTTCCTGTTGTGACTCAGTGGGTTAAGTACCTGACTAGTATCCGCGAGGATGCACGTGCGATCCCTGGCCTCGCTCGGTGGGTTAAGGATCTGACGCTGCCATGAGCTGTGGTGTAGGAGGCGTGAGACTCATGTCCATGAAGGCACACTGTCTTGTATCTCCACGGCACCTGCGCTCCATGGGCACTTAATAAGTGTTTATTGCATGGCATGCATAAGTGAATGAATACATGAGCAAAGGGCCAGTCATCTGGGTAAAGAGTAGGTCAAGAGCAGACTGGCTGGAGAAGGGCTACTTTTACGGAAGGTAATGCTGAGGAGGGGAGACTGAAGCCAGACCATGGAGGACCTTGGTGAAAAGTATGGACTTTTCCTGGGCCACACCACACAATCCCAATTCCAGCAGGGCTGGGAGGAGCTGGCCAGGGCAGCAAAGTGGATCCCACAGGCCCCGGGTGGCCCCCATCTCTGTTGTGGTTGCCACACCCACGATCTCCCGGCCTCACCAGCCAGGCTCTGCCCAACGCCCTAACCAGCACCCCAGCCCTCCGAGGTCATGCCCCAGACACCACCGCCCTGCTGGCTCCTGGGCGAAGCTGCCAGCGCAGCACTCCTGCCCAGTCTGTAATTTAAATGTAACCGCCTCCCATCCTGACAGCTCGTGGCGTTCTGCACTCCAGATATACCCCTTGCGGTAGCCGCCCAAAGAGAAGAGGTCTGGGGTCCATCCAGCCCCTGACCTGGGCTCCAAGGAGGGGGCTGAACCCCAGGCTAGGCTGAGCCTGGGCACAGCTGGAGTCAGCACCTTAGCCCAGGACTAGGGAGATCACGCCCCCTTGTGGCCAGGAGCCACCAAGCACCTCCAGCTTCCCCAACAAGAACATTTTGGACCTTTACTTTTTTGGGGTTTTTAAAAGGAAATACATTTCTGAAAAGCTGAAACACAGGTCACATAAATTAGGTTGATATCTCAAGGGAACTCATAGTGAAGACTTCCGGAAAAAAGCTGTTTTAGATTTTCCAAAGCCAAAACAATTTTTTTTCTGACTCTAATTTCTTTTACATTTATCTGCTAAGGCAGGAGGCTGTGACATCTGAAAATTGTTGTTTTGTGTATCTGCCAGCTCTATAAGAGTCTTGCCAGGTTAATATGTTCCGTGAGGTGATGGAACACACCTCCCACTTCTTTTGTGATTCTAACAGCCCTGTTAGGGCAAAAGGATACCTCATCTGTAAAATGAGCTGTGAGAGTAAAGAGCTCCTTTTTACACATTCCTCGGCTTTGAAAACTCAGCTTTTCACCTACATGGTGTTTGTCTGCAATGTGGGCAAACCTCTGAGCACGGATGATGTTAACTTATTAACAAGCATTTTTGTCTATGTTACATAATGCTCATTGTTATTGCTGCTGTTGGTGTTTGTGAAGGAAGAGGATGGAGATTAAAAAAAACAAAAAAAGAAGTCTGATCTTGATCTCAGGGACCCATAGCCACCCTAGACACAATATACACACATGACACAACCTGCAAACAATCACAAATTAACAGCAGGGTATAAACTAAACATACTTGTGTTGAGAGTGGTAATCAGAGTGGGTGGAAGAACACTTGCTGGAAATATGGTCTGACAGGAGTCTGGAAGAACGCCAGGCCCATGGACTGAGGCCTTCCAGGGCTGGAGCGATGTCAACAAGGAGGCCAGGAGTTCCCATTGTAGCTCAATGGTAATGAACCTGACTCATACGTATGAGGATGTGGGTTCGATTCCTGTCCTCGCTCAGTGGGTCAAGTATCTGGTGTTGCTATGGCTGTGGTGTAGGCTGGCAGCTGTAGCTCCACTTTGACCCCTAGCCTGGTAACTTCTATATGCTGTGGGTGCAGACACACTTTTTTGTGCACACACAAAAAAGGGGGGGGCAGCATCTACACACTTTTGGAGATACAACCATGATGCCCCCAAGGCACAATGGCCCACCTGGGACCTCCTCTCATTGTTCCACCCTTGCCAAAGACCCCACACTTCTTCCCACCCTCCTGTTCCTACCACTGGGCTGCCACATGATCAAACATGAAGCACTCCCAGGGTACCTGGCCCACATGTACACCTCTTACTGCCTGACTTAAGGCTGTACCTGAGGGTATTACAGTACCCCTTGCCAGTACAATCTTGGTGAGGTTCTACTGATTATCACTTTGTCCTGCCTCCATCATGGATCCTCAGAGCCATGAAGGCTCCCAACCCCAGAAGTCAGGTCTTCTTACTCTCACTGCAGAGAACACATGGGCAAGACTGATGCAGGTCTTACATGTGGATGGGGCTGTAGGACACTACAGGTGGTAGCCGTGCACTCTGACTGTGAATGGCCTGGAAGTTTGCTCTAGTCGTTGGGTTCAGTATAAAGGTCATGGGTTATGAAATGCAATACATGAAGCGGTGTAGCTGGAGGGCAGGGGCCAAATGTTTTAACTCTATCTCAGACCAGGAAGTTAATTAGTAAAGAATGATATGCATGAGGATTGAGGGAGTCTACTGGGCCTGTCCATTCCTCACTTAATTTTTCTTTTATTTTTTTAGGGCCACACTCACAGCATATGGAAGTTCCCAGGCTAGGGGTCCAATCAGAGCTACAGCTGCCAGCCTACACCACAGCCACAGCAATGCCGAATCTCAGCCGCATCTGTGACCTACACCACAGCTCGTGGCAGTGCCGGATCCTTAACCCACTGAGGGAGGCCAGGGATCAAACCCACATCCTCATGGATACTAGTTGGATTTGTTTCCACTACGCCACAACAGCAAGTCCAGAATTTTTCAAAAGACAGAGAGATTGCCAATTTATTCATTTACGGTGGGGTGGGCAAACCATGGTTGTCACACAGTTTGGAAATCCTCAGGAACTACAGAGCTGCTCAGTGAATAAGAAATTCAACTAAAGACAATCAGACAAACCAAAGAGCTAAAGACATCAGGTCTTTAGAAAGACCAAGGCAGCCACCATCTGACCAGCACAAGGTCTAACTTTTTAGGATCATCTCTACATATAGATTCCACCAGGCCTCTTAACCACTCAAGCTGCAGCCCCTTCTGACCATAAGAACTGGCCATTACTCTAGGCAGTTGCCCACCCACTGCTTTTGAAACAGCTCTTGGTCTGTTCTCCGGGAGGGATTGTGCTGTCAACGATGATCTCAGCCTTTGGACCTGTACATGTTTGGATCTGGCCTGTCCTGGATGATCCAATTAGACTGTGATCTGGCTTCTTGACAGAATAACTTTGCTCCGGGGCTCAGGCTGGGGGCAGGGCATCATTTGGGATATTTTGGGTTCTGGGTAACATAAACCCTACTCAAGCTGGCTTGATCAGTGAGGACGTGTGTGTGTCTGTGTCACTTAACAGGAAGTCCCACGGGAGCATGGTCCCCAGGTAAGCTGATACAGCGTCTCAGTGAGGACATAAGGACCCCAGGTCACGCATTCCTTTGTTCAGTCTGTCCCCGCCACAGGAGACTGTGCTATTTTGCCCCTCTTGCATAAGAGTGCCTGCTTCCTCACAGCTTTATTTATTTGCTTTTTAGGGCCGTACCTGTGGCATATGGAAGTTCCCAGGCTAGGAGTCCAATCAGAGCTGCAGCTACTGGCCTATACCACAACCACACAGCCACACGAGCCTCACCTGTGATCTACACCACAGCTCATGGCAACGCCGGATCCTTAAACCACTGAGCAAGGCTAGGGATCAAACTCACATTCTGGGATACTAGTTGGATTCATTACCGCCAAGCCACAAGGGCAACACCCTCACCGCTTTACTAGCAAAATGAGTTGTCAAACATTTGGATTCTTGCCAATCTGATAGGTGAAAAGTGCTCTAACAGTTTATTTCCATTTTAATTGTTTTTTTTTTTTTTCTTGTCTTTTGTCTTTATAGGGCCACACCCTCAGCATATGGAGGTTCCCAGGCTAGGGGAACCACCACAGCCACAGCAACACCAGATCCAAGCCGTGTTTGCGACCTATACCACAGCTCAGACAACGCCAGATTGTTAACCCACTAAGCGAGGTCAGGGATCGAACCTGCAACCTCATGGTTCCCAGCTGGATTCGTTTCCACCGCACCACAACAGGAACTCCCATTTTAACTGCTCTTATTATGAGTGAAGCTGAGCATTATTAGGGGCTACTTGTCTTTCATTTTCTGCGAACTTGGCCTTCACCTACTTTGCTCACTTACCACTTGGTTTGTTGATCTTGGATGCAAATGTTTTTCAGTCACTCTGCTCTGGCTTTCAGTGCTTGCTTCCTGCTCAGGCTGGAACCAGGATGGCAGCAGCAATTCTAGACATTGAGGTGTTTGGAAGTTAGGAATGTCGCTTTCTGTCTGTAGCTAACACAGTTCCAGTTCTAAACCCTCTTATCCCTTTCTCCTTCCCTTTTCAGACCAAAGTTGCTAAAAACTCACTTTCCCAGTTTGCTTTGCAGCAAGGCATGGCCATGTGACATAGCCCTGCCCAATGAGATGAGAGTGGGAGTGTGCAAGGGAACTTCTGGGAGAGATTAGGTTAGAAAAAGGACAGATGTCTCTGGCATAGCCCCTTTATTCTTGCCTTAACGTGGACAGAGGAGCTCCTGTCATGGTGCAGTGGAGATGAATCCGACTAGGAACCATGAGGCTGCGGGTTCAATCCCTGGCCTTGCTCAGTGAGTTAAGGATCCCGCATTGCCATGAGTTGTGCTGTAGGTCACAGACGCAGCTGGGATCCCACGTTGCTGTCGCTCTTGGCGTGGGCTGGCAGCTACAGCTCTGATTAGACCCCTAGCCTGAGAACCTCCATATGCTGCAGGTGCGCTCCTAAAAGAAAGACTAAAAAAAAAAAAACCATGGACAGAATGGCTGGAGTGGCAGTCTTCTTGACACCATAAATGAAAGATAAAGACAATCACAGAGATGTGGATCCTGACATCATTTGCGCTGCAAGACCAACGCCCGGAACCACCTACCTCCAGACTTTGTAGGAAGCACATTAAATCTCTTCACTCTTAGACTATTATTTGTCAGGAGTGTGTGTGCTACTTGGTGATGAAAACATTCCTAACTAGACTGTGACTTTCTTTTAGGAGGGAGAAAACTTCCCAGAAGTAACCCTTTCCCTGGACTTCTCCTCAGGATATTGATCAGATGGGTCACATGTTCTTTCCTGAACCAATCAAAAGGAACAGGATCCCTCTTAGGCCAATGGGGTCACTCCAGGGGTATGGGTCCACTTCCCCTGAGACATATGGATGCAGGGAAGAGGTGGGAGGTGGCAGGGTGGTGGCCCTTTGGGAAAGGAAGGAGCGAGAAATGTCTGCTGGCTAGGCAGCCAGCCGGGTCTCCTACAGGGAATGAGAGAGTGGCATCAACTCAAGTTTATGCGTTGGGGAGTGTCTTGTGCCTCACTTGGGTGGACCAGATGCCCAATCATGCTGTTCTAGGGCATTGCTGGGCTCCACCTGTGTGCAGAGGTTTGCCACCTGTCCCACCTATCAGGCAGTGAGGTCCTATAAACCATGAATGCACAGTTAAAGGAGCTATATAGACCTCTCTCAATGAGGTCAAAGGAATAGTTGTATTTCCTTAACAAAAAACCAATTTTCCTTAGTAAATGAATAGATTATACCAGTTTATAAACTCCATGAGGACAGGGTATATCTTACCTGTTTTCTGTTGCATCCCTAATCCCTAGCAATGGATTAAAAATATTGGCGTTGGAGTTCCCATCTTGGCGCAGTGGAAACAAATCTGACTAGGAACCATGAGGCTGCAGGTTCGATCCTAGCCTCGCTCAGTGGGTTAAGGATCCGGTGTTGCTGTGAGCTGTGGTGTAGGCTGCAGACACGGCTCGGATCTGGCATTGCTGTGGCTCTGGCGTAGGCTGGCAGCAACAGCTCCGATTAGACCCCTAGCCTGGAACATCCATATGCTGCGCGTGTGGCCCTAAAAAGACAAAAGACCAAAAAAAAAAAAAAAAAAAAAAAAATGTTGGCGTTCCTGTTGTGGTGCAGTGGAAACGAATCTGACTAGTATCCATGAGGATGAGGGTTTGAACCCTGGTCTTATGCTCAGTGGGTTGGGGAGCTGGCATTGCTGTGAGCTGTGGCTTGGATCTGGTGTTGCTGTGGCTGTGGTGTAGGCTGGCAGCTGTAGTAGCTCCGATTCAACCCCTAGCCTGGAATGTTGAACAAGACAGAACTTTTGGCCATAAACCTTGACATCAATCAATTCGCTGATTTGGGGGCTATGATAATTCCACCTGCTACCATCTGACCGAATACTGGTATCTGCCACATACTTCTCCCTCACCACTACAAGTCTACACACAACAAGAGGTGTTTGGAGACCTGCTGAACCCAGGATAACTGCATCCAGCATTTCAAGCCAAGGGTGCTGTGGAGGTGGAGCTGGGGCTGATGAACCCACTCTGGCTCCCACGAATCATAGCTTCTTTTCCGGGGCTTTCCAAATTACCTCTTTATTCGGGTTCAGCCCTTTGGCTCAGTGTTTAAAGTCTCCCCTTTCTTTCCTTTCAAAATCGGGAACGACCTTCTGACCCTCTCCAACTTTCCAGCTCATTTTCCGTTGTCATCTTTAAAAGGCCGCAGGCGATGACTCAGCATCCCATTCCGCAACGACAGGGATAAAATTAGCCCAGGCCAAAGGACCTTATTTCAAGAAGCCAGCAGCTCTTTACCAAACCCTCTAACTTGCCGCGGACGAGCGAGGAGCCAGTTCCCCCACCCGGTGATGCGCACGCGCACGTACGCACGCACACACGTACGTACGCACATATACGCACGCACATACGTGAGCACGCTGGCCCTCCTCCTCCAGGCCTAACAGGCAAAGGCCCGCTCACATGGGAGTTGCTCCTGCCAGCCTTGCTCCCACATCTTCAGCAGCAGCGACTCTCAGCTGGCCTGCTCTTTCATCTTCTTGTTCCGGACAGAACTAAAAGTTCCTTTTGATTGTCCTCTCTGGCAGTATCCTATTACAGTTGTTTATTTCCTCCATTATAAAAAGTAATACAGGGAGTTCCCCTTGTGGTTCAGTGAGTTGAGAGTCCAACTGCAGGGGCTCAGGTCTCTGGGAAGGCACGGGTTCGGCCTCTGCCCCTCTTTACCACTGGGTTAAAGGATCTGGCGCTGCTGCAACTGGGGCTTGGATTCAATACCTGGCCCAGGAACTTCCATATGTCATTAGTGTGGCCATAAAAAAATAGTAAAAAAATAATATATGTACATATATATCTGAGTCACTTTGCTGTACAGCAGAAATTGACACAACGTTGTAAATCAACTATACTTTAAGGAGTTCCCATTGTGGCTTATGGGGTTACAAACCTGACTAGTATCCATGAGGATGAAGGTTTGATCTCTGGCCTCCCTCAGGGGGTTAAAGATCCGGTGTTGCTGTGAGCCATGGTATGGGTCACAGACACAGGTCAGATCCCATGTCGCTGTGGCTGTGGTGTAGGCCGGCAGCTTTAGCTCCAGTTCAACCCCTAGCCTGGGAACTTCCATATCCCTCATGTTTAGCCCTAAAAAAAAAAAAAAAAAAAAAAAAAAAAATACACACACAGACATACAGTAATATTATTGTATAAACTCATTTAAGGAAATGCAGGAAAAATAATTTATTGGCCCCCATTACCTAAACTCAAGCAGAGTCAACATTTCAATGCCTTACAGAGGCTATTCCAACAAGTCTTGCTTATCCTTCTATGCCTGCCTGCCTGCCTGCTTGCTTGCTTGCTTCTTTTTTGTTTTTGTCTGTTTAGGGCCACAGCGGAGGCATATGGAGGTTCCCAGGCTAGAGGTCCAATCCGAGCTGTAGCTGCTGGCCTACGCCAGAGCCACAGCAATGGGTAATCTGAGCCACGTCTGCGACCTACGCACCACAGCTCACTGGCAACTCCAGATCCTTAACCCACTGAGCAAGGCCAGGGATCAAACCCAAGTCCACATGGATGCTAGTCAGGTTCATTAACCACTGAGTCATGAGGGGAACTCAGAGGCCTTTTTTCTAAAATTTCTTTTTTTTTTTTTTTAGGGTCACACCAGCAGCATATGGAAGTTCCTAGGCTAGGGGTCAAATTGGAGCTGTAGCTGCCGGCCTACGCCATAGCCACAGCAACACCAGATCTGAGCTGTGTCTGTGACCTACATCGAAGCTCATGACAATGCCAGATCTTTAACCCACTGATTGAGGCCAGGGATTGAACCCTCATCCTCATGGGTATTAGTCGGGTTGGTTCCCACTGAGCCATAGTGGGAACTCCTCTACAATTTCTTTTTAATTAATTTATTTTTTTATTTATTTATTTTTTGTCTTTTTGCCTTTTCTAGGGCTGCACACGCGGCATATGGAGGTTCCCAGGCTAGGGGTCGAATCGGAGCTGCAGCCACCAGCCTACGCCGGAGCCACAGCAACTCGGGATCTGAGCCGCGTCTGCAACCTACACCACAGCTCACGGCAATGCCGGATCCTTAATCCACTGAGCAAAGCCAGGGATCAAACCCGAAACCTCATGGTTCCTAGTCAGAGTTGATAACCACTGAGCCACGACGGGAACTCTGATGATTTCTTTTTAAATCTGAGTTCTAATCATTAACAGCTTGCGTACCCTTCTACAATACAATTCTAGAGTCATTGTGAATTTGTGCAGAGTTAATCCGCAGCTACCCTGGCATGGGAGATGTTTTCTCCAGGAATATGTGAACATGTAGAACATGGCATGACCAGGTAGGGAGGCAGGGACAAGGACATTCCTGGAAGCAGCCTGTAGAAGCTCAGAAGAGGTGTGAGACATGCCCCACGTTATTACAGTCGTGAAGTGGAGACAAAGAGCTCTGCTTTCTCTTTCACTTTGTATACTTTACAAAAAACAAAGAAATACAATAATTTTTTCAGAGATGCTTATTTTAGTTTCTTTTTTTCTGGAAATTATCTGTGGTGAACATATGTTGCTTTTGTCACCTCAAAAAAGTAACATGTGTCATTGGCTGAATTGTATCCTTCAAATTCATGTTAAAGTCCTAACCCCCAGTACCTCAGAAGGTGACTGTATTTGGAGAAAGTGCCTTTAAAGAGGTAAGTAAACATGAGGTCATTAGGATGGGCCCTTATCCAACAGAACTGATGTCCTTGTAGGAAATGGAGATGAGGACACAGATGCTCTTAGAGGGAAAGCCATGTAGAGACACAGGGAAAAAATGACCATCTGCAAACCAAGAAGCCTCAGAAGGAGCCAACCCTGCCAACTCCTTCATCTTGGATTTCTAGCCTCCAGAACCATAAGAAAATAAATTTCTGTTAAGTCTCTGGTATCTGGTACTTTATTATGGCAGCCCTAGCACACAAACACACCAGGTAATTAACAAAAGAGAGAAGGCAGAGTTTCCCAGTTGCTCAGTTGGTTGAGGACCTGGCATTGTCACTGCTTCGGCTTGGGTTGCTGCTGTGGCACAGATATGATCCCTGGCGTATTAACATCTGCATGCCATGGGTGTAGCCAAAAAAAAAGTTAAATTAAAATAAAAAAAAAAAGAGGGAGAGAAGGCAATCAATACCACAAGCTCTTGGCATTTCAGGTTTTCACCCTGAAGGTTATTGCTGGTCATGAGAAACACAAGAGTTTCAGGAAGTAATTTGTAACTTTTTTTTTTTTTTTTTTGCTAGAATTTGAACCTCAGCCTGTGGGGCAGGGAGCAAGCAGAGTATCCACTAGAGCAAAGGTCTACTACAAGTACCACTGGTTGCCACCTACACACACACACACACACACAGAGTAAAGCACATTCATAGAGCCCCAAAGGCAGGTCTCTTTGTGATGGACGGTCTGGAATAGAAAGCCTGTCCCTGGGGTGGAGAAGAGAAAGGGAGGAGTCAGGAGAAGGGTGGTTCTTGGCCAGAAAAAGTTCAAAAGAGCAGAGGGCGAGAAATCCAATCTGATGGTCACTCAGACACACGTGCTCCAAGCCTGGTTCTGACCCTCCTGTGGGTCTCAGACCCTTTTGGAAATTGAATGAAAATAAGCAAGATTTGCCTAGAAAGATGTGTACACATAATTCGATGTGTGTGGGTGGTAGTGTCTTCCCCCTCTAATATTCAGCTCCCTAATTTAAAATTTCCACTCTACTCTTTTACTCCTTGCAGTTGAGAGAGCAAGATGGGTCACCAGCAGCTCTACTGGAGCCATCTGAGAAAATTCGGCCAGGGTTCTCGCTCTTGCTGCGTCTGCTCAAACTGGCACGGTCTGATCCGGAAATACAGCCTCGATATGTGCCACCAGCGCTTCTGCCAGCACATGAAGGATCCTGGCTTCATTAGGTTGGACTAAGTGAGCTTCCTTGAATGGGTCCTCCAGGACATCTACCTTATGCAGAAACCATGCTAGTTCTTTGTATATAAAATAAACATTTGGAGCTCCTGTCCTGGCGCAGAGGAAACGAATCAGACTAGAAACCAAGTGGCTGTGGGTTGGATCCCTGGCCTCGCTCAGTGGGCTGAGGAGCCGGTATTGCAGGGGAGCTGTGGTGTAGGTCGCAGACGGGGCTCGGATCCCACCCTGGCTATGGCTGTGGTGTAGGCTGGCAGCTGTAGCACCAGTTCGACCCCTAGCCTGGGAACCTTCATATGCCATGGGTGCGGCCCTAAAAAGCAAAAAGACAAAATAAATAAATAATAAAAAATATAAAATTAACATTTACCCCCTCCCCCCAAAAAACCCCTACACTCTAGTTAAAAACATAGAAAAGCAATGGACGGCTTTGTTTCAATTGAGCTTCAGCCAGCATGAAAAGTGCCCACTGAATAAGAGGTAACATCAGACTGAAGGGTAAAAGGGCAGTCGATGAACTGGGAGGAAACCAGGAACCTGTATAAACATTTCCACGAAGCAGGAGGTGAAGGCTCCACATAGGTCTAACATGACCCTCTTGAAATCAGGGTTTACAGTAGACCTGAAAAAGTTGTTTTTTGCAAAATGTGCCCATAGGTGAGGCAGCCTGGGCCCACGCTGTAGCCCAGGAATGTTTCCTCTCATACAGAAGCTCATCCAAGAGCAGGAACATGTCCAAAGTAAATGAAACCAGCCTGTGTGGTGAGCAAGTGAAATTATGAACCTACAAGTAGTCAAGTTCAAGGATTCTTCTATGCAAGGAGACATGTTAGAATTGCGTGTTCACAGGGCTCCTTCCTACCCTCCTTGAATGCCAGACAACGAAGTAGTGGAGAATCAAAACTTTTCACCTGTACAATGGATTATTGGCAAAAAGGAATTTATAAGAACGTTCATTGCAGGGCCATTTATATTAGCGAAAAAATCGCCCCCAAATAGCAGCTGCTGAAATAAATTACGGTGCACTCTTTGATAGACTGTTAGGCAGCCATTGAAAATGATTGTGTAGGAATTCCTGTTGTGGCTCAGTGGTTAACAAATCCGACTAGGAACCACCAGGTTGTGGATTTGATCCCTGGCCTTGCTCAGTGGGTTAAGGATCCGGCGTTGCTGTGAGCTGTGGTGTAGGATAGAGATGTGGCTCAGATCTGGCATTGCTGTGGTTCTGGCATAGGCCGGTGGCTGCAGCTCCAATTAGACTCCTGGCCTGGGAACCTCCATATGCCATGGGTGCAGCCCTAGAAAAGGCAAAAAAAAAAAAAAAAAAAAAAAATTGTATAGAAAATGGTACAGGAGTTCCCGTCATGGCTCAGTGGTTAATGAATCTGACTAGGAACCATGGGGTTGCAGGTTCGATCTCTGGCCTTGTTCGGTGGGTTAAGGATTCGGCGTTGCAGTGAGCTGTGCTGTGGGTTGCAGACGCGGCTCGGATCCCAAGTTGCTGTGGCTCTGGCGTAGGCCGGCGGCTACAGCTCCGATTGGACCCCTAGCTTGGGAATCTCCATATACAGCAGGAGCAGCCCAAGAAATGGCAGAAAGACCAAAAAAAAAAAAAAAAAAGAAAATGGTACAAACAAGTTTTTTTCCCTCCTGCTTCAAGCCATGAGGTCATTTTTCCTTTGAAGTTTTTTTTTTTTTGGCCTCCAGTATGTGGAAGTTCCCGGGGCCAGGGATTGAACCTGTGTCATAGCAGTGACCCAAGTCACAGTAGTGACAACACCGGAACTTCAACCCACTGAGCCACCAGGGAGCGTCTCCTTTGAACTTTTCAAAGCAGATCTTTTTTTTTTTTTTCCTGCTTTAAAAAAATTTTTTTAATTAAAATATAGTTGATTTTTTTTTTGGCTTTTTTAGCGCCACACCTGTGGCATATGGAAGTTCCCAGGCTAGGGGTTGAATGGAGCCGCAGCTGCCAGCTGGCCTGCACCACAACCAGAGCAATGTGGGATCCAAGCCTTGTCTGCAAACTATACCACAGCTTACAGCAGCACCGGATCCTTAACCCACTGAACAAGGCCAGAGATCGAACCCACATCCTCATGGATACTAGTAAGGTTCATTTCCACTGTGCCACAGTGGGAACTCCCTAAAGTATAGTTGATTTACAATGTTGTGTCAATTTCTGCTGTACAGCAAAATGACTAGTTATACATATATATATAATGTATATATATACATTATTTTTTAAATATTCTTTTCCATCATGATCTATCCTAAGGGATTAGATAGACTTCCCTGTGCTCTACAGTAGGATCTTGTTGTCTATCCATTCTAAATGCAATAGTTTGCATCTCTTAACTCCAAACTCCCAGCCCATCCCATTCCCTCCCTCCTCCCTCTCAATGCAGATTTAACCTCAAGTGTGGGATGCAGATAGCCACACCCAGCCTTTCCTTCCCAGGCACTCACTGCAGTGTGATGCCTCTCAGGTGTTCCCCCCACATAGCTCAGATCTCACCGGGACAACCTACAGGGCAAGAGCCTTTGGTCTCTCTTATCCTCAGTTCCCCCCCCTGTAAAGCAGAGGAAATAAGAGCAGGCGGTCTTTTCCTATAAGCCCTCAGGGAAATGAGGCAAGTATCCTCAGCCCATACTTACTGAGCTCAGATTCTGCCTCAGGCACCTTCCTCCTGGGTGGCCTTGGGCAAAGTGCCTATGCCCTCTGTAAAACGAGGCTAGCAAAAGCATGATGAAGGGGACTAAGTGCATTAATATATCCAAAGAGTTTACATTGAGAATTAATATATCTAAACTACTCTGCCCAGTAGCCTTCAGCCACCTGCACCCACTGAGCACTTGAAATGTGGCTCCTTCAAACTAAAACATGTTGTAAGTGTAAATTCATGTTAGACTTTGGAGACCTAATAAGAGAGTGTAAAACATCTCACTGATAATTAATATTTTGCATCTTTTAAGTTAAATACAATATATCTTACAACTAATTTCCCTTCTTAAGAAACTTTGAAGGAGTTCCTGTCATGGCTCAGTGGTTAATGAATCTGACTAGGAACCATGAGGTTGCAGGTTCGATCCCTAGCCTTACTCAGTGGGTTAAGGATCTGGCGTTGCCATGAGCCGGGGTATAGGTCGCAGACTCGGCTTGGATCCCATGTTGCTGTGGCTATGGCGTAGGCCGGCAGCTACAGCTCTGATTGGACCCTTACTAGTCTGGGAACCTCCATATGCCGTGGGTGTGGCCCTAGAAAAGCCAAAAAAAAAAAAAAAAAAGAAAGAAAAAAAATTTGAAAAATGCAGAGCACAAGAAGTTCCTTTTGTGGCTTGGGGTAACAAACCTGGCTAGTATCCATGGGATGCAGGTTTGATCCCTGGCCTTGCTCATTGGGTTAAGGATTCAGCATTGCCATGAGCTGTGCTGTAGGTTGCAGATGCAGCTTGGACCCAGCATTGCTCTGGCTGTTGCATACGCTGGCAGCTGCAGCTCCAATTTGACCCCTAGCCTGGGAACTTCCATATGCTGTGGGTGCAGCCCTGAAAAAAAAAAAAAAAAAACAAAAACAGAGCACAATATTCCACTGGTTATCTCCCACGAATATGTTAGGTATACATGTTAATAATCTTCTGTTTGCCTTTCTTAAACAGTAAATAAAATAAAATGCAGTTACCAGCATATTTTAAATCCCATAGGTGGCTGGCACTGTATGTTTATTTAGACAGCTGGCTTAGAACAATGCCTGGCATGTAGCAGAAGTAATTGCAGTTTTTAACGCCTGGCACTTGGGAAGCACTTAAGAAGTGATGGGTTTTTGTTCTAAAGATTTCTCATGGGCCAGCTCTTGCCTCTGCTTTGGAATCTATGTCTGGAACACATTGCATTGTCTGTTGTCCTGTGGGGCTTGTCACATTCACCCATCTGGAGAGCTCCTTGTCTTTCTTTTAATCTTTCTCCTCCCCAAGATGTCCCCAGGGATGTCTATTCACACGCATGCGCACACACCTCTCAGGCTATCAGGTAGGCGCCAGCTTCCTCGATGTCCAGTACTGCATCACTTCTTGTCTCTTCTGCAGCTCTGGCCCCCAAGTGTCTCTACATCCTGAACTGAGTTCACTTGGCCTGGGCATGGGGATCCCTTTTGTTATCATCATTCTCTGCTTTCTCTGCAGGCCCTGTGTGGCTGAGGCTTGATATGTGATGCTCAGGAGATAGAATGCTGCCTGCAGGGGCTGGCAGCAGGCTGCAAAGAGGATGCCTAGAGGGGCTTTAACGCTTGACAGAAGCCCTCCTGGGGCCCTGAGGTCCACCAGCAGACTGGCAGCTGGTAGAGAGAAGATGGAGTCTCAGCTGTGGACTTGGATGACTCAGGTTCTCAGGAGGGCAGTGTATACACCAGATGTCATGCTGTCAATGCATTTAGTAGGGGGAGAACAGTCTTTGTTTAGGAAAATATCTCAATCAGCCACTTTGGTTGAGGAAGGGGAGGTGCCAGGGACATGGTTAAAAACATGAGGAACTAAACAGCTTTATAGGGGTCGTTAACAGAAACAGGAGAAGGACCCCAAAAAGGAGAGAAGACAGGGGAGGAGGACAGAAAAATGAAAAGGGACCAGAGCAAAATGTCAGGAGCCTCAGGCTGGGAGGTATGTGTCCAGTGAGAAATTCCAGTGGCAGGGACAAAGTGGCAGAGACGAAGGACAGTTTTTTTAAAAATTGTGGCAAAATACACACAACATAAACATTACTGTCTCATGGGAAACAGGCACATGAAAAGATGCTCAATATCACTAATTATTAGAGAAATGCAAATCAAAACTATGATGAGGGAGTTCCCATCATGGCTCAGCTGTTAAGGAACCCAACTGGTATCCACGAGGACAAGGTTTTGATCTCTGGTTTTCTTGCTCAGTGGGTTAAGGATTCAGCGTTGCTGTGAGCTGTGGTACAGGTTGCAGAAGTGGCTTGGATCCCACGTCGCTGTGGCTATGGTGTAGGCTGGCGGCTACAGCTCAGATTGGACCCCTAGCCTGGGAAGTTCCATATGCCACAGTGAGGCCCTAAAAAGACAAAAGAAAAAAAAGAAAAACAACCTATAATGAGTTATCACTTCACACTAGTCAGAATTGCCACCATCAAAAAACCTAGGAGTGCCCATTGTGCCTCAGTGGGTTAAGAATCTGACTAGTATCCATGAGGATGCGAGTTTGACCCCTGGCCTCCCTCAGTGGGTAAAGGATCCAGTGTTGCTGCAAGCCATCACTCAGTTCACAGATGAGGCTCAGATCTGACATTGCTATGGCTGTGGCGTAGGCTGGCAGCTGCAGCTCTCCTATTTGCCCCCTAGCCTGGGGACCTCCATATGCTGTAGATGTGGTCCTAAAAGGAAAGAAAAATACAAACAATAAATGCTGGAAAAGGTGTGGAGAAACAGGAACCTCCTACACTGTTGGCGAGAATGTAAACTGGTACAGCCACTATAGAGAACAGTATGGAGGTTCCTTAAAAAATTAAATATAGGACTACATGGGATCCTACAATCCCACCCCTGAGCATATATCCAGGGAAATCATAAATCAGAAAGATCCATGCACCTCTATGCTCATAGCAGCACTAGTTACAACAGCCAAGACATGGAAACAACCTAAATGTCCATGCACAGATGAGTGGGTAAAGAAGATGTGATACAAGGTGCTCTTGTGGCACAGCAGGTTAAGGATCTGGTTAAAGATCCAGTGTTGTCGGAGTTCCTAGTGTGATGCAGCGGAAATGAATCCGACTAGGAACCATGAGATTGCGAGTTTGATCCCTGGCCTTGCTCAGTGAGTTAAGGATCTGGCATTGCCATGAGCTGTGGTGTAGTTCACAGATTTGTCTCAGACCTGGCATTGCTGTGGCTCTGGTGGAGGACGGTGGCTGTAGCTCTGATTAGACCCTTAGCCTGGGAACCTCCATATGCCACTGGTGTGGCCCTAAAAAAAAGAAAAAACAAAGCAAAATAACAAAAAACTTATTATCTTAACCATTTCTAGGTGTACAGTTCAGGGGCATTAAGTACATTCGCCTTGTGTAAGTATCACCTACATGTATCTCCAGAATTCTTTTCAGCTTCCCACACTGAAACTCAGAACCCATTAATCAATAACTCTAGGAGTTCCCCAAAGGGAATTATACCATGGATAATGTGAGTTATCTCTTGACTACCATTACCAAACCCAATGTTATGGAGACTTTCCTCAATTCTTCATTTTAAGAGTTTTAGTTTTAGCTCTTATGTTTAGGTCTTTGTTCCATTTTGAGCGAATTTTTGTATGTGATTTTTAGGTAAGGGTCCAACCCCCCCTCTTTTTTTTTTTTTTTTTTTTTTTTGGCTTTTTAGGGCCGCACCCACGGCATAGGGAGGTTCCCAGGCTAGGGGTCTAATTGGAGCTGTAGCTGCCAGCCTACGCCAGAGCCACAGCAATGTGAGATCTGAACTGTGTCTTTGATCTACACCACAGCTCATGGCAACGCCGTATCCTTAACCCACTGAGCAAGGCCAGGGATCGAACCCGAAACCTCATAGTTCCTAGTCGGATTCGTTCACCAGTGAGACTACAGAAACTCCTCCAACCTTTTTTTTCCCTTTCTTCGGCATGTGGCCCTCTAGTTTCCCAGCCCTGACTGTTGAAAAGACCGTCCTTTTCCTATCGACTGGTCTTGGCACACCTGTTGAAGATCACTGGACTATATACAAGAGGGTTTGTTTCTGAGTTCTTTTTTCTGTTTCTTTGGCCTATATGTCTGCATTATGCTAATAGCACGCTGTTTTGATTACTGTAGCTTTATAGTAAGTTTTGGAATCAGGAAGAGTGTGGGGCCTCCAACTTCGTCTTTTTCTTTCTTTTTTTTTTTTGTTTTGTTTTGTTTTTTAGGGCCACTCCCATGGCATATGGAACTTGCATCTGCGGCCTACACCACAGCTCACAGCAACGCCAGGTCCTTAACCCCTGAGCAAGGCAAGGGATCGAACCTGCATCCTCAAGGATTCTAGTTGGGTTTGTTACCACTGAGCCAAGATAGGAACTCCCAACTTTGTATTTTTCAAGATTGTGTTGGCTATTCAGGGGCTTTTGAAATTCAGTGTACATTTTATGATGGCCTTTTGTTTCTTTCTTTTGGGGGGCGAAGGAGAACAAGATAGCTTTATTGCTTTGCCAGGCAAAGGAGGCCACATCAGGCTAATTCCTTAAAGACTCTGCTCCCCTTGGGAGAGATTAGGAGGTGGTTTTATAGTTTTGGGAGTGGAAAATAGGGCTGCAGATAAGGATCAGGGGAGAGGCAAGCTTGCATTGTTTCTCAAAGCTGGTGTTTAATGGCTGCAGGACTAGTATGGATTTTTCTATTTCTGCAGGAAAAAATCATTGGAATTTTGATACGGAAGAATTTTTTTTCCCTTTTTCTTTTTCAGCCACACCTGCAGTATACAGAAGTTCCCCAGCCTGGGATCGAATCTGAGCTGGAACTGCAACCTATGCCACAGATAAATCAATGTTGGTTCCTTAACCCACTTCGGTGGGCCAGGGATCGAAGCAAAGCATTCACAGAGACAAGCTGGATCATTAACCCACTGTGCCACAGTAGGAACTCCTGATACCAAAGAACTTTTAAGCCCAAGATCTGTAATATTCCATTTTACATTGTTTGTTTCCCTGCCAGGTATACTCGTCTATGGCCCCAACCTATGACTTGTCCATGGAGAAATCACAGACAAGAGGCTGACCTTAAGTCCTGGATGGATGCACAGCAGAGGGAAGACAAAAGACAGAGAAGTGAGAGGAAAGGACTTAGGAGGTCATTGGTGCAGGACTCTGGCCAGGGGGCCTGGAAGATAAGAGTCTTGAACCCTGGAAACAGTGAGGAGAAAGCTAGGGGTCCCACTTCCTGTGGGATGCAAGTGGGAGGAGATTTTATTTATTTATTATTATTTTTTTAGGTCTGCACCTGCAGCATATGGAAGTTCCCAGGCTAGGGGTTGAATTGGAGCTGCAGACCCCAGCCTACACCGCAGCCACAGCAACTCCAGATCCAAGCCACATCTCCAACCTATACTACAGCTCACAACAATGCTGGATCCTTAACCCACCGAGCAGGGCCAGGGATTGAACCTGCATCTTCATGGATACTAGTTGGGTTTACCACCATTGAGTGACAATGGGAAACTCCTGGAGGAGATTTCATTTAGATTTCAAAGGCCAGGGCTGCCCCACTGGTCCACAGCTGGCCTGGGCTCTTTTACCTGCCTGGCCCTACTTCAGCGGCAGGCCCACTCAGGCACCAGGCCAAGGAGGAAGACCTAGCAGGCTTGGATCATGGCAAGGTGCCATAGGGGACTGCATGCCTGGGGGTGATCTGGCCGTGGTCAGGTGAGGGACAGCTCCTTAGCCAGGGGGACCAACCCACTGTCCCTCCCTGGGTAGACACTGCCATCTTCTGGCTCTTCATCAATCCACTGCCCCACCCCATCCCAAGAGCATTCTCCTGATCAAGAAAAGGAGATGGAATGAGGTTTCCTTTACCTGTTTACAATCGTATCTTCCTGGGGCCCCACAGCTTACCTGCATTAGAGCCTTTTCCATCTTTTGGTCTCATCTACTGATGGCTGAGCCCAACTGTCACTGCCATAACTCTCCAAAGATAGCTTTATCTGTCTTAATTTTCTGTTGAGTAGGGGCAGGGTCTGACTGGGGCCTGCCGTCATTACTGGTATAAAGGATTCAGGCCACAACCATTGTTTCCAGGCTCATTGTTTCCATGTTTGATGGTTGGCTGCTTGTTTCTAACTAGGATCCCCAGCACCACCCTAACTATTGCTCCCTCTTAGGCAGGCCTGCTGGGATCCCATAACCAGTTAACCAGTTTGTCAAGTTTCTCAAGGTGTTTTTCTTTCTTTCTTTCTTCTTCTTCTTCTTCTTTTCTCCTCCTCCTCCCCCTCCTCCTCCTCCTCCTCCCCCTCCTCCTCCCCCTCCTCCCCCTCCTCCTCCCCCTCCTCCTCCCCCTCCTCCCCCTCCTCCTCCCCCTCCTCCTCCCCCTCCTCCTCCCCCTCCTCCCCCTCCTCCTCCCCCTCCTCCTCCCCCTCCTCCTCTTTTTTTAGGGCCACACCCAAGGCATATGGAAATTCTCAGGCTAGGAGTTGAATCGGGTAGCTGCCAGCCACAGCCACGCAGGATCTGAGTACACACCGTGATAGGTTCCCAGGAGGATGGAGATGGACCCCCACCCCCACCCAAATGTGGCTGCTCACCTTGAAGACCTGCTGAGGACATGGGTACAGCCCAGCACAAGATCTACATCCTTTCCCGGAATGTGGAGCATAGATTAACAACCTACAAGGATTAACCGCCCTCCCCACCTACCCTTCCATTGGCCTTCCCCTCCTCCTTCTTCGTTGTTCCTGCCACATGTTCCACCATGAACTCCAGCCACAGATTCCCACCACAGAGCCTTTATAAACTTAGCACCTCCTCACAGTCAGAGCTGGTGCCATCTTGAGCTCAGCCCGTGCCCCTCTGATGCCGTAATCAATCTCTTTTGTTTTATTAACTTGTCCTTGCAAGTGCCTCCCTCAGCAAAGCTAACACACAGCTCACAGCAAAGCTGGACCCTTAACCCACTGAGCAAGGTCAGGGATCAAACCTGAGTCCTCATGGATACTAGTCAGATTTGTTACCGCTGAGCCACGACAGGAACTCCTTGAAGTATTTTTCTGCCTTGCCCTTTACAGTTTAACTTGCTCTCTCACTACCTGAACTGTGGGCAAACCCTTTTCTCCTGGCCCCCTACGAATCTGTCTGCCCTGGCCCCAAGCTCTTTGTTTGGAATTCTCAAGCTCAGTGCTAAAACCCAACCCTTCCTGGTAGACACCCCCAGGAGACCAGCTCTTCACCTCCTGGATTTTCCCCTTCCCAAGTCCCAAACAGTTGGGGTACCATGTTGATTGGTTTCTGGCCTTAGATTCCAGGGCCTGCAAATATGCTGTCCTGGCCTTGTTCAGGGAGGTCTCTGGTTCTTGCTGGTTCAGTGGAGGAACCTATCAGAGAGGCCAGGGGTTCCCAAACAGCGTAGCTTAGCCTCCACGAGCTCCAGGCCCATTGGCTCCTCCTCTTCCTGCCCACATTTCCTGCCCCCCTCACCATGGGGCAGACCTATTCATTAGCCACCTGCAGCAATGCAATTCCTTCTTCCTCTTCGAGTATGTGGCATGTTTGTTTTGGGGGTTGGATTTCTGGGGTTCCAGGTTCCCATGGAGATGGGAGGTGGAGGAGAGGGCATGGCCACTGCTGTCCCAGCCAGACGGTGCAGGGCGCTCAGAGGGCATCCTTCCCTCCTACCCCATAGGTGGCTGTCAGATATTCTGGAAATAGGGGCACTCACTCCTGGGGCTCCTGGGGCTCCTGGGGCCCCTGGGGCTTGCAAAAGGCAGCTTGAGGTGGTTTCTATCCCCCAGGTTTGATCCAGGACCTGAGAAGCTGTCCAGACCCATGAAGTCCATCAGCACACGTACAGATTACAACTTTTGTCCCCAAAGTGCTTGGTGGGGTGAATGTGAGTGCTAGTCCCAGGGAGAGGCTCATCAGAGGGAGCCACAGAGGAAATGGACAGAACCATCCCTCTGTCTGGTGGCTGTCCCCCTGACTGTCAGACCTAGAAGGACCAGGTGTGGCTGACACACCCTCACCCTCCACTGGCCACCCTCTTTCTGGGATTTTCTGCAAGCCATTCTCTACACACCACCACAATGCTCTTTTAATATTTAGCTCCACTTAAAATCCTTCAATGGCCTCCCACAGATCTCGGAATAATGGTGTCCTTGCCAGGAATAGCGGTGTCCCTACCAGGCCTTGGCCCAAGGTCCATCCCCTGACCATTCTTCTGAACTCACCATCCCTCCCTCCCCCCAGATCACCATACTCCAGGCACACTGATCTTCTCCCAGTCCTGGCATCCCAAGGCTGTTTCAGCCCCAGGACCTTTGCACTTGCTGTTCCTTCTGTGCAGAATGTGCTTCACAAAGATGGCCTCATGGCTGGATCCTTCTCATCTGGTTTGCAGCTCAGAAGTCAACTTCCCTGGAGTTCCCGTCATGGCTCAGTGGTTAACGAATCCCACTAGGAATGATGAGGTTGCAGGTTCAATCCCTGGCCTTGCTCAGTGGGTTAAGGATCCAGCATTGCTGTGACTGTGGTGTAGGCTGGTGGCTGTAGCTTCTATTAGACCCCTAGCCTGTGGGTGCGGCCCTAGAAAAGACAAAAAAAAAAAAAAAAAAGAAAAAAGAAAAAGAAAAAAGTCAACCTCGAAGTTCCTGTCATGGCCTAGTGGTTAATGAATCCAACTGGGAACCATGAGGTTGCGGGTTCGATCCCTGGCATTGCTCAGTGGGTTAAGGATCCAGCGTTGCTGTGAGCTGTGGTGTAGGTTGCAGACGTGGCTCGGATCTGCTGTTGCTGTGGCTCTGGCATAGGCCAGTGGCTACAACTCCAATTAGACCCCTAGCCTGGGAACCTCCATATGCCACGGGAAGCGGCCCTAGAAAAGACAAAAAGACAAAAAAGAAAAAAAAAAGTCAACCTTCCCCTGACTGCTCCAGTTTAGAATAGACTCCTTCCTTTATGCTGTATTCCCTTATCCCATTTTCTTTTCTTCTCCCCACATACCCCTTTCTGAAGCTTCAGCTTCAGGGTCCCTCACTCACTTCAGGCTCCCTTCCAAGGTCTACCTAAGTTTGCCTTATTTTCTTTTTTTTTTTTTTTTTTGTCTTTTTTTTTTGCCTTATTTTCTTAAAAAGGATTCCCTGTCCAGCCAACCCAACAGTGTAAGCTTCAGGCCACACAGAATCTAGATCCATGTGTACCTAGAGCAAAAGACCAGGCTGTATTTGGTACATCCTGTGCCTGCCTCTGGCAGGAAGACAAGCTCTGCATTCCTCCTGCCAGGCTATTTCAACACACCCTTGGCCTCCCTGATCTCTTCAGGCCTGGGTGCCAAATGGAAGCCTTGCACAAGAATCTTGGTAATTGCCCTGCTCCCTGTACCTGGGATTCAGTAGGGGTGGGGGTGTGGACGGGGCGTGGGATGTCCAAATTCTAAGAGCTGCAGTTGGTGCTTCTTCCCCTGGATACCCCTGCCTTGATGGGCCCCCAAATACACAGGCGTTCTCAGTCAGCATCCATACCACTCTCGACTCATCCTCGGCATGGAGACTGCAAAGCCTTCTGTAGAATCTTTAATCCCCTTCCTTTCTAAGCTTTTCTGCAAAGCTAATCCCAACATCTACCATCTACTCCACCTCTTACCAGCTTGGGCAAATATTTAGCTTAGGTCTTAACTCTCCAGCTGCCTTGCCCTTGGCAGACCTGACTAATTGAGCACAGAACTCCTTCCAGGTGAGCCACCTGTGTAACCACTGCCAATAGATCAGAGAGGAAACCTAATGACCTCCTAATGAAACTCAGGTCTATATGACTGAAGAGGTAAATCTGGTTCAAAAGAAAAGGGCTAATGCTTATCTTGAATTTCTGCATCTACACTGAGTCCGGGAGGCTGGTTCCAAGGACATATTTTTATGTAATGAAATGAGAGGATGGAGTTCCCACTGTGATGCAGCGGGTTAAGAATCTGACCACAGCGGGTCGGGTTTCTACAGGGGTGTGGGTTCAATCCCCAGCCTGGCACAGTGGGTTAAAGGATCCGACATTGCCCCAGCTCTGGATAGGTTGCAGCTGCAATTTGGATTCAGTCCCTGGCCTAGGAACTTCCACATGCCACGGGTGAAGCCATTAAAAAAAAAAAAAAAAAAAGAGTTCCCATAATGGCTCAGTGGTAATGAACCCTATTAGTATCTATGAGGATGTGGTTTGATCCCTGACCTCGCTCAGTGGGTTAAGGATTCGCTGTTGCTGTGAGCTGTGGTGTAGGTCGCAGATGGGGCTTGTATCCTGCTTTGTTGTGGCTGTGGTGTAGGCTGGCAGCTGCAGCTCTGATTGGACCCCCCTAGCCGGGGAACTTCCATATGCCATGACTGTGGCTCTAAAAAACAATTCTGGAGACTGGGTGAAATGGAGTTTTAACTAAAGAACAACCCCCCCTTGGCTAAGAAGGCAGCTGCAAGCCTTTCCAGCTGTGCTCATCACTATGCCACCCTTCTTGTAATAATGTAACAACTGTGTGCTCTCTGTCCAAGCCAGCAGCCCTGCTAATCAGGTACCCAGCATTGCTTATCAGTTCTGCTTCTGTAACCTTGCTTGCTCAGTTTCTTAGGGAGGAACACTGTCTGCTTGGGGGTGGGGGAGGTCCGGGATGCTTACATGGGAAAATCAAGACCTTGTAGTGTATAAAAGTTACTGAGAACAAAGACCTGGTGCTCAGACTCTGGAGGTGACTCCTCTGAGCCCACACCGGTGCTGAATAAACCTTGCTTTTCCATATCTCTGAGTGCTGTTTGTCTCCTTCCGTTGCCACAGTTTTTGCGGTTTCTACAACATTTTGGTGCATTGGCCGGGAAGCTGACAACCGAGCTGGCCTCTTGTGCCACCGTTGTCGAGGAACCGGGGGAGGCCACGGTCGCCGGCCCGGTGACAGGTGGATAGCACGCACCGGTCATTTTTGCCGGATCCAGACCCTCACTCGGGCCGTGCTGGCCTTGGCCCACACCGCTTCCCGAACGGACTCAGGAGAGTGGAAACAAGTTCCTGGACAGGACGTCAGACTGGTGAGTGCCCCGGGGACATCTGCCCAAGTCAGGACCCACCATACGGTGGAAGGAGAGACTGATCACCTCTCAGTGACCAAAGGGTCACTCAGGTCAGGGTTTGCTCCCTTGGGATCGGGAGGCTTGTCAATTCTGGTGTGTGTGTGTGTGAGTGACTGGAGAGAACGAGAGCCCGTGCTCCACAGTCCTTGGACTACAGCGCCAGAGTGAGTCCTAACCTGCAGTTCCGTGGCGACCTCATACGGCTTATGGTGGCCCTCTTCGGGGGGATCCTGACGTTGGGGTTTATACAGTCCCATCTATGCTAAGAGGCACCTGAAATATCTCCTCCAGGGGAGCGGTCAGGCAGACGAAGCGATTGTTACCTGAGGCCTTGCCCTCACTGTTTGCCTTGCGTCACCGGCACAGGGTGGGACTTTACACAATGGGTAAATCAGCTTCCAAGCCCACTGTCTTAGAGTGTATGGTTAAGAATTTTAAGAAAGGATTTTCTAGAGATTATGGTGTTAAGCTGAGTCCTGGAAAACTGTGTACCCTCTGTACCCTAGAGTGGCCCTCTTTTGGTGCTGGCTGGCCTCCAGAAGGGACCTTAGATGTGTTCACAGTTACAGCAGTATTTAATGTTATAACAGGAGACCCTGGACACCCAGACCAATTTCCATATATTGATCAATGGTTAGAAATTGCCTATTTGAGGCCCCCATGGGTTCGGTTCTACACCACAGACCAGGGACAGTGTAGGGTGCTAGTAGCCCAGTCCAAGAAAAAAAACCTTGTCTCAAAAAAAGGTGCCACCTATTTATCAAGGGGAACCTGATGACTCGCCCCCTATGCCACCACCTTATGTGCTGCCGGCCCCACCTCCAGGAGCCGAAGGTCCCCAGATGCCTGATAGCCCACCGCCTTCTGTTTCTCCTCCTCCTTCTGCTTCTGAAGTTCCCAAGATGATATCACCCCCGCAGCCAGATTCTCCAGAACCTATGAGCAGGCGTCTCCGTTCAGCTCAGGGAGCAGCCACTCCAGCATTACAAATGCCCTTAAGGGAGACACGGGGACCACAGCAAGTTGCCCCCGACGGGACCATAAAAGAGGGGGTACGTTTTTATTATTACCAGCCCTTTTCCACTGCCGATCTCCTCAACTGGAAACACCATACTCCCTCATTTTCTGAAAAGCCTCAGGCGCTGATTGATCTCTTAGAATTCATTTTCCAGACACACTGTCCCACCTGGATAGACTGCCGGCAACTCCTTTTTACTCTATTTGACACTGAAGAGCGCTGGCGAATTGTAACAGAAGCCCAAAAATGGCTTCAGGCCAATGCGGGGGGTCGAGCAGACTTGGCAAACTGGGTGAGGGAAGCCTTCCTAGAAGAAAACCCCCACTGGGACTATGACACTGAGAAAGGGAAATGTAACCTAGAGAGGTACTGGCAGGCCTTCCTACAGGGGGCAAAAGCTGGGGCTAAAAAGCCCACTAATATAACTAAGATCAGTGAGATACTACAAGAGCCAAATGAAAGCCCAGCCAAATTCTATGAGAGACTATGTGAGGCTTTCCGCACCTACACCCCTTTTGATCCCGAGGCCCCTGAGAACCAACAGATGATAAATGCTGCCTTTGTGGGACAAGCCCAATCAGATATCTATAAAAAGCTACAGATATTAAAAGGCTTTGCAGGAGAGAATGCCACTAAACTGTTGAAAATAGCCCACAAGGTTTTTATTAACCGAAACCAGGTGGCCCACCGTGATGCAGAAAAGAGAATGAAACAAAAAGTGACTCTTCTGGCAGCCGCCCTGTCAAAACCGGTGCCCCCAGTGGGACCACCCCATAGGGGACAAGGCACAAGGCCAGGGAAAAGGAGTTCCCTGGAACATGACCAATGTGCTTACTGCAAAAAAAAGGGACATTGGAAAAATGAATGCCCCAACCGTCCTGAGAAAAAGACCAAGGCCCCACATAGCCAGTACCGATCTGAGCCAGCCAGCACCAACCTGATCGGCCTAGCTGAGTCTGATTAGGGGGGACCAGGCTCTCTCCAACTGGGCCCCCGAGAGCCTATGGTCAGAATTCAAGTAGGGGGCCACCCCATAGACTTTATGGTTGACACAGGTGCCAAACTTTCTGTGGTTACACAACCTGTGGCTCCCCTCTCCGGGAAAGAAACCACCATTGTTGGGGCCACAGGTAACCAAACCCACAGGCCCTTCTGCGGTCCTCAACAATGTCGGTTAGGAGGCCATAAAGTAATACATGAATTTCTTTACCTGCCTGACTGCCCAGTCCCCCTGATGGGAAGAGACCTGCTGACTAAAATGGGGACACAAATTTCCTTTTCTACTGACGGATCGGCCCAACTTAAATTGACAGAACCCCCCTCTCCTTTAATCATGGCTCTTACTGTAAAAAGGGAAGAAAAATGGCCCTTGTACTCTCCCCCTTCAGAAATGGGGACCATTCCCCCAGAACTAGAGACTAAATACCCATTGGTTTGGGCTGAAGGAAACCCACCAGGACTGACAAAACGCCACGCTCCTGTCTTAATTGATCTAAAACCCGGAGCTCAATCAGTAAAGCTACGGAAATACTCAATTCCCAGAGAAACTCGACTGGGAATCCAGGTTCACCTGGATAGGCTGCTTCAGCACGGACTGTTAATAAAATGTCAGTCCCCTTGGAACACCCCTTTACTGCCCGTGAAAAAACCAGGAACACAGGACTACCGCCCTGTACAGGACTTGAGAGCCATAAATAAAACAACAGTCACATTACACCCGTCCGTCCCTAACCCATATACCCTGCTAGGGCTGATCCCCTCCACTGCTGAGTGGTTTACTTGCCTGGACTTAAAAGACGCTTTTTTCTGCCTCCGGGTGGCACCTGCCAGTCAGCCCTTGTTTGCTTTTGAATGGGAAAATCCACATACAGGGACAAAGGAACAGCTCACCTGGACTAGACTCCCACAAGGGTTCAAAAACTCTCCCACTCTTTTTAGCGGCGCCTTAGCTGCTGACCTGGCTGAATTTCCTGGACAAAAACTGGGCTGTGTTTTGCTACAGTATGTTGACGACCTCTTACTAGCTGGCACCACGGAGGTGCAGTGCCTAGAGGGAACAAGAGCTCTCCTTCCTCTACTGATGGAGGCAGGGTATCAGGTATCAAAAAAAAGGGCACAAATCTGCAAAAAACAAGTATCTGGGCTTCAACATCATGCAGGGCCAACGAATGCTGGGGACTGAAAGAAAGCAGGCAGTTTGTGCCATTCCTGTCCCTACCCCCCCAATGGTTCGTGAGTTCCTAGGGGCAGCAGGATTCTGCCGGATATGGATCCCCGGGTTTTCAGACCTGGCCAGGCCTCTGTATGAGGCTCTAAAAGGGGAAGAAAAGGCTCCCCTTAAATGGGGACCAAGCCAGGAGACAGCGTTTCAGACAATCAAAACTAAACTCACTGAGGCTCCAGCCTTGGGACTTCCTGATATAACCAGAGAATTTAGCCTTTTTGTTCATGAAAAAAATGGGATGGCTTTGGGAGTCTTAACTCAAGAATTTGGGCCTTGGCAGAGGCCAGTGCCATATCTGTCTAAACAAATTGACTTAGTTGCTGCTGGATGGCCTCCCTGCCTCCGAGCGCTGGCAGCTACCACCTTGTTGGTAAGAGAGGCTGACAAGTTGACCCTGGGACAAAATCTCAATGTTAAAGTCCCACACTCAGTTGTAACCCTAATGGATACCAGGGGCCACCATTGGCTCACACATGCACGAATGACTCAATATCAAGGGTTACTATGTGAAAATCCACGGGTAAAACTGGAGGTTGTACGAACTCTGAACCCAGCTACTTTTCTGCCAGATGAAGCGGGGCCCCCAGACCATAACTGCCTGGAGGTACTAGATGAGGTGTTTTCCAGCAGGCCTGACTTGACTGATAAACCACTCCAAAATCCTGACCTGGTTTTATATACTGATGGCAACAGCTTTATGGAGGATGGAAAAAGGATGGCAGGATATGCTGTGGTATCTGATTTAAAAATGATAAAAGCAGAGGTGCTTCCTCAAGGCAGGTCAGCACAAAGAACAGAATTATGGGCCTTAATCAGAGCACTGGAACTCAGCCAAGACCAGCGAGTTAATATCTATACCGACTCACGATATGCCTTTACAACTTTACATGTCCATGGAGCCTTATATAAAGAAAGAGGGCTCCTCACTGCTGAAGGAAAAAAAATTAAAAACCAGGCTGAAATCTTAAAACTCCTAGAGGCAGTATGAGAACCTAAAGAAGTTGCAGTTATCCACTGTAAAGGCCACCAAAAGGGAGACGACCCAGTGACAAAAGAAAACCGTAGTGCTGATGCAGCTGCCAGACAGGCAGCTCGGGGACAACAGCCAGACAAACCTAAGGTCTTGCGGGCCCCAGAAGTGCCAGCTGTCCCCAAATATTCTCCAGAGGAAGAAAAATGGGTAAGGGAGGAAGGAGGAACTAAAACTCAAATGGGGTGGTGGGTCACACGGGACCACCGAGTTTACATTCCAGAACAGCTGGCCTACAAACTAGTCCGCCAAGAACATGAGCTAACCCACATGGGCAAAACTGCCTTAGAGACCCTACTGGGCCGGTACTATCTCATTGCTCGTCTTCCTGCACTCTGCTCCTCTGTCTCCCAAAGATGCATAACCTGTTTACAGAATAATGCCCGCCAGGGGCCCCACAGACCAGCTGGGACGCAGCACTGCGGACTGTCCCCATTTGAGGATATGGAAGTGGACTTTACTGAGGTCACCCCTAGTAAGGGGGACAAATATTTACTAGTTTTTATCTGTACATTTTCAGGATGGATAGAGGCCTTCCCTACCCAAACTGAAAAGACAAGGGAAGTAACCAAGGCACTCCTGAGAGACATTATTCCCAGATATGGAATGCCTCTGACCATCGGGTCAGATAATGGACCGGCATTTGTGGCCGAAATAGTACAACAGGTGGCAAAAGCTTTACAGATCCGATGGAAACTACATTCTGCGTATCGCCCTCAAAGTTCAGGAAAAGTAGAACACATGAACTGAACCCTTAAACAGACCCTGACAAAGTTATGTCAGGAAACTGGCTTGCCCTGGATAGACATGTTGCCGGTGGCCCTCTTAAAAGTAAAATGCTCACCCCGAGTGGGAATAGGATTCTCGCCATTTGAAATCTTATATGGAAGGCCACCTCCACTAATCAGTTTAAAAGAAAACACCAGGGAGTTGGGAGACTGGGAATTACACAAACAATTACAAGGACTGGGGCTCACTATTTCTCGGATACATAGATGGGTCACAGACAGAATACCTGTGTCCTTAGGTTAAACAGTACACCCCCACAAGCCGGGGGACCAGGTGTGGATAAAGGACGGGAAAAAGGAGCCTTTGAGACCGGTATGGAAGGGCCCCTATACTATAATTCTAACCACCCCCACTGCTCTTAAAGTAACAGGAATAGATGCTTGGATCCATCATTCCAGAGTAAAACCGGCTGGCCCAGCTGACGACCTTGGAGAGTGAGAGACTGCCCTCGATCCAGAGAGACCTCTTCACCTGACGACGATCAGGTGAGGAGACGACAATCTCAAAGCCCTGCTCTGACCACACCGGAAGCTGGTCAGTCAATGCATGGCTGAAGCTTGAGGAATCAGCAGCCTGGTAAAATAAACTGCCTTACCTCCCTTCCACAAGAGACTCTCTAACTGTCATATACTGTTATCTTATGATCAACATGTATGTTTGCTGCCTGTTGCTGTTAATCTGGTCCCCTTTGGTTCTGTCAGGATCCATGTCCTCATGTGACCCGTGCATTCGAGTGACCCGATCAGATCAAGGGGTTACATGGACTTTGCTTTACTCCACTCATTTCTCCTGTTCCGGAGAAATTCATGGAAGTTGTACTCACAACAAGACCACTTATTCTATCTGTCAGCAGGGGGACCAATATACTTGCTTTGATCCACGATACTCACCAACTGAAAAATGGTTAGAAGTCCGGCCTTCTCATAAATCAGGGCAGCTAATTAATCGGACCCAAATTACCAACCCCAAGTTGCCAGTGTCAATACTTTTCAATGCCTGTGAAGCTATAAATGGGTCATGGACTTCAACTAGACCATGTGGAAGCCCATAATGAGAAAGAAAATATAGACTCCAACATAAATATATGTGCTGGGGGACCACCTGGAATGATTGCCTGGAATACACTTACTGGAGCTGTGTGGCCTGGGCAACCTGGAATAAGGGAGACAAAACAGCTGTCCTTCAAAAGGGTACAGCCCGTCCAGACTGCCAGACTAAAACTTGTAATCCAGTTAATTTCACTATTTTCAATTCCAGTGAGCCCAAATGGAAGGAGAGTTTCAAAATAAGCATTCGCATTGACGGAAGAGGCCTTGACCCTGGAGCTGTGTTACATTTCCAGAGAATCACGTTTGTGCTCCAAGCTGCCTCTCACAGCATCTTTCATTCCTTTTATAAAAAGATAAAAAATACCCCACCTCCCATTCCGGCCACAACTAAGAACTTGTTCTTAGCCCTGGCAGAAACTATTGCACAACTCTCAAGGTCTCCTCTTGTTATGTATGCGGGGAAACAAACACAGGAGACCACTGGCCTTGACAAGCCAGAGAACTGGACCCATTAGAGCCTCATAATGAGACTACATACCCCCAACTCACCAATGGGGTATGGCTCCTCAAAACTGCTATTATAGGGAGAAATTGTCTTGCGAGGCAGGGAGGACGGTTTAATGTTTCGGTAAGAAACTTAACATGTTTAGGCCTGAGGTATTATAATCTGACTGCCCAAAAGACTCAATGGTGGTCATCCTCCAATCGCTCAGAGCCCAAGCCTAATCCCTTGTCTAACTTTTCCCTCCTTCGACAAGCATGGGAAGATATCAGTACTAATATCCAGTGACGGGCACCAAAGGGATTATATTGGATTTGTGAAAAAATGGCCTATTCCATACTCCCTCCCAAATTGGGCTGGGGCATGTGTACTGGGAACAATCAGACCTTCCTTCTTCCTGCTCCCACTGTCACTAGGAGAACAACTGGGAGTTCCTATATATAGGGCACAGGGTGCACAGAGAGACCGGAGGACTCTCCAAATTGGAGAGTGAAAAGATAATGAATGGCCCCCAGAATGGATAATTCAATATTATGGACCTGCCACCTGGGCAGAGGATGGCTCTTGGAGATATCACACCCCTATCTATATGCTGAACCACATCATCAGACTACAGGCGGTTTTGAAACTTATAACAAATGACACTGCAAGGGCCTTGACTATATTGGCCCAACAACAAACTAAAATGCGCAGTGCAACCTACCAAAATCGTTTGGCCTTGGATTATTTACTTACTTCTGAAAGAGGGGTTTGTGAAAAATTTAACTTAAGTAATTGCTGTCTACAAATAGATGACACCGAAAAGGTGGTAAAAAAAAATTGCTGACCGCATGACTAAACTAGCCCATGTACCTGTACAAACTTGGAAAGGATGGGATGCAGACAGTCTCTTTGGTAAATGGTTCTCTTGGTTGGGAGGAATTAAGACAATGGTCAAAATAGTCATGGTTATACTCACAGGGTGCCTACTTGTTCCCTGCCTTATACCTCTCCTGATAAATATTATAAAAGGTTTTATAAAAGCCATGGTTAAAAAAAAAAACAGCCTCCCACCTGCTACTTATTAGAGGCTACCAAAGGGTTATGACTGATGATGATTTGTAAAGGGTGCAGATGCACCCTGAACATCAAAGGGGGGAATGAAATGAAGTTTTAACTAAAGAACAACCCCACCTTGGCTAAGAAGGCAGCTGCAAGCCTTTCCAGCTGTGCTCATCACTATGCCACCCTTCTTGTAATAATGTAACAATTGTGTGCTCTCTGTCCAAGCCAGCAGCCCTGCTAATTAGGTACCTAGCATTGCTTATCAGTTCTGCTTCTGTAACCTTGCTTGCTCAGTTTCTTAGGGAGGAACACTGTCTGCTTGGGGATGGGGGAGGTCCGGGATGCTTACATGGGAAACTCAAGACCTTGTAGTGTATAAAAGTTACTGAGAACAAAGACCTGGTGCTCAGACTCTGGAGGTGACTCCTCTGAGCCCACACCGGTGCTGAATAAACCTTGCTTTTCCATATCTCCGAGTGCTGTTTGTCTCCTCCGTTGCCACAGTTTTTGCGGTTTCCACAACATGGGGAGTCCCAGAACAAGGGGCTACCTGATTCTGTATCTGGTGAGGGTCCTTCTCCCAGTTGCAGAGAGCTGACTTCTTCTTGGAAACTTACGTGGTGGAAAGACGTCCAGAGACACCTCATGCCATTTGTACAGGGCAGCCACGGTGAGCCTGTCCTTATATTCTGAGAGAGAGTGTCACTTCCTGGTGGCAAAAGAAGTAAGTTGATGACAAGGAGTGAACCGAAGGGCTACAGACTACCAGCCTTGACAAAGAAGGCTAAGTCGGTGGCCACTGGACTGTGATTCCTGCTAGGACTGTCCCACCGCATGTGTGTTACTTGCAACTTCGGCTCGCCTCTTGCCAACTTCCTTCTCTGGTTCTCACAAACTCCACCACCCTCCTCAGTGCCCCCAACTCTTGTCCCCCTCATCCTGTGTCTCCCACTTGTCAAAGGATGTAGCAGCCACCAGGCAGTGACCGTTTCAGCCCCCTCCTCCCCAGGAAAGAAGGCAGAGATTCTCCTGTCTGCTGTCGGGGGCTTGGACCCCTCAGGATGTGTGGTCTCAGCCAACTCTGGCCTTGACCCTCTTCTCTCACTGGCATATTCAACCTCACCTCTGCCAGCCCCTCTTCTTCAGCACTTATTAGGCTAAAGATATTCCCAGCTTGGAGTTCCCTGGTGGGCCTCGTAGTTAAGGATCCAGTGTCATCACTGCTGTGGTGCGGGTTTGATTCCTGGCCTGGGACCTTCCCCATGCCAAAGGCGTGCCCAAAAATAGAAGTAAAAAGATATTCCCATTTTTTTTTTTTCCCTAGGGCTGCAGGTGCAGCATATGGAAGTTCCCAGGCTAGGGGTCCAATTGGAGCTGCAGCTATCGGCCTACACTACAGCCACAGCAACACCAGATCCTTAACCCACTGAGCAAGGCCAGGGATCGAACCTGCGTCCTCATGGATACTAGTCAGGTTCCTTTCTGCTGAGCCACAGTGGGAACTCCAAGATGTTCCCATCTTTTTTTTGTCTTTTTAGGGCTGCACCCGCAGCATATGGATGTTCCCAGGCTAGGGGTCAAATTGGAGTTGCAGCTGCCAGCCACAGCCACAGCAACGCAGGATCCAAGCCGCCTCTGCGACCTACACCACAGCTCACAGCAACACTGGATCCTTAACCCACTGAGCAAGGACAGGTGTCGAACCTGCATCCTCATGGATCCTGGTTAGGTTCGTTGCCACTGAGCCACGATGGGAACTCCTAGGCTGAGAAAATTTAGTGGTGAGCAACATGTTGAAGTGTGCAAAACAACCACATAGTTGAACTGAGGCTACCTTGTGAGGAAGAGGGTTGAAGAAGAAATTAAAAGCTCTTTGTCCTTCCCCCATGACTGTGGGCAAATGAGCACACACCCTAAGCCCTGGATTTCCCTTCCACAGATCTAGGATAAGAATAGCTCCTACTTCATAGGGTTGTTATGAGGCTCAAGCAGGATCATTCTAGAACAAGCCACCAGTGCCTGTGGGTTTTATGACAACATTAGGACAGTCTCTGTTGAAGGGCTAGAGAAGCTACAGGGAGAAGTGAGGTTAAAACTGAGTGAGAGAAGGCAGTCTGCTTTTTTTTTTTTTTTTTGGTCTTTTTTTTAGAGCCACTCCTGCGGCATCTGGAAGTTTCCAGGCTAGAGGTCCAATTGGAGCTGTAGCTGCTGGCCTATGCCACAGCCACAGCCATGCAGGATCCGAGTCTCCGGATCTGCAATGCCAGATCCTTAACCCACTGAGCGAGGCCAGGGATCGAACCTGGGTCCTCTTGGATATTAGTCCAGTTTGTTAACTGCTGAGCCATGACAGTACCTCTGGTAGTTAGCTTTTTTTTTTTTTTTTTTTTGTCTTTTTAGGGCTGAATCTGTGGCATATGGAAGTTTCCAGGCTAGGGGTCAAATCGGAGCTACAGCTGCTTTATCCGAGCCGCGTCTACGACCTACAGCACAGCTCATGGCAACTCCAGATTGTTAACCTACTGAGTGAGACCAAGGATCAAACCTGCATCTTCAGTGTTACTAGTCAGATTCGTTTCCACTGTGCCACAACTGGAACTCCGAGAGATGGTAGTTTGGATCCAGGTTTTGAAACATGGGAGGGCAGTGGGCTGATGAGGTCTGTTTGCCAAGGGCATTCCTAACCCAACAGTGCAAATGCTCTGGGGCTGCGAGCCCAGGAGCCTGCAACTCCTTCCCAAGCCCAATGCTCTCTTTCTGGCCATCTGGATGACCTTGTGAGCACCTGACGTGGTTTCAGCAAGTGGCTGGCCACAATGCCTTGCGTGCTGTCCCGGGCATTCCTGAGACAGCCCGCTGCGAGGTTGGGGGAGGTGCTTGTGGATCAGAAAGATAAACAGTTTATAGAGCCAGGGAATGAAAAGGTCACCTTTTGGGCTCTGTCCTGGGGGAAGGGATACAGTTTCCATGGGAATGAGCAATGGTTCTTAAGAAGTACATTGAAGCAGCCCTTAACACTTGTCCTGTTGCTAGGTTCTGAACTTAAACACAAATGCTATTTGTCCAGGACACAGGCTCCAAATGAGGACTCGTGAGCTAATTCTGTGGTGGCTGCAGCCAGCTTATACAGGTTTATGAGAGCCAATTGTTAAATTCTCAGGAATTTTGTTAAGCCAGTTATTAGACATAGCAACTATTAAAAATTAAGTTATCTAGGAGTTCCTGTCATGGCTCAGTGTGTTAAGAACCCAGCTAGTAATCCATGAGGATGCCTGTTTGATCCCTGGCCTTGCTCAGTGGGTTAAGTATCCTGCATTGCTGTGGCTGTGGTGTAGGTTGGCAGCTGCAGCTCCAATTCGACCCCTAGCCTTCGAACTTCTATATGCCTCAGGTATGGCCCTAAAACGACAAAAATAAATAAATAAATAATGTAAACTTATAATTAAATCATATTAAAAGACTCAAAATGTATCACTTAAGAGTTCCCTGGTGGCTCAGGTTAAGGATCTGGCTTTGTCACTGCTGTGGCTTGGGTCGCTGCTGTGGCAAAGGTTTGATCCCAAGCCCTGGCTGGGGAACTTTTTCATGCCATAGATGTGCCCCCCCAAAAAAAACTACAAAATTCATCCTTCCTATTTATTTTACTTCCTATTTATTTTACTGTGTTTTACTAGGATTTCACCTCTTAAGGATATTTACATTTTGGTAACTATCTGGTGGAAATATTATAAAAAGAAAATACTATGCAACTCTGTGTTCCATGACATTACACTGGAAGTCTGAAACTGACCACTGTTGGAGTTCCTGCTGTGGCTCAGCAGTAACGGACCTAACTAGTATCCATAAGGATGTGAGTTCGATCCCTGGCCTTGCTCAGTGCATTAAGGATCCAGCGTTGCTATGGCTGCGGTATAGGATGGTGGCTATAGCTCTGATTGGACCTCTAGCCTGGGAAATTCCATATGCTGTGGGCATAGACCTAAAAAGAAAAAAAAAAAAAAAAAGAAAGAAAAAAAGAAAGCAAGCAAAGCAATTGGCCATGGTGGAAGTATGTACACCACAGAAATCAGTAAATGCTAATCAGCACACACACACATCCTCCATAGAGCTGGTTGTTTTGGGTTTTTTTTGTTTGTCCTCTCTAGGGCCGCTCCTGAGGCATATAGAAATTCCCAGGCCAGGAGTCGAATTGGAGCCGTAGCTGCCGGCCTACACCACAGCCATGCCAGAGCCACAGCAACAGCAGATCTGAGCCGCGTCTGCGACCTACACCCCACGTCATGGCAACGCCGGATCCTTAACCCATTGAGCAAGGCCAGGGACCGAACCCGCAACCTCATGGTTCCTAGTCGGATTCGCTAACCACTGCGCCACGATGGGAACCCCATGGTAAATGTTTTTAACAACCAGCTCTAGGAGTTCCCAAAGAAATAGCAAAAAAAAAAAAAAAAAAAAAAAGACAAAACAAAACAAAAGCATTCACCAGCACCTCCCTGGATGAACTAACTGATGACTGAAATTTTGTCTTTAGCCACTTCTCATGAGTTTTGGCATTCTCTATCTGCCCCACATAAATAGGGCCCGAGTCCCACTCTAGCCTTTTGGGTTTTCCCAGTCTATTTTTGGAGTGAGCGCCCAAATATCACTGGGTCCTATCCACCAAGGGTGTGAACAATGGTGCTCATTACTCTTTTGGTCTTTTTGCCTTTTCTAGGGTGCTTCCCGTGGCATATGGAGGTTCCCAGGCTAGGGGTCTAATCAGAGCTATAACCGCTGGCCTATGTCAGAGACACAGCAACATGGGATCCGAGCGGCGTCTGTGACCTACACCACAGCTCACAGCAACGCCGGATCTTTAACCCATTGAGCAAGGGCAGGGATCGAATTGGCAACCTCATGGTTCCTAGTCGGATTCATTAACGACTGCGCCACGACGGGAATTCCTGGTGCTCATTACTGATCACTTAGCGCTTGTCTCATCCTCCCTCAGCTTGCCTCACCACATCACCATGACACTGGTATTAAACCTAATTCTACCCATTTTACAGATGATAAAGCGAGCCAGAAGGAAAGCAAGCAACTCTCTCCCAAGGCAACCAGGTAAAACAAGGTAGAATCCTCTCATAACCACTACAGATAAAGAATAATCTGATAATCTGACAAAGAAATAGGATTAAGTCGTTCAACCGCCACTCCTGCCTGGCGCCAGCCCTGCCTTTAGTATTCAACTACCAAAGGGCATTGATTTGATGGCGATTTATGGTTCTTAGTCACATCCAATAAAACTGCGGAATCATAGAATACGGCCTATTCCAGGTTTTTCAGAGACTTTAATGAATAAATAAGACTGTTCTAGAGTTAACCAATCCACTGTTTCAGTTGATGTGGTGCTTCTAAATCAATCGATTATTAATTAAGAATTGAGATCCAACTGTGGAATCAACTCAGCTCAAGACCTGGGCACTCCCATGAAAGCAAAAGCCCAGAGTCTTTAAATAACTTGTTGAAGGTTACACAGCTTGTTAGAAATGAGGACAAGGGAGTTCCCGTCATGGCTCAGTAATTAATGAATCCGACTAGGAACCATGAGGTTGCGATTCAGATCCCTGGCCTTGCTCAGTGGGTTAAGGATCCGGCATTGCCGTGACCTGTGGTGTAGGTTGCAGACTCGGCTCAGATCTCGAGTTGCTGTGGCTCTGGTGTAGACTGGCAGCTATAGCTCTGATTTGACCCCTAGCTGGGGAATCTCCATATGCCATGGGAGTGGCCCAAGACCTGGCACAAAGACAAAAAAGAAAAAAGAAAAGAAGACAAGACATTAACCAGGCCCAACTGATTTCAGAGGCCTGCTCCAGGGAGAGGTGTATAATGACTATGTTAAAAGCAAAATTCAACTGAGTAAGTTTAAGGACTTAATGGGCTTTATTCAACAATTCATGAATTGGGCAGCGACCCATCTGGCAAACAAAGGAGCTGTGTAAAAGGAAAGACCTTTATAGGAAGAAGGAGGCAGGGCAAGGTAGTTATTCTAGCTAAGAGTGGATTGTTTCAGGCAAGGTCACCTTTCTTTGGGGGAAGGTGGGATCTATTAGGCAGAATGCTTCACTAGCCTGACTGGGTAATTTCAAATTGGCTGGCTAAAGATCACATTCCTGGGAGAGGCTGAAAGTGCCATTAGGTTAGGTTAAGTATTAAGTCTTTTTTTTTTTTTTTTTTTTTTTTAAGGGCTGTGCCTAGGGCATATGGAAGTTTCCAGGGGTCAAATCAGAGATATAGCCCCTGGCCTACACCACAATCACAGCAATGCCAGATCTGAACCACATCTTTGACAGACACCACAGCTCGTGGCAATGCCAGATCCTTAATCCACTGAGCAGGGCCAGGCATCAAACCCTCATCCTCATGGATACTAGTTGAGCTACCCTGGGAATTCCAGGTATTAAGTCTTGATTTGCTGATATGGCATTTAGCACAAGTGACTTCATTTGGGGCTTGTTGTCTTTTTTTTTTTTTTTTTGCAACACCCATGGCATGCAAAATTTCCTGGGCCAGGAATTGAATCCATGCTATAGCAGTGACCCAAGACACAGCAGTGACAACACCAGATCCTTAACCTGCTGTGCCACCAGGGAACTCTTATTATTTCTCTTCTTATTTTATTTTATTCTTTTAATTGATTTACAATATTCTGTTAATTTCTGCAGTACACCTGTCTTTTTTTTTTTTTTTTTTTTTTTTTTTTTGTCTTTTTGCCATTTCTTGGGCCGCTGCCACGGCATATGGGGGTTCCCAAGCTAGGTGTCTAATCGGAGCTGTAGCTGCCAGCCGACACCAGAGCCACAGCAATGTGGGATCCGAGCCGAGTCTGTGACCTACACCACAGCTCACAGCAACGCCAGATCCTTAACCCACTGAGCAAGGGCAGGGATCGAACTGGCAACCTCATGGTTCCTAGTCGGATTCATTTAACCACTGCGCCACGACGGGAACTCCCACCTGTCTTTTTTTTTTTTTTTTTTTTTGTCTTTTGTTGTTGTTGTTGTTGCTATTTCTTGGGCCGCTCCCGCGGCATATGGAGGTTCCCAGGCTAGGGGTCCAATCGGAGCTGTAGTCTCCGGCCTACGCCAGAGCCACAGCAACGCGGGATCCGAGCCGAGTCTGCAACCTACACCACAGCTCACGGCAACGCCGGATCGTTAACCCACTGAGCAAAGGCAGGGACCGAACCCGCAACCTCGTGGTTCCTAGTCGGATTCGTTAACCTCTGCGCCACAACGGGAACTCCCACCTGTCTTTTTTTTTTTTTTTTTTTTGTCTTTTGTCTTTTGTTGTTTTTGTTGTTGCTATTTCTTGGGCCGCTCCTGCGGCATATGGAGGTTCCCAGGCCAGGGGTTGAATCGGAGCTGTAGCCTCCGGCCTATGCCAGAGCCACAGCAACGCGGGATCCGAGCCACGTCTGTGACCTACACCACAGCTCACGGCAACGCCGGATCGTTAACCCACTGAGCAAGGGCAGGGACCGAACCCGCAACCTCATGGTTCCCAGTCGGATTCGTTAACCACTGCGCCACGACGGGAACTCCCACCTGTCTTTTTTAACACAATTTTTAGGTAGCCATTAGAAAAAGTCTTTTAAAAAAAGTCTTTTTTTTTTTTTGTCTTTTGTCCTTTAAGGGCCTCACTCATGGCATATGGAGATTCCCAGGCTAGGGGTCTAATGGAGCTGCCAGCCTACGCCACAGCCACAGCAACGCTAGAGCTGAGCCGCATCTGCGAACTACACCACAGCTCATGGCAACGCCGGATCCTTAACCCACTGAGCGAGGCCAGGGTTCGAACCGGAAACATCATGGTTCCTAGTCAGATTCATTTCCGCTGCGCCACAAAGGGAACTCCTAAAAAAAAAAGTCTTATAAAATAATTGTTTGTTTGTTTGTTTTTTAGGGCCCTACCTGTGGCATAGGGAAGTTCCCAGGCTAGGAGTTGAAGTGGAGCTACAGCTGCCAGCCTATGCCACAAACCATAGCAAGGTGGGATCCATAGCAACACCAGATCCTTTAACCCACTGAGCGAGTCCAGGGATTGAACCTGCATTCTCATGGATACGAGTCAGGTTCGTTACTACTGAGCCACAACGGGAACTCCCTATAGAAGAATATTAAATGGTAGAGAAAAAATGTCTGTTAAATATTAAATTAAAATGGAGGTTAAAAATAACTGAATTTTATCAATTTTTGGATACATACTATTTTTCACATTTTAAACATATCTGAAATAGGGTCCATCAAAAACCAGTTTTGAAGTTCCCACTGTGGTTCAGTGGGTTAAAAACCCAACATAGTGTCCGTGAGGATATGGATTCAATCCCTGGCCTCATTCACTGGGCTAAAGATCTTGCACTGCTGCAGGCTGCAGTGTAGGTTGCAGATGCAGCTCGGATCTGGCATTGCTGTGGCTGTGGTAGACCTCTGATTCGACCTCTAGCCTGGAAACTTCCATATGCCACAGGTGCTGCTGTGAAAAGGACAAAAATTTTTTATGTGTGCAACAGAAGACATTTTAGGGCAGTTTCTTCCATGGCACAAAAAGGTTCAGCAGCATCTCTTGGAGCAATGGGATGCAGGTTTGGTCCCCAGCCTGGCACAGTGGGTTAAGGATCTGGCATTGCTGCAGCTGTGGTATAGGTTGAATTTGATCTCTGGCCTGGGAACTTCCATAAGCCATGGGAGCGGCCAAAAAAAAAAAAAAAAAGAAGAAAAAAAGACATTTTAAGCAAATGAGAAGGCAAGCCCCTGAGTGGGAGAAAACTTTTGCAACACATATATCCAAAATGGAGACTCGGAATGCATGTTTAACTCCTACAAATCACAAACTGGCAGACAATCCAATGGAAAACATAAGCAAGAAATTTAAAACAGGCACTTTACAAAAGAGAATATTCAAATGGACAATAAGTATATGAAAAGGAACGTAATCTCATTAGTCTCTAGGGAAATGCAATTTATTAGTTTAACACACTGACCAACTGCACCACAGAGACCACGGGAAATGCAATTTCAAACCACCACGAGAACCACGATACACCCACAAGAATGACTAAAACTGAAAAGGATGACAATGCCAACTGTTAGCAAAGATGTAGAGAAACTGAAGCTCTCCTACATTGCTGGAAGAATATAAATTAGACACTTGGGAAACTGGCAGTGTCTGTTAAAGCTGAGTGCTTAAGCATTCAGACTATGACTGGTAACTCTCTCCTAAGTGTCATCCAGCAGAATTCATACCTTTTTCATGTGCAGCAGGAGACAAGTGCCAATACGTCACAGAAGCATCACTAATGACAGCCCCAAACTGGAAACAACCAAGATGCCATCAATAGTAGAATGGATACATAAATTCTGGCAGATTAGTAGACTTTTATATAGCAATGGAATTACTAAATTACAACTACAGGTGAAGAAATGGATGAATTTCACAAACGCAATGTTGAGACGTGTTATGATAAACAGCAGAACATACTGTATGATCCCATTTACAGGAAAAACAAAAATAGGCAAAACTAGACTGTTTTAGTGGAAGTTAGGATAGCAGTTACTTTGGGGGAAGTTGGGAAAGATGGTGCCTTGGAGGTAGTTGGAAGAGGATTTGGGGGTCTTGGTGATATTATGTTTCCTGATCTGTGTAGTGTTTGGGTTAATATTCATAAGTTGTACACAAATGATTTGTATACTTTCTGTATATGCACTGTAAAAAGAAGCAAAAAAGAAAGAAAGAATTTAATTTCTTTCTTCCTTTTTCCCCCTTGATTTTCTTTTTTCTTTCTTTTTTTGCTTTTTTTAGGGCTGCACCTGAGGCATATGGAGGTTTCCAGGCTAGGGGTCAAATTGGAGCTGCAGCTGCCAGCCTATACCACAGTCACAGCAAGGTGGGATCCAAGCCTCATCTGCAACCTACACCACAGCTCATGCCAGATCCTTAACCCACTGATAGAGGCTAGGGATTGAAACTGGATCCTCATGGATACTATTCAGATTAGCTTCCACTGCACCACAACAGGAACTCCTGGGAGGAATATTTTAATAACTTTTTCAGATGTTAGGCCTATTCTCTTTTTTTCCCATTACCATTCAATTTTTTTAATTTAATTTAATTTTTATTTTCTATCAGAGTATAGTTGATCTACAGTGTTGTGTTAGTTTCAGGCTACATCAAGGTAATTCAGTTATATAAATGCAAATATCCATTCTTATTCGTAGGTTATGAATTATTTATTTATATTCTTATAGGTTATTACAAAACATTGAGTATAGTTTCCTGGGCTTGTTGGTTATCTCTTTTATATACAGTAGTGTTTATGTTAAACCCAAACTCCAAACTCCTAATTTATCCCCACCCTTAACCCCTCACCTTCCCCCTTTGGTCACCCTAAGTTTGTTTTCTATGTCTGTGAGTCTGTTTCTGCTCTGTAAATACATTCATTTGCGTCTCTTTTTTTTTTTTTTTTTTTTTGGCTTTTTGGCTTTTCAGGGCCGCACCCAGGGCATATGGAGGTTCCCAGGCTAGGGGTCTAATAAGAGCTGTTGCTGCCGGCCTACAGCCACGCCGGGAACTCCTCATTTGTGTCATTTTTAAAGATTCCATGTATAAGTGACACCATATATCTGAAAGACTGCTAAAATTTTTAAAGATTGACAGTACCAAAAGCATAGAGTGAATTAGAAGAAAACGGTTTTTTATTAGTACAATTGAATTAAAGCTGTTTACAGCTCTTCTTTCCCACAGGAGTTAAGCATGAATTTCATGAATTTAAAAAGCATAAGAGATGAGAAAAACAAGCACAGGCAGCACACAGGGTTAGATGAGCCAGTGGGAGTCTGTGGAATTTGAGATTCCACTGCAGCAGGAAGGGAACCAGACTTGAGGGGCTCTTTTTTTTTTTTTTAATTAAGACATTTGCTTTGTTTTGAATAAGAAAGTGGCAAGTGGGGAGTTCCCATTGTGGCACGGCAGAAATGAATCTGACTAGTACCTGTGAGGGTGCGTGTTCAATCCCTGGCCTCATGCTGTGAGCTGTGGTGTAGGCTGGCAGCTGCAGCTCTGATTCAGCCCCTACCCTGGGAACTTCCATATGCCTCGGGTGCGGCCCTAAAAAGCAAAAAATAAATAAATTAATTAATTAATTTAAAAAATAAATAAATTTTAAAACAGTGGCAAGTGATATAAGCAACTGAGAGTGTGTCCCTAATAGGAGAGAGAGCTCTTCCTCCTCCCCCTCCTCATTCCAAAGTATAATTTTGGGGAGAAAAAAGTGTCCTAAATCTAATTAGTTGTGTTACCTACTGTTGCACCTCTAGTTTGTTTTCCTGCACTAAGCAATTCTGCAGGACTGAATGTCCTACAGTTTAACTCCATTCTAACACAGTTGGCATGGAGATTGCATTAAATCCCACAGGTGAAGGGCTCAGTCCCACGGGACTGATGCTGGTTGCAAATCTGGGACAATTGCACCTCCTCACCAGCTAAAGATTGGGGATTTACATGATTTACATGAGCCCTTCCTCAGGTCCCCTAATATGTGAGAACAGCTCACAAAACTCAGAAAATATTGATTTACAATTTATTATGAAGAAGATATAAAGACCACAGATGAACAGTCAGATGAAGAGGTATATAGTGAGGGAGTTCCCATTGTGGCTCAGCAGAAACAAATCCGACTAGGAACCATGAGGTTGCAAGTTCGATCCCTGACCTTGCTTAGTGGGTTAAGGATCCAGCATTGCCGTGAGCTGTGGTGTAGGTCAAAGATGCAGCTCAGATCTGGCGTTGCTGTGGCTGTGGCATAGGCCGGCAGCTATAACTCTGATTTGACCCCTAGCCGGGAAACTCCATGTGCCGCAGGTGCGGCCCTAAAAAAGACAAAAAGATAAAAAGAAAAAAAAGAGGTATATAGTGAGGACAGGAGCTTCTGTCCCTGTGGTACTGGGATGGTAAAAAAGGATTACCTAGGGGTAACAGAAGGCCATTCCTGTCACTCAGGAAATTCCAAGCATGTTAGGAGCTCTGTGCCAGGAACTGGGGACAAAGACCAAATATATTCCTATCCCACAATTTACTTATAAGGCAGGCAACCTGGCTTAAAGTCTAAAAATCATGTCCAGGAGTTCCTGTCATTTCGCGGAGGAAATGAACCTGACTAGGATCCATGAGGATGTGAGTTCGATCCCTGGCCTCGGTCAGAGGGTTAAGGATCTGGCATTGCTGTGAGCTATGGTGTAGGTTGCAGATGAGGCTCGGATCTGATGTTGATGTGGCTGTGGTGCAGACTGGCAGCTGTAGCTTCCAATTCAACACCTAACCCGGGAACCTCCATATGCCGTGGATACAGCCCTGAGAAGCAAAAAAAAAAAAAAATCATGTCCAGATAAAACATCTAAGCTGTTATGTGTTGGGAGATAAAACTTTTATTCTGGTTAAAGCAGAACATGTGTCTGAACCACTGATCTTGACTGACTAGAGCAAAGGACTATGATTCATCTGCATTTCCACAGTTCTTTCCATGTAGAAATCAGTTTTATAGCTCCTTTCATTAAAAAATATTCTGATCAGGAGTTCCTGCTGTGGCTCACTGGGTTAATAACACTACATAATGTCTGTGAGAATGCAGGTTCGATCCCTGGCCTCACTCAGTGTGTTAAGGATCCAGCTCTCTAGCTGGCAGCTGCAGCTCTGATTCAAGCCTTAGCCTGAGAACTTCCATATACTATAGGAGCAGTCTTAAAATAATAAAAAAATTAAAATAAAGAAGAATCCAACTGCAATGGCTCTGTTGGCTGCAGAGGCACAGGTTCGATCCCCAGCCCAGCAGTGGCGCAGGTCACAACTGTGGCTCAGGAACTTCCATATGATGCAGGTTTGGCCATTTAAAAAAAAAAAATTCTAATTACATAATCTTACAGAAGAGACAATCTAGCTTCAAGTCTACAATGCAAAAGCAAAGTGAAAATGTTGTTTCTGCTCAGTTATCATATTTAGGATATTTACAAGGAGTGTGTTAGGTCCCAGGGAGGACCGTGCTCTTGGTGCCAAAAGTTTCAGGTACTGTCCTTGACGTGGAAATGGTCAGCTAACCAGCTGTAGACTGTCCAAGCCAGTTATCCCACAAACATCCACAGAGCTATCATGTAGTTCTTTTTTTTTTTTTTTTTTTTGGCCACGCCTGAGGCTTGTGCAAGTTCCCGGTCCAGGAATCGAACCTGTGCCAAACCAGAGAGCCGGGCCACTGCAGTGACAATGCCGGATCCTTAACCCACTGCGCCACCACGGAACTCCACCTAGTTCTTTTCATTCAATGTGAAAGTGATAAACTCCTGCAGGAAGAGTTGCCCCATTTCCTTTCTCCATGAAAATCTGAATCCACAAGTCCTCTATCTCTTTCATCAGCATATCCAGTGCCATCCATGATGTGGCAAACTTTACCTCCTGGTACCAGTGCTCACTGCAAAACATCTTAAACTTTTCTTCATAATTTGGTAATTTATCTTTGCATATGTTTATTAGGTCCATCCAGGAGTACTTTCTCCTTACAAATCTTTTCTAATTCTAGATCATCTGTCAGCTTCCAGTAAAGGACTCCAGCCCAGTGCAGCTGCTCCATGCAGACTGGGAAGCTGGGCACCAGGCCACAGGGCCACGTCAGGTCATCCTGGGACTCATCCATGTACCAGGTCTGCACCATGGTCTGGGCCTTGACTGGGGGGTGGAGAGGCGGGGGTACATCTGGCCGTGGTGGGCATCAAAAGCACCAGGGGCTCCCTGACCTGTATGGGCTGAGCCGCACTGAGAGGCCCTGGTGGCCTTTCGGGGGGAGGCATCCCAGCATGGGCCACTGCCAAACCTCGGGTTCCCAGTCTCTAAAACTGACCCAGGGTATACATTTACTGTAACAAAATGTACAAGTGATACTTTCTCAAAGGTTAAATGCAATGTGGAATCTGAAACAACACCAATATGCCTTTCCTACTCTGTTACATTCAACCCTTTACAATCGAATCCATTCTTCAATAGATCTTTTACCCACATGTAACTTTTTCAGTATCAGGCATTGGCCATTTGGAAAATACCGACTCACTGAGTTACACAGATCTTTCAAAAGTTGACACATTTCATTATACAATATGAAAAAAAAAATCACGTTTGGTCATACCATTCATCTCATTAGAAATGTCATCAAGAATTGGGAAACTCTCAAGTTCACAGTATACACAAGATTTCAAAAATTTTAGTTTTCCCCTGAAATCTAGTTTTTTTATTTATTTATTTTTATTTTTTATTTTTTTGCTTTTGAGGGCCACACCCGCAGCATATAGATGTGCCCAAGCTAGGGGTCGAATCAGAGCTACGGCCTCTGGTCTACACCACATCCACAGCAACACCAGATCCGAGCCGAGTCTGGGACCTACACCACGGCTCACAGCAACACGGGATTCTTAACCCACTGAGTGAGGCCGGGGATTGAACCCACAACCTCATGATTCCTAGTTGGATTCGTTTCCGCTGCACCACGATGGGAACTCCTGAAAGCTTGATTTTTTTTTTTTAATTATTCATTTATTTTTTGGACAAACCTGAAACATGTGGAAGTTCCTGGGTCAGGGGGTGAATGTGCGCTGTAATTGCCACCTGCGCCACAGCTGGGGCAACACCGGATCCTTAACCCACAGAGCCACAAGGGAACTTCCGAAAGCTCAAATTTTAAAAATCTTTGGTGAAAACTACGGCCAATCATTTCCTTGAAGTGGCTGTCTCATTTCATTCATTTTTGAGAAAAAGTCTGCCAAATATCCGAGTCTGAGTGACTTCTCTATCTGTTATTCTTACCAGTTAAAATGATGTTCTACGAGGAAAGCAGATGCTTCAGCTCACAACTCAGAAAAAGCCTTCCGGTTTTTTCTAAGTGCTTTTGCAGGTGACAATCCTCTTATGTGGGTCGGCAGCACAAGTGCTTTGTATGTACTTCTGTCTTTATTCTATAGGATATCACGAAGAGGCATACCCAAGGATTAAGTTTTCATCAAATTACTAATTTTTACTGCTTTATTAAGGAGATCTTATTCACAGATTTTTTCTTTTTTTTTAGGGTCGCAGGTGTAGCATACGGAAGTTCCAAGGCCAGGGGTTGAATCCGAGAGCTAAAGCTGCTGGCCTACACCACAGCCACAGCAATGCCAGATTTGAGCCTGGTCTGCAACCTACAATACAGCTCAAGGCAACAATGGATCCTTAACCCACTGAACAAGGCCAGGGATCAAAGGGCTACTAACGTGGATACTAGTTAGTTTTCTTTCAGCTGAGCCCTCATGGGAACTCCTTTAAATTTTTCTTTCTTTTTCTTTCTTTTTTTTTTAGATAGTGTGTGGTGGTGAGCAATAAAAGCACTACTAGAATCGTTTGGTGCCTCTGCCATGATTTAGGGGAAGATGCCGGCAGATTTCCTCAGGATTGCTTTTGCACCAATTGGGCAAATGGTAAAACAGCTGAGACAGGCAAGTGACTTCTTAGCATGATCATGAAAATAATTTAGATCTCGTGGTTCCCCCTTCCCTTCTCCAGGGTCCATACATCACACTTTGTGAACCACCTAACTTTATATTCATTAAGCTCTTATCTTTCATCCTCCTGTGTCCCCAGGAACAGCCCAGCAGCCTTTCTCCAGGGAGGCTGTTTCTGGGCAGAGGGGCGTGGCCAGCGCAGGCTCTTCTTTCCCTTACCTCACTTCCTCTTTCCCTCCCCCAGCCCCTTTAACCCTTCGCTTTCCCCACAGATGGAAGCAATACCAGGGGAAAAGCCTCAATGTCAAGGACGCCCCCAGAGTGAACTGTGGTAAGACACAGGACACTGCACAGCCCCTAAACTACTGTGACAATTTGTTAAAACAAAAACCTGTCCATCTGTCTATATATATCTACCTTGATCTTTCTCTGGTTACAAAAGTAATAGATGCTTATTACATATTATTACAAAAATAGTGAAATCCCACAGAATGGTACAAGTAGAAATTGAGTGTCCCCCTCCAATATACCCTTTGGTTTCTGTGCCTTTAATTTTCCATATATATGTATGTATGTTAAGATAGGGTACTTCTGGAGTTCCCTTTGTGGTTCAGCGATTACGAACCCAACTAGTATCCATGAGGATGAGGGCCTCACTTAGTGTGTTAAGGATCCCATGATGCCAGCAGTTGCAGCTCCAATTAAACCCCTAGCCTGGGAACTTCCATATGCTTCAGGTGCAGCCCTAAAACAAAAGCAACAACGACAACAACAAAAATAGGGTATTTCTCTACAACTTTCCATTTTCACTTAATATATCACAATACTCTATCAGCAAATAGCTACCTCATTCTTAATACAAGTGATAACAGACATATAGGTTTTTCCTAATTTTTCGCTGTTATAAATAGGGCTGCAGTGAACACCTTGCACTATGTGTCTGCACAATTTGCTAAATATTTCTGTGGTGCCAGTCTCTCAAAGTGGAATTGCTGGATGAAAGGGTATGCGCACTTTGTAATAGGATGGGTACTACCAAACTGCCCTCTAAAGATTAATAACCAACACTCCACCCAGCCATATCCACTGTTTTTCTTTTTGGTTTTGTTTGTTTGTTTGCTTGCCTTTAAGGGCTGCACTTGCAGCATATGGAAGTTCCCAGCCACAAGGTCGAATAGGAGCTACAGCTGCCAGCCACAGACACAGCCGCAGCCACAGCAACGTGGGATCTGAGCCACGTCTGCAACCTATACTGCAGCTCATGGCAACGCCAGATCCTTTATCTACTCTCGAGGCCAGGGATCCAACCTTCATCCTCATGGATACTAGTAGGATTTGTTTCCACTGCACCACAACTTGAACTCCCATGTCCACTGTATTTTGAAATGATCTTTGCATCATTTGCATCTCTATCTTCTGGACACCCCCACTGGATTTAGGTCCTCTCAGGAATAGAATATGGCTTTCTGTCCATGGTTGGGTCACAGCGGCCATGTCAGGAACTCAGTAAATTGGTGCGGAGTGGATTCGAATGAACGGATAATAGTACCACCACCCCTGGGTTTCTTCTATGTGTGCCGTGCTCCATTCTAAGCATTTTATTTGCATGAATTTATTTAAAGCCTAATAACGCTAGGAGTAAGTATTATTATTATCCTCACTTGCAGTTGAAGATACTGAGGCTCAGAGAAGTGACTTGCCCAAGCAATGAGACAATCATAACAAAAATCTTCTACAAACCAGGAGAAAATTTTATGCTCTGGGAATCTTGCCAACATGGTAATGTTGCCTCTGGTTCTTTTATTTATTTTTTATGTTTTATTATTTTTTTAGGGTCACATCTGCAGCATATGGAGATTCTCAAACTAGGGGTCAAATTGGAGCTACAGCAGCCAGCCTATACCACAGCCACAACAACGTGGGATCCGAGCTACGTCTGTGACCTACACCACAGCTCATGGTGACATTGGATCCCTGACACTAAGCGAGGCCAGGGATTGAACCCACATCCTCATGGATACCAGTGGGATTCGTTTCTGATGAGCCATAGCGGGAACCCCAATTCTGGTTCTTCTAATGCCCTTTCAGTCATTCCCCGTTCCTCCAACTTTGGCTCTCTAGTTAAATCAGGAATTTTGATGATTATCTTAGGCATCCGGAGAGAAAATTTCACATTAAATATTGTTTTAAAATCTTTCAAATTTGGGACTTCCCATTGTGGTTAAAGACAACAAACTTTCAAATTTGGAGTTCCTGCTGTGGCGCAGTGGTTAATGATCTGGCATTGCCAGTTCAATGCACTGTCACCCACTCAGTGGGGTGAGGATCCTGCACTGCCACAGCTGTGGTGTAGGTCACAGATATGGCTCAGATTCCGTCTTGGCCGGGAAACTTCCAAGTGTGGCTGGAAAAAAAAAATCTTTCAAATTTGATGGAGTTCCCTCCTAGTGCAGTGGGTTAAGGATATGGCCTTGTCCCTGCCGCAGCATGGGGTTGCTGCTGTGGCTCAGGTTTGATCTCTGGCCCAGGTGCATCGAAAGAAAAAACAATCTTTCAGATTTGTTTCTGGACCTTGTCTGTTATTGCTTGTAGATTTATTTTACAAAGTTAAAATCAGAGTAGTATTTTATATTTTTTCATTAGGAAGGGGGTCTGTTTACCTTTCGTGATGATTCAAGCGTAAATGAATCCTGTGTCCTCCCCTTTACCCGCGCACCCAGTTCAGGCCCAGAAGGTGGGTTTGTACTTGGCCATCACAGATGAGTGGGGTCAGGCTCTAGGGAGTGGGGAGAATCCACTTGATGGAAGAAGGGATGTTGCAACTGCTCAGAGGGGAGGACTAGTCAGGGTTCTTGCAGAGGGAACAGTAGGAGAGGTTGGGGAGGTGGGGGAGGTCAAGGCCATAAGATGTTATGAGCTATTCTGATTTTATCATATAAGGCAGTGGAGGTGTGGTGTGACTGCTCGGGGCTGTGCTTCAGGGTGTGGGTGCTGGAAGTGGTGGAGAAGGCTGACAAGGGAAGGCAGCACAGACTCTTGGCTGGGAAATTAGTGTAGAGATGACCATAAATAGCTCTGCCAGCAACACCTCCCCCACCACCCTCCCATTTTCTGATTTCTAATAATGGCATCACCATTCTCCCAGCCCCAGGGATGGAAGTCTGAGTCACTCGGACTCCTTCCCCATCCAGCCAGCCTGCAATTCCCGCAGATGTAATCTCTACCTCATCTCTGCCGTCTCTCTCCTCCTTGACGGTCCTACCAGGACCCTGGGTCAGGCCTGCCTCTGGTTCGGGAACCTTGGCCTGGCTTCCCAGCCCTGATCCCTCACTTCCTGACACCACCTCACTGCTGTGCTGGGTGTTACCAGGTGTTACTCCCTGCCTGCAAGTGTAGCAGGAAACTAACGCCCTGACTGTCCACCTGGGTACAGTACAAGGCCTCCTCTGCCTGGCCAGTCTCCTCCCACATCGTAAAGATCCGTAAGAGCACACGCGATGGATGTTCCTGCCCTAAGCTCACCAGGTCTCCCCCATCAGAGGTGATTTTTCTCTTTGCCAGATGCCTAATATGCCATCTAAACTCCCCTTGGGGCATTTTCCTCTTGTGTTTGGTTTGTGATGATTTGTGGCTCCTGGAGGACAGAGACAGAGTGATAGGTATTTTCCTAATTTCTCCACAGGGAACTTGCACTTGACCTAGACCCAAGAATTGAGGTTTGATTAAATGTGCAAGGGTGGGGAGTTCCCATCGTGGCTCAGTGGTTAATGAATCCAACTAGGAACCATGAAGTTGCGGGTTCGATCCCTGGCCTTGCTTGTGGGTTAAGGATCCAGCGTTGCTGTGAGCTGTGGTGCAGGTTGCAGACGCGGCTCGGATCCCGCGTTACTGTGGCTGTGGTGTAGGACAGCGGCTACAGCTCTGATTCAACCCCTAGCCTGGGAACCTCCATATGCCACAGAAGCGGCCCTAGAAAAGACAAAAAAATAAAAAATAAAAAAAATAAAAATGTGCAAGGGTAGGAGTTGCCAGTTCTGCTGACCCCAAACTGGACAATCTAAGCACCTTTCCTTTTTTTTTTTTTCCAATTTTTTTATCTCTATGATATTGATTTCCTCTTTGATCTTTATGATTTCCTTCCTTTTGCCGACTTTAGCTTGTTTGTTCTTTTTTTTTTTTTTTTTAATATGGAACGCTTCACAAATTTGCCTGTCATCCTTGCACAGGGGCCATGCTAATCTACTCTATCGTTCCAATTTTAGTATATGTGCTGCCGAAGGGAGCACAGCTTGTTTGTTCTTCTATTTGTAGTTCTTTAGGTGATAAGTTAGAATGTTGATTTGAAGTTTTTCTTCCTTTTTTGAAGAAGGCCTATATTGCTATGAACTTCCCTCTTAAGAAATGCTTTTGCATCCCGTAGATTTTTCATGGCTGTGTTTTTATTGCTGTTTGTCTCAAGGTATTTGTGTGTGTGTTTGTCTTTTTCTAGGGCTGCACCTGTGGCATATGGAGGTTCCCAAGCTAGGGGTCAATTCAGATCTGTAGCTGCTGATCTATACCACAATCACAGCAACTCAGGATCCAAGCTGTGTCTGCAGCCTACACCACAGCTAACGGCAACACCAGTTCCTTAACCCACTGGGATCCAACCTGCGTCTTGATGGATACTAGTCGGATTTGTTAACCGCTGAGCCACAGCGGGAACTCCCACCTTTCCTTTAAACATCATCTTTCTCTGAACTGACTTTCAGGGCCGTAGTTACCACCATGAAGAATTCTAAACAGGAGCTCCCTTCATGGTTCATTGGTTAACAAACCTGACTAGAATCCATGAGGATGTAGGTTCGATCCCTGGCCTTGCTCAGTGGGTTGAAGATCCAGCACTACTGTGAGCTGTGGTTAGGTCACAGATGAGGCTTGGATCTGGCATTGCTGTGGCTGTGCTGTAGGCCAGCAGCTGTAGCTCAGACTCGACCCCAAGTGTGGGAAACTCCATATGTTGCAAGTGCAGCCCTAAAAAGACAAAAGTCAAAAGACAACAACAACAAACAAAAATTCCAAACAGGGAGTTCGCTTTGTGCTCAGTGGAAATGAATCCAACCAGTATCCATGAGGATGCGGTTTTGATCCCTGGCCTCACTCTGTTGGTTAAGGATCCTGCATTGCTGTGGCTGTGGTGTAGGTCAGCAGCTGCAGTTCCGACTCGGCACCCAGCCTGGGAACTTTCATATGCTGCGGGTGCAGCCCTAAAAGGAAAAAGAATTCCAAACAAGTGCACTAGTTTCTCTTCTTTCTCTTGAAAAGAGCGATGGACTGTGCATCAGGGTATGAGAGTTCTGCTGCTTCCCAACTGTGTGACTTTGAGCAAGTGTCTTAACCTGTCTGAGCTAATGAAGCTCACACCAACTGCCTCACCAAAAATATAGTGTATGGGGAAGGCTAGCAAGGAGCTGGAGCCCTGGGAGGCAGTCAGTGAGAGCAGTTTTATCTGAAGATTTTGCCTTGCCCGCCCTGGTCTCCTGCTGTGCTTGCAAAGGACACATGCGCTCCCACTCTGATCTCTCTGCAGGTAAGGGCCAGATTCTGGAACACACTGAGGCTTTAGGATTGCCTCTTGCCAGGCTTCTGACACCCTGGTTCACCTTAGAGAGGAACAGATGAGCCCCTGGGGTGGAGAGCAATTTCTCTCCTTCTTCTTTTTTTTTGTCCTTTTTACGGCTGCACCTGCAGCTTATAGATGTTCCTAGGCCAGGGGTTGAGTTAGAGCTGCAGCCGCAGGCCTACTTCACAGCCACAGCAACACTGGATCTGAACTGCATCTGCAAACTACGCCTCAGCTTGCGGCAACTCCAGATCCTTAACCTGCTGAGCGAGGCCAGGGGCAGAACCCACATCTTCTCAGAGACTATGTTGCATCCTTAACCTGCTAAGTGAGCCACAGTGGGAAGTCTGACAGCAACTTCTTTATGACTGTTTCGGAAGTGGCAGTATAGGGAGTATGTATAGGACATACATAACAGAATCTGATTGTTTGCGCTAGAAGGATCCTCAGAGGTTATTCTCCCAGTTTACAGGTGTAGACACTGAGGCCCTGGTACCTGATAATATCAGGATGGCATGAAAGCCAAATACCAGAGGCTTCCATGGTCTCCACTTGTGTTTTGAGCAAGAGAAGTGGGAACAGAATGAAAGGGATAATGGGTTATTCTAGGACACACTGGCTCAAGGTCAGGCCTTTGACTGAGGCCTCAGACTTTGGAGGGCTCCAAAACAGCCTTCTCTTGGACCCAGTCTACCAGATCTCCAGGCAAAGCAGTAGCTCTGCCTGGTTGAGACAGAGAGAAGGAAGCTTTGAAGTCAGTAACTCAGGGTCACTTGTCTGGCCTGGCTCCATCTGGCAATGTTGACTCTGAGGCAGTGAAGAGGAGAGCTGGGAACACAGGACAGAAAGAGGTGGCTAGTATTTGAGTGAGTTGGTGTGGCTGGCAAAGTGTGTGTGTGTGTTGGGGGCAGGGGCTAGGGTCAGAGTTTTACTAAATAAAACCCAGTCCAGCTGGTATGTCTCATTTCAAGAAAATGGGTGAAGAGAGAAAGACTTTGGTTGTTTATGGCAAAACCAATCAGTACTGTCTTTTGCATGAAAGCAGACAAAAATGGAACTGTTTGCTTTAGTTTATTCAGCCCAGGCTGCCAGAGTACTGTCTGATAAGCATCAGTGATTGTCCTTGAGCACCGGGTGTGACCCAAGCCTTTACCATTATTTCACCCAAGCCTCTTGGCAGCCCTGTTACTGTTAAAGCTACCGTTTTGGAGGGGAGGAAACAGGCTCTGGCTATGCTGAATGACTTTGAGGACTACCAGCTTGACATTTTGGGGAGAAGTAGTAGTTTTTCAATTCTTGACTAGGGTCAGTTTACATAACACGTGGAGGGGACAGGAGAATCTGAGAGCGAATCTGAGGAGACCCGAGGTGCCCAAGGCCTTGGTTTAGGAACGCGGAACGCGCCCTGCTTAATGCGCCTTGGAGTTTCAGCCCAGCCCACGCGAAGGATGCAGGAGCTTGCTCGATTTGCCTTTTTGGGTTTAAGCTGATGTGTCAGCAAGTGACACCCTGGTTTAAATAGGGCATCCTGGAGAGAAGTGTTTTCCTCCCTAACGGCTTCCCTAATCCTCCAGCTCCCACTGCCGCTCGAAGGTCCCGGTGGGTTTTACACCCGTCTCTTTCCAGTCGAGCTGAGCTAGCTTCCCGCGTCGCTCAGGGAAGCGCGGGCTAGGCGCGGGGGCGGGGTCCGGGCTGAGGCAGGGCCAGAGGAGGAGTTCTGCCCGGCATGGCCCCGCCTCTTCCCGAAGAGGTCCAATAGGGTGGTGGGCCCCGGAAGCCCCGCCCGGCCCGGCCCGGCCCGGCCCGCGCGACCCGCGCCTGGCAGGCCTCGGCAGCCCGCCACCAGCCAGCCGGGAGCAGCGGCCGGCGCTCGGATCTCGCTCGCCCCTGTTCGTCCGTCCGCGCGCGCCTGCCAGCCAGCCAGCCTGCCCGCCCGCCCGCCCGCCTGTCTGCTCGGGATGGCTGGTTACCTGCGAGTCGTACGCTCGCTCTGCCGAGCTTCCGGCTCCGGGCCGGCCTGGGCGCCGGCAGCCTTGACAGCCCCCAACTTGCAAGAGCAGCCGCGGCGCCACTGTGAGTGCCACGAGGAGGGTCCGGGCGGGGTGCGCGCCCGGCACCGCGACGTGGCGGCCTTCCGGGCGGGGACCAGCGAGCGCCACCTGGGAAGCTCGCGGGCCGGGTACGGCGGGACAGGGCACAAAAGAGCAGGAGGACGGAGATGTGCTTCCCTGCCCCTCCTTCCAGGCCGTGCCAGGCGCAGGGGTGGGGACTTGAACGAAGGGGGCAACTGGTGGCCCGGGCGATACCAGCCCTGCTATCCCGCGCCCCTAAAAATTCCTGTAGGAGGTGCTGGGGGGTGTCCGGGGCTCGGAGGGTATCCTGCCGGTTCTGCGCCCCTGGAGGGAGACAAAGCAACCGAGTGGGGGCCGGAGCGCCCGGCCCGCTTTCCCCGCGAGAGGGAGGGTCGCGCGCGGTCCCTGCTCAGACAAAGGAGGGGAGAGAAGGGGCATCCACTTCCCTTCCTTCTCAGCCAGGCACTTAGTAATCCCTCCTCAATGTCAGGCCCTCGTCTGCTATTTTTGGAGCCTTTTACGTGACAGCTGGAGGAGTGTCCTTTTAATTTTCCCCTTTTGTTTGGACGCCCCTCCTTCTCCTTCAACGCACTTGAAGCTCCATCCTGGGGCCTCTCCTTGGCTTGACCTGCCTCTTCTCGCTAGCCAGCTCCTGCGGCGCCTGTGCTGCTGGTTGGCCCTGCCGGCTCTCCCGACAGGGAGCCCTGGCGGCCGAGCCAAAATGTCACCTTCCCAATCTTTCGTCACAGCTTCTGTGGTACTCTTAGTCCTCTGCTTGGAGAGAAGACGGCAGGCTTAGTGAGCAGGTCATAATAAGCAGGACTTAGCCTGAACTTCCATTACCAAGGCAGGGCTACGCGGTTTGGCAGGTGGGCATCGATCTGCGCCCTGGCTCTCCATCGCTGGCTACAAAAGACAGGGAACAATGTGGATCCTTTAGGTCTAATGACCGTTGTCATGGAAACCCCTATCCTGTCCTGGCCAACAACCCCTTGGAGTGAGGAAGAGGGAGTGGTGTGCAGGCAGTTTGGTCTTACTGCTAGAAGTAGGTAATCTTTAACCTAGTGTGGGAGCAGCTGACAGGAGCTGGGAGGGGAGGGGAGGGGGGAGAGAAGAGCTCAGGCCCTGGCACCCCTGCTTCCCCTTTCAAGGAGAAAGGGGGCATTTCTGCTTTTATACTTATGGGATTTGTCTCTAAGGGGTCAGCCTGGCAAGTCCAAGGTTCCAAGTGTCCCCAGGCCTCAAACAAAATTTCCCATATGGCACCACCTTCAGCAAAATATGGTGGAAATTAGCTACATTTTCCCAATTCTTTTTTCTGCATGGATGGTGAAAAAAGAAACCAAAACCTCCATACGAATAAGAAAACAAAGCCCCTTTGGGGGCCTGAATTTTAGTACCAGATAAAAGAGCAGTCAGTTGCAGGTTCTAGAAGCCTCCCACCCCTAAGTGGGATTGGTTACTAATGAACTGCTTGGTTTTTGAGTTGTACGTGCAACTGTGCAATTGTGACCTCTGCTAGCTTGTTACTTGGCAACAGTGCTAGAGACAGAATACTTGGCATTTCCCTTGAAGACAAGGAAAGAATACACTTTGGCTAAAATACCCTTATGTTTTTGCTACTGGGTCATTCCCACCATGTTTTGCAACTCCTAGGCCTCCAGCAACTGCTGTTGGTGGTTCTGATAAGTCAGTCTGGGGAGGTGTGGTTGACTTGTTCCAGCTGCTCAGTGGAAGAATTACTTACCTAGCTTTCCTTTGCTCAACTCCTAGCCTGGAAACTTCTTAATTTTCTCATCCTGTCCCTTAACTGTTTAGATCTTGGTGACTTGTCTGCACTCTTAGATTCCAGAGGAAATTATTTAATTGTTCAGAATTTTGCAGACCCACCGGTAGAGTTCTTAGGTATTCCCCACTGAGCCTTATTTTAGCCACATCAGATAAGACCACAGCTATCCCATCAGAGAGCTGTGTTGGGTGGTTGTGTTTAGGCCCAGTGATAGATTTTGAGGAAGAGTCTGGAAAAGCCTGGGGCCTGCCTGCCCCTCAGATCCTCTGTGTGAGGTTAAGGCCTCTTTCACGATTCCAGGATGAGGTGCAGAAAATTGCTCTCTGATTATGGGAAGCCAGCCTCTGTGGCCTGCCCTGGGGTTTACACTTCTGTAAACTCTTGTCTAAAAGGTTGGCAGATTATAAATATTAACACATGATAAATTGTGAGCTCTTCCAGGACAGAGAGGAAGATGCCACCCATGGACATTGGTATGGTCTGGTGCAGTTTTTTGTTTTTTTTTTTTTGTCTTTTTGTCTTTTCTAGGGCCACACCCGAGGCATATGGAGTTTCCCAGGCTAGGTGTCTAATCGGAGCTGTAGCCACTGGCCTACACCAGAGCCACAGCAACACGGGATCCGAGCCATGTCTGAGACCTACACCACAGCTTACGGCAACGCCAGATCCTTAACCCACTGAGCAAGGCCAGGGATCGAACCTGCAACCTCATGGTTCCTAGTCAGATTCGTTAACCACTGAGCCCCCACAGAACTCCATCTGGTGCAATTTGATGGTGAGAACTCACTGCCCTCTGTGTGGAAATGCATCCCAGGATGGGGGAGGGGAGGGAGCATTTTTCCTCCAGAGGGAAGGTTAGGGCAGGGCAGCCCTTACCACAGACTGAAGCAACTGAAACTTGACATTCATTTATGGACTTCAACAAATATTAGGGACACTCAGAGGACACAAATATTTTGCTTCTATTATGTACTAGGGACATTCCAAGTTCTGAACTAGAGCTGGGAATAAAAGCCAAAGATTTATGCCCTTATGGAGCTTAAAGTATAATGTAGGATCCTGCTGAATAGCATAGAGAACTATAGTCACTTGTGATGAAACACGATGGAGGATAATCTGAAAAAAAGAATGTGTATATAGATATACACATGTAGGACTGGGTCACTTTGCTATACAGCAGAAATTGACAGAACATCGTAAATCAACTATAATAAAAAAATTAAAAAAAATCTAATGTAGGAGTTCCCGTCGTGGCGCAGTGGTTAACAAATCCGACTAGGAACCATGAGGTTGCGGGTTTGGTCCCTGCCCTTGCTCAGTGGGTTAACGATCCGGCGTTACCGTGAGCTGTGGTGTAGGTTGCAGACACGGCTCGGATCCCACGTTGCTGTGGCTTTGGCGTAGGCTGGTGGCTACAGCTCCGATTCGACCCCTAGCCTGGGAACCTCCATATGCCGCGGGAGCGGCCCAAGAAATGGCAACAACAACAACAACAACAAAAAGACAAAGAAATAGCAAAAAGACAAAAAAAAAAAAAAAATCTAATGTAGAGATGGATGGTGAACAAGGTAGAAGTTGGCCATGTGACATGGTGACAAGAGCTGAGGAGAACCAAGTAAGCAAGCAAGATGTGGGTCAGGCGGCTAGAAAAGATCTCACTGAATGAAGTATTGCGGGAGTGAAGGACACAGGCCACTTAGTGTTCAGAAGAAGAAGGAACTGCAAGTGCCCAGGTCACAGTGGAAGAGGGCCCCTTGCTTGTGGCGGAAGCAGAAGATAAGGGGTGCCTGAGGCTGGCCCAGTGCACCATGGCGAGTGATGAGAAATGAGGTCAGGAAGTGGAGGCCATGGTGGGCTTGCAGGCCATTTTTGAGGATTTTGGTCTGGACTCTGAGTGAAAGAGGAGGCTTTGTAGGGTTTTGACAGGAGTGCTGATTTACATTGTAGCAGGAACATTCTGGCTTCAGGCACCTGGTAGCAAGCCATAGTCAGAATCTGGCAAGAGAGGATGGTGGCTTGGACTTGGGTGGTGGTACTGTAGTAGCTGGATCCTGGATGGCTTTTTTTTTTTTTTTTTGTTTTTTTTTGTATTTTTGCTTTTTAGGGCCGCACTTGCAGCATAGGGCAGTGTGGACGTTCCTGGGCTAGGGGTCAAGTTGGAGCTGCAGCTGCTGGCCTACACCACAGCCACAGCACTGTGGGATCCAGGCTGTGTCTGCAGCCCACGCTGTAGCTCATGGAAGTGCCAGATCCTTAACCCACTGAGGCCAGAGATGGAACCTGAGTCCTCATGGATGCTAGTTGAGTTCATTATCACTGAGCCACAACAGGGACTCCCCTGGATGCATCTTGAAGAAAGAGCCAATGGGATCTTTTGATGGTTTGGATGTAGGTGTGAGAGAAAAGGAGTGAAGGCTGGCACCAAAAAAACCCACAAACAAAACAAAACAAAAAACTAGAGTCTCTTCCAGAATTGCTGCCTTGCCTTCACCCAACATGAGCTCCCAGGAGTTGGGGGCTTCCCCCACGTTCTGCTGGGCTGTGCTGGCCTGGCAGCCTCTGCTGAGAGCAGCCTGGGTAGGAATGTGGCGAACGCAATTAACTCCGGTGGCTGGCCTGGGAGGGACCTCTAGTCTGGAGGCTACATCTACTCCCTTGAGTGGCAAGTAGATCCTGAAACCTGAAATGGCTTTTGAAATCCTTACTTAGTGCTCCTGCTGGGGGTTGGCCTAATGGGCCTCTTGTGACTGGTGTAATTCCATCCCACTCTCTGGCTAAGAGGATAGTGTTTGTGCAGCATGTCACCTGGAGCTTTCATGGTAGCTGTCCCACAGAAGCCTTCAGGGAGGCCCAGCCACTGTTCCTTGGATTTCAGGTCGCCTGTCACCACTTATCTCCCAGACAGGGGCAGGTGATGGGAGTGTCTCCATGGTACTGGCTGAACAGCAGACAAGGTCACACACTCCAGTGCCTTGGGACTCTCTGGAGGGCATCTGGAGGGCATATGGCAGCCTGGAATGGAGGCCACTGTCCTTGCTATGAGCAAGCTGTGGCTCAGTGTGGCCGAAGTGACCGGTTCTTCAAGAGGGGCTGGGATTTTTTTTTTTTTTTTTTAGGGGCCACAACCATGGCATGTGGAGGTTCCCAGGCTGGGGGTCAAATTGGAGCTGCAGCTGCCAGTCTACACCACAGCCACAGCCACACGGGATCCAAGCTGCATTTGTGACCTACACCACAGCTCACAGCAATGCTGGATTCTTAACTCACTGAGCAAGGCCAGGGATCAAACCCAGGTCCTTATGGTTACTAATGGGTTCATTACCTCTGAGCCACAATGGGAACTCTGGGGCTGGATTTTTATGTAAAATTTTGTTTGTTTGTTTTTTGGACTGATTTAAATTAAAACATCAAAAAATTTTTTAAGGAGTTCCCTCAGTGGCTCAGTGGGTTAGAGGATTCGACATTGTCACTGCCGTGGCCCTGGTTGCTGCTGTGACATGAGTTCCATCCCTGGCCTGGAAACTTCAGAATGTCACAATGTGACCAAAAGAAAATTTTTTTAATTTCTTATTTTTGATCGTGGTAAAAAATGCATAACAAAATTTCCCTCTTACCGGTTTTTATGTGTGCAGTTCAGCAGCTGTTAATTAAGTACATTCACATTGTTGTTCAACAATCTCAGCAACTTTTTCAGGGTGTGAAACTGAAACTCTGTGCCCTTTAAGCACCTCCCCCTCCCCCCAGCCCCTGGCAACCACAAATCTACTTTCTGTTTCTATAATTTTGACTACTGCAGGTGCTTACTTCACAGAAGTAGAAGCATACAGTATTTGTCCTTTTATGACTGGCTTCTTTCACTTAGCATGACATCCTCAAGGTTCATCTGTGTTGTGGCATGTGTCAGCATTGCCTTCCTTTTTTTTTTGTTTTGTTTTGTTTTGTTTTGTTTTTGTTTTTGCCTTTTCTAGGGCCACTCCCGAGGCATATGGAGATTCCCAGGCTAGGGGTCTAATCAGAGCTATAGCCACTGGCCTACGCCAGAGCCACAGCAACGCGGGATCCGAGCCATGTCTGCAACCTACACCACAGCTCACAGCAATGCCGGATCCTTAACCCACTGAGCAAGGCCAGGGATCGAACCTGCAACCTCATGGTTTCTAGTCAGATTCTTTAACCACTACGCCACGACGGGAACTCCACATTGCCTTCCTTTTTAAGGCTGAATAACATTCCACTGTCTGTATATACCACATTTGAAAAATATTCAAGGTAAAACTTACCTCTGGGGAGTTCCCATCATGGCACAGTGGAAACGAATCCGACTAGGAACCATGAGATTTCGGGTTCGATCTCTGGCCTTGCTCAGTGGGTTAAGGATCTGGTGTTGCCGTGAGCTGTGGTGTAGGCCGGCAGCTTTAGCTCTGATTAGACTCCTAGCCTGGGAACCTCCATATACCACGGATGTGGCCCTCAAAAGACAAAAGACAAGAAAAAAAAAAACAAACTTACTTTCTGAGTAACGTTTAGTAGTTGTAGAAAGCTTAGGCAAAATAGTTACTAAATCCTTACATATTCAATACCAGTTCTAATATGAGCTACTTTTCAAAAATGTTAATCACAGCTGGATTTAAGAGCATTTGGGAGAGGGTTCCCTGGTGGATCAGCAGGTTAAGGATCTAACATTGTCACTGCTGGGGCTCCGGTTACTGCTGTAGTTTGGGTTCAATCCCTGGCTCTGAAACTTCTGCATGCCTCAGGTGTGCTTCCCCCTACCCTCAAAAAAAAAGCCTTTGGGAAATATGGTGATGTTGTTTATATGCACATACCACATCCTAAGTCTACTGTAATCCAAAGGGAATTTGCCTTTGTGGAATTTGAAACTAAAGAACAAATGGCCAAAGCTATTGGGTCTAAATCCATCACTAAAACATAGAAGCACTTCCCTTTTTAGTTTCAAAGCAAGTACATCTGTGTTTAGGTTGTGGGGAGCCTATTTTGGGAAAAACTTGGAATCATGAACATTAACTGTTGGGGAGAAAATTTTCCTTGCCCTTCCTGGATTCATTTCCAAGAGTCGTATTCTCTTGGAGGTTCAGGTCACGTTTTGTTTCTCTCTTCATCTGTTGATGGACATTTGGGTTGCTTCCACCTCTTGGCTGCTATGAATAATTCTTTTATGAGCAGGAATGTACTATTATCTCTTGGAGACTCTGCTTTTTATTTGGGGGAACTTCCACAGCATTTGGAAGTTCCTGGGCCAGAGATCAAACCCATGGCGCAGCAGCAACCCAAGCCACTGCAGTGACAATGCTGGATCCTTAACCCTTAGGATTAAGGCTGAGCCATAAGGGAACTCCTTGAGATCCTGCTTTTAATTATTTTGGACATAGATCGAGAAGCAGGATTGCTGGATTATATGGTAATCCTATTTTTAACTTTTCGAGAAACTGCCATACTGTTTTCCATAGTGACGCCACCATTTTATATTCTCAGCAGCAAGTTGCAGTTCTCATTTCTTTACATCTTTGCCAACACTTGTTACTTTATGGGTTTTTTTCCTTTTTTCTTTTTTTTTTTTTTTTCCTTTTTAGGCCACACCCGGGGCATATGGAAGTTCCTAGGCTAGGAATCGAATCGGAGCTGCAGCTAATGGTCTACGCCACAGCCACAGCAATGTGGGATCCAAGCCACATCTAGGACCTACACCTTGGCTCACGACAACACCAGATCTTTAACCCACGAGCAAGGCCAGGGATCGAACCCACATCCTCCTGGATACTAGTCGGATTCATTTCTGCTGCGCCACAACAGGGACTCCCTGCACTCCTCTTTGATAGTAGTGTTCCTCGCCCTTCCTGAAACCTGTAGGTTTTCCTTCCATACTCAGTCTTTGAGGACAGGCACTGCTGTGTTTAGGTGTTTCAGGAAGGAGTGCTTAGCACCTGGTTGTAACTAAGTGGGCCCTGTGGTTTTTGAGAGTTTGACACCTGTGTGCACAGCTGGAAGGGTTGCCTGCTGTGGTCTTGACATTGGTCTCCCATGGAGGAGGTGTGTCCACAGCCATAGGATGCTGTGCCTGAAGCTCAGAGCTTGAGGGGAGCCCAGGCTGAGGCTGAAACCTTTAGGACCAGCCCCAGATGAATCTCTCCTTAGGGATCCTGATTTTTTAATGACGCCCCATACAAGAGAAAAAAATTTGATTAGCTCCCATCAGGTTAACTCTTTGAAGATGCTGCTAAAAACTAAGCTACCTCTGGTGCAGCCCAGTAGACTTTCTCCACGTCTTAAAGCCCTTTCCAGTCAAGCTTTCCATGAGAAGAGCTGAAGGAATTTAGTAGCTTGGGTCTAAAGTAACCCTTGCATCTTGGGAAGAGTGCTGGAGCAATGCCAACTCTGTCCACCTTGTTCCCTGGGGAATTAAATATTTTGAGTCTGTGTTTGCTTTCTGCTTCCCCAAGGGCATCCAGAAGCTGCAATTGAGCCAAGGCCCTTGGATCTGCCCTGACACCGACACAAGCCATGCTCCTTGGGCTTCATTTTTCTTCCTTTTTAGATTAGGAAAAAAAAAAATCTGTTTGCACATCTTTAGAAAGTGAGTCATTTTGCTGCACATAATCACCTTTTTCTTAGTGGGTCAGGATGTCGTGAGTCATGGCTGTGGTGTGTTTCGTGGAACAGTTATGTGTTTGAGGTCTGTTAGGCTTTGGTTACTTTTTTTTTTTTTTTTTTTTTTTTTTAATGGCCCCATTCACGGCGTATGGAAGTTCCTGGGCCTGGGATTGAATCAGAGCTGTGGCAATGCCAGATCCTTTAACCCACCACACCAGGCTGGGGATCAAAACCCGACCTCTGCAGTGACCTACATCCCTGCAGTCAGATTCTTTTTTTTTTTTCGGTCTTTTTACCTTTTCTAGGGCTGCTCCCGAGCTGTAGCTGCCAGCCTACGCCAGAGCCACAGCAACGCGGGATCCGAGCTGGGTCTGCGACCTACACCACAGCTCACGGCAATGCCGGATCCTTAACCCACTGAGCAAGGCCAGGGATCGAACCTCATGGTTCCTAGTCGAATTCGTTAACCACTGCACCACAATGGGAACTCCCCGCAGTCAGATTCTTAACCTACCGGCCGCATCGTAACCTCCCAGCTTTGGTCACTTTTGTTTTCAATGAGCCTAGGGAGCCATGCTTTGTCTTTTCCTAGGTCTCCTTTTCATAAGCATCTATCCCTTGCTGTCAGCCTAGCAGATGACACCTGGTGTTTTCAAGTGAAAATCCTTTTCCCCTCTTCTGATTTGCTGTCTAATCCTTCGTGAGATTGAAGACCCATAACTTCATCTGTAAGGACTGTGTGTAACCTAAGAGTGAGTGGATGGGCCCTAAGTCAGGGCTGAGGAGGCCCCCTTTGGGGACAGGGCCCTTTTTTCAGCGGTTCTGTTCCCATCTGAGGTTCAGCTGTGGGTGAGACTTCCTGATGCCTGAACCCGAGTTGAAGGTTTTATGGGGATCTTGCCTGCTCTCTCTGTAATTGCTGCTTCTTGCCAGGCTGTGGTGGCCTCACCTGCTGCAGGTTTAGGTTCAACAAGCCTTACTCACAGCAGCCTGCACTGATGGATTGGATGGGCCATTTTCTTGAGTGTTCTTTGGAGTTCACTTCCCAGACCGTTGGTTTTTCTCATGAGTCAGACTTTCCTTGAAGAGCCTATGCGGCTCCTGTCTCCTCTTCCACCACCTCCCTGGGCCTGGATCAGCCGCTAGTGCTGTCCTTTGATGCATCTTTGGCAGACTAAGCCAGAGTGGACCAGGGCTTCTGGGTTCTATTCCCAGGTGCCCATGGAGGAAGGCGTGAATCTTCCTGGTTCTGCTGTATTCAAGCTGTATGAGTTTTTCTCTCTCTCTCTCTCTCTCTTTTTTTTTTTTTTTCTTTTGTCTTTTTGCCTTTTCTAGGGCTAAACCCGTGGCATATGGAGGTTCCCAGGCTAGGGGTCTAATCGGAGCTGTAGCCACCGGCCTACACTAGAGCCACAGCAATGCGGGATCCGAGCCTCGTCTGCGACCTACACCACAGCTCATGGCAACGCTGGATCCTTAACCCACTGAGCAAGGCCAGGGATTGAACCTGCAACCTCATGGTTCCTAGTTGGATTCGTTAACAACTGAGCCACGACAGGAACTCCTTTTTTTTCCTTTTAAAAAGGGCCGCACCTGCAGCATATGGAGGTTCCCAGGTTAGGGGTTGAATTGGAGCTGTAGCTGCTGGCCTACACCACAGCCACAGCAACTGGGGATCCAAGTCTCATCTGCCACCTACACCACAGCTCATGGCAATGCGGGATTCTTAACTCACTGAACGAGGCCAGGGATCGAACCCACATCCTCATGGATACTAGTTGGGTTCATTTCCGCTGAGCCACAATGGGAACTCCTGAGCTGTGTGAACTTTGACAGTGACCTGATAACCTCTCTGAGCCTCTGTTAGAGATAATGGCACTCCCTTGCTGAGGGGTTTGGAGGAGTAACTGTGAGGGTGTGATGTACCTTCAGGCACATGGGAGGTGCTCCATACAGTTTTCCTCCTCCTTGCAAGTTAGTCAGGCTCCCTGGTTGCAAGCAACAGAGTCAGCGATGGGCTACCTTTGAGAGGAAGTTGTTGCAAGGACATGGGATAGCTTGCAAAATGGCAGGGACTGGACTAGAGGGGATTCGGGGCTGCCGCAGGGAACTGGGTGTCAGCAGCCTGAAGGCAGCCTCTCCTGGACGCGCTGCTTGAGAAGGCGGCCCCAGCTGGCATTCATTCTATATTGGTCTCCCCTTCCATCTGTACCAGGGGAGAAAATCTGACTGGCTAGGCTGGCATCTGGCCAGTCCTAGCTGGCCATCCTCAGTGGGGGCTCCTGGTTCCCCCCGAGCGTTCTTGGAGCTGCTCCTGCAGGAGGGGGCGTGAATGCTGGCCGCTGGGCCCTGGCTGACCACTCCTCCCTCCGCGGTGAAGGGTGGGGCTGGCTGGGGAGGAGAAGGGCTCCCCCAGCAACCTCCCCAGAGGTGTGATGTGCTCATGTGTGCCTGGTTCTAGATGCCGACCAGAGGATCAAGGTGGCGAAGCCGGTGGTGGAGATGGACGGTGATGAGATGACCCGAATCATCTGGCAGTTCATCAAGGAGAAGGTAGTTCCCTTCTGAAATGGGCGGCCTTTCACGTGGCCAGCCAGGCTCAGAGTTCAATCCCAGCCCAGGTCTCTTGGGCCCCACTTCAGGTCACCCTGGTGGGCAGGAGTTGTCCTGTTTCTCTCCTTCTGTCTTCCCTTCTGTCATGTCTAGATCACTCATGGCTTCTAGGGCATCGGCAGGGGACTGCCCTAAGCTGTCTTTGTTTTCTGCCAGTGCCAGAGCTTGCATGTTTTAATTATTTATTGGAGCAGAGAAAGGTTTTTTTGCAGGGCCAGTAGGAGGATGAATAGCTCGTTCCCTGCCTCCCCAAATTCTGAACTCCTCGATGGTTTCAGGGAGTTTTTTTTTTTTTTTTTAATTTTTCCCATGCCCATGGCATGTGGAAGTTCCTGGGCCAGGGATCAAACCCTTGCCATAGCAGTGATAATGCCAGGTCCTTAACCCACTAAGCCACCAGGCAACTCCATCGGGGAATTTTTTGTTTGTTTGTTTAAGGGCCATAAATATAACATAGGAATTTCCCAGGCTAGGGGTCGAATTGGAGCTGCAGCTGCTTTAATTGCTGCCCTACATATTCTTGATTGCTCGAGCTTTGTTTCTGCCTTCCCTTACTTCCCAAATTAGTAACCGTTTGAAAATGCCATTTGCTATTCAGGAAAGTCTAGGAGGCTGAAGCCTTTATCCTGCAAATAAGAAACTGGGACCAGAAAGGGATTTGTACCTGGGAGGGTCCCCCTGGGTCCTGCTCGGTTTCAGCTAGAAGGAGCAAAATGTCCCTTTATACTTCAGAGCTGACTAATTCAGTCATTTTATTAGCAAAAGTTCAGACCATATATCAGCTCATTTCTTCGATTTAAACCATTTACCAAAAGCCCAGCCGCCTGTGTTTCCCTGGGCCCAGACCCTCAAGGTTCTGACTAGGAAATGCCCTGGTGACCTGTTAGACACCAAATCTTAAGTGAAAACCAGCAAAACCAGAATAAAATTTTTAGGATCATCACATAAACAATGCGATCTGAATCTCAGGTGAACTCCCTGGAACACCTGAGGAGCATTGAGAAGCCAGTGGGATCAATGGACCCAAGCTGGTCCCACGCAGCAGTTCTGAGTAGACTCCAGGGGTACTCTGGTGGATGTCTTTGATATTCTGCCAGCTAAGCCCTGCATGTTGATGAACAATTAATCAGTTGAGGGAGTTCCCTTCATGGCTCAGAGGTTAACAACCCAACTAGGATCCATGAGGAAGGACGCCGGTTCGCTCAGTGGGTTAAGGATCTGGCGTTGCTGTGAGCTCTGGTGTAGGTTGCAGGGTCAGCTCAGATCCTGCGTTGCTGTGGTGTAGGCCGGCAGTTGTAGCTCCGATTAGTTCCCTAATCTGAGAACTTCCATATGCTGCAGGTAGGGCCCTTAAAAAAAAAAAAAACATTAATCAATGGAGAGAGTTCCCTGGTGGCCCTCCAGCAGGTTAAGAATCTGGTGTTGTCACTGTTATGGCTGTGGTTACCGCTTTGCATCCCTGGCCCAGGAACTTTTGCATGCTGCAGGCATAGTCAGAAAAAAAAAAATCAGTTGCTCTAAGAAAGAAATGGAAATTTTTATTTGAGCCAGATTTAAGGATTATAACCTATAAGAGCATGTCACAAAGCTTTGAAAACTGTTTTTGCCTGCATGTTTTATAAAACGTGTGCCAGAATTCCCATTGTGGCTCAGCGGGAACAAACCCGACTAGTGTCCGGTTCAATTCCTGGCTCAGTGGGTTAAGGATCTGGCATTGCTGTGAGTTGTAGTGTAGGTCGCAGACGCAGCTCAGATCCCATGTTGCTGTGGCTGTGGTCTAGGCCAGCAACTGTAGACCCCTAGCCTGATTGGACCCCTAGCCTGGGAACTTCCATATGCCACACATGCGACCCTTAAACAAAAGCAGAAAAGAAAAATGTGTGCAGATTCCAAGCCGATTCTGCATGTCGTCTTGATCTACATTCTGATGTGCTTCCTTGAGGGAGTGAAAGGAGGACAGGGCTGGCGTGCGGGGTGAGGACACAGCCTGCAGCTGAGCACACCACCAGCTTTCCCGAATAGTGCAGGGGTGTCACTGTGAGTCGTAGCTTGGTGTGTGTTGGAGGACATGTCTGAGCCACCATGGCTGATGGTTCCCAGGGTGGCTGCTTGGCTTCTCCAGTCTACTGTGGTCTGGGTCTGCTCGGGAGGACACACTGTCACACGCAAAGTCCCCCACATCAGGTGTACGTCTGCATGGTGGAGGTGGAGTCTTGCCATTTCTGAATGGGAGAAAGGAGGGAACCCGCTGTATCAAGAACTCTAGATGGCCTTGGACTTGGGGTTCAGCTGAATTGATGGGGGCTCGTGGTCCACGCTAGGGGTTGAGCCCTCTGAGAGCCTGTAGCCAGGTCTGCTGGCTTCTCTCCAGAGCCCCAACCTCCTGCCAGCTTTGGCCAGCCCTCTGCTGGCCTTTCCTCTTCCCCCTCCTGATGGGTGACCTCTGCCACGCCCCCACATGCCCCTGAGTCAGAGTCATTTAGGCTGATGCCATGCCCCTGCCATCTGTCTCTAGCTCATCCTGCCCCACGTGGATGTCCAGCTCAAGTATTTTGACCTGGGGCTCCCAAACCGGGACCAGACCAACGATCAGGTCACCATCGACTCCGCCTTGGCCACCCAGAAGTACAGCGTGGCTGTCAAGTGTGCCACCATCACCCCCGATGAGGCCCGTGTGGAAGGTGCGAGGGTGTGGGTGGCTGGGGCAGTGGGGGCTATGACGTGAATTCTGCCCGTGAATGCCCAGCAAACAGCAGAGCCTTGGAGCTTCCTATGGAGGAGGCTAGGGGGCGGTGGAGGGGCTGGCCTAGGTCCCCCAGTTAGGGTGTGGCCAAGTTGGGACCAGAGTCTCTGTCCCCTGCTCCCAGGCTGGTGGTGTTCCTGCCGATCTGTGTGGCTCTGGCCAGTGTGGGTGTCACCAGTCACATTGAGGAGGAGAAGGAGGAAGCTGATGCTGACCTGTCACAATAAGGACAGCCTGCCCCTCTGGCCTGCTGGATTGTTCTGCTGGCAGGTTTATAGAGACTCTGGGGCCACCTTTGTCCAGGGCCTTGTTGTGTGTCAGGCCCGTATCCTGCAGGGCCTCACAATGTCTCTTGCCACTGTCTTGGCACTGAAGGTTTGCCCACTGTTCCTGTGGCCATGGCGGGGGAGGGGGGGCGCCTCTCAGAGAGGTACCCCCACTAGGCCTGGACTGGCTGCTGATCTGGTCTCATTCTGGGGCCTGCTCTTCAGGGTTTCATGCAATGACACCAGTGTGTGGGTAAAGGGTCTGGATTTGGAAAATTTAAGAAAGGGTGATTTAGAAAGTGCAGAGTCTCCCCACTTCCTGCAGTATGAGGGACTGAAAGAAGCCTTCAAGACACATCTCCAGGGAGTTCCCATTGCGGCACAGCAGAAACGAATCCGGCTAGTAACCATGAGCATGTGGGTTTGATCCCTGGCCTTGCTCAGTGGGTTAAGGATCTGGCATTGCTGTGAGCTGTGGTGGAGGTTGCAGATGCGGCATGGATCCCATGTTGCTGTGGCTGTGGTGTAGGCCGGCAACTGTAGCTCTGATTCAACTTGGGAACCTACACATGCCAAGGGTATGGCCCTAAAAAGCAAAAAAAAAAAAAAAAAAAAAGAGACACATCTCCAAACTCTCCAGGCCTCCTTCTGTCATGCAGATTTTCCTGACCTTAGGGGTAGAATCATTTTAGTTCTAAACTCTTCCAGCTGGTTTTCTTTAATTTCTCCAGAACCCTGGGATATGTATATATATATCCCCACCTATGGACAAGGAAGTAGAGGGTCACAGTCTTAGTAATTTGGGTGAACCTGGTGGTTAGTGACAGTACTGGGGCCAGAACCAGAGTGTCTGAAGTAAGACAGGGTTCATCGGATGGAGCTGTGTCAGTATTAATAACTGCTGAGCGTTTACGTGCCAGTCACTGTTCTAGGCATTTTATCCATACATTCATTTAGTTCTCACAACAACCCAAAAGGCTAGGTGTTTGAACAACAGCTTCATTTTGGGGGGCTACACCCATGGCATGCATAAATTCCCAGGCCAGGGATGGAACCCATGCCACAGCACTGACCCGAGCCACTGCAGTGACAATACCAGACCCTTAACCCTCTGAGCCACAAGAGAACTCCCAGCAACAATTTCATCTTACAGCTCAAGTTCAGCCTCTTGCCTAAGGCCTCACAGTCAAGAGGTGGCAGAACTGGCACCTTGAAGCCAAGAGATCTGATTCCGGAAGCCACACGTACATTCTAGACCCTGTGTTTCCCCCTTAATGATTGTGAGGACCCCATCTGGCTGTGTTCTTGCTTGGGGTTCACATGCTGCTGGAAGGGGGCTGCAGTGGGGCTGCTTCATCTCTGTCCTCCTAGAGTTCAAGCTGAAGAAGATGTGGAAGAGTCCCAATGGAACCATCCGGAACATCCTCGGGGGGACTGTTTTCCGGGAGCCCATCATCTGCAAGAACATCCCACGCCTTGTGCCTGGCTGGACCAAGCCCATCACCATCGGCAGGCACGCTCACGGCGACCAGGTGGGCCACAGTGGCCGTGGGGCTCCAAGGGCCTGGGCCCCAGTCTGGAGCCCTTGGACTGAGCCGCCCTCCTGTCTCTGCAGTACAAGGCCACAGACTTTGTGGTTGACCGGGCGGGCACGTTCAAGATTGTCTTCACCCCAAAGGACGGCAGCAGTGCCAAGCAGTGGGAAGTGTACAACTTCCCCGCAGGCGGCGTGGGCATGGGCATGTACAACACAGATGAGGTGAGCAGCGGCTCCTGCGCGCCCTCCCAGTGCCTGTCTCTCTGTGTGCCCCTCTCTGGGCTGGTGGCGCTGGCTCTTCCTGCTTGGGTGGCCTGAAGAAGGTCTGCGGCCTGAGAGCAAATGCATCTTAGATCTGTTCAGAGGCCCCTGGGCATGGTCCCATTCCTGCTAGGCCAGTTGCACCTGCTCCCCCATGTCCCTGTCCCCGTTCTCAGGTGCACCGATTTTGGGTCTTTAAGGCTGCACAAGTGCCGTAAGGAAGTTCCCAGGGTAGGGGTTGAATCGGAGCTGCAGCTGCCGGCCTACACCACAGCCACAGCAGCACGGGATCCAAGCTGCCTCTGCAAACTATACCTCAGCTCATGGCAACGCCAGATCCTTAACCCACTGAGCGAGGCCAGGAATCAAACCTGTGTCCTCATGCATACTAGTTGGGTTTGTTACCTCTGAGTCATGATGGGGAACTCCTCGAGTGCACCTTTGGGGGCGTGTTGCTTGTCAGAACTCTTGGCTCGCAGCAAACTGGGTAAGCACTTCTTCCCCTCCCAACCTCCAGCTCTGGGGCTGTCTTTCCTCTGTGGTTGGCCTCATTCTCATTCTCATTCTCATGAAGAAATGGCCACCCGTGGCTCCAGGCTTATCCCGGCCCGTCTGGCTACCCTATCAGAAAAGAGCCTTTTTTGGAGTTCCTGTTGTGGAGTTCCCGTTGTGGAGCAGTGGAAACGAATCTGCCTAGCATCCAATAGGACTCAGGTTTGATCCCTGGCCTCACTCAGTGGGTCAGGGATCCGGCGTTGCGGTGAGCTGTGGTGTAGGTCATAGACACAGCTCAGATCCTGAGTTGCTTAGCTGTGGTGTAGGCTGGAAGCTGTAGCTCCAATTCACCCGCTAGCCTGGGGAACTTCCATATGCTGCAGGCGCAGCCCTAAAAAGCAAAAAAAGAAAAAAAAGCTTTTTTGCTCCTGGTTCCAGCAAAGGTATAGGCCTGGGTCACATGGGCATCTCCGAGCCAATCACGGGCCCCAGGGAGGAAGGGCTCTGATTGGATAATTGCCGGATGCACCATCAACTCTGGAGACAGGATGGTGGGCAGACAGCATCAGTCCCGCCCCAGCCGTACGGTCTAAGCACTGGAGAGGGTGGTAGCTTTCCAAAGCAAAGCTGGGGGGCTGCCTCCTCCCAGGCTGGGGCAGCAGAAACAGCAGATGCTCACTTCAGAGGGAGCAAGTTAAGCCTGGCTGCCTGGGAGGGCTATGTGGAGGGATGATGTGCTGTTCTCAGGGCCTGGGACTGCCCTGGGGGACCACGCCAGGCACTGCTCTCTCCCTGCAGTCCATCTCAGGGTTCGCGCACAGCTGCTTCCAGTACGCCATCCAGAAGAAGTGGCCGCTCTACATGAGCACCAAGAATACCATTCTGAAAGCCTACGACGGGCGCTTCAAAGACATCTTCCAGGAGATCTTTGAGAAGTAACGGCCTCTCCCTTTCCTACTTCCCAGGGCCCTTGGCTATACCCCCAGCCCTTACCCACCCGGGGTGGTGGCTGTCCAAGGGCCTCTGTCTCAGCTCGGAGGCTCAGGGAGGGATCCCCAACCTGTCAGCCTCCTGCCTTCTCCCCACAACAGGCCCTTTTGCTCCCAGGCACTATAAGACCGATTTCGACAAGTATAAGATCTGGTATGAGCACCGGCTCATTGATGACATGGTGGCTCAGGTCCTCAAGTCTTCGGGCGGCTTCGTGTGGGCCTGCAAGAACTACGATGGAGACGTGCAGTCGGACATCCTGGCCCAGGGTATGCTGGCAGCACCTGCTCCCCACGGGGGTGGACCGTTGGTCTTCCCTCCGTGGGGGGATTTTCAGAACCTTTTGGGAGAAAGTGTCTCTAGTGTAGCAGCAGGACTGGGGCTGGCCTGGTCATTGCAGGGTCCCCTGTGGACAGCAAGGACCAGGGGCTCCCTGTTGTTTGAATGAGGAAGGATAAGTTAGGTTTGGACTGGGGTATTAGTAAGGCTGCCCTTCCAGACTAAGGAAGACCGAGAAATTCAGGTCCTAAAGGTGTGTCAGCCCCGAGGCTGTTCCCATCTATGAAGAGGCCAAGTGACTCTGTTTGATTCCAGGTTTGGACTAGGTTTGGCTCCAGTAGAAAAAGGGGATTGAGCACAACCTGATGCTCTTTCAATTACAGAGAATTTGTTTTGCACCATAAATCTTTTGGATGTAGGAGAATATTAAAGATGATGGCCAACATTTCCCAGGGCCTCGAGCATCCTGAGAGATGAGTTGGGTTGTAGCAGAAAGTCTGCTTGAAGCTCCTGGGGAAGGACCAAAAGGAATAGTCCAGTTGTGTTGGGAACCAGCGCAGGTGACATGGTGGCAGGAGGCCACATGTGAAGTGCAGCGAGTGGAGGAGAAGCCAGGTTCTGGGAGGTGGGGCAAGGCTGGCTCCTGGTAAGGTGAAAGTGAGGCCCACCCCAGGTTGTAATAAAAAGGCAGGGGATCTCAGTGCTTTGTAAAAACCTTTGGCTTTATTTTGAAAAGTTTGGTGTGATCCTCTCACTAGAATAATTCCCATCTAGAATGGAAGGATGAAAATCCCTAGCAGGAGTTCCCATTGTGGCTCAGTGGGTTACAAACTCGACTACGATCCATGAGGATGCCGGTTCAATCCCTGGCCTCGCTCAGTGGGTTAAGGATCTGGTGTTGCTGTGAGCTGTGGCATAGGTCGCAGGCGAGGCTCTGATCCTGCATTGCTGTGGCCTTGGCGTAGGCTGGCAGCTGTAGCTCTGATTTGACCCCTAGCCTGGGAACTTCCGTATGCCGTGGGTGTGGCCCTAAAAAGCAAAAGCAAAAAAAAAAAAAAAAAAAAAAAAAAAAAAATCCCTAGCAGCCAAGAGAAAGGATGAGAGGTACCCTTAAGCGTATGAGGGTTGCTGAATATCAGGTCCCAGCTGAAAATGGAGAAGAGATTCCTACCTCCTCTGCCCCAACAGCAAAAATCCCCCCCTTTTTTTGGCCCTGCCTGTGGCATGCAGAAGTTCCCAGGTCAGGGATCAAACCTGAGCCACAGCAGTGACAACACTGGATCCTTAACCACTAGGCCACCAGGGAACTCTGGCAATAAATTCTTAGACAAATGATTTTTCCTCTAGGAGTTCCTGTTGTGACAATGTAGAAACAAACCCATGAGGATGTGGGTTTGATCCCTGGCCTCGACCAGTGGGTTAAGGATCTGGCATTGCCATGAGCTGTGGTGGAGGTCACAGACGTGGCTCGGATCCATTGTGGCTGTGGCTGTGGCGTAGGCTGGTGACTACGGCTCCAGCTCTGATGCAGATGGATGCTAACAGGCTGAGGATGAGCACCTGAGGTCCCCCCTGCCCTGTGCTGGGCTCTGGAGACCTGGAACAAGGGGAAACAAGCCTGAAAGATCCTCCTTCCTCTGAGTTAGAGCTGGAGGTGGGTGGAGACATAAACTGAGAAGCAGCTGCAACAGCAGCAGGCGGGTAGGAGGGTTCAACCCAGTGGTCTGAGGAGAGACGCTGGCACTGAGAAGGCGCTGTGCCTATTTCCAGGCTTTGGCTCCCTTGGCCTGATGACGTCTGTGCTGGTCTGCCCGGATGGCAAGACCATCGAAGCTGAGGCTGCTCATGGGACAGTCACCCGCCACTATAGGGAGCACCAGAAGGTGAGTGTGAGGACCGTGGCCTCGTGCCCGGCTACCCTGGGGGCCGGAGCCCACTGGGCCTAGGGCTGGGAGCATGGGTCTGGCCCTGTCAGTCCAGAGGTGGGCAACCGACTGGGTCCAGGTGGCTTTTGTTTTCTTTTTTGTCTTTTTAGGGCCACATCCAAGGCAAATGGAAGTTCCCAGCCTAGGGTTTGAATCACAGCCGCCAACCTATGCCACAGCCACTGCAATAGCAACACCAGATCCGAGCTGCATCTGTGACCTATGCCTGTCTTGTAGCAACACCGTCCTTAACTCACTGAGTGAGGCCAGGGATTGAACTTACATACTCAGGGATACTAGTCAGGTTCTTAACTTGCTGAGCTACAGTGGGAACTCCAGATGGCCCTTCTGTTGGCTGGTTGGCTCTTGATCCCTTTGTGACCCCTGCCTCCAGGGCCGGCCTACCAGCACCAACCCCATCGCCAGCATCTTTGCCTGGACGCGTGGCCTGGAGCACCGGGGGAAGTTGGACGGAAACCAAGACCTGATCAGGTGAGTGCAGAGGGAGGGCCTGACCGGGCTGTGGGCCCTGGCTTTGCAGAGCGGGGGGCTCTCTCACTCCGCCTCTTCCCCTGCAGGTTTGCTCAGACTCTGGAGAAGGTGTGTGTTGAGACAGTAGAGAGCGGAGCCATGACCAAGGACCTGGCGGGCTGTATCCATGGCCTCAGCAAGTGGGTGGCATGGGGTCCTGGGCAGGGCTGGCCTTCTAGGACCTCGGGGTTGGATGGAAAGAAGTCCAGGGCCCCTGTTAGAGGCCTCCTCCTGAGTCCGCCTGGCTACCCGGGGCAGGACAGGTCCATGGCCCTGAGGGATGGCTTGGGCCACCTTCCCTGCCACTGGGCACAGCAAGTGGGTCCATGGCCCTGAAGCTAGCCGCCTAGAACGTTGCATCCCCTGCCACACCCATCTCCCGGCTTCTCCCAGGAAAGCTTGTACCTAGTTGCCCGTTCACCTGGAAAAGCAAAGACAGGCTGTTTGCTGTGGCCCTTTGATACTGGCTGTGGGTGGCCTCTGGCCTGTCGCCTGGGCATTGCCCAGGAGGGCTGCTTGCTGTCTGGACAGCCACGCTCAGGCTCTGCCCTCACATGTGCTGCTTTCTCTGCAGTGTGAAGCTGAACGAGCACTTCCTGAACACCTCGGACTTCCTGGACACCATCAAAAGCAACCTGGACAGAGCTCTGGGCCGGCAGTAGCGGGGTGGGAGCGCTGTGGGCTGCCCTGGTGGCCGGGCCGGAGCCCAGCGGGTGGCCGCAGTTGCCCACCTCCCTCCAGCACCACTTGGCGAGGGTGAGCCTCTCAGCCCCTCTTAGGAGGCCTCTCCAGGGGCTATTTTTTTATAAGCAAGATGTTTTTAAAGTATCTGTGTGTTTCCCCTCATGGTGACATGAGGCAGGAACAGAGTGTTTTACCTCAGCCAGTGCGTGGTTCTGCGTACTGTAATTTATATTGTCCTCGGAACACATGGTGCCATGTTTAGCTACTAAAAAGCTCTTCACAAAGCGGTCTGCTGTGTCTGTCCAGGTAGGAAAGGAGGCGGAGGCCCTCAGAGGACTGGCGGATTCCATAAGGGGGGCAGGCGGGGGTGCCTCTGTGCAGTTGGGGGGGCCACGCAGCCGGAGGGGGGACTGACTAGCAGGCCTGTGGGTTCCCTGGAATGTCCTGGTTTCTAGCCTCTTCTCCCCCCTTTTTTTTTTTTTTCTCTTCTCCCTTTTGAGACTTCTGTCACTTCCCGATAGATTCCAGGTATATTTTTATTTATTTTTTTCTTTGTTGCGTTCACCCTTCTGAACATCGCTGGACTGCTTTGTTTGCCCATTTCTTGGCTCTCAAAACAGGCCCCGCACAGTAGCTGCCCCCGTTCCTTACGGCTGCCTTGGGGTTCAGGCCTGGGAGTGTGTGGGGTCCCAGCGCGGTCCAGGCCAGGGGCTTGCAAACTTGGGTTCCTCTTCACCATTCTTTAGCAAAACTAGAAAAGGAGTTGCCATCGTGGCTCAGTGGTTAACGAATCCGACTAGTATCCATGAGGTTTTGGGTTCAATCCCTGGCCTTGCTCAGTGGTTAAGGATCCGGTGTTGCCGTGAGCTGTGGTGTAGGTCGCAGACATGGCTTGGATCTGGCATGGCTGTGGTGTAGGCCGGCAGCTATGGCTCAGATTCGACCCCTAGCCTGGGAACCTCCATGTGCTGCAGGTGCAGCCCTGAAAAGAAAAACACACACACGAAAAAACCCTAGAAAAACTTCATTAAGTTTCTATAAAGCTAAACAGATCCATTTTAAGGGCTATCCTCCATGCAAGGGTTATATTCTACTTTGGAAGCATCTTGACTTAAACCCCAAGGCCATTTCCCAAATTTGGGTGGGCTCTCATGGCTCCTGAAACCCGAGTTGGGATCTTGGTAGCTTTGAGATGGTGTTTGGCTGCCTACCTCCACTGGCAGCTGCCTTCTGCTCTGAGACCACTGTTGCTCAGGAATTGCTCAGCTCCCAGGGTCGTAGGGAGAAAAGCTGGCCTGCTGGCTCTGCTGGGCCCCGCTGCCGATGGGAAGCTCAAGGTTTCCCATTCCTCCTTCCTCATCAGTAGCAAAGGGCTGGCAGCCCCTTGGAAGGCACAGCCCCTGAAGCCCAGCCGGGCATAGTGAGCTGGCTTCTGTCCGGGTGGTAGGGAAGCGGCTTTTCTCTGCAAGTGGTAGAAGCTCTGGGGCCCTGGCCTGCGTCTATTTCTCTTGGGCTCAGAGCTCCACAGGTGGCCCTTCTAGTGCAGAGGAGGGACCCTGGAGAGCAAAGCCTTGTAGGGAGTTCCTTTTGGGGCTGGGGTGAGGGCCAGGTCCCCAAGAACTACAGAAAGAAGCACTCGCAGTCACCTCACTAAAGAATATTCATTTATTTATAATTATTGCTAAGTAAACTCTTTTAAACGGGAACATAGAACACAGTAGGGCTTTGCACAAGTGGAATTTCTAAACAGTTGGTTTGTATACACCTCAAAATAAGTTAGAATGGAATTTCATCCAGGAGTTTCCAAGTCACCCGAGAGGCCGCATGCCTCTTCTGAAAAGGCTGGGGTGGGGGGTGGCGGGGTGAGGACGGGACCCTCGCCGAGACCACCCCCAGCTCGCGTGGTGAGTTGTGCTGCTTCATCCTCTCAGCCTGGCCCAGGGCCGGGGCGCGTTCAAGTATCAAACCTCGCGGAGGGCTGGTGCTGATGGCGGGGCTCGGGGAAGAGGGGAGCCCCACCCTGGGGCCAGACCTTCTCCTGTGGGTGTCCAAGACCAAGGCCACTGCGCTGGCAGGAAGAGGAGAGGGAGGAGGAGGTACGGGGTTCTTTTTGGTACCAGGGGAGAAAGACGTCGTGGGAAGAGGTAGTTTGCGGGGATGATGCTTCTGCTCAGCAGGAGAAAATATCTTCTACAGTGACGGGGTCACTGCCACCTGAGGGTCATCGTGCGGGCACCTGGGAGGCTGGAGCCTTGGGGTCTGAGGGCCACCCTTGGAGCGAGGCTCCCGTGGCTCCCCACCCCTCCCCCGCCCTCTCATTTGCTGCTTAGCATGCACTCCAGCAGAGAAGAATGGGGCACCTGGCTGCCTGATCCCAAGGCTGCCTCGTCCTCTCGGTCCTGATCTCGGGCCACCCTGAGGCCTGGCCTGGGCCTTCTCTAAGGATACAGCCCTGGGAACAGTGGCATTTCAAACCAGCAACCCCCTCTCCCTCCCACTCCAGTTCCTGGTCTCTGGGGGCCTCACCTCCTGTTCCTTTCAGAATGGCTGCAGGGGGTGAGTGGGGGGTCCTAGCTGTCCTGAATGTGCTTCCTCGCTGCCCTGGGCTGCAGGCCTCTGTTGCGGGGGCAGGAGCTGGCTCAGGGACAGAGAGGGTGAGACTGAGCCCTGGCCACTGCTCTGGGTGGTGCAGAGCAAGTCATGGGCAGGAGCCTGCAGGGTTCTGCCTCCTCCTGTCTCTCACCCTGGCCTCCCGAGCTTCCTGCCAGCGGCTGTACCCTCAGGGCCGCACCCTCAGAGCCTGAGCTGAGTCCCTCCAGGCCAGGCTCAGGCCGCTCTTGGTCGGGGAGGCACAAAGCACACACAGCACACAAGAAAGCTTCCACTAAGGAAAAGAAAATGAATCAGAAAAGGTAACAAGTGACAAAGAGCTGGAAAGAAAAAAAATAAAATAAAATAAATTACTTTTGAAATACCCCCTTTGCTCAAAAAAGAAAAATTTTTTTTTTTCCCTCTATGGTCTTCGTTTTCCTTTTCAAATATGTTGCTCTTCCTGGGACCCCGCTGACTCTTGGCTGTGTCCCCATCCTCAAAATGGATACTTCTTAGACGTTAAATAAGAGAAAAATTCCAGCCCCCCCCCCCCAACCTCACGTGGCCTCCTTGAGGATGGCCCCTCTTGGTCCCCAGTGACCCCATCACTGTGCTTGCCACCTCACTCAAGGGGCCTCCATCTGTCTTTGTTAGTGTGTGCCCGATGCAAGGCAAGTCGCAGCTTTGTTGGGGACCCTGCTGCGGTGTCCCCTGTTTGAGACGGAACTGGGTAACAGTTTGTTGAAATCCACTTTAGGGACACCCATTTCCAAACTGTGCTGGAAGGAGGGGGCCTTCTGGGGGTTGGCTGGAGAGGATGGGGCTGGGGGAGAGGGGGAAGAGGGCGGGGAGGGGGGGCCACATGCAGGCCTGGCTGGAGGAGGGCGAGGGAGGCACCAGGAGGTAGGAGGCAGAGGGCCCTGCCTGGCTGTCATGGACGGGGTGGGGAAGGGGCTCCAGCCGGGGGGCTGGTGGGGATGGGGAGGTGGGGGCCGTGCTGACCAGCACAAGAGCTCAAATGTCCCTAGAGGCAGGGGGTAGTCCAGGGGAGAAACAAGGCATGGCTTAAGAGATCTCTTCCTCCAGGGACAGGCCCCCTGGGGAGCCATCAGGATGGCCCTGTCTACACTGGCTGCCCCAGCTCTGCTGGGCCTGGAGAGACCTGAGAACCTGTGCCCTGTGACCTTGTCCCCAAATGGCCCCATCCACGTTGCTCCCACCTGCCCATCGCAGCAGGCCAGGGAGACCCTGACCTGGGCCCCCGGGTAGCCTTCCCTCCCTAGAATGCCTCGGGTGGGCCTGGTTCACAGCTGAGGCCAGTAGTACAGTCTCCATTTGGTCTACGAGTCCCTAGTGGTGCAGACGACTGAGTGGGAGGGGAGGGCTCAAGATGGCGGGGCAGTAGCTTGTTTCTGGGCTGCAGGAGGTGTGGCCCGCAGCACATGGGTCTCCCCCGAGGCCCCTCACCCTCCTCGCCCTGTGCCGGGAGGCCCGGCTTATGCTATAGCACATTGTAGTAGGCCATCTCTTTCATGGCCTGTTCGGTGAGGACGCTGGCCTCGGCGCTGCCGTCCACACTGGCGTAGGCGTAAGCGTTCTCCTCGAAGTCCTCCATCTCCTGCTGGCCGTCAAGCTCAGAGGGGTCGCTGCCTGTCAGCTCCATCATGGGGTCTGCAAGAGAGGGCACACAGTTAGGCCTGGATGCTGCCTTGGGGTGAGAGCCAGTCATTTCAGCAGAACTTAAGAAACCTGTCATGGCGCGGTGGTAACAGACCAGATGAGGATCCATGAGAACACAGGTTCAATCCCTGGCCTCACTCAGCTGGTTAAGGATCTAGTGTTGCCTTGAGCTGTGGTATACGTTGCAGACATGGCTCGGATCTGGCGTTGCCATGGCTGTGGTGTAGGCCTGCAGCTGCAGCTCTGATGCGACCCCTAGCTTGGGAACTTCCATATGCTTGCTGCAGGTGTGGCCCTAAAAAGCCAAAAGAAAAAAAAAAAAAAAAAAAAGAAAAGAAAAGAAAGGATTTCCCAATCTTGCTTCCAGAAGGCTCTCAGCAGCCTCCTCTGCCCCCCTGCTCTGAGGCAATTCTGTGGCTTCTTAGATGGGTCACTGCACCTGAACCTTAAAGCTGTGTGTGTGCTGGGCGGGTGCAGGCCTGGACTTGAACTATTCTTTGGGTCCTGCTTCTCTTGCGCTTCCTGAGTCACTCAGCCCTTCTTCTTTCCCATCTGTCCCCTTTGCCACACAAAAGCCTCCCATGGTGTATCAGGTCTGCAACACCACTTGTTTGGCAACTATTGTATTTTACACACTTCACACCTATCATCTCCTGAATGTGCAAATCAACTGCATTTAGGAGATCAAAAGCAAGTTCAGAGAGGCTGAGCAACTTGGCGGAAGAGCACCCAGCAAGTGCTACTGTTTTGATCCACTGTGCTGCTTGGTCTCAAATGGCTGCAGGGAGCTGTTCCTCCTCAGACCCAGCTCTACTCAGTGCTATCCTCAGGTTTCGTTCTCCAAGGCCAAACAAACACCCAAGGCAGGTCAACATTATAAAGCTCCTCCTGTTGGAACAAAAGGCAGATAGAAAACTCCACAGAGGAGGCCTGGGTGGGGCTGCCTTCCAATGAGTTATGGAGGGAGGGCGGCCCAGGGGATGATCTGGGGACCCTGGGAGGCTGGCTGGCAGGGACTGGCTGAGCCCCAGGTGAACTCTGTCCCTGTCTGTCTAGGAGATGCGATGGACTTGGGGGAGAAATGGTCCCTGCCCTGCTAGGGCAGGGTTTTCCAACCTTGGCATCATTCACATCTTGGGCCATAATTCTTTGTTGTCGGGGACTGTTCTGTGCATTATAGGATACTTTGCACCATCCCTGGCTTCAACCAGTTGGATGCCAGAAGCATCACTCCAGCTGTGACAACCAAATGTCTCTAGACATGGCCTAGTGTCCCTTAAGGGGCACACTTGCCCCCATGTGAGAGCTACTAGTCTGAGGGGAATCCTACTCCTCGCCAATGAGTGGCTCAGGATTAGGCATGGGACCCAATTCTGGCCAATGAGTCATGAGGAAAGGCCTGCTAGGAGTTCTTAGAATGTTCTCAATGGTTTCACAGGGCAAAGGGGAGCAGGCTCTTAAACTTCCCTAAGGCTATGAACAAGGAAGCACATGGCCCTGAAGGCCACTGGCAGCTATCTTGTGATCATGAGGAAAATCACAGCTAATGCTGCGGATGCAGAGGGGTAGCTTCACCCTGGTGTCTTGGTCGAGGGGCTGAATCAGCCAACTTTGAAGACAGCCTGGACTGCAGGTCATTTCTTAATTTATTTCCTTATTGTTTAAGCCAGTCGGAATGGGCTCTTACCTGTGCCCATAGTATCTGACACACTCTAAGTCCTCCTTACTTTATAAAACAGGGCCAGCTGTACCAAATCTTACAGACCCTAGGCTGTTTCTTCCTCAAATCCTAGTGCCACACCTTCATATTGTAGAGCTGATTAAAACCAAGCCAAATAAAGGCCCTGGGAATGTTTCTACTCTGGATCTGTTACCCTCCCAACCTCCCCTTCTTTTTATTAATTCTATTGGGCCTGCCCGGCTGGCCCCAGAGAATAATCTGCACTGTTTTTTAGGACATTGATCTACAGTCCCAAAATATAGTCCTAGAGTTTATTGGTGCTTCCATCTAAACTGTATGCCACCTTCTTCCTGTACAAGTGTCAGGCCTGAGCTTCTCAGACCAAGGTTATATGTGAGTGGTGGGCGGACCTGGGCCCCAGCCATTGCTAAGCCAATCCCTGTTATACTTTCTGTCATTTGGGACAATCAAGAACAAAGCAACACTGGGAGTTCCCATCATGGCGCAGCGGAAACGAATCTGACTAGGAACCATGAGGTGGCAGGTTCGATCCCTGGCCTCGCTCAGTGGGTTGAGGATCCGGTGTTGCCGTGAGCTGTGGCGTAGGTTGCAGACATGGCTCAGGTCTGGTATAGCTGTGGCTGTGGTGTAGGCTAGCAGCTGAAGCTCTGATTTGACCCCTAGCCTGGGAACCTCCATATGCTGCGGGTGTGGCCCTAAGAAGAAAAAAAAAAGAACAAAGCAACACTATGCATCCCTGGCTGCATATCACCTCAGATGGAAAGAGCCTGCGCTGTAACCACCCCCTGGGAGCAGAGTGTGCAGGGACAGCTATTTCCAAAAGGACCAGTCCTGCTCTGGACCCTCCTGGTGGGTTAGTTACTTGGCAGGTTCGCTGCAATATCGGCTCTCAAACTCTACTGTGCATAGAATTACCTAAGGTCCTTAAAAAAAAAAAAAAAAAAAAAATCCAGATCCTGGGCCACATGTCAGATCATTTACACTTGAATCTCTGTGGCTGAGACTCAGGCTTTAAAAGTTCTCCAGGTCGGAAGTTCCTCTGGCAGCTCAGCAGTAATGAGCCCGACTAGGATCCATGAGGACATGGGTTTGACCCCTGGCCTGGCTCAGTGGGTTAAGGATCCAGCGTTGCCGTGAGCTGTGCTGTAGGTCGCAGACACAACTTGGGTCTGGTGTTTCTGTGGCTGTAGCGTAGGCCGGCAGCTGTAGCTCTGATTTGACCCCTAGCCTGGGAACCTCCATATGCTGCGAGTGTGGCCCTAAAAAGCAAAAAAAAAAAAAAAAAAAAAAAATCCAGGTGATTCTAATATACAACCAAGTTTGAGGACAGCTCTCTAGTCTAGATCAAAAGTTCCCAAAGTGAGGCTCCTGACCAGCAGCTTCAGTAAGACCTAGGAACTTTTTGGAAATGCAAATTATCCAACTCCACCCCAGACTTAACAGAATCAGAAGCTCTGGGGATGGGGGCCAGCAATTTGTTCTAACAAGCTTCTAGTGGTTCTCATGCTCCTTTGCTCAAATGTGAAAACCATCACTTTATCCAATGCCTGTTAAACTTTCTGATGCAAACAAATCACCTGGGAATCTTTTTGCAAAGCAGATCCTGATTCCGCAAGCCTGGGGTGGGGCCGAGTCTGTATGGCTAGCAAATCATCCCAGGTGATGCCAATCCTTCTGGTCCTAGAATCACATCTTGAATAGGGAGGAGCTACAGAGCACCTAAACATAGCTGGCAGGATTTCATCCTTACTCACAAAAATGGAGAACTGGTGACACCTGTTTCTGCCAGAAAACCCAGGCCAGGAGTATCCCATTGTGGCTCGGTGGGTAAATAACCTGACTAGTATCCATGAAGATGTGAGTTGGATCCCTGGCCTCGCTCAGTGGGTTAAGGATCTGGCGTTGCTGTGGCTGTAGTGTAGGCAGGCAGCTGCAGCTCCAATTCACCTCCCCGCCCCCTGGGAATTTCTATATGCCATGGGTGTGGCCCTAAAAGACCAAAAAAAAAAAAAAAGGGAAAAAGAAAAGAAAACCTGGGCCATTCACTGGTCAGCTGTTCCAAAACTAAATCAGGGTTATTGCTGCCACCCCCAGCATCTGAGTAATCTCACATGACAGGTCAACTCATCCCAGGATTGTTGAGGCATGCTCCCAACTAGTTTGTCTCAGGAGCACCAGAAAGTCAAATAGCTCCAGACTATACAAGGAGCCTTCCTGAAGTGCTGCCAGCTTCTCCTTCTTGGAGAAACTCTCAAGTGCCTCCTCCCCAGGAGGCCAGAAAGACTAAAGTTCTTCCACTACTGACCAGTGTGAGGGGAGAGGCTATTATTAACGCGTAAGGATGTTATAACTAACAGCCAACGGAACCTCTACCACCTGCAGAGGTGAGGACCCTTCTTCTAAGGGGGCTACATTCTCTCTGGCAGGCACTATAAAGAGCAACTGATTGTCCTGCTCTTTTTGCCTTGGCTACTGGGAAGCTCAGCACTCTGCCCTGCAGGACCACAGGACTTCCCATGGTGTGCTTGGAATTGTGACCTCACCTGGCTCTCCCTTATTTTTCCAGTTGCCATTTTCCCTCTTGTTACTTTCTTTTCCATCCATTTTTTTTCTTTTTACGGCTAAACCCACGGCATATGGAAATTCCCAGGCTAGGGGTCCAATCAGAGCTGCAGCTGCCGGCCTACACCACGGCCACAGCAATGCTGGATCCTTAACCCCCTGAGTGAGGCCAGGGATCGAACCCACGTCGTCATGGATACTAGTCAGGTTCTTAACCTGCTGAGCTGCAGTGGGAATTCCCCATCCATTCATTTTAAATGGCATCTCTCACGATCTCAGGTGAGTTACCTAGCTTCTCCATCCTTCAGTGTCTGCATCTCTAAAAGGGCAATAACAGAGACAACCCACTGTGAGGGTCATGAGTTAATAAAGCCTTGGCACACAGCACTCAACAAATATTACTTTTATTATTATTGTTTATGTGAGCCCACGTATGTCCTTTGAAGAATACATAAATATCCCATCATTATCATCATGATGGCCCACTAGGGTGCCCCCTCTCCAGACCTGAGCCCACCCCAATGAGGTCTCGGGCCTGGCCAGCCTCCCCACTCCCCTCAGTGGACAGGAGGCTCCTGAGTGTGGCATGACAGTGCCACTCCTGTTCCGCCCACTGCGTGTGGCCCACCCACCTTGGCTGTCCAGGCCGATGTCCATGACGCCATGCTTGACCTTCATGTGCCGGCTCAGGTTGCCCTTGAGGTTAAACTTGCTAGAGCAGTACGGGCACTTGAAGGGTTTGCTGCCCGCGTGCAGGTGCATGTGGCCCAGCAGGTTGTACATTCGGTTGAAGGACTTCCCGCACACCTGGAACACACCAACCCGGCCCGTCAGCCCAGGAGCCCACCCTCCCCGGCCCCGCAGCCCTCCCACCTCCATAGCTGGGCCCGGAATCCCAGCTGCGGGGGACAGCACGCACTTTGTCCTTTTCTATGTCACCCCCAGAGGGCGAGCACTGAGCCACTCCTCTCTGGTCAGCGTTCCTGTGGGTCTGCCCCAAGCTCCCTGAGCTGGAGGGGTCAGATCTCCAGGCACATTAAGCCCCAGGGCTTAAGTGAGTCACGGCTGCATCGTGACCTTCACCCCATCCCCGACTCTCAAGAAGAAACTTCGGCAGCTTGTAGGATCTGGACCCCCCACCCCCTGCCCACTCCAAATGCCAGAACCCAGGCAGTTTCACCCAGCCAGGGCTCCTTTGCCCACACTGGGTCCCAGAGGCCGCTGTCACGCTGGGTCCAGGCCACCCGTGAGGAAGTTCCGCCTCGGGGCCCGGAGGCCTGGTACCTTGCACTTGAATGGCTTCACGGGCGAGTGTACAATCATGTGGGTCTTGAGGGTCTGCTTCTGCACGAAGGTCTTGAAGCAGATGTGGCACTGGTAGGGCCGAACGCTGGTGTGGATCAGCATGTGCCGCTTCATGTTGGCCTGCAGGGTGAACTCCCGGCCACACACCTCGCACTTGAACTCCTTCACGCCCTGTGGGGGCGGGAGTGACAGTCAGGGCCACACAAGGGACACAGGCTCTGAATGTGTGTGTGGGGGGAACCAGATCGTCAGACTTCTGGGAAATGACTTCCTGGGGATGTTCCAGACAGGCGCCAAATTGTCTGAAACTCCTGGGACAACACTGGGGCAGAAGCACTTACTCTGAGAAGCCTCCCAGCGATGGGCGGATGGACTGGCTTGTTCTGTTCCCTATACGTGCTGTTCCCTGCCCAGCAGGGCAGGTGGACCTGTAGGTCTGTACCAGCACACAGAGGCAATGTGTTCATTTGTTCATTCAGCAAGCATTTACCAGGCACCTGCTTCAAGCCAGCACCCCACCAGGCACCAGGGGCCTGTGGCCAAGACGACCTAGCTTAGCCTGGTGGCCTGGACAGCTTCCTCGGATCAGGATGCATACGTAGGAGTTTTTTCTGTGGCGCAATGGGATTGGCCGTGTCTCTGCAGCCAGGACATAGGTCTGATCCCCAGCCTGGCATAGCGGGCTAGAAGATCCGGAGTTGCAGTAAGTGGGGTGGGTCGAAGCTGTGGCTCGGATCTGATCCCTGGCCCAAGAACTCCATTTGCCACAGGGGAGCCAAAAAAGAAAAAAAAAGCTTGGTGTTCCCATCGTGGCTCAGCGGTTAACAAGGATGTGGGTTAGATTCCAGCCTCGCTTAGTGGGTTAAGGATCCGGCATTGCCGTGAGCTGTGGTGTAGGTTGCAGATGTGGCTTGGATCTGGCGTTGCTGTGGCTGTGGTGTAGGCTGGCAGCTGTAGCTCCGATTCGACCCCTAGTTTGGGAATCTCCATATGGGGCAGGTGCCGCCCTAAAAAGCTCCCCCGCCCACCAAAAAAAAGAAAGAAAGAAAAAAAAAGCTTGTCTCTGTTTTTCACCTCAGTGCTGCCTCTCAGTGGTCTTTCTGGTTCACAGACGTCTTTGAGAATATGATGAAAGGTATAGACACCCCAGGAAGAATGACACTCAGATCTTTGTAGAATTTAGCCCACCCACAACCCCCAAGAGTGTATTCCAAGCTTCCCTGGTGATAAGAACCACGGGTAGTTCTTGTTCAACTACAGCTTCTCCGGCCCCTCCAAGCTGGGTCTGCAGCCTACGCGCAGCTCATGGCAACACTGGATCCTTAATCCACTGAGCGAGGCCGGGGATGGAACTGGCATCCTCATGGATACTAGTTGGGTTCACTACTGCTGAGCCACGACAGGAACTCCTCCTCAGGTGATCCTTATCACTGATTGTCCCTGGGACACTCAGCCCCAGGAGACCAAGATCCCAAGGGAAAACCCTCTGGCTTGGATGGTCAACATGCTTTTCCACGGTCTGGAGGTGATCCCCCAGAGCAGGACAGGGGGCTGTGTGCACAGGAGCCCCAGTGTATTGTCTGGGGAGGAAAGTGAGTGCAAAAGTTGGGCGGAGCTCCCTGGTGGCTTAGCAGGTTAAGGATCTGGCATTATCACTGCTATGGTATAGGTTCAATCCCTGGCCGGGGAATTTTCACATGCTGTGGGCATGGCCAAAAAAACCCCAACTGGGAGCTGATCTCTTTGCTAGAATCCCAGTCATTAAGGAGAACCCTAGTGGGGCAAACACATTTCTGTGGTCACAGCTGCTGTCCCAACTGCTTGTTTCATCCAAAGTTAATGGTTCCCATGTCTATTTCTCCTCACCAACAGGGGCTGTGTCTCTATCCTGCATACTTGCGCGACATGGGGACGATGATGTGTATGACCACCAGGGGGCCCTGCCCTTTAGGGTTAGGTAGAGGTGCTTGAGGTGGCATTATGCAAATTTAGGCCGATGATAGGAATGTTTTCAATCTTACTAGCCTATGATTTTTGCTTTCCCCTTTTCTTCACAATATTATTTATTTATTTTTTTTAACACTTTGTGGACTTGTGGGGATTTTTAAAGCTCCTAGTAGAGGAGAAAGATAGCAAATATATAGCACAAGAACTTAGCATCCTCTATTCACACGCTCTGCCGGCATAAATAGTCAATTATCTGGTTTTATTTATTTTTCTAATTTTTTGGCCACACCCCTGGCATGCAGAAATTCCCAGGCCAGAGATCAAATGCACACCATGGCAGTGACAATGCTGAGTCCTTAACCTACTGAGCCACCAGGGAACTCCAATCCTCTGGGTTACAGCCGAGCCTAGACTCAACTTCAGAATCCTTCTTAACATTACACTCTAGGCAACTGAATGGAGAAGCACCTGCAATGAAGCCTAAAAATCATCTCTGCTCCAGCAGACCAGGTTCCCAGGGCTAGGGAAGGCTGGATTTTCGGCTTTGCGCCCCCACTCACTGTAATGTCCCCTGAGAGAGACAGGACACAAGTTGGACCTGGGGCTCTTCTAAGGCTGCTGTTATGGAACAAGGAAGCTCTGCACATTCAGCTTCAAAGTGGGAAGTTGACTGGCTTTGGGGTGGGAACCACAAGCAAGCCAGCTGCCAGAGTGGGGCGGTGGGACCCCAGAGGCCTCATCCCCTGTCCGGATGTAACGGCTTCTGAAAGAAAGGAGGGGACGTCGGCCCAAAGGCAGGGTGGCTAAGCGGCCTGAAAGGAGGTGAGGAAGGCAGGGAGAACTGGTCAAGGTTACGCCTTGGGACATAGTGGATGAGAACAGTGCCTTCTGTCTCCACAAGCCACTTTGCCTCATTTTGTCATATTCTAGAACCGATGTGCTTTCCCATAACACATATTTTTCCTTACAGTCCCTTTTTTTTTCTCTTTAGGGCCACACCCATGACATATGGAGGTTCCCAGACTAGGAGTCAAATTGGAGCTGTACCCTACACCACAGCCACAGCCACTCGGGATCTGAGCTGCATCTGTGACCCACACCACAGCTCACGGCAACACTGGATCCCTAACCCACTGAGTGAGGCCAGGGACTGGACCCGCAACCTCATAGTTCCTAGTCGGATTCATTTCCATTGCACCACAACGGGAACTCCCTACATCCCCCCCCCCTTTTTTTGGTCTTTTTGTCTTTTAGGGCTGCACCGGCAGCATATGGAGGTTCCCAGGCTAGGGGTCAAATCAGAGCTGTAGTTGCCTGCCTACACCACAGCCACAGCAACACTGGATCCTTAATCCACTGAGTGAGGCCGGGGATTGAACCTGCGTCCTCATGGATGCTAGTTGGGTTCGTTAGCCACTGACCCACGACAGGAACTCCTACATGCCCTTCTTAAAAATGAAATATGTTTAGCTTTTCCCTAAGGGGCAGTCACACAGGTTTTGATAGACTTGTGTAATTATGAGGAGCAAAGGAAGCCTCCTGTACTTCTGACCATCTCATCCTCCAGGCCTCTGTCTGGCCTTGCCCCTCCCAGCCAGGAAAGAGACAATCAGTGATTCTCTAACAGGGCTTCTTGAGTCCTGCAGGGATTCCTCAAATATAAAATAAGGTTTACTATTTAAAAAACTAATTTCAGAGTTCCCTGGTGGCTCAGGAGGTTAAGGATCCAGTGTTGTCACTGTTGTGGCACAAATTCTATCCCTGGCCCGGGATATTCGGCATGCCAAGTGTGGGGCTGAGAAACCAAAACAAATTTCTTTTTTCCCTTCCTTTTTTTTTAGGGCTGTACCTGCAGCATATGTAAGTTCCCAGGCTAGAGGGGCCAATCAGAGCTACAAATGCTGGCCTACACCACAGCCACAGCTACATGGGATCCGAGCCACGTCAGTGACCTACACCACACAAGCTGGATCCTTCACCCACTGAGTGAGGCCAGGGATCGAACTGGCATCCTCATGGATACTACTCGTGTTCTTAATTTGCTGAGCCACAATGGGAACTCCCAAAATAACTAATTTCACTCCATCTTTTTTCTACTATTCCTCAAAATAAAGATAATTATAAAAAACAAGTGTTGGAGTTCCCGTCATGGCTCAGTGGAAAGGAATCCATAGGAACCATGAGGTTGTGGGTTTGATCCCTGGCCTTGCTCAGTGGGTTAAGGATCCAGCACTGCCGTGAGCTGTGGTGTAGGTCACAGATGCGGCTCGGATCTGGCATTGCTGTGGCTGTGGTGCAGGCCGGTGGCTACAGCTCCAGTTAGACCCCTAGCCTGGGAACCTACATATGCTGCAGGTGCAGCCCTCAAAAGACAAAAAGACAAAAAGACAAAAAAAAAATAAATAAATAAAATAACAACTCAGCAAGTGTTCAGCACTTTGGGACATGCTGGATGAAAGCGTGGCAGGAGCAGAGGGCAGAGCCTCAGGCCTGGGGCCAAGCCCCTGGGGAAGGGGGGCGGGCAGGAGGCCTTACCTTGTGGGTGAGTGAGTGCTGCTTGAGGTGGTGGATCTGGCTGAACTCCATGCCGCACTCGGTACACACGAAGGGCCGCACGTTCTGGTGCTTGAGCATGTGGTTCTGCAGCTGGCTGCGGTAGTGGAAGGACTTGTCGCACTCGAGGCACTGGTAGAGGGTGGGGCCCTGGTGGGAGGCCAGGTGGCGCTTGAGCTGGGTCAGGGTGGAGAAGTCCAGGCCACACTCGACGCACACATGGCAGCGGCCGCTCTCATGCTTCACCTCGTGGGCCTTGAGCTCGCTGGGGTAGGCAAAGCCGCGGCCACAGAAATGGCAGCTGTAGGGCTTGACCTCCGAGTGCAGCAGCATGTGACGCTTGAGGTGGCTGGTCTGTGTGAAGGCCTTCTGGCACACCTGGCACTTGTGCGGCCGGGTGCCCTGGTGCGTCAGCAGGTGTGTCTGCAAATGGCTAGGCTGCTTGAAGAGCTTGCTGCAATGCGGGCACGAGTGCGGCTTGATGCCGTTGTGGCCCAGGATGTGCGTCACCAGGTTGTACTTGGATGTGTAGGACTTCTCGCACATGCGGCACTGCCAGCGCTTCTGGCGGTCTCCCGCCTCCACCAGGTACGAGTCATCAATCTGCACGTTGATGTCCAGCCGGTCCAGTTGGGCCTTCTTGTGACGCTCCACTGTCGAGCCCGCCGCATCAGCCTCGAACTCGCCTGCCTCTTGCCACACGAAGCCCTGTTCTGGCTTCACGGGCTCCGGAGACTCCATGGTGGGAGCCTCAGGGTCGCTCAGGGGTGCCAGGTGCGGCGGTTCGAAACCGCACTCCGCCGGCAAGGCCTCTGGCCCAGGTAGCGCCATGCTCGGCTCGGGGAAGCTGTCCCGGGCCGGGTCAGGGAAGTGGGGGTCGTAGGGGGCTACGTCCAGCTCCGGCCGTGGGGTTCGAGGCAGGTGCCGAAGTGTCCGGGGCTTGCGGCTGAAGACGCTGAGGTCAATCATCTTGACGGCGCTGCTCTGCACCAGGGCCTCGCAGCCGCCACTGGCTACCTCGGCAGGAGCCTCTGCCGGGCCTGCATCCTTGTCGTCACCGGGCACTGACACTTCGTAGACCTCCTGCTCCTCCTCCTCCACTTTCTCAAACTTGACCTTGGGCACCAGCCGCACAGGCGGCCGCGTCTTCCGCCGGGTGTGCTTCTCAAAGGCCGCCTCCACCTCCAGCACCTCCTCCTCTGCCGGCTCCTCCAGGGCCCGCCCGTTGCAGGCCAGCTGGTAGACATCGGGGCCTGGGGGCCGGGGCTCCCCCATGGCCACCCCAGACAGCTCCGGCCCCAGGTCCGGGTAGAAGGCTTCGGCGCTTATGGTGGCTCCAAAGAGCTCATTTTCTGAGACGAGGCCCAGCACAGCGGCCTGAGCCAAGGACAGCACCACCACAGCATCCGTCTGTGTCCCTGAGTCCATGAAGCCCTCCATCCCGTGGCGGCTGGCTAGGAGGGCATCGCTGCAAGAGGAGAAGGGATCGTTAGCACTGCCGGCTCAGTGTTGCAGAGACAACAGACAGACACACTCAGCAAGGGCTCAGCCAATTTTGGGGTGTGTCTGTCCCTGATGTCTTTCTATCCCTGTCTTGAGAAGTGGACACTTGTAATTATGGGGAGCAATGACACCCTTTGTGTATCTGACCATCTCCTTCATCTCCCTGTGGGATCATGGCTAAGCCCTGCCTCCACGCATGCCTCAGTCTTCCCACCCTTGAAACAGAGAGGTTGGCTTTCTTCAGTGGTTCTCAAACTATGTTCTAAATGTCCTCCAGTAGTTCCTCAAAAACTGGATCCAACATTGCAAAAAAAATTAAGATTCTCCTATTCTAAAAACTGATTTTTTTTTTTTTAAGGCTGCACCTGCGGCATATGGAAGTTCCCAGGTGCTTAGGGGTTGAATTGGAACTGCAGCTGCCAGCCTACACCACAGCCACAGCAGCACCAGATCTGAGCCACATCTGCGACCTACACTGCAGCTTGTCGGAGCCTTAACCCCGAGCGAGGACAGGGATCAAACCTGTGTCCTCATGGATACTAGTTGGGTTTGTTACAGCTGAACCACAATAGGAACTCCTAAAAGCTGATTTTTACAAAACCCATCTACTGAAATGGAATACATATACTTTGTCCCAACACATCCAGTAGGCCCACTCGCTTTACAGCCAAGGTGTAATTAATTTTGCATAGACTTTGAGACTGTACAGTGAGGTAGGTGTTAAACAATAGCCACCATTTGTAATGGCTTGGCCATGTGAAGGAAGCATTTGGGTTTTTTCACTGGGCCAAAACAAGGCAACACACAAAAATAAATTAGGTACCGAGGCCGATCTCAGAGAGCAGGTACTGCCATCAGCCCTTATGCTAAATGACTGTGTCTATCACAACAGGTCATTGTTCTTGATTAGTTAAATGTGAGACATTTAAGTATCTAAACTCATTGATAGCATAGCTTGTGTCTGATTTGTACACTGGAATCCCATGTAAGATCTGATTTGGAAGACTGGTTCTGTGACAAACCAGAATAAGTTTGAGAAAACCGGCTCCCAGGTTCATGGTCAAGCACTCAGATTCAACAGGTGTTTTTGAAGGGTCGAAACCTCGGGGGCAGTGGCTTCCAGCCTTCCTAGGGGCTCCAGCGGCGCCACAGCCCTCCATGCCCTCCAACCTTTGCACACGGGAACCGCTCCAACTCCCCCGCCCCGCCCCGCCCCGCCCCGCCCCTGGCTCCTCCTGCCAGCCCCCCAGGCTTCCCAGCCCTCCCCACAGGCCCGGATGTGGGAGGGCCTCAGATACTCATCAGATTGTACCCCGCCCCCAGCTCCATAAGGAAGGGGGACTGGGTGGCTCCCGCCTGCCTGCCTGCCTGCCTGCCTCGCCCGCTCTCCTCCCAGGCCAGGGTCAGGTGCACGGCCGCTGGCGGCGGCAGCAGCGGCGGCGGCGGCGGCACTTCCTCAGGAAATGCGCTCCGGCCGGGGCCTGGTGTCTCCCTCCCCCCACAGGCCAGAGGAGCTTCCCCTTCCTGAAGCAGCTAAAAATAAAATACCCCAGAGAGACATTTAGCCTCCTTGAAACAGACACTAAAGATGAAGCGTAAAGCGGGGCTCTCATGGAAGAGGGCTGATAGAACGAAACCTCTGCGTCCACCTTGAACAGACTGGGGGGCCTGATTCAGAGCTCACCTCCCACCCTCCGTGGGAAAGAGCACTCAACTGGGAGTCAGGCAGCGTGGCCTCAGGTCCCAGCTCTGTCATGTGCAAGTGACTAAGCAAAGTTCCCTCAAAGTCACTTTTGCATCTCAGTTTCCCCATCCCCACATGGAGATGCAAACACCTACCCATGGAAGGGTAGTGAGTGCCGAGGCCGCAACATAGATGAAGGGGGTTAGTTAATTACAAAGCCCTCACCAAATGTAAAGAATCACTTTTATCCACCTAGATCTCTGGATCTTTTCTCTTTTTGTCTTTTTAGGGCTGCACCTGAAGCATATGCAAGTTCCCAGGCTAGGGGCTGAATCAGAGCTACAGCTGCCGACCTACAACACCAGATCCTTAACCCACTGAACGAGGGCTCATGGATACTACTTGGGTTCGTTACCGTTACTCTTCTGATGAAAACCACAGAGCTGAGATTTCTCTATTCTGGGGCCCTAAATTCAGCAAAGGTTTGGGTGATTCTGCGACAGCTGCTAGGCACTGCGAACTCATTCAAATATTTGCTAAGTCCCTGCTATGGGTTGGGCCCTGCGCTTAGAGGGAAAGGTGGACGAGGAGGATCCCTGCCCCCAGGGTGTCCAGAGCAGACTGCTGTGCCCCTGGCAGCTTTTTGTGTCTGCTGTGGGTTTGAGAAAATGAGCAGCTCAGCGCTTTTTCTAGACTTCCCCAAAGGCAGGGCCAGGGGAGCAGAGGGATGGACCCTCCACAGCAGAGCCTCTGGTCAGGACTGGGCCCTGGATTCCAAGTTCAAATCTGGACTGTGTCCTCTTCTAGCTCAGGCACATCTGTCACATCCTGAGCCTCGGTTTCCTCATCTCTGCGGAGGAAGTGGTGCCTGACTGCCGGGGTAGTGAGATGAGATGAAGAAAAGATGAAGACATCGGTGGCAGGGTTAGTTCCCTACCCCCTGGGCTTTGCTCCCGGCCCCAGTCCCCGGCCCCACCCCTCTTCTGGCACCTGCAGGGAACAGGAGCAAAGAGACACTTAACATGGCTTTGTTGGCAAATGAGCAGGCAAACAAACAAACACACAAAGCTGGAGCCAGAGCACAGGCTGGGTTTGGTTCCCTCAGGGAGGGTAAGTGTGTAACTTACAGAAGGAACCTTCTGAGAGTGAAAAGGGCCACTGCTAGGGCTTACACCAGGACCCCAGGTGCAGGCTGAAGCTGCCCTTGGCCACCAGCATCATCCTCCGTCCTCCCGTGGGAGCTGCGGGAGGTTTCACTTTGGGGCTGCACCTGGTGTAAAAGGGGACCTGCCCACAGCTCTTGTTCCTGAAGAGTTCGTGCCCAAGTAGGGGGACACAGAGGTGCCAATAACCGACCACAGACTCGGTGGCTGAGTGCTCACCAGGTCCCAGGAGAGCCTTTTAATCCTAAACAACTCCATGGGGGTGGCATGGGGTGGAGGTAGCAGGCAGCGCACCCCACAGCCCAGACATCCAGGTCATGCTCCAGAGTGCCCTGGCAGTGAGCGCTGAGCTGGGTCAGCACCAGCTCCCCCGGCTCCACCTGCAGCTCCGAGCTCTCATCTGTGCGACCTAGCCCAGCCTCCTCAGGGGCCAGTTTGCTGACCTGCCCCCCAACCCCTGCCCAGGTTCCCAGGAGTCAGAAGGAGGACAGGGGCGGGCCCTGGGCAAACTGCAATGTGAAGCCCCCTACCTGTTTCTATCTGGGTGGTCCAAGGCTCCAGCCACGCTGAGGACCAGGGTCCCCCTCGGGAGCAGCCAGAGCACCTCTCTGAGTCTCCACTTAGAAAGCACGTCTTCCTAGAAGCCTCCATCAAGCCGTCTTATCTGCCCAACTGGCCAGTCAGGCCCCTGCGCTCTTTTCCTGGATGGACACTTGCCTGATCAGACACACATGACCCTGTAAATATACGTTTAAGAGGCTCATGGGGCTGAGTGTTCCAGGCAGGCTGTGTGTGTGTGTGTGTGTGTGTGTGTGTGTGTGTGTTATGTAGGAGGGGCTATGTTTGTTGAGACAGAGGCTTGGCAAAAGGCAGAGGAAATCGAATTCACCTGTGCTTCACCTGCATGCTCATCTGCCCATCACACAGGCATGGGCAGGGCTGGAGGCACTGCAACCCTGCTGCCGGTGTCTCCCCTCTTCTTGGGCCATCTTTTTGGTTCCCCACCCCCTTCTTCTCATAGGCCTTCTTTGGTGCCCCCTCCCTCTCACAGGCCACAACCCCCATGTTTTACATCCTGGCATGGGCTGTATCCCACCTGGGTGCCCAGGCCCCTCAGGGCACCTCCTTTCTCAGGGCAAGGCCTGTCTCCCTCCACTTGCGCCTGTGGCTCGAAACAAAAGCTCTCTACAATGTCCGGGAGCAAGAGGAGCTCGGGACGCCCAGCTCTGCACAGCCTGGGCTGGGAGATGAGGGGCCATTGGAGCTGCTCAACCTCCTACCAGAACACCCTTGGTCCCGAGGGTGGAGAGAAAGGAAACAGCCAAGGTAGGGAAATGGAGCAAAGAGAACTGCTGCCGGATTGCAGTTTAAAGACTTGCACTGGGAGTGGGGGGAAGGGAGGACACAGCAGAGAGAGAGAGAGAAGGAGGGAGAGAGGGAGAGAGAAGGAGAGAGAGAGGGAAAGACAGAGAGAGAGGGAGAGAGGAGAGAGGAGAGAGGGGGAGAGAGGGGAGAGAGGGGGAGAGAGGGGGAGAGAGGGGGAGAGAGGGGGAGACAGAGAGGGAGAGGGGGGAGAGAGAGAGGGAGGGAGGGAGGGAGGGGGGAGAGAGAGAGGGGGAGAGAGAGAGAGAGAGGGAGAGAGAGAGGGAGAGGGGCTGTGGAGGCCAAGAAACAAAGCAGAGGAGGGGGAGGGGAAGAAGTAGGTGGAGAGAAGGGAGGGGACTGTACGGGTGACACCAGAAGCCCAGGGCTGCCCTATTTCCCAGGGCTCAGCATCATCCCCTCCCAGGCCTGAGGACCAGGACAGCCCCTGGGGAAGGACCCAAGTCTTATCCCCTGAGGCCGGGCAGGAGGCCATCCCAACCCGGACAGGGACGCAGATGCTCCAGAGCGCTCATTGTCGCTTCATCTCGGGCCGAACTACAGTTCCTGCAAACCTGGACACAGGCTTGTCAAATGAATTAAAGAGTGATGTGCTGTGTGACCCTGGACAAGTCACCTGACCCCTCAGGGTCTCGGTTTCCTCATCTGCAAAATGGCCACCAAAGGCTTTTTGGAACCTTGAGGGCAGATTAATCCTTGGCTTACCTGCTGGTCATCTGGGGTGCCGTCCCCAAGACGTGGCAGCACCTGCTCTCATCTGCACTGCTTTCAAAGCTCCTTTCCCTTCCTTTCATGCACCCCTGCTCTGAGAGCAGGCAGGGGAGGGTCAGGGAGTTCAGGGTGGCCCTTGTCCCTGGAGCATAGACAGTGGCACTTGAGGCCTGCTCTGGCTTGGGTCTGGCAGGATAGGAGCCATTTGGAAGGAAGAACCAACAGGACCTGGTGGCCATGTGCTGATTCTTGGCCTCACTGCCACCACCAGGACATCTCAAAAACCAACTGAAGACACAAGAAGCTCTGAAGCCTCTGCCAGCCCTGCTGAGGGATGCCAGCCACCCTGTGGTTACCCTGGCAACTATTTTTGAGGGCCCCCTCCCTGACATGGGCCCTGTAGTGCCCTGGGCTTCTGGCGGGGGACAGGTTTGCCCCTGGGCTTTGTTTTATTATTATTATAATTATTGCTTTTTAGGAGTTCCCGTCGTGGCGCAGTGGTTAACGAATCCGACTAGGAACCATGAGGTTTCGGGTTTGGTCCCTGCCCTTGCTCAGTGGGTTAACGATCCGGCGTTGCCGTGAGCTGTGGTGTAGGTTGCAGACGTGGCTCGGATCCCGCGTTGCTGTGGCTCTGGCGTAGGCCGGTGGCTACAGCTCCGATTGGACCCCTAGCCTGGGAACCTCCATATGCCGCGGGAGCGGCCCAAGAAATAGCAACAACAACAACAACAGCAACAACAACAACAACAACAACAACAACAAAAATTATTGCTTTTTAAAGCTGCACCCACAGCACATGGAAGTTCCCAGAGCTACATCTGCCAGCCTTCACCACAGCCACAGCAAGGCCAGACCTGAGCCACATCTGCGACCTACACCATAGCTCACGGCAACGCCGGATCCTGACCCAGTGAGCGAGGCCAGGGATTGAACCCACATCCTCATGGATTTGAATCACCAGGTGACCGACTCTGAGTCACTGACTCAACACACCTGCTGGGTGCGGGGTACCATTCTTGGTCACTGGGGATACACCTGGGAGCATAATAAGTTCTCACCCTCAGGGATCTGCTCTGAGCAAGCTCAGTGTAAAAACTGAAGCACCACGACCTTTAAGAGGCAGGAACCCCAGCACCAGGCTGGGGTGAGGACAGGACCCAGCAAAGCTGCAGAAGATGGGCTCATTCCTTGATCTGGCTTGCAAACCCTGTGACACGTGACTCCAGCTTTTCTTCCAGCCTTTGTCACCAGCTGTGCTATGGGGGTGCATGTGTGTGTCTCTCGGGGCCCTTGGCCCCTGCGAACCCCAGGCCCTGGGTCCCTAGAAGCTGGATTGTGAAGTGGGGCGGGACAGGTAGCTGGGCATGGGGAGGGGAAAAGCAAGCCCCAGGTAGTGCAGAGGGCTGTTAAAAAACAGCCGGACACTCTTGGGAATTCAACTTAGAGCAAAGCCGCCCTCTCTGTTTCCCTTGTTGTCCTCCCCATGGTGGCCTGAAAGGTGAACGCTGCTCACATCCCATGAAAGGAAGAGGAAGCGAAAGCAAAAGCTGGAGCCTTGTGCAAACCTCAGGGCTCCTTGCTACAGTCTCACTTCTGTCCAGCCCCAGGGCCTCCCTCGACTCAGCAGCTCCGGGCCCAGCGCTGACTGGGCAGTGGGGGTGCGGGTGGGGGGCCCAGGGGGAAGTGTGTGAGCCTCCTCCTCACAGGAGTCTCTCTCTGCCTCAGCTTCCCCTTTTCTCTGTGGGCAGATTTGTGAAGCCCTGCCTCTGGAGGTCAGAGTGGCTGGGCCACCAACCCGCAAACCACAGGAGGGCCTGCTGCTCACCATGCACGGCTACTTCCTTTTACAGACAAGGCAACTGGAGGCTCAGGGAGGAAAAGGACCGGTCCAAGGCCACACAGTGAGATGCTGATGAAGCAGGTCTTGGGCCCAGAAGCCCACTGTCAGCCACATGCCCTAGCTGGCTGCCTTAAGGCTGTCCCCAGCCAAGCTCTACATGGCTCTCCTTTAAGCCTTCCCAATCCTCTGCACCACACACACACACACACACACACTCACACACACGGCCATTTCCTACTTCAGGGCCTTTACACAGGCTGACTCCCCTTCCAGGATCTGCCCTTCCCTTGCACTTGTTTGTTTGTTTGTTTTGCTTTTTAGGGCCATGTGGAGGTTCCCAGACGAGGGGTCGAATCAGAGCTACAGCTGCCAGCCTACACCACAGCCACAGCAATGTCGGATCCTTAACCCACTGAGCGAGGCCAGGGAGTGAACCGGCATCCTCATAGATACCAGTCGGGTTTGTTACCACTGAGCCTCAACAGGAACTCCTCCCTTCATCCTTTAGGAGTCGGTGCAGGCACTACCTCCTGGGAGTTATTCCTTAGCCTGCGGCAGGGCAAGGCCCTCTTCTACAGCCTGAGCACCTCAAGTTAATGTCACCTGTCCTCCTGGCTAGGCTGCGGTGCCCAGTGGGTTGGTCAAACACTACTCTAGATGTGGCTGTGAGCCACCGTGGACGGGATTAGCATCTACAATCAGTTGCTTTAAGTACAGCAGATTACCTTCCTTAATGTGGGCAGGTCTTATCTAATCAGTTGAAGTTCCCAAAGAAAACGGAAGTTTCCCAGAGAAGAAATTCTGCCTCCAGACTGTATCACAGAAATGCTGCCTGGGTCTCCAGGCTGCCAGCCTGCCCTGCAGATTTTGGACTTGTCAGCCTCCACAGTCGCATGAGCCAATTCCTTAAAATAAATCTCTTCTCTGTATATATATCCCTGCTGTTTCTGTTTCTCTAGAGAATGCTGATAGCATCACATGGCTTCATAATCGTTATCTGTGTATGGGCCAGCATCCCCCACCAGACGTCCACCCCAGGGGACGTGGCCCGCAGGGGAGCAGAGCGGGTGCAGCACGGGAGTGTCTGGAGAGAAGGTGCCGGGGCACGGAGAGGGGACAGGAGGAAGCCTAGCCACTGAGGGTCCTGGAATGAATGAATGAATAGGTCGGGAAATCCTCACCTCCTGGCCAGGAGAGTTCTACAAACACCGTGCTCTTCCCGCCCCTGACCCATCTCACCTGAGGGAGTCCTGCCTCCTCCTTGGGATGGCCTCCAGGCTGCACAGAGAAGGCCCAGGAGCCCTGAGCGCCTCCACCCAACATCCTCACAGGCAGGGTGGTTGCTCTCACAGCCCTATTCTGAAAGCCCGTCTCCTCCTAGTCTCCCAGACCCAGGACACCCAGACCCATCCTGGGAGCCAACGTCTCTGCTTCCAGAAGCTGAGGTGCTGAGGTGGTTCTGACTGCCGCTGAGTGGCCGTGTGGTGAGACCTCCTCCTCCAGGGCGGTTACAGGGACCCCGACACCCTAGGAAAGGGGAGATGGAGTCCCCACGGGAAAAGGTACAATCTTGGGCTCACTGCATTCATGTGAGCTCTCGATTCAAACTCTCCCAGGACAGAGGGCCCTGGCTCCACAGGGTCCAAGTGGCATTGTTTGATTAGAGCACCAGTGCAGGTGCCTCCCCCCAGGCCAGTTAGATCGTAATTTCTGCGTCTGGGGCCTGGAGAGCATATTTCCCCAAGGCTCCCCGATTCATTCTAATTCTTGAAACTACTCAGTAAGAGCTGATGAGCACTTTTATGTGACCTGGCCTTTATTTGGGCGGGGCGGGGGGAGCATGCCCATGGCATGTGGAAGTTCCTGGGCAAGGGATCGAACCTGCGCCCCAGCATCAACCTGGGCCACTGCAGAGACAGCACCAGATCCTTAACCCACTGCCCCACCAGGGAACTGCAAATATGTTTAAGAATTATTATTATTATTATTATTATTTGGCTGCTCCTGAGCCATGTGTAAGTTCCCAGGGATCAAGCCCATGCCACAGCAGTGACCTGAGCCACAGCAGTGACAACACTGGATCCTTAACCTGCTGCTTAACCCACAAGGGAACTCCAATCTAGCCTTCAGGGTGAATGAAGAAGACCTTCCCCTGAAGTTGCGACACCCACACCTGGAGGTGCCCCTTCCCCCAACCCCACTCCCCTGCAGGCTCCCACCCCCAGCCCTGGGCCCTCAGGCAGCACCCCCTGCTACCGCAGGTGGCTCATACAGGAGCTGAGACCAAGAGCCAGACCAACAGTCTGCTCCTCCTCATGCCCTAAAGAGACTCAGGCCAAGCAGGGTCCTCTCCTGGAGACCAGGCTGTGTGTGCATCAAGCCTCACATGCTCAACCAGAGACCACGCAAAGGAAGGCATGCCACGAGGTGGCATCACCACAAGTCAGATGAGCAGGCAAAGACCCCAAACAAACCAGAGCCAGCCCTCCGAGGAGGAGGGAGTTAAGTGCTTCCAGAGAAACAAAGCTGTGGGCTCCCAGGGTGCCCTGGTCCCTAGATGGTGCCACCCCTGTTGCTGGCCTGGGGAACCCTTGCTGACCCCTTTGTCATGAGGAAAGCCGAGTGGGTCCCTGATCCCTGTGGAAACAAGCCGGCCCAAATGAACGGGATGTCCACCCCACAAACCACTGGGGGCAAGTGCTGAGCTGCCCGCAGAGCCGCACACAAAGCACATGGCAGCTTCCCCTTGATGTGCATACAGGAGGGATGTGGTGCCTCTGATCTGAAGTCATCAGGTCCCCAGCAGCCGTGGGCTCTGCATCCTCCTACCTGATGTCTCACTAGCCACAAAGGAAGAAGGCTTTCTCTCACAGCAGGACAGTGGCCTCACTGAAAGCCCTTTACTTTACCCAGGCTGCTTTGGCTGTGTACCCTCAAGGCTAGTCTTAGTTTTTTTGTTTGTTTGTTTGTTTGTTTTGTCTTTTTGCCTTTTCTAGGGCCGCTCCTGCAGCATATGGAGGTTCCCAGGCTAGGGGAAATAATCGGAGATGCAGCCGCCGACCTACGCCAGCGTCACAGCAACTCAGGATCTGAGCCCCGTCTGCAACCTACATCAAGCTGACGGCAACACCGGATCCTTAACCCACTGAGCAAGGCCAGGGATCGAACCCGCAACCTCATGGTTCCTAGTCAGATTCGTGAACCACTGAGCCATGACGGGAACTCCAAGGCTAGTCTTAGAATCTTCATCAGCAGGGCTGGAAGGAACTTTGAGGACCCTCCTGTCCAATGCTATCATTTTACAGATGTGGAAACTGAGGCCCCAAAGCTCCCTCCCCCTGACAGGGATCAAACTGAGAGTTCTTGATTCCTGATGCATTTCCATCCATCCATGTTGAACATGGCAGCCACCCTACACACTCAGGTTCCCCCATCATGCCACTGGCCTGACATCAGGTCCAGACATCTCACCAAAGACCTAGAAGAACTTGCTTGATCGGCCCTTGGAAGAACATGGCAACTTCCTAACACTGTTTCTCTCCTTACACATCACCCTCCAGCCATGTGGCGTTTCCTCATTCTCTTTAACAGACCTTCCTACATGAGGTCTTTTCACATGCTGTTCCTTGGGCCTAGAATGCTCTTCCTTGTCCCTCATCCCTTGGGGTTCAAACTCAGGCATCACTTCCTCAGGAACCTACTCTGACTCCCCTGTCCCCAACCAGGTCCGGTCCCCCAAGTTCTAAGCAGTTATAAAGTGTAATTCTTTTCCTTCTTGGACCTTATCACAATTTTTGATGCCAGGTTTAAACAAGGCGTAATTACTTGTTCAAATATCTGGTATTCAGTGTGCTCCCCAACACATTCCCAGCAGAGTGCACATACAGAAGGAACTGTGGCCCTTGTGAGAATATCCATGTTCAAGTGCAAAGGAAAAAGAGGCCTCTTGCCAAGCCCCAGGTGGAAACCCCAGTCTGTATTTCCTTTCCCAGAGTTTCAGGACTGGTTCCTGCTCCCAGGGGAAGGGAGAGTAGGCCTCATGTTGCTGGAAGGCTCTGTGCCTTTCCTCTAATTCCAGAAGCAAAAAGCACATCAATCCTCCAAATAAGCACACTGCTGGCCCCAGAGATCGCTAGCTTAATGTAACGAGGAAAAACAAACAAAACTCGGGCTCACAAGTTCATGGACAAAGATAAGAACCACAAATGAAGGAACAGGAGCATTTACAGCACTGAACTTTGTCAGGCCCTGTGATGAGCACGTGCAATTTCTGGGCTTCCAGGCAGCCCTGTGGGGTAGGGGGTACTCTTTCCATTTTACAGCTGTGGAAACAGAGGCTTAACGAGAGGAGGCAGGTAGGGCTGAGCAGACCGCAGCTAGGGCTGAGCAGACCCCAGGCAGGTCAGCCCAGGGAGGCTGGGGCCCAGCGCGCTCTACCCTGCTGCCTCTAGGTGGATACCAGCTTGCTGGCTCAGGTCTCATTCCCCACCCGAACTCAGTTTCTTCACGCTCAGGGCTGATTCAGGCCTGGGAGCCCCTCCGGCTTCCCTTCCTCCCCACTAAGCCTTGTCTCAGGCCCTTCCCGCACCCAGCCCTCAGCCTCCTCCATCCTGTCTTCCTCTCCCTCCTTCCGTTTCCGTGGCAACCGCATCCTCCACTCTGCCACTCAGTCCTGCGTTCCCATCTCTTTCTTTCCTCTTTCATCTCTCCCCTCATCGCGGGGTACAGTCCGCATCCCCTCCTGTCCTTTGCTTCTGGTCTCTCGTCCCTTTTACTTGCCTTTTATCTCCTTCAGTGTTCTCTTGTCATCTCAGGACGACATTTATTTATCTCTTGCTTTAAAAAAAAAAGGGAAGGAGAAAAAAAGAAACCCCATTCATCAGCCCCAGTTTCCTTCTCTTGTGTCCTGAGGGCCAGATGTAAACAGGTCCTAGGACAGACCCCCTGCCATGCCACCACACAGGCCCTGCTATGGACCTTGCCTGTCACAAGGAAGAAGGGAACACAGGTGGGAGATGTTCAGGGGTGGGGGCTCTCTTTGGGGTGGTACCCTAGGCGACTAGGCCCTGCTTCTCCGAGGCCAGGCTAGGCAAGGTGCCAGAGGCCCCTCTCAAGAGAGAATAAGCTGGACCTAGAGCCTGGGCTAAGCTGGGCCCAAGCACACCTCTGCAATGCTGGCCCAGCAGGAATTCATGGCAGTTCAGGGCAAGTGGGCACATCCACTGTCCCCAGGCCCCACCTCGCCTGTGTGAAGGTGTGAAGGAGACACAGGGCCTGGCACCAAGCTAGGGTGCGAGCTCAAGGTACCCAGCTCCCCTTGTTCCAAACAGGATGTTGCGATCCATCCATTCTTCAAAATTCACTCTCTGCTGTGATCCTAAACTGCCTCTGAGAAAAGGTAGCGCTGACATGGAGGCTCTCCTCGCCATCCATGTCCATCTCCACAGTTTAAGGCAGGAGGAGGGGCTGTCAGTTTTTTCCAATTCCTTTTTAGCCATTGTTAACTGAACTTATAGTTCTGACCAAGCACGTGATTCAGGCCAAACAAGGGAGATGACACTTTAATCTTCACTTTACAGATAAGCAAAGTGAGGCTTGGAAAAGCTACTACTTGTTCAAGTCACTGCTGGTAGGAGGTCAAGGTGGGATACGAAAGGGTTACTTATTATTATTATTTTTGTCTTTTTAGGGCCACACCCGTGGCATATGGAGGTTACCTGGCTAGAGGTCTAATCGGAGCTGTAGCCGCCAGCCTACACCACAGTGCAAGGCAATGCCGGGTCCTTAATCCACTGAACAGGGCCAGGGATGGAACCTGAGTCCTCATGGATACCAGCTGGGTTTGTTATCGCTGAGCCACAACGAGAACTCTGATATGAGCAAGTTATAATCATGCTCTTCCCCCTTTTCTCTCTTCTTTCCTGTGCTCCTGGGAGGGGATTCACGCCAACCCCTGGCCCAGCCGATCCAGCCCCTCCCTGTTCTGTGTCTCTGTTTAATCTCGAGTGATCAGAAGTGACAAGAGAAACAGATTTACCACAGGAAACAAAGCCGGCCCATCATGGCTGGGCCAACCCCCTTGCCCTCTGTGTCTCAAACTGACAGAACACACGGGCTGGTGGGAAATGGTCTCAAGTCCCCTGGGAAACCAAAGCCACGTGCAGAAAAAGAAGGGGGCCTTGGTCCTCTGGGAGCCCCATGGGCAGTGTGAGCACCTGCTGGAAGGGTGATGTGCTGAGAGCCAGGGAGAAAGGTTTGGTAGCTGCCAAGCTCTGGGACCCAAAGGCCCCGGAGGAGTAGTTCCTGCCCTGCCCTGTCAGGGGTGGCTGGCAACACCCAGCCCCAGGATGCAGCAAGGCCCAGGAGCCAGGCCTGCCGAAGTGCCACAGAGGTGCCAGAGACACAACAGCTCTGCTTCTCTGCTAGAAGGCTGGCTTAGCACCTTAGGAACCCCATGAGCAGGGCCTGAGGAAAGAGACGGAAAGTGGCAGAGGAGGAGAGGGAACGGGAAGGACAGGCCCTGGCTCTGTGATGAACAAAGAGGACCAGGTCTATGTCTGGCATCTCTGCTGGGTGGCCTTGGGCTAGTTCTTCAACCTCCCCAGGACCTGGCTTCCTTAAGATGGATACTGAGAGTTCCTGTTGTGATGCAGCAGGTTAAGAATCCAACTAGTATCCATGAGGATGTGGGTTCGATCCCTGGCCTTGCTCAGTGGGTTAGAATCCCACATTGCTGTGGCAGAATCCCACATTGCCATGACTGTGTAGGTCGCAGACACTGCTCAGATCTCAAGTTGCTGTGGCTGTGGTGCAGGCCGGCAGCTATAGCTCAATCTCTAGCCTGGGAACTTCCAATGCTGTAGGTGTGGCCCTAAAAAAAAAAATAAAAAAAGACGGATACAGTGATATCTACCACATATCAAGCTGTTCCTTCAGGCTAGGCTTGTACCTAATGCGTACATAAAACATGACATCTTGATAACAAGCCCACTTTATGGAGGAGGAAACCACAGTACAGAGGAGTTGAATGACCCACCCGAGGTCACCAGATACTTGAGAGGAACAAGCGGAGTCTGGATTTCATTCTTGGGTCTAATTTAAATGCCTCTGCTTTTTATTCTTTCTTTTCTTTTTTTTTTTAGGGCTGCACCCGTGGCATATGTAAGTTCCCAGAGCTAGGGGTCACATCGGCTGGCACTGCAGCTACTGGTCTATACCACAGCCACGACAATACCAGATCTTTAACCCACTGAGTGAGGCCAGGGATAGAACCTGCATCCTCATGGATACTAGTCAGGTTCTTTTTTTTTTTTTTTTTGGTCTTTTCTAGGGCTGCACCTATGGCACATGAAGGTTCCCAGGCTAGGGGTCAAATCAGAGCTGTAGCCACCAGCCTACACCACAGCCACAGCAATGTGGGATCCGAGCTGAGTATGTGACCTACACCACAGCTCATGGCAACACCGGATCCTTAACCCACTGAGCAAGGCCAGGGATCGAACCTGCAACCTCATAGTTCCTAGTTGGATTGTTAACCACTGAGCCACGATGGAAAATGCACTAGTTAGGTTCTTAACTCGCTGAACCACAATAGGAACTCCTAGATACCTCAGCCTTTTTCTTTTTTAAGGGCCATGCCCATGCCATGTCGAGGTTCCCAGGCTAGGGGTCTAATCGGAACTACAGCTGCTGGCCTACGCCAAAGCCACAGCAACGCGAGATCTGATCCTCGTCTTCGACCTACACCACAGCTCAAGGCAACCACTGGATCCTTAATCCACTGAGCGAGGCCAGGGATGGAAACTGCAAACTCATGGTTCCAAGTCGGATTCGTTAACCACTGAGCCACAATGGGAACTCCCTGCCTCTGCTTTTTAAGGTAAAGGAAATAGGGAAATACAGGCATCCACAGGTCATGGATTCCAGGTCCCTGGTAGACACCAAATGAGGAGTCTGGTGGAGCCCCAAATCCGTGGATGCTCAAGTCCCTTATATACAAGGCAGCCCAGCTGTAACGTGTTTGATAGCAAGGCTGGTACAGAGTAAGGGCTCAAATACTAGGGCTCAAATACAAATCGCTATTATTCTCATCGCGGGTATCATCCACTCCCTGGGCCAGGCAGGTGCTGGCTGTTGGTGAGACACAAAGATCCCCACTCTCACGGACCCCACAATTTGGTTAGAGAGACAAGCTTAAGAACCATAAAACAGAGAGGAAATAAGCACAAAACGTGTAGGGAACCTCAAAAGGGCAGAGCAACTTTGCTTTGTTTATTTTCCTGTAAGGGGTCGGGAACATTCCTGCAGGTGAACAGGCACCTTGGGAGTTAACAGGGACTCAGGGCATGGCCCGTGGGCTCTGGCCCTATTCCTTACACTCTAGTTCGGGTGAGCCTCAGTCCCCTGATGGGGACCTAGGATAAAGGCCCCCACTTCCCCAAGCTGTTAGGAGGTGTAACGGGCCGTTAGCCTGAGGGGTATGATCTGTGACGCCAGGTACACAAAGGTCAGGTGGAGGGCTGGGAAGGCCTGGAGATGTGAGAGCCTGGTTAGGAAGCCCCCTCGCCCATCAGATGCAGTGAGAGATGAAGAAGGGAAGGTAAAAGGGCAGACGAGGGCGGGCAGGGAGTGTGGTCTGGCCGCGGAGCCCTCTCCTCTCGCGCAGCAGCCAGTGTGATTCATCTCCGACCGCCATCCCAGCAGCATCCCTGGCAGCGACTGCCTCCCAAAGACGCCGTTGCTGTAATCAACATTTATTTTGCAGTCACCCACACACCCAAGTTAAGTCCGGATTTATGCCAGGAGAAGAGTAAAGAATATGCCTCTCTCATTCACGCAAGGCCTCCCTCCGTGTATCTCCCGAGGGGAGGGACAGCTGGGGAAACATTTAGGCCGATCGCATACACATGCAGACATCAGACACACACAGCCAACCACGCAGGCTACTATCAGTGGCCAGCAGGAGCCCCGAGCAAGCCCATTCTTTCCTTGGTCACCTAATGAAGCATGCACTCGCACAGAGCGTCATTGGGAAGGACCCACAGTCTTGGGTACCACCCCGCAGACCGGCTAGGCAGATGCACACGGGGGACGGGGCTGCTCAGGGTGCAGATATGTGAAAAGAGACTCAGGGGAGACTCCAGCAGAGAAGGCAGGAGGAAGAGGCTGGGAGTCACAGCCAGAGCCTGCTGGATCTGTGCACTGCCAGGCGCTCACCGGGAGGGGTCCTCTCCTCTGCAGGAGGAGGCTGGCGGGCAGAGATAGGGAAACTCTGGGGAGACCTGGCTGGAGGGCCATGGAGCCTGGATATCAGAGGAGAAGGTGGCAGCACGGCCAGCTCAGTCCCAAGTGGGAACTGCTTTCCCCTTTGATCTGGATCATAAAGGGTGTCACTGAGGACCTTTAGTGGGCCTCTCCTGCAGAGCAGGGAGCCCTGGGCCATGTGTCCCCAGACGCTAGAGTTCAAGTGCAGGTGGCCTGTGACCCAAAGGCCAAAAAGATTTTATTGGAAGTGACTATTATAAAACAAGCAGTTGTCTGGCCTTCACTCGAGATGTCTGCGGTGGACCTGAGGGTGTCCTCACCACTCTCCCTGCTGTGGGGACAGTGTGTGCGGTTGAGGCTCCTCAGGGAGGGCTGTGGAGTGCAGAGTGGGTCCTCTCAGCTGAAGGCAGCAGAAGGGTCTCAAGGGAGCCAGGCGACTGACTTCCTGGCTGGAAGGCCTTGGGCAAGTTGCTTCATCTCCCGGGGCCTCAGTTTCCTCAGCTGTAAAATGGGAATGACACCTGCCTTTCCTCCAGGACAGCAGCGATAATATGAGCAAAAGGACTTGGCATGGTTGCAGGTGCTGGATAAATGCTATTTTTTTTTGCTTTTACCAGTGTAATATATGTAAACATGCAACGCGAAATATTTGGTATTTTCCTATTATCACTAAAAATATCTGTCATAAATTCCACAAAGGAGTGGTAAGTGCATGAACATCTGGAAAAAGCAGCTGCTGTGCAGAGTGAGGAAACATGTAACTAAGTCAGGTGCAAGGGGAGAGATGCTGGAATTGAACCCAGTCGCGAAGGATGTTTCCAGCTCAGGTTTTTGACCCACACAGGAGCCCCGGGGCTGCCTGCAAGGCTATGAGAGTCTCTTGGGCCCCAGGACCCAGAGCAGAGCTCTGGAGAGGTGGGAAGGTCTCTTCTGGTGAACGTGCAGCGGCCCCCAGCACAGATACTACATGTTCTTGTTTTCTGAAATTTCACAACTCCTCAGGGTAGCTCATAAGACCGAATTTCTGAAAGAAATACAGAAAGCAACTGTCCTCACCAGAGGAGAGTGTCTCCTTCTGGGATCCCTGGGCACGACCTCAGTCTCACCCTCAGCAAACACAGCTCCGCCGGGTCACTGGGTGAAGGCAGATTGTGAGAATAAGACTCCCTGCACTTGCCTCGATTCCTTGAAACGAAAATGCCCACGAAGCTCCTGGTAAAGACCATACACACTCACACGTGCGAGGGCCAGGCGCCAAGGCTCACCCTCCTCCCTTTGCTGTGGCAATGCCTGGCCAGCATCCTGGCTCTGGCTCAGGACCACTCCAGGCCACCTGCGAGAGGCTCAGTGGATTCCCTCCTCTGAATACCCTCAGCCTTGAGAGCCAGAGCGATGGGACACGCTCTCCTGGGGCTTAGAATCGCGGGCTGGGCAGGGCAATGGGCGCACCTGCTCGCATGGCCAGAGCCCTCTGTGGTCTACAAAGCCCTCTCCAGGCACGATGCCATTGGGGCGTCCCTGCCCGGCCTGGCAGGCATCCGTGTGGACAGCACCTGTGTTGGCAGTACTCTTACTCCCGTTCAACAAGCAGCAAAATCCTGATGTCAGCAGACCGGCTGGCTGTCCTGAGAGCTGCTGCCTGTGCCAGCTCTAAGTGCATTATCTAATTTAACACTGACCACAGTCTGTGTGGTTGGTACTAGGACCACCCCACCCCTATTCTACAAACAAGGGAAACAGGCATGGAAAGGTTAAAACCACCTTGAGAGCAGTGGTCCTTGGGACCACTTCCAGAGATGAGGGCAGCATTTAGAAACCTTTATGGCAATTTGACATTGCCAGCTTACCCAGGAAGGGCTGCAAGGACTAGAAATAGTAATAAACAATATATATATATATATATATATATATATGCATGATTGGGTCATTGTGCTGAACAGCAGACATTGACAGAACACTGTAAATCAACTATCACAGAAAAAATAAAAAATCTTTAAAAAAGAGAAAGAGGAGTTCCCATTGCGGCCCAGCAGAAACAAATCTGACTAGCATCCACGAGGACGCAGGCTCAATCCCTGGCCCCGCTCAATGGGTTAAGGATCCAGCATTGCTGTGAGCTGTGGTGTAGGTTGCAGAGGCGGCCCAGACCCCGTGGTGTAGGCTGGCAGCTACAGCTCCGATTCAATCCTTAGCCTGGGAACTTCCATATGCTTCAGGTGCGGCCCTAAAAAGACAAAAAATAAAAAAATAAATTAAAAAAGAGAAAGAAATAATAATAAATAGGTTGAAAGCCCAGACTCCGGAATCTGAAGGCCTGGGTTTGAATCCCACCTCTGCTGCCTCCCAAGGTTGTGTCTATTTCTCCTGTCTAAGGTGGGAGTAGTGCTGATAGCACCTGCCTTCCCACGTGAAGATATGCAAAGTGCTTACTGCTGAACCTGGCAGCCTGTTTGCTACTATTATTAGCATTTGGTAACTTGCCTGGGACCACAAAGCAACTTACTAGAAGAGCCAGCTCCTTGATGGGGGGATTGACCACCAGGTCCTCCGTCACCCTGGAAACAGATGTGCCCAGGAAAACGCCTCTGTTTCCCAAGCCTGGTCACAAACGCAGAACCACCCCCCCTCCCCCCGACACACACACACACACCCAACCCTGCCAGGAACGAGCTACCTTCAAAGGACAGGCTCCCCTTTCATCTCCAGGCCAGGCGCTACTGGTGCCTTAATGTGGTGTCAAGAGATGGTCTTGCCCAAACTGGAAAAACCTGATGGGCAGCCAGGCCTGCTCTGGCAGGCGTGGATTTGGCAGCAGGTGTCTTAAAGAGGCTGGCAGGGGCCAGGTGGGCAGTGGTAGCCTTCCCAGCCTGGCCCCAGGACCTCCAGGCTGGTCGACGGTGCACAGGATGGTGTCTGCTCGTCAGGTATCTCCATCCCTTCCCTGCCGTCAAATGTCTCCAGAGGCCATATCTGCGAGTTCCATCCAGACCCAGAGGGAGGACACAACCCCTTCCAGCCTCACTTCCCCAAAGAAACCTCTTCCCTGTGCTTCATCTCTCACCCCCAAGGCCTGTCACCAAACCCATGCCTCTCTTCAGCCCTGCAACGTTCCCTGGATGTCAGGCCTTCACTCAATCAACACTGGCCTAAAACACCAAGGATTGGATCACTCGGCTCCTTGGAGCCATCTAACCTGCTGCCAGCTTCCTGTCAGCTCCAGTTTTCAGGCCTCCTCTCCAGGACTCCAGGGCGGGCTGGGGCAACACCAGGCAACTGCGAGGTGATGCTGCATGTGACCTGGGCCTTCCTCCTTGTGCTCGGCCCTTGCCCAGGTTCCCACAGTCTCCTCAGGCCCTCCCTGGGTCAGGCAGGCCAGGCACCCAGGCCACAGGGGAGGGAGGCCTGGGGGGTCCACATCCACCCCTGGTCCTCACCCAGGGCCTCCCTGGGGCCAGGCAGAAAGGGGGAACATCCATGCCCAAGGCCATGTCTGCGTCCTGCTGGCTGTAGCACCAGGCCTGCAGCCAACCATTAAGGCTTTCTGGGCAAGAACTGCCTGACCTGTGATGAACAACTCCCTCTTGTCTGCAATCCCTTCTTTTTCTTCGGCGGGGGGAGGGGGGGGGATGTGGAAGTTCCCAGGCTAGGGGTCAAATCGGAGCTGCAGCTACCAGCCTACACCACAGCCACAACCACGCCAGATCCAAGTGGCGTGTGTGACCTACACCACAGCTCACAGCGACGCTGGATCCTCAACCCACTGAGAGAGGCCAGGGATCAAACCTGCGTCCTCATGGATGCTAGTCGGATTCATCTCTGCTGCCATAGGGGGGACCTCCCTGAAACACCCTTCCCTCTCGAAGTGGAAGCCAGAGGAAGTTGGAGCCCTGGGGGGGGGGGGGTTCTTTTTTTTATACATTTAGAGTGCGGGGAAAAATGAAAAAACATTCACATTTTTCTTTCCTCAAATAAACCGACTACTCTAACTCATCCCGTCCCTTGAAAACAGAAGCGCTATTCAAAAAGAAAACGGCAAAAAAGGAATTTTTTGAAAAAGGAGGCAAAAAGAAAAAAAAAAAAAAAAGGAGCTGAATAGAAGAAGAAGAAAAGGCGCAAAAGAGGAGGAGAAGAGAGCGTCCCGAGGGCGCCGAGGATGAAAGGCGAGAGGCGAAGGGAAGGGGAACAGGGGTACAAAGGCAAGAGGGAGACAGGAGCTTTGAAGAGAGAATGTTCCAGTGTGAGGACAGCGTGTGGGGAGAAGGGGGCGCTTGAAAAGGAGCAGCCCACGCGGTGACCCCCATTCACAGAAGGTGCCAATCACGGGGACAATGCAGACCCTTCTTCCTTCCTCCTTCTCTCCTTTCTGGGGAGGGAGGGAGAGGCTGGGAACCGCAAGTTAATTCCTAAAAGTACAAAAACATAAATGCAGTTCCCCTGGAGAAGCATCTGAGGGCTCCTTTAAAGGTGTCCCCCGAAGCTCACTCCACCCCCAGAAGGGCTCCCCCCCGGCGAGTAGGGGGCACAGGCTGGATTCCATTCGGTGCCGGGGGAGCCAGGGCCGTGACCGAGGCCACGCTGACACCTCGGGTGAGGCCGGGCCTCCTCAGGCAGCTCGGCCTTCTCGGTTCTCCTGCTCTGGCCTCAGAGTCGAGGGCCGGGATAGGAGGGCTGAGGAGGAGGATCTGACCGAGGCAGCTGCTCTGGCTGGAGGCCAGCCTGGGCCGTGGCTGCTCTGTCCCCAGAGGCAGGGCACGCTCAGGAGGAAAGTGAACGAGCAAGTGATGACATTTTGAATCAGGCCTGGACCGGTGTCTTCTCCTGGGAGGGGTTCAAGGAAGCCTGCTGCCTTCTCAGGCCAGGCCCTCACTCTGGGAGGGTGAGAGGGTGGCAGGTTTGTCCTTTCCACTGGCTGTCAACTGTCAGATCAGTGCCCTTACAAGGGAGGGGCCTCTTCGGGCACTGGGGTCTCATCACTGATCAGCGATCCCTGAGCTGGCTGAGATTGAAGGCTAAAAGACATGGAGGTGCCCCAAACAAGACCAGATCCCGCTTCTGAAACAGGCCTGGATTTCCACTCTCCTGCCCTCCTCCTGCGGGCAGACATCCGTGATGACAGGGTGTCTACCATGTGTGGGGTCCCTGCTGAGCTCCAGGGCAAGCAGCACTCAGGAGGGTCCTGGCTGTCAGTCCAGGGACCCACCAGCTCTCCCAGGGTCCCTCTGAGGTCACAGGGAACATCCCTGGCTCCCCTCTGTCTTCCCTTCTCTTACTCTTCCTGTCTTTCAACATCCAATGAGTCGTGACAGAACCTGAAATGGGGTCACCTTTATGCAGAGGTTTCCTTTTCCTTCTGATCAACCGAACGCTGGATAATGAGAAACGCCTGGGAGCAGAGAGGCTGCGTGGAGGAAGACTGATTGGTTTATTGATTGATTGATTGAGCGAGCCTCAACCTCACTCTCTATTGAGCAATCAGTCTATGCGGAGCTCGGTGCTCGGTGGCATGGGCTGGGATTATAACGGTGACGAGGACCAATCCGAGGCCTTGAGATGCTAGAGGCCAATCTAGCGGGGAGGGGGTTGAGGGTGAGGGTGGGGGCGGGGGTAGGGTGCAGCACAGACCCGGGAATAAAAGCACTGCCTTTGCTGGCTTTACCTAGGAAAGGCTGTTGTGAAGTTGGAACAGGCTCAGCAGGGCCTCCAGACCCAAGCAAGGGAGCCAAGAGAAGGGGCACGTGGAAAATGGGAGCACAGGGCCCGAAAAGTCACTGAGCCACTCCTGCATTTCAAGCCAACAAATGCAAATTCCAACTAATATTTATTGAGCACTTTCGAGGTGGCCACCAGCTCCTGTGTAATCCTAGGGAGACAGTGAACTGGCCCCAGCCCAGTAACTCCTGGTGTGGGGGAGAAACAGGCAAGAAGACAGGTGATAGCCTTAGAGCTGCTGTGAGGGCGGTGGTAGGGCGAGAACAGGGGCTGGAGGGCCCAGAGGAGGTGCAGCTTTGGAGAGGTGGAGGAGAGTGGGTTAAGGGAGGCCTTATCAGAGGAGGTAGCATTGAATATGAACTGAATTTTCATTTGTTTGAAGAAGTCTTTAAAGAATTTCACGGTGAGACCCCAGTGTCTAGAAAAAAGAAAGGAATTGATTAATGACCTAATTGATAAAACATCTGCTAGATCTTTCGGTGTATTGAGAATAATCAGATATAGAGAAAACCAAGTAGGGGAGAACAATAATTTTTTTTTTTTGTCTTGTCTTTTTTTTAGGGCCGCACCTGTGACATATGGAGGTTCCCAGGCTAGGGGTCTAATCAGAGCTGTAGCCACTGGCCTACATCACAGCCACAGCAACGCAGGATCCAAGCCGGGTCTGCAACCTACACCACAGCTCACGGCAATGCCGGATCCTTAACCCACTGAGCGAGGCCAGGGATCGAACCCGCAACCTCATGGTTCCTAGTTGGATTCGTTTCCGCTGTGCCACGATGGGAACTCCGAGAGCAACAATTAACTTTTTAAAGAAGCGATAGCTCAGTGCTAGGCTCAGTGGTTAAGAGTATTTATATGGCGAATTTACCCCCAAATCGTGATAGAATATTAGCAGGAAAGGCAATAATACAGAGGCATGAGGTAGTGTGCAAAACGGATAAATTGAGAAGCAGTAGGATAAAATAAACTTTTTTCTAGAATGTGGAATAACAGGAGGAACTAAAGGAACTGAAAAGGATGGAGGACTGGAGTTGGGACAGTGGGTGGGAGGCCCATGGCTTTATCCCTATAAGCCCATCAGTAATATTTTGACATAAACAAAGACGCGTATTGATTCCTTCGATAAAAAAACAAAATTAAAAACAAGCAAACAGGCCAAAAAGGCTGGGCAAAGGAGTAACTGTTAAATCAAACTGAGATCACTCTAAACTACCTGGAGCAACTCAGCCGAGAAACAGAAAGGGCCCCATGCTGTGTTTAAGAGAATAGAAATTTCTTCGATGGAGTTCCCGATGTGGCTCCTTGAGCTGGGAAGCCAGCTAGTATCCACGAGGACTCCTGGCCTTGCTCAGTGGGTTAAGGATCCAGCAATGCCATGAGCTGTGGTGTAGGTCGCAAATGAGGCTCGGATCCCTCGTGGCTGTAGCTGTGACATAGGCCGGCAGCTGCAGCTCCGATTCTACCCCTAGCCTGGGAACTTCCATGCTTCCATATGCTGCAAGTGTGGTCCTAAAAAAAAAGAAGAAATTTCTTGGAGAAAGAACAGAAATCAGTGGCTCACAGTTAGAGGAGGGACAGGACAGAAGGGAAAACCTTGGGGAAAAGTCCTGCAGGATACTGGCATGTGGCTTTAACAACAAGATCCAAAGAACTAGCGATCCAGATATCAGGGTGCTGCTACTCAGCGCTCCCTTGAAGGGACCCAGACCCTCAGGAACACCGGTATTAAAAGAGCCACCTTGGGCGAAGCCAACACCATCTACACACAGGTAGGGTGCTGGTCTGAGCACTCCTGCCTGAGCCCCTGCACCCCACCCCACCCCAGGCTTGCGCTCAGCAGTGTGGCCACCCACCCACACACACACACACACACACACACACTCACTGTTCTCACCAGCCCCTCCTGCCTTTCCTAGGCCTTTTAAATGTGAAACATGTAACAGCAGCATCCCACCTGTCTCTTCTCTGGCAACCTCAAATTCCCCCAATAGAGAAAGTCAGTGAATTTCTGTGTCCCCAAAGCACAGAAAGCCTGCAAATAAATGTGAAGTAGGTGCCTCCAAGAGGGGCCTTTGGGGTCAGGGTCACTCCTCCTTCCGTGGGACAGAGCCCCTCATTCAGAGCCTCTGCACTCAGTCCTAAGCAGCTTGTTGATCTGGCTTCTCTGACCACAACAGATGCAAAGCAGAAGGAGGAGGAGAGCAGTGGAAGCAGGCTGCGGCAAGAGGCTGTGAGAGCTGACAGCATGGGGGCAGGGTAAAAAATGACCACACGGCAGCCCCGGGACCACTCAGGTCGGCGCAAGCCATCGCAACACCTCAGAACGCAGTTCAGTCGCTAGGTCTTAACCATGAACTGGAGTCATCAAGATAGGTGAGATCCGAGTTCGAATATATTCAATAGTCTTAGTCTAGCGTTGGGTTCAGGGCTGAGGTTTGGTGACACCACCTTGTAACTTACCTCGTCCTGGGGCAAACACAGCCAAGGCATCAACTCTGCCCAACCTCCCCACTGCCACTGCAGCGGCAGGTCAGGAGGGCTGGGCTCTGGTCCAGTTCTGCCTAATGCTGTGCACCTGGACACGAACGCCACCTCTCAGAATCCCATCCACGAAATGAATAGAATGCTTTGCCGATCAGGTCAGGCTTTTGCCGTGATTCAAGTGCACTGATCTCTATAATCAGCCGAGACAGTCTATAACTATGATGTAATGTTCCCAAAGCCACCTCTTTTTCTGGGTGGCTGGACAGGACATCCCATGACTCACACAGGGATAGGGTACAAAGGAGTTACCCTCCACTGTACCTCCTGCCTTAGAACGTTCTCAGACACAAGGAAGCGATTGTCAGGTGAGCTTCAAAACTATGCAGACTCATACTTGAGTACATTTAACCAGACAAAGCCAGGATCCATTCTACAAGGCCTGCCTGAACTCTTCAAAGCCAATGTCACCCACACACACATAATACGGGAGTGCTGCTGTAGATTAGGAGCAGCTAAGGAAATAAAACAACCAAATGCGGAGCTCCCATCAAGGCTCAGTGGATATGAATCCGACTAGGATCCATGAGCAAGCGGGTTTGATCCCTGGCTTTGCTCAGTGGGTTAAGGATCTGGCGTTGCCGTGAGCTTCGGTGTAGGTCACAAACGTGACTTGGATCCCGTCTGGCTGAGGCTGTGGCCGTGGCCGGCAGCTGTAGCTCCGATTCAACCCCTAGCCTGGGAACTTTCATATGCCTTGCCTGCAGCCCTAAAAAACATGAAACAACCAAATGCAACTCATGAGCCTTCTTGGATCAGGAAAGAACCGAAAAAGACATTTTTGGAGGACACCTGGGAAAATCTGAATAGAACTGTATATTAGATGATGTTATTGACTAGTGGTAATTTTTAAGGTATGATGATGGTATTACAGGGGAAAGTCCTTGCTCCTAAAAGATGCTTGCTGAAGTATTCAGGGTGAACCATCATGCTGCCTATAACTCACTTTCAAATGGTTCAGCAAAACTACTTGAAAGAAAATGAGAGAAACATGGCAAAATAATAATAATCATGACTCTAGCTTTTCTCTTAGGCTTGACAGTTTCAAAATAAAAAGTGATAAGGAAACAGACCATGCAGCGAGTTGTGACTCTTCTCTGCATTTGTGGGGCCAGTCTTGGGTTTGTCACCCAACTGCCCGATGCAGAAAGCGATGTGCCTGTGATGGAGGGATGGGGCCACTTCGGTGCCTCCCAGTCTGCACGGTTCACGCAGGGAATGTACTGGCCCTGGGGTACCCAGCCCCGCCCAGCCCAGCTGCCTGAAGGCTGAGGGGAAATCGATACCTGGGCACAGCTTAGTGGCTCCAGCACTTAGCTCAGCCTGTTGGCAGGCAAGCCAGAGGGTCAAGGAGGGTAGACAACATCACTTCCTGATTTGCTTCTCTGCTTCCTCATCAAGTCTTCCTCCAGAGGAACTCCTCCCCTCTGCTTCAAGCCCATCTCCTTACAGGTCTGGAAACACAGTGTGCAGATTTTTTTTTCCTTTTCCTTTTTTTTTTTTTTTTTGGTCTTTTCTTAGGGCCACACCCATGGCATATGGAGGTTCCCAGGCTAGGGGTTGAATCGGGGCTGCAGCTGCCAGCCTACACCACAGCCACAGCAACATGGGATCTGAGCCGTGTCTGCAACTTACGCCACAGCTCATGGCAATGCCAGATCCTTAAGCCACTGATCGGGGCCAGGGACTGAATCTGAGTCCTCATAGATATTAGTCTGGTTGGTTAGTGTTGAGCCACAAAGAGAACTCCACATTCAAGATTTTAATACCTGATGCCTAGGCCCATCACACTCCGATCCAAGTTCTTTGAGGGCAGAAGCCCTGCCTTCCTCCTCTGCCAGCACAGATTTCCCGTCTGAAGGTCAGAGAAAAGGATGCAGGGTGTGGGGTTGAGGAGAGCTGGGGATGTGCTGTCATCAGTCAGAACCACAATGCACCTGTTGGGGATCATGCTGTTTTGGGGGGTTTTTTGGCCGTACCTATGACATGGGACAGGGATCAAACTTGAGCCACAGCAGTGACAATAGCATCTCCTTAACTGCTAGGCCATCAGGGAACTCCAAGAGATCATGCTGACTGTAAAATCCTAGTTGGCCCTCACCTGGCCAGGTGGTGGTGAAGGTCTGAAGCCCCAGGCCCTGCTAACCAGGGATGGTACTCACTGGTGATGAGGCCTGTTCCCCTTAGTGCTCCCTTAGTTCATCCGGGCCGGGGGCTCAGAGCTGAGTGAGCACGGCAGCCTTCGGGTCAACAGAGAAAAGTCCCAGTGCATTCCCGCCCTGCACGAGACTAGCAGTTGGCTCTGCCACCTTCCAAAAGTGTTCAGAAGGGATTCCCAGGCTTGTGGCTCTGGGGGAGCAGATGCAAACAGCCGGATGGGCCTAGCCCCAGAGACTTGTGGTAATTTTATTTTTATTAGCTTTTTAAAAAAATGTAATTGTTTATTTTTTAGGGCTGCACTTGAGGCATATGGAAGTTCCCAGGCTAGGGGTCTAATTGGATCTTCATCTGCTGGCCTGCACCACAGTCACAACCATGTCAGATCCAAGCTGCATCTGGAACCTACACCACAGCTCACGGCAATGCCAGATCCTTAACCCACTGGGTGAGGTCAGGGATCGAAGCCACATCTTCATGGATACTAGTTGGATTCTCAAACTGCTGAGCCACAACGGGAATTTGTAATTTTTAAAAGCCCCTCAGATGATGCAAATGTGACCAGGGCGGAGTCCATGTCCCAGGGCTCCGGGTCCTTAGAGCTGAGCCGGACTTTTATTTGGGTCCTGCTGCCCCTCCGCCCACCTTCAGAACCCTGCTTCTGAATCACCTCTCACACCTCTTACCTTCTTCAACACACTGTGTCTCAAGAGTCTCTCTAGAACCCTAGGCTGCCTGCCTCTCAGGCGGTAAAAGGCCTCAACAGCTATACACAGATCTGGTGCCTTTCTCAGGCATCAGGAGACCAAGAGAGGCTTTTAGGGGAGGAAGTGTGATCTGATGGCTGTTCTGAAACTCCTTCTGTTTACTGTGTGGGGAAGGGGAGGGAGCACCAGGCCGGGGCCCCACTGGGCTTGTCTGCTTAACCCCTTCAGCACTCCACCCCCCAGCTCCAGGCCTGCATGGAAGTTCCCTGCTGCTTTGGGGGCCAGGCCCATCCCCTGGGCTCATGGGTATCACCAGGGAGAAAGGAGCAGGCTTTCTTTCCACCATGGCCAGTAGGGCTGGCAGCTGAACACGGGGTGGAGGCGGGGAGTGAGGAAGGCTAACAATGAGGATTCACCCCAGGCTCCCGGTGGGTAGAGACCATCTGGACAGAACCAGAGCCCGCCAAAGGGGCATCCCTCATCCCTTGGTGGAGAAAGGTGCTCACTGGGGCCACTGCAGAGAGAGGCTATGGCAACCCAAGAAGCACCCTCCCTCGTGCCCATCAAACAGGCAGGAAAAATCAAAGGGCACCAGATGAATGGGTGGAAAATGTTACAAGCAAACACGGGAAAGGTTTTCCCAGATAAAAGCAATGGAGAGAGGAAGGGGGTAACAGAGGTGGAGGGAGGGGCGGGAGGCCAGGATGCGGGGGGAGGGAAGAAGGAGGGATTGGGGGGGTCTCCGAGCTTCCTGAGGTTACGGAGAACCAGGGCACCAGGGCGGGGAGGAACAGAAAGGAGAAGCTGAGGCGGGAGTCACACTAACCCTTGAGAAAAGTGGCCCGTGGGACAGAGCAGGGATGGTGGGTCTCAGCACTCGCAGCTGGTGTGGAAGTGAAGTCCCTCCTGTCCTGATGCGAAGCCCAGTGTTGCCACCCTCGAAGCCTTCCCTTATAAGTTCACAAGGCTGGGCAATGCTAGCCTGGGTGGTGGCGGGGGGCTGCCCCTTGGGGCCCCAGGCATCAAGCTCTCACCTGTGGTCATCCAGCAATTCCGACTCATTTCTTTCTTTCTGTTTTGTCGTTTTAGGGCTGCATTCTCGGCATATGGAAGTTCCCACGCTAGGGGTTGAATAGGAGTTGCAGCTGCCGGCTTACACCACAACCACAGCAACATGAGATCTGAGCTGCGTCTGCGACCTACACCACAGCTCATGGCAACACCAGATCCTTAACCCACTGAGAGAGGCCAGGGATCGAACCCACGTCCTCATGGATATTAGTTGGTTCTTAACCTGCTGAGCCACAACAGGGACTCCTCTACTCATCTGCAAACAGGGGCCCGAATTTCCATTTTGCTCCAGGCCCCACGTGGATTTCAAAACTGGTCCTGACTGACCTTTCCAGAGGATGTGTTGCTAGAAAGGCAGGAGCAGGAAGGTAGGGAACCTGCTCTGACTGCTGCTCCCTGTTTGCTAACCAAATACGCGCCCCAGCGCTGTTGACTCAGCCACCAGGCAACTGTAAGGACAGAGCTTCCCACGCCAGCTGAACAGCCTGATGAAACGTGCGAGGGGCTATGCCTGTGTGTGTGGATCATTCAAGAAGCTGTGAGTGGCCGCCACACATCAGGCACAAGGTGGTCCTGACCTCTTCCCCCAGCACAGAAAGCAGGGCCCTGCTGAGGCCCTAGAGCCAGCCTGACAAAACCTACCCAGTCCTGGGAGACCCGACTTCTACCGTCGGCTCTTGCCGGCCAGGGAGGCATTAGGACCCACTTCCCCAAGGATCCCGATCCTCCACTGAGAGCGGAGATGCCACCTGGGGTGTTTGGGACCAAGACCATGCCTCCTGTTGTAGCTCCTACATTATTCACAAGGCCCCTGTGGGGTCACCAAGTCTCCAAGTAAAACGCTGAGAGAGACCCAGCCCAACACCATGGCCATGGGCCTGTGCCAAGCCCAGGCCTCTCCCTTAGCACTGCTCCCCTTCTCCTCTGGCCCTTCACTCAAGGACCAAGGTGCAGTAGGGCCCTTCGAAATCCCAACACTATACTGGCCTCTCCCACTGCCAGCTCTCCCCTCTGTGGCCCAAAGGCAGAGGCACTGCAGACTCCCCTCCCACCAGCAGGAAGATCTTGGGGTCTGCTGCCCCAGCCTCCGGTCCTTCCTGAGGCCCCCAACAGCATCATTTCCAAGGGCTTGCAGTTCAGATAATCAAAACCTCTTAGGCTCAACCTAGGGGCTAATTTGGAAGAGGCCTGAGCCCCACAGGTGCCAGGTGTGCAAAGGAAACACACTTGCAGGCAAAACCAGAGGCAGCTGGATGCCTGCCCACAGCCGGGACAAAGCCAAGCTCAGCAGGCCTGAAGGGTGTCCGGGCCAAGGGCAGCATGAGGGCAGGCAGGCCTCTCAGGAGGGGCCAGGAGAGTGAGCCGGGGAGGCAGGGGGCCAGGCCGGGAACTGAATTAATCAGCAGGAAACTGATGGTTGTTTCCTGACAACACCACCACCACCACCACCACCAAGAGCACATAAAACACACACACACACAGGAATTCGGAGACAGGGAGGGCAGCTGGTGACTTCCTGAAGACCCACAATGCAACCATTTTTTCAAATAATGTAGGCAAAACCACACAAAGCACCCTCCCTCTCCTGAGTGTAGACAGTGTGTGGAGCCCCTTATGCGTGTTACTGCATCTCAGTCTCGCACGAAAACCTTTCCAGGAGGGACTCTGATTCCTTGTTTTCTAAACTCTGAGGTGCAAAGTAAAGCAAGAGGACTGAGGTCGCAACCAGCGGTGCCTGTGTTTCCAAGGCCAGACCCTCCCTGTAGGACCCTGAAGGATGTCTCCTAAGCTACCGCACTCCACCTGGACCAACAAATTTCTCCCACAGGCTCCATGACTGGGGTTTCGACAAAGGAATCCTCTGGCACAAGAAGGATCAAAACAGAGGCCAGCAGGTAGGGCAGGGGACCCCCTCCTGCATGAACTGGCCTGCAGGGATGTGGAAGGAGGGGGGCGAGCATTCTTCAACCTCTCCCCCAACTCCTACTTCTGCAACTTAAGAGCACACTTTGGGGTTCCCTGGTGGCCTAGACGTTAAGGATCTCATGTTGTCACTGCTGTGGTGCAGGTTCAATCCCTGACCCAGGAACTTCCACAAGCAGCACGAGAAGCCAAAAAACAAAAACAAAACAAAGCAGGAGTTCCTGTGATGGCGCAGTGGTAACAAACGTGACTAGTATCCATGAGGACGCAGGTTCGATCCCTGGCCTCACTCAGTGGGTTAAGGATCTGGCGTTGCTGTGAGCTGTGGTGTAGGATGCAGACATGGCTCGGATCCCAAACTGCTGTGTCTGCAATTGGAGCAGCAGTGTTTTGTGGGGTTTTTTTGCCTTTTTGCCTTTTCTAGGGCTGCTCCCGAGGCACATGGAGGGTCCCAGGCTAGGGGTCCAAGTGGAGCCTACGCCAGAGCCACAGCAACGCGCGGGATGTGAGCCATGCCTGCAACCCACACCAGAGCTCATGGCAACGCTGGATCCTCAACCCACTGAGCAAGGCCAGGGATTTAACCCGCAACCTCATGGCTCCCAGTCAGATTCGTTAACCACTGTGCCATGACGGGAACTCTTGCAATTGGAGCAATAGTTTTGATTCGACCCCTAGCCTGGCAACTAGCAGCCAGGACTGCGGCCCTAAAGAGACATAAAAATAAAATAAAATAAAAACCCTCAGTGCTTCTCAAACTTTCTGCATTGGAGGAATCAATTTTATTGGAATTCCTGGAAGAACAAACACTAACTGGCACCTCCTGGTCCCACAACCTGCCACATGAGGTCAAGTGATGCCCGCTCCCGGTCCACACCCCGTTCAAGATGCAAATGTCAATCATCCACTTGATGTCGTCACGGCAACATTAAACTATAAAAGTTTCTAAGCTTCATTGTCAGTTTCTCCTGGCTGGGTAACACAGTGCAGACCAGCATCAGTCCATGGCCTGTCTTTTTGGGTGGCACTGGCCTAAGAATGTACAATAGTGTTTAAAATTTAAGAATTTTCAATTCAGATGTATATCTTTCCTCTTAGGTGAAAATTCTACTCGTAGGTAAGAGAGCCTCAAGTTTGTCCTTTCTTAATATTTCAAACATGAGTTCTTAATCGCCACTTTTTTGAGGCCTTTGATTTTTCCCCAGTCATCTCGCCTGCTTCTCCTCTCTCTTAAAAATAGAAAATAATACATTTAAGTTTCTTAAGTGTTCTTGGAATTTACATTCAACTACACGTGACCTGCTGAGGTCCGTGGAGCTGAGGGGTGAAGAGAATGTTCAGTCAATGAGAAATTCACAAGTGCTCCATACAGAATACAAAATTTGCAATCCCTAACCACGTTCGTAGCTCTGCTGGGTTCCTCCAGATGCAAATGTGGTTTAGTTTACACCAACCCAAGCATTTGTAGGTTTAATCTCAGAAGAGAAAGGCCACTGCAAATCACTCCTGGCCATAATAAGACTGGCACCTAGGAACCACCTGAAGGTATGTTAAGATGCAGATCCTTGGGTCCTGCTTAGGGGCTAGACATGGGGAACTGCATTTTAACAAGCTCTCCAGCAGGGATTAACAAATGGTGTGGCCACGGAAGAAGCCCTTCTGCCTAAGAAGCAGGAGTGATGCTTTGAAAAACTTATGGTCTCCAAAGGAGACAGTTTGGGGGGTGGGGGGAATGTGCTGGGGTTGTGGGATGGAAATCCTATAAAATTGGATTGTGATGATCATTGTACAACTACAAATGTAATAAATTCATTGAGTAAATTAAAAAAAAAAAAAAAAAAAAAAAAGAAGCAGGGGTGATGGAGTGTGACCAGGGGCTCAAAAGATTTGCTCTTAGGAAAGACCTACAAGCTGAAACAAAACCAAAACAAAACTAGGGTTGATTCCACTGGGGCAAGGGCTATGTAAAGCCCCAGCATAGAGACCTGTGGAATAAATCCAGTCTCATATTCTCCACTTAGGTGGGCCTAGCACACAGCACACACTCAACTAGTGTCAGCTGTTGTTCATAGACCAGGAAATTAAAGCCAAGAAGGTTTGTGATTTGTTGAAAGGCAAGTTCTTGGCCAAACCAAGACTTGCCCTGGAACTCATGCCTCTTTCTTTTGTGCCTCGGTTTCCTAATCCGTAAAATGGAGATAATACTTGCTAATTCTCATGGTTGTTTATGAAAATGAAATGAAGGGAGTGCCTGGTGTGGCTCAGTGGAAATGAATCCGATGAGAATCCATGAGGATGCGGGTTCAATCCCTGGCCCACTCAGTGGGTGGGGATCTGATGTTGCCCTGAGCTGTGGTGTAGGTCACAGATGTGGCTTGGATCTGGTGTTTCTGTGGCTGTGGGCTCCGATTTGACCCCTAGCCTGGGAACTTCCACATGCTACAGGTTTGACCCTAAAAACAACAACAACAACAACAACAAAAAAGAAAGAAAGAAAGAAAAGAAAAGAAAATGTAATCAGGGAATGGCTTGTAAGTGCAATTAGCCTGGCCTCTAGTAAGCACTTCATAAATAACTGTTCATATAATCATATAATCACTATCAATTTTGGAAGTCCAAGAATGACATAAAATCTGTGTCCATGTGAGCTGGAGTTTCTTTATTCCAGATGGCTCTTATGAGCACTAGATGCCCTGGTGATGCTAAGTGGCCAGAATGGTCCCTGCACTCCGGTGAAGACTTTCCCTTTGGACCAGGAGAGCTCACCACCCTGCAAATGTCCCACCCCATGACTCACACCTGGCTTGTGCTTGCTCTTGGGGAGACCAGCTGGCTGGCAGAAGTTCTCTGCAAACATGCTGCTGGGCTGAGCCCCTCTGGGAGGTTTCCCAGTGGGCACTCATCCAGAACACTTATTATGTCCACAGTATGCCAGGCACAGGGCTGGGTACCGGAAAATAAAAGAATGGCAATAAACAGAGCAGAGCTTTCCCCTGCCATGAGTTTCCGAAATGAAAAAGTGGGTATAAATTATTTTTGATTAAAAATTTCTATCATAAAATTAACAAAAACCACCCATTGCAAAGAGTTTGAAAAAGATGGAAAAAAAATTAATATTCCTTCTCATCCTAACTCAACCACTTTTTGCATATTTCCTCCCAGTCCTCTTCAAGCATGTGGGTTTCACATGGTTTTGAACATGATGCATACAATCTGGTGTCCTGCTTCTCTTCCCTGGACGACAGACAAGTTCCCATGTTGCACGCTCATAATCAACAATCCACGTTCACAAATGCAGACCATTCACCAGAGTGCACAGATCACGAACTGCTGGTTCGTTCTTACAGTGAAGGACATTCAGGTGCCTCCAGTTTGCCCACACTGCCCACAAAACGCCTTCACGCAGAGAGGAGACAGAGGGAAGAGACAAATGTGCAATTTGATGGTGTCAGATGGACCTGGATTGAATGCCACTGCATGAACTTGGGCCAGTTACTTAACCTCTCTGAACTTCAACTTCCTCCCCAAATGGGCATAACACCTCCAACACACAGCTGTGGAGAGGCTGTAACAGAGACCACTAGTAAAAACCCAGCCAGGGGTCTGACACTCGATGAATGTATGCCTTCTTTTCTCTTACATATCACAAGGGCGTGACAATGACTCCTTCCTGCCTTGTCAAGCAAGGACTAGGGCAAGCTGCAGACACCCTCAGAGCACGGTGTGGCAGCTTCCCAAACCCTCCACACAGACTGCTCAATTATGGGAGATTTAGCATTTGCCTGCTCAGGTATTCAGGGGAGAAATGATATGTGCTCTGTAGCTTACTTAAAAGTGGTTCATGAAAAAAAACATGCATGTACAGACGAAGCAAACATGGAAATGTTCATATCTGTTCTATCCTTGGGCGTAGGAGTGTTTACTGTACTATTTTTCCGACTTTTCAATATATTTGAAATTTTTTTCTTTTTTTTGGCTCTTTAGGGCCACATCTGCGGCATATGGATGTTCCCAGGCTAGGGGTCTAATCGGAGCTGTAGCCACTGGCCTACACCACAGCCACAGCCATGCCAGATCTGAGCCGCATCTGCGACCTACACCACAGCCCACGGCAATGCCGGATCCTTAACCCACTGAGCAAGGGCAGGGATTGAACCTGCAACCTCATGGTTCCTAGTCGGATTCATTAACCATTGAGCCACGACAGGAACTCCCTGAAATTTCTCTCTTTCTTTCTTTTCTTTTTTTTTTTTTTGCTTTTTAGGGCCACATCCACAGCATATGGAGGTTCCCAGGCCAGGGGTTGAATCGGAGCTACAGCTGTTGGCCTATGCCACACCAGATTCAAGCCTTGTCTTCCACCTACACCACAGCCACACCAGTTCCGAACCTTGTCTTCGACCTACACCACAGCTCACAGCAACGCCAGATCTTTAACCCACTGATCGAAGCCAGGGATGGAACCCGCAACCTCATGGTTACTAGTTGGATTTGTTTCCCCTTCACCACAACGGGAACTCCTATATTTGAAATTTTTCATATGAAAACCTTGAAAAAAAGAAGCTCTTGTTAATTGAAAAGGTAAAAAATGGTGTCATACTTTAGAATTTGTGTTGCATTGATTTGTCCCACAAATATTAATTCGACACTGTATCTGTCACACAGCGAGGTGACCTTCTCTGACCTCGTGGAGCATACCATCGGGCATTTCTTTAGGTTGGATATTTATGTGATTAATCACATAGTTTACTTTGTCTTCAAGTTGAAATCTTGAGTTTTAAAACCAGTATGTTTAGGAGTTCCTGTCATGGCTCAGTGGTTAACAAATCTGACTAGGAACCATGAGGTTGCAGGTTTGATCCCTGGCCTTGCTCAGTGGGTTGATCCTGTGTTGCTGTGAGCTGTGGTGTAGGCCGCAGACGCAGCTCGGATCCTGGGTTGCTGTGGCTCTGGTGTAGGCCGGCGGCTACAGCTCCAATTCGACCCCTAGCCTGGGAACCTCCATAGGCCGAGGGTATGGCCCTAGAAAAGACAAAAAAGACAAAAAAAGCCCCCCAAAAACCAGTATGTTTAGGAGTTTTCCTGTTGGCTCAGCCAGATAAAGGAACCAGGGTTGTCACTGCTGCAGTTTGTGTCGCTCCTATGGTGCATGTTCGATTTCTGGCCTGGGAATTTCTGCATGCTGTGGGTGCAGCCAAAAAAGAATTGTGTATAGGTTCTTGGTAGAATTAAATGATTAACCCTTTAAAAGTGTGTTATGAGTTGATCTTTTCCCTCCAGCTCTCAATTATTTTGTAGACTTTACACAGCAGTTACAATTTTTAAAATGTAGTAAATCTGGTTTTTTTTGTTTTTTAAGGCCCCATTTGAGTCATATGGAGGTTTACAGGGTAGCGGTTGAATCAGAGCTACAGCTCGCGGCCTACACCACAGCCACAACAAGGCCAGATCCGAGCCACATCTGTGACCTATGCCACAGCTTGTGGCAATGCTGGATCCTCAATCCACTGAGGGAGGCCAGAAATCAAACCTGCATGCGCATGGACACTATGCCAGGTTCTTAACCTGCTGAGTCCCAATGGAAACTCACAAATTTGTTGAAACTTTTTATGACTTTTTTATTTTTAAATTTTAGAAATCAACCCCCAGCCCAGGATTTGGGATAAACTATACATACTGTTATGTACTGTTATGTATAATACTGCTCTATATTTCTGGTTTAGGATTATGTTGATTAGCATTTTATTATTTATTTTGGCCACCCTGGGTCATATGGAGCTCCTGGGTCAGGGATCAGAGCCAAGCTGAGTTGCAAACTAAGCTGCAGTTACAGCAATGCTGGATCCTTAACCCACTGTGCTGGGCTGGGGATCGAACCTGCGTCCAGCACTCCCAAGTGGCTGCCAATCCCGATGTGCCACAGTGGGAGCTCCTCTATGAGCTTTCTTTTTTGTCCCCCACTAGGGCCACATCTGCGGCATATGGAGGTTCCCAGGCTGGGGCGGGGGCCAAATCCCAGCCTATGCCACAGCCACAGCAACTTGGGATCCAAGCCTCATCTGTGACCTACACCACAGCTCACAGCAATGGTGGATCCTTCACCCACTGAGCGAGGCCAGGGCTCGAACTACATTCGCATGGATACTAGGTGGGTTGGTAACCCACTGAGCCACAATGAGTACTTCTGAGATAGAAATCCTTAATCCAACTAAGAACGCCCCCTTCTATTCCTTTTTTGGTGTATTGATTATTTAGAAATGGTTGTTCGATTTTAATCAATTGTCCCCCTGCATATATAGAAATCAATCTAATTTTACTTCTTTAACCCATTAGCATGATGCAGTTACTATATTAAGCTTTCCTAATATCGACAATTCTCCCCCTTTTACTCCACACTGGGTTATGGCGGATGACTTGTTTAGTATATTATTGAATTCTATTTCCAACACAGCATTTTCATTCCTTAATGTGGTCTCTTTGCCATGTTTAACATCGGGCTTCTTTTGTTTTGCGGAATGAACTGAAGAGTCCCCATCTTTTGCTAAGCCGTGGGATAGCTTAACACTATCAGTGTTATCAAATTTGAAACAATTACCTAGCAAAAACATTTGGGACTGGGGGTCTTCTTTGGGTAGAGGGGGCAGGGTTATGATAACGATTGCAAATTTTTTCTCAAATACCAACATACACATTTTCAGAACAGCACTCATTTCATTGACATTTCTAAAGTAAAGCCTATTGAGCATATATTTTTGTTTTTTAAAACCTCTCTATCTGTTGCGATGTACCTTTTCTCATTCCTATTCTTTTTTTCTTTTCTTTCTTCTATTTTCCAAATAGATTTGCCAAAGGTTAGTCCATTTTGCCCTTTGTTTAAAAACAGAACCAGCTTGTGGATATACTCGCTAATTTCACTGTGTTCCTATTTTATAACTCATTTATTTCTGCCTTTATCTTTACTATTTTTTCTTCCCACTTTCCTTAGGGGCTGTTTGTTATTCTTTTCTGCTCCTAAGATCTCAGGCTGAATGCTTGGTTTATTCCCTTTCTCCCTTTTTTTAATGATAAAAACATTTAAGGCTATGAGAACAGTGCCAGCTGTCGCCCGTAGGTCTGGTTAGGTGGCACTCTGATTTTCAATGCTTTCTAAATACTTGTCACTATGTTCTTTAATTCTTCCTTGACCCAGCAGCAAGCTAGGAGAGTGTTTTAAATTTCTTCAAGTGGTTAGGTTTCAGTTCTGCTCTGTTTCGATCTATACTCTTTTGGCGAGGTTTACTACGTGGTGATCAAAGGACTCTGACTGGCACGAAGTCTGTTTTGGGTAGACCGTGAGTTCTTACAGTTGGTTACTGGTGGCTGACAGAAATATTTGCAGAGCATATGCTCGCTTGCAAAGCCCAAGTGCTTTTAAAAAGTTTTTGCTTGCCATGATGTTTTGTCAAATGAAAAAGGATATGAAGTTCAGTGTGCTTGTAACCAGTTAATCTCTCTCTCCTTCCCCTCCCCCACCCCACCCCCCATTGGAGGCACCCACAGCAGCAAATTTCCCAGGCCAGAGACTGAACCTGTGCCATAACAGTGACCCAAGTCACAGCAATGACAACACCAGATCCTTAACCTGCTAATAAGCCACCAGGGAACTCCTGTAACCAGTTTAAAATACAATATATTTATTACCTATGTACATGGAAAAAGCCTGTGAAGAAATATATAAAGGTACTAAACAGTGTTGGTAATTTCTTTTTCTTTTCTTTCTTTCTTTTTTTTTTTTTTTTTTTTTTTTTGGTCTTTTTGCCATTTCTTGGGCTGCTTCCGCAGCATATGGAGGTTCCCAGGCTAGGGGTCCAATCGGAGCTGTAGCCACCGGCCTACGCCAGAGCCACAGCAACGCGGGATCCGAGCCGCGTCTGTGACCCACACCACAGCTCACGGCAACGCCAGATCCTCAACCCACCGATCAAGGCCAGGGATGGAACCCGCAACCTTATGGTTCTTAGTCGGATTTGTTAATCACTGAGCCACGACGGGAACTCCTAGTAATTTCTAATTGGTGAGATCATGGCCAATTTTATTACCTTTACAATTTTCTATATTTTCAATTTTTCTATGCAGGTGTAAGATTTACTTTTTTTTTTTTTTTTTTAAGGGCTACACCCACGGCATACGGAAGTTTAGGGCTAGGAGTTGAATCAGAGCTGCAGCTGCCAGCCTACACCACAGCCATGCCAGATCCGAGCCATGTCTGTGACCTACACCACAGCTTGAGGCAACGCCGGATCCTTAACCCACTGAGTGAGGCCAGGGATCAAATACCCCTCCTCGTGGATAGCAGTCGGGTTCGTTACTGCTGAGCCATGATGGGAACTCCAAGATTTACCATTTTAATAGTAGGATTTCTCTAAACGTTTGATAACAGAAACTCTGTTCTGAGCTTTATCTTTGGAAAGTTCTCCCGGTTAGAGAGTTAAGACATCATCAGGCAGAACTTAAGGAATAACTGGATTTGGACCCCAAACAGCGTCAACACCTGAGGATGGTGGCTCTTCGAAGAAGCCAGTTCCCTGGCTGTGGATGGCCCCCTGCAGGAAGAGATTCACTCACAGGGGCACTGAGGATCACTATTTCCATGCTCCTCACTCTCAAAGACTGTCCCCCATCACTGTCAAGGGGGAGTTTTAATTCAAAGGGAAAAACAGTGATATATGACTACTGTAACTGGCGTGTGCAAGCTTTTATCTCCTTTCTACCTCAACATCTCTGAGGCCCACTCAAAAAACTCCATTTTCAACCCAAGGTCAACTGCTGAGCCCATGTGGATTCAGAGGCGCTCTGGCCCCTGGAAATGGATGAAGTGGCTGTTCGCCCAACTCCTGCAATGTCCCATAAGCTGCCTACTCAGCAGCCGGGACTGAAAACTCCAGAGAGGTCTAGAAGTCTGTTCTGTGACTGAGAAGAAAACAGGGACAGAAGCTCTAGGAGAGGCGGGAGGGAATGAGAAAGTATGAGAAAGAGAGAAGAGGTGGTTCCAGGCGGCTCCTGGGGAGACGCATCGTTTCTGAAGCATTTCCCAAGCACGTGAGCAGCGAAGGCAGCACATAGCCACAGTGGCCCTGAAGTTATCATCATTACCAGCAGCCTCTCACACTGGGGTCTTTGTGCTGTTTCTCTGCCCTCCAACCTCGCTCACCCAAGACCTCTGCTGGAAGACATGGCAGAGAAGAGGCAGGAAGGGGACACGTGGGCCTTCAGATGTCTCAACGGGCTCCCATGGAGCCCCAGCCCAGCCTGGTGGGGGGGTCTGCAGACTCTTAGAAAGTCAGCAAAGGGCCTTCTGACCCATAGGAAGTATATGAAAATGGCCAAGATGGCAGAGGAAGTGCACAAATGGGCAAAGCGATGCTGGCATGTGCCAGCTCCTGAGAGGAGTGGCTTGTCCTGGGAGTGCCTCTTGTCTCTTTCTTGATAAACCTTGCCTCCTGCCCCCACCCCCATGGCTTCCTCTGCCCAGGCAGAGTTCTGTCTCCCATCCTGTTTGTTTTAAGCAGTGACCTTCAAGTGTGTCTATGTTACAACCTGAGGCCACTTACAGGCACCAACTTCCTACCCTCTGCTCCATGCAGTGTCTACACACTGGACTGAACTGCCCAAATCAGAATGCAGCCCAGAGCTTGCAGCCACTGCCCTTTAGAAGAACGCTCCTCAGGGTGTCAGCCCCCAGAACTAGCTGAGGGAGAACAGGAGTGAGCAAGTGTTTTAGCTCTAATTTTTACTTAGAAATTAACAGGCTCTCCAGTGGCTCAGCTGACCCACGCGTGCATCTCCTGCTTTACTTTTCTGGTGTGTCTTGGGATTTAGGTGGCGGAGTGCTTCAGGGGCTGGAGTGTCAACTTTGGATTCAGTCACACCCGGGTTCAAATCCTAGCACCATCCCTTACCGGTGCATGGCGTTGGGAGAGTGGCCGCCTTCATGAACCTCAGTTTCTCTGCCTATAAATGGGTTTCAAATGCTGTTTCTGGCCAAGTCACTGAATTCAGAGTCTAGCCCAGTGCCTGGCCCTGAGCAGGTGCTCAACAAACTCTGCTTCTCCTTCCCCTTCCCTTGCTGGGGACTGGGGAGACCCCGTCTGAAGAACTCATGCACTCCCACAACGTTTCAGAAGACCTCCCCGCATTCCCAGGTCAATAACTATGAATACTCGTCAAGAATACACTCTGGGGAGTTCCCGTTGTGGCTCAGAGGTTAACGAATCCAACTAGGATCCATGAGGATACGGGTTCGATCCCTGGCCTTGCTCAGTGGGTTAAGGATCCGGTGTTGCCATGATCTGTGGTGTAGGTTGCAGACACAGCTCTGATCCCGTGTTGCTGTGGCTGTGGTATAGGCTGGCAGCTGTAGCTCTGACTGGACCCCTAGGCCCCCCCTGCTGGGAACTTCCATATGCTGCAGGTGAAGCCCTAAAAAGAAAAAAAAAACAAAAACAAAACCAAAAAAATTTTCTGGTGGAAAATTTTTACTTTAGGGTTATTTCTTGTGAGTTTCAAGAAACAGAACCAAACACAGAAAACATGTTTTGTAAACTATCTGTAAACAGCTGGCACAGAGCTAAAATTTTTGGTGAAATGAGATGGAATTCAAGCAAAAGCCCTAAACTGATTCCTCTGAGGAGTGTCACAACCCTCACATCGGCACTTCCGAGGGGATTCCAGACATGGAATAACAACAAAGCCCCACGTGCCCTGGCTTATGTCAGAGTGTCTGTCCTGTTCCTTCTTTGCTCAGACCCAATGGGGGCTCCCCAGGCCTCTGGCTGGAGTCCAAGCCTTTGAACACATTCCCGGATCAGCCCCTCCAGCTCCGTTCTCCACCATCCCCTCCTCTACACCCCACCTCTCATCCACACTGCACCACCAATGAGGCTTCATTTTCTTTCTTTCTCACTCTCTCTTTCTTTTTCTTTTTTTGCTTTTTAGGGCTGCACCCACGGCATATGGAAGTTCCCATGCCAGGGGTTGAATTGGAGCTACAGCTGCTGGCCTACACCACAGCCACAGCCACACCAGATCCGAGCCTTGTCTTGGACCTACACCACAGCTCCCAGCAACGCCAGATCCTTACCCCACTGAGCAAGGCCAGGGATTGAACCCGCATCCTAGTTCTGATACTAGTCGGGTTCATTACTGCTGAGCCACGATGAGAACTCCCACCACTGACTCTTTGTATGCACCTGTTCTTTCTGCCTTTGCATATTCTAGTCCCCCAATGGAATGCCCCTGCTTCCCTCATCTGCTGAGACTAAGCGAAACACCACTTCCACCAGGCAGTCCTCCCTGCACACCTCCTCGTTCTCCCCAAATCCAATGAGCGAACTTTCTGTGCTCTTGTCTGCATATCCCATATCCCTTCTGGCTGAGGGCCTGCTAGGGACAAAGACTATGCCGGTCCCCTTTATATCACAGAGTTTCGCGGGTGAATGTCTGCTGTGAATGAAGGAATGCAGAGATGACAGAGGGAGGTTTGTAAGACAAAAGAGAACCCAGGATGGTGTGGGGCTCTCCCCTCTTCTCAGCCCTGTGGTCCCCAGGTGACAATGATGAGCACATGTCACACAGCACAGGGCGTACCGATGAAAAGTAGGCTCATGAACTCATTCACAGGCCATGAAACCAAGGCTTGGCTGGGGAGTCTGTGGCTCATCAGGGCTAGAAGGTGACAAGCCAGGATGGAAAACCATGGTTCCTCTGATCCCAAGTGTGTGGCTTCAAGTAAAGTCTTCCCCTTGCCTCTGAGGCCACTTCCATGGGGAGTGACATTTTATTTTATTATTTTTCTGTCTTTTTATTTTTATTTTTTTATTTTTTTGTCTTTTTGCTATTTCTTGGGCCGCTCCCGCGGCATATGGAGGTTCCCAGGCTAGGGGTCCAATCGGAGCTGTAGTCTCCGGCCTACGCCAGAGCCACAGCAACACGAGATCCGAGCCGCGTCTGCAACCTACACCACAGCTCACGGCAACGCCGGATCGTTAACCCACTGAGCAAGGGCAGGGACCGAACCCGCAACCTCATGGTTCCTAGTCGGATTCGTTAACCACTGCGCCACGACGGGAACTCCTATTTTTCTGTCTTTTTAGGGCCATACCTGCAGCATATGGAAGTTCCCAGGCAAGGGGTCAAATAGGAGCTGCAGTTGCCAGCCTACACCACGGCCACAGCAATGCAGAATCCAAGCTGCATTTGAGACCTACACCACAGCTCATGGCAACACTGAATCCTGAACCCACTGAACAGGGCCAGGGATGGAACCTGCATCAATCGTGGGTACTAGTCAGGTTCATTACCACTGAGCCAAAACAGGAGCTCTGGGAGTGACATCAGACCCACTCCTGCCTGTGGGGAGAAGAGCAGCTCTGTCTCTGTGTTTAATGTACTTTCTATCCTGCAGAGCCAAGGCCAGGAAGGTGCCAGGTCAGAAGTAGCAGCACACGGGAGCAAACAACCCACTGTGTCTCAGGCCACCCAGAGCCAAGACTCTCACCCTCAGATCCAACTCTCCCACTTCTTGTGCCTTTGGTGGGTCCAACAGCATTAAAAGTGGACCCCGGTTCCCTCCAATCCTTAACTGGCTAAGAAGCCAGGTGACAAGTTTCACTGGAATCTAAGGTTGCAGAACGAGGTCTGTGACACTGTGTCTCAGATGAGGGAGGGGGCAGAGACTGCAGGATGGGAAGAAAGGCAGGACGGGGCAGATAAGAGATCTCATCCAGCAGACAGATAGCGGGGCTAAAATGACAAAGGAGATAGAAGCCTTACTAACGCGTTGAAAGAAAGAGCATATTAAATTTTAAACAAAGCCTACCCCAGGGGAATCTCCAGCCGCCCTCTCCCAACTTGTGCCTCCTGTTTCCAGCACACAGGTCGTCAAGTTGATAGGAACCGAAACGTCCCTCACCCCTAGAGGCTGGGTTTTGTGGTGGTGTTTTCTGTAACCCAATGGGCAGCAGCTGGCACGCTGGGTCTTAGGAAAGGGGGGGCCTTGGGCCTTCCCAAGCCCCTGTGGCCTTCCTGCCCGGCCTGAGAAAGGAGGGCAGGCTGGAACCGGCTTCGACTGGGACTGCGCTGCCTGGACAGGGGAGGGATGAGGCCCTGGGAACCAGAGCAGAGCGGGTACCGGGCAAGAGCAGGAAGGGCCAGGTCCAGATGGCGGGCTCCAGCCTAGGTGTCACTAGGAGCCAAGAGGAAGATGGAACTAAGAAGAAGGGACAGTCCTCAGAGGCCTCAAAAGTTACCATAAAGAATGTGCTTTATAGTGTGGAGGAGGAAGAAAACAGAAAAGGAGGAAGAGTGAGCCAGGGGCTGGAACAGGAAGGCCCGATTTAGCCCCAGCAAACGTTCCTTCCTTGGTAATTCCATCAAACTCCCTCCTGCCTGGCCCACCTCCCCCTAAAGGGGATGACTGAGGAGTGGGGCTGCAAAGGCTGAAGGTCTGAGCAGAGGCACTGACTTCCCTGGGCAGGACCCAGGGGGCAGGGTCTGAGGCCTACACAGGAAATCCTCTGTGCCACCCCCACAAAGACCAACCCAGAAGGGGAGGACCAGCCTCGGTCTAAGGACTTAGGGCAGGATGTTTGTTTTATGAGCATCCTCTTGGAAGAAAGATCAGCCTAAGCTCCCTGACAGAGTCTGGAATCCTCAAAGGCAGTGCTGCCCCAGGCACCCTAAGCATGGCCCCCTTGAGGTTGCCCTGGGGACCCACAGGCAGAGGAAACAAGACAAGTCTACAGCCCCTGTCTACTGCAAACAAAGGGGAAAGGATGAGGGGTTCTCGTCCCAGGTCAGCTGTGCCTCCGGTCTCTCAGGCCTTTCCCAGGCCAGTCACTCTTTTTTTTTGTCTTTTGAAGGCTGCACCTGAGGCATATGGAAGTTCCCAGGCTAGGGGTCAAATCGGAGCTACAGCTGCCAACCTACACCACAGGCACAGCAACGCCAGATCCGAGCTGCATTTGTGACCTACGCCACAGCTCACAGCAACGCTGAGTGAGGGCAGGGATCAAACTTGTGTCCTCATGGATGCTAGTCAGATTTGTTTCCGCTGAGCCACGAAGGGAACTGCCCAGGCCAATCACTCTGAACAAACATGTGTCAAACAGCTGAAAAGTGGTGTCTTTAAAACACACAATCAGGTTTTAAAAGAACAAGACTAGGTGTTCCTGTTGTGACTCAGTGGAACCAAATCGGACTAGGAACCATGAGGTTTTGGGTTCGATCCCTGGCCTCACTCAGTGGGTTAAGGATCCAGTGTTGCTATGAGCTGTGGTGTAGGTCACAGACATGCCTCAAATCTGGCGTTGCTGTGGCTGTGGTGTAGGCCAGTGGCTACAGTTCCGATTAGACCCCTAGCCTGGGAACGTCCATATGCTGTGAGTGCAGCCCTAAAAGGACAAAATACCAAAAGAAAAATAAATAAATAAATAAATAAAAACCTACTAAAAGAATAAGACTAATATTCACCTAAAAGGAACCAAAAATTCTATACAAGATTTCTGGAGGCCAATTTAATCATCTAAATCCAGAGCCTTCAGACTTTGGTGGCTCAATGGGTCAGCGATCCAGTGTTGTCACTATTGTGGCTCAGGTTTTAATCCCTGGCCTGGGAACTTCTGTGTGCTATGGGCATGGCCAAAAAAAAAAAAAAGAAGAATGTGTCCTTGGCCAGGTGATTCCCTACTAGAAATGCATCCTAAGGATAAAATCAAGAAGTACCCAAGGAGGAGTTCCTGTCATGGCTCAGTGGTTAACGAACCCGACTAGCATCCATGAGGACTCAGGTTCGATCCCTGGCTTCGCTCAGTGGGTTAAGGATCCGGTGTTGCCATGAGCTGTGGTGTAGGTCGCCGATGAGGCTTGGATCCTGAGCTGCTGTGGCTGTGGCTGTGGTGCAGGCTGGCAGCTGTATCTCTGATTTAACCTCTAGCCTAGGAACCTCCATATGCCGTGGGTGTGGGCTTCACACGACAAAAAAAAAAAATAATAGTAAAATAATAATAATAACAATAACAACCCCCCAAAACCAAGGATGTTCAGCAGCATTCTTTATAAGAGAGAAAAGGAGGAAATGACCTCAATGTAGGAAACTGCTTAAATATGGCATGGTCCATCAGCTCAAAAGAATACTATACAACCCTTTAAAGTAACTGGGAGGAAAACATTTAACACAATGGAAATTTTAATAACACTGTCAAATAAAAGCAAAAGGGAAAAAATAGAAAAAACTAACAAGATGGCACATACAGTATGCTCTCATTTTTTTAATTAAAAAATATACATTGGAAGGGTATAGCACATACTGAAATACTGAATAATTAGAGGTGGTTTTTATTTTCTTCTTTTTGCTTGTTTCTATTTCTTAAATCTTTTACAAGAATCATAAATCTCTTTGTAACAGGAAAAAAAAATCAATAAAAGCTATTTTCTAAAAAACAAAAGGAAGAGATCTAAGATCCAAGAGACTGCGTTCCTTAGACATTCAGATCTGAGCTGGATTTGAACAAAACTAGTCAGACACTTAAAACCACCTAAGAATATTTTCAAGGACTAAGAGGTGGTTTCCACTGAAGAATTAAAATCCTCCAGAAGGGCTGTGGAGGGCAGGGAGAGCAAGTCAAGAGCAGGGAGCCCTGTCCTCAGAACAGTCAGGACCCAGCTTTTCTGACCTCAGAGTCCCTGTCATGGGGAGGGGGGAGAGGGCAGAGGGTGGTTGGTGTGAAAAAAAAAGCGTTACTTCTGTCCTTGATCAAAGGAAGGATTATAGCTATCCCTTTAGTGGATTCCAAGAGGGGAAATTTTTTTTTTTTTTTTTTGTCTTTTTAGGGCCACACCCACGGCACATGGAGGTTCCCAGGCTAGGGGTCCAATTAGAGCTGCAACCTCTGGCCTACGCCACAGCCACAGCCACGCAAGATCCAAGCCTCGTCTTCGACCTACACCACAGATCACAGCAACGCTGGATCCTTAACCCACTGAACCAGGCCATGGATTGAACCTGTGTCCTCATGGATAGTAGTCAGATTCATTTCCGCTGAATCAGGACGAGAACGCCCAAAGGGGGTAATTTCTAAAAGGTCAGCTCCTGGTCATAAGGAATGAATTTTTACAACCAACATATAAAAGCTCCCAAATAGGGATCTGGAAGAGCAATTCTGATAAACTCTGTAACTGAAGCAAAAGAACTTAAGTGACGTTACACAAAAGTTTGTCCAGATAATCAGTTAGAACACGAGAAGAAAACCAGAGTGGAAAGCTGGGGAGGGCCTTAAAAGGGTGCACAGTGTACCATTTATAGAAGCTGGCCTTTGCGTAAGACGACCTAGAGCCTAAGGAAGGAAAAATCCCACAGGGAATGGATTTAATTATTCAAGCATCAGGATAAACCTGAGGAGCAATGGGAGCTGTCTAAACTTCCCCAGGCCTCTTTCTGATCAAAAGCTTTAAAAATCTATCTCAAAGATCAAAATTTATCCATTTGGGGAACATTTATGGGTCGGGGGCCTCCTACCTACTCATGCACTCAGCAAAGAGCCAGGTGCACACTTGATATGGGTACAGCTCCGTGATGTTTAAGGCACTTCCACAGGCCTAACAGACGAAAAAAGGACAGCATGGATCCTTGTAAAGATGTCAAGTAACACAGTGACAGGACAGGACATGCCCGTTCAGGCCCATGGACCTGAACTGGACTCCTTAGCCCCGAAAGATCCCCCTGCCTCCTTCTTAAGAAGTGACTCCAATTTAGAAAACAAATATACAGCACACTAGGACAGGTGGTGCTCAATGATTCTCTGTCTCTTAAAAGACATCAAATTGGTCCCCCCGTTGACGCCGTATCCTCTAAATTACAGCCTCGTGTTATATCTCACCAACACCTTTAGCTTTGTTCTCCATACAGAATTTCTCTTCAGCAAAGAAGAAGCAGTCAATACCTTACTTTGAAAATAGCGCAGGTATTTTTATGAGACAAAAACCAAAACCAAACCCCAAAAACCCAAAAACCACCTCTCCCTCCCTTTAATTAATGAGATGCCATCCAATTGCACCTGTGGATAGTAAATAGGGAAAAGGTGTTCTTCCAGAATCTTCCAAGTACCAAGGACTTTCAGCCTTGAAAACTTCCCCTCATAAGACAAAGTGAAGGCACCAGCTTAAGGCACCAGGAAGTGCTCCCTCAGCACCTGGCAGCAGCTGGTACCTACCTGAGGCCAGTTCATACAGACAGTAATAAAAGCTCCCTTGAAATCATGTTCAGGTTCAGACACTCTGATAAAAGCTGGGAACTTCAAAGGTAGGACTGCAAAGCCCATCCCTAATCCTCATTTGTGTCTGATGTGGAGGGCTGGGTTTGGGGCTAGCTCCACCACCTGAGCTCTGCCCAGGAAGACTTGTGAGCCAGCAAGCCAGCTGGAGGAGGCAGGGTGGCACTCTACACACACCACCTTGGCTATGGTGCATGGCCATTGGTCCTTGACCTATGAGCTATCAGCTAAAAATAAAGGGAGAAAACACTGATCTGCAGACAAGAGCCCAGTGATCCTGGAGTGAGAATTGGATTCAATGCTAGGTTCCAAGGCTCTCCCCATGAACTTGGGCAAATCATCCACAGACTTCTGCACTTCAGTTTCTTGGTTTATAAAAATGGTAACTTTGCTAGGGGCTGCTGAGGGGAGTAACTAAAATAGCCTATGGAAAAATGCAAGCACTAAGGCGAGATCCTTCTTCTCTCCCTTCCTTGTACCCTAACCTTCTTCTTTGAAAAAAATTTTGAAAAAATGCTCAACATCACTAATTATTAGAGAAATACAAATCACAACTCCAGTGAGGTACCACCTCACATCAGTTAGAAAGGCCATCATTAATAAGACTACAAATAACAAACGCTGGCGAGGGTGTGGAGAAAAGGGAACCCTCCTACACTGTTGGTGAGAATGTAAATTGGTACAATCACTATGGAAAACAGTATGGAGGTTCCTCAGAAAACTAAATATAGCAATCCCACTCCTGGGTAAATATCTGGACAAAACTTTGAAAAAGATACACGCATCCCTATGTTCACTGCAGCACTATTCACAATAGCCAAGACATAGAAACAACCTAAATGTTCAGTGAGAGAGGAATGGATTAAGAGGATATGGTACATATACACAATGGAATACTACTCAGCCATAAAAAAGACAAACTAATGCCATTTGCAGCAACGTGGATGGAACTAGAGATTCTCAGACTAAGTGAAGTAAGTCAGAAAGAAAAAGACAAATATCACATGTATCAGTTACTTGTGAATCAAAACTATGGAACAGATGAATCTATCTAAAAAAAAAAGAAAAAAGAAAAAAAAAAAAAAAACAGGTCATGGCCAAGGAGAATAGACGTGGAGTTCCCAAGGGGTAAAGGGGAGGGAGTGGGATGGACGGGCATTTGGGGGGTTTTTTTTGGATGCAAACTGTTACATCTCGAATGGATGGGCAATGAGATCCTACTATACAATACAGGGTACTGTGTGTCACTTTGCAGTACAACAGAACTTGAAGAAACATTGTATACCAATGATACTTTAATAATAATAATAAAAGAAAAATTTTTTAAATTAGGTAGTATATGCACAAAGTGCAAAATTCAAAATGTAGAAAAAGGAACACAGTGAAAAGTCAGCATCTGCTCGGGGAAAAACACTCTTTCCAGTCTACTAGGAATCCTTGCAAAATGCTGCTTAGCCAGGCATTGTCTCTTACTTTCTTACTTAAGAAAATATCTCAGCAACCACATCCACACACAGGGAGCTTTCACATTCTTTTTTACAGCTGCACAGTTGCAAGGCATGATTGTAGGATAATTTATTTACCAGTTTATAATGATGGACATTAAGGCTGTTTCCCTTTTTATTTGTTTTTGCTTTTATAAGCAATGATATAATGAACTTCCTTTAAAAATACATCATTTCACCTGTATGCTCCTATCTGTGAGAAGAATTCCCAGAAGTGGAGTTGCCTGTGCACTTTTAATAAATACTGGCAAGACCCTCTCCATACAGGTTGTACCACCTTAACACTCTTTCAACAATTATGAGAATATCTGTCCCCAGTGTCACTTCTCCATAGCAGAGTTAACATTTCTCTTATGACAACTGGGCTGAACACCTTATATGGTTAAGAACCATCTGTATCTCCTTTTCCTGGTTGTACCCACAGCATGTGGAAGTTCCCGGGCCAGGGATTGAACCCATGCCACAGTAGCAACCCAAGCTGCTACAGTGACAATGCTGGATCCTAAATCTGCTGTGCCAGGGGAAAACTCCTGTATTTCCTTTTGGGTGAATGATCCACGTTCATAGCTCATTTTAAAAATTGGTGTGATAGCCTTTTTCTTATTGGTTTCCTCTTTAGATTAAGGAAATCAGCTCTATCTCTGATATATGTTACAAAACTATTTTCCCAGTTTTAAGAAGCAGGAGACTCTTTTGACTGTTTATGAATGATTATTTTGCCACCAAGAAATTTTTCACTTGTGTAGGGTCAAATATGTTCATCTTTTCTTCTATGGCTTCTGGGTTTTAAGTCAAACTTAGAAAGTATTTTCCTTGAATTCCCTTTTTTTTTTCTTTTTTCTCTTTAGACCCACATCCGCTGCGTACGGACGTTCCCAGGCTAGGGGTCGAACTGAAGCTAGAGCTGCCAGCCTACATCAGAGCCATAGCAATGTGGGATCCAAGTGGCACCTGCCACCTCACCACAGCTCACACCACCACCGGATCCCCGACCCACTGAGAGAGACCAGGGATCGATCCCGCATCCTCATGGATACTAGTCAGATTCTTAACCCACTGAGCCACAATGGGAATTCCTGTGAATTCACTTTTTATATTCAATTTGTCTGAAAATGATTTTGTTATAAGTGTTTTTTGTTTGTTTGGGGGGACTGCACCTGCACCTCATGGAAGTTTCTGGGCTGGACTGAAACCATGCCTCCGTTTTGACCTGCACCACAGCTGCAGCAATGCTAGATCCTTGACCTGCTGCACCACAAGGGAACTCCCAAGTGTTCTTTTTTTGGGGGGTGGGGGTGAAGGGGAAAATTGCTTTGCCAGGTAAAGGAGAACACAGAGAAGTCATGCCTTCAAAAACTGCGTATCCCTCAAGTGTTCATTTTTTTAGATAGCCATCAAGTTGTCTCAAGTCACAAATTTTACTATTTTTTTAAGTTATTTTTTTGGCCGTGCCTGCAGCATGCAGAAGTTTCCAGGCCGGGGACCGAACTAGCACCACAGCAGCAACTGAGTCCCTGCAGTGACAATGCTGGATCCTTAACCTACTAAGCCATGCAGTAACTCCTCAAGTTACGAATTTTTGAAATGTTACCCTGCTAAAATGTCACCTTTCATATTAATTTACCTTCGAGTCCCTTCTCTTTCTCCTCTTTCAAATCATGCCCTGTTATATTAGAATCGTGCACCTTCTTTCCACGGTCCTTCCATCCCTTCATTCCATTTGTGAGCCAAGAGCCGACCCATGTTATCATGACAGACAGTCACACAAGTTAAGTCGAATCTCGGTATCTTAGAACAAGTAAGGCTCTCGGAAGCATCCCTTCACTTTACAGCACTTTAAATCTACCACTTAAAGCTAAAGTGGTAAAATGGACTTATCCAAAATCATGGGGTAGGTTAGTGCTTGTGATTTTTTTAAATTACTATTCAAGAAGAATAGACATATTGATTTTGCCATGAATTCTGTCCAATCAATAGATATCTATTAAGCAACTACTCTTCCCAACAGTAAGCCAGGCATGGGGGCTCCAGAAATAAATGACACAGCTCTGAGCTTTTAAAAAGTTCAGAATCCAGTGTGGGGTCTCAACACAAACACCCACAGACTAAAGGTAAGGTGACGGTAGCCAATGAATGTAGAAGCATCGGTTAATTCTGCAAGGGATGGCATGGAGAAGGCTCAGAAGATACATAGTTTTTAATTGGACGTGACATGACTAGGACTCTGTCCAAATTTGGAGAGGAGGCATTTGGTAAAAAGGGAACAATGGGACAAAGTGGGGTGTCTGGTGGTACACAGACAAGAGGAAGGAATTTAGCTTAGTGTTAGCTGTGGGTGGACTTGCAAATGAAAACGTTCCTCTGAGAATCTGTGGTCATTGGCAGTCCCTCATGTGGGCTTGGGCTCTGGTCCTCAAAACTGCAAGGTAAGAATAATAAACGACCCGTCTGTAGAGCCTTAAGGTGTTGCACAGAAGGCAACACATATTCTCCCTGGAAGAATGTACTCTCATTCCATACATCAAAGAATTCTCACCTAACAAACATAAGCTCGCAATAAAAAAGAAAAAAAAATCAAGAAAACACATGAAGAAACAAGCTCTCTTGACTGGGAGTGAACCGAAGCATCAAATGATAGAACTATACCTGCAAATACTACAGATACTAGACTCACTGGATACAAAAGAATAAGTATGTTTAATATGATTAAATACAATGAGGATTTAAAAACCCACGTAAAGGAGTTCCCGTCATGGCTCAGTGGTTAATGAATCCAACTAGGAACCATGGGGTTGTGAGTTCAATCCCTGGCCTCACTCAGTGGGTTAAGGATCTGGTGTTACCATTAGCTGTGGTGTAGGTTGCTGTGGCTGTGGTGTAGGCCAGAAGCTATAGCTCTGATTTGACCTCTAGCCTGGTAACCTCCATATGTCACAGGTGTGACCCTAAAAAGCAAAAAAACAAACCCAGGAAACACTACAAAACGCCCAAAATATTGATAATAAAATAAGATGTTAAGAGATGTAAAGGACAGAGAGAATAAGAGCTAAGACACATCTAACTGGCAGTCCCAAGGAGACACCAGAGGATGGAGAGATTATAGTCAAAGAGATAAAGGATGAACATTTTCTAGAAGTAATAAAAGTCATTAATCTCTGGCTTCAGGAAGTCTAATGAATCTTTAGCTAAATAAAATAAAATCCACTCCTAAATACATTAAACTGCAAAACACACATACATGGAGACATGGGAACACAAATACACACCACCACCACCACCATCACAACAATAAAACCACCAGAAAGAAGAAATCATCTAAGAAGACCAATAACTGGGCTACTAACTTCTCAATATCAATAAAGAAAGTCAAAAGACAGTGGAATATACCTTGAACTACTAAGAGAAAATAACTGTCAAGCTAATGTTTTATACCCAGTAAAACAATCTCTTGACAAGAAATATGAAATAAAATTTTAGCTGTACAGGAACTGAAAGTTTACGATTAAAACACCTCCACCACATGATGTTCTGATTCTAGAAAGTCTGAGATGCAAGGAGAAACATGAGGAAACAAAATGGTAAATATGTGGAAAATCAACAGTTAACCAACCATACAGAACACTGAAAATCATGCCTAATTTGTGGTATTAAAAAGTGAAACAGGAGTTCCCATCGTGGCACAGTGGTTAACGAATTCGACTAGGAACCATGAGGTTGCTGGTTTTATCCCTGGCCTTGCTCAGTGGGTTAAGGATCCAGCGTTGCCATGAACTGTGGTGTAGGTTGCAGGCTTGGATCCCGAGTTGCTGTGGCTCTGGCGTAGGCCGGTGGCTACAGCTCCTATTAGACCCCTAGCCTGGGAACCTCCGTATGCCACAGATGCAGCCCTAGAAAAGATAAAAAGACAAAAAAAAAAAAAAAAGTGAAACAAAGAGTTCCCGTCATGGCACAGGGGAAACGAATCCGACTAGGAACCATGAGGTTGTGGGTTTGATACCTGGCCTCGCTCAGTGGGTTAAGGATCCAGCATTGCTATGGCTGTGGTGTAGGCCGGCAGCTGTAGCTCCAATTAGACCCCTAGCCTGGGAAACTCCACAGGGCATGGGTGCAGCCCTAAAAAGCAAAAAAAAAATTGAAACAAGATAGAGCTATTGTATGACAAATGAATGTGAGCAGGGACAACGGTAACTTTATATCAGGCATCCCAAGATCCCTGCATTGCTCAAAAAAAGATATGGATACAAACTAACTTTAAACTTATGCAGTCTGCATGCATCAAAAGAACAGAAATAGAGTATATAAGTTCCAAAGCTGTAAAGAGAAAAAAAGAGTGGAACAAAAAGAGAAAGAGAGAGAGAAAAGAAAGAATCAGAAAAAGAAACAGAAAACACAAATTAAGATGGTAGGAAGATTACCCTATATACCCAAAACTATAACTAATGTAATCCCAGTTCAAGGCTGTTCATAGGAGACAGGAGGACAAGGATACAGGCTAAGAGTCCTTGCTGTGCAGGGTGAAACCACAGACCTGGATGGGAAGCAAGCAGTGCAGAACTGAGGCATAGCCAGGAGCGGAAGGAGTGGCAGAAAAAGCAGGGTTAGAGCTGGGAGGAAGACACAGTGCAGCGAGCCAGAACCCCCAAGGGGGAAGTCTCAGGACAGCCCTACTACAGAGAAGCCAAGTAGAGAGAGGCCACCAGGTGCGATCAGGAGGTGGCCGGAGATGTCCAGGAGAGCAGGTCAGAGTTGGAGAGGGGCAGCAGGGATAGAAAGGGTGACTTCTTCTTTGTGGAGGCCTAGGGTGAGGAGAAGGGAAATGGGAGGGGAGCCGGGGAGAGGCCAGCCAAGGAGAGGGACACAGGTGTGTGTAGGCAGGGAGGTGGGGCACAGGGAGGCAGCCTGGGCAGGACATGGGCATGAGGCCTAGGTGAGTAGGCAGAGGTTTCCCAGCTTGGGGAAGGGGTGGCCAGGGTTGCTTTAAGGAGGGCTGTGCCGTAGGGGGACTGGAAGAATTCAGAATTTCAAAGGTGAGCTGTTTTCAGGTAATGGCAGGTCCACAGTGGACAGTCTGTGGCTAGTGAATGGATAGGAGGTGAGGCTGCAGGGCCTGGGGACCCCAGGATGCAGTTCACCAACCAGTACCACCAGCCTCAAAAGTGCTCCCTAACTTTCCTTAGGGGTCAGCTCAGGCATGGTCCCTGTGAATATCTTCTGACATGGCACACAAAACAGTCACTAAAGTTTGTACAATTTTTTAACCAAACACAAGCAGGACAACCTTCCCATCCAGAAGTCCATCCCCTTCACTGCTGCCTCACTGGGAATGGAATGGGGTTGGGGATGGCTTTCAAGCACCACCCAGAAGACAAACCATCATAACCAAGAGTCATCAGAGAAGTTAGAGTTTCCGTCTAAATTTAAAAGGGTGGAGTCTTGGCTATTATAAATAGTTATGAACACTGGGGTGCATGTATCCTTTTAAATTAGAGGTTTCGTTTCTTTCAGATACATGCCTGAAACCAACACAACATCGCAAAATCGACTGTAATTCAACAACAAAACAACCGAATAAAAGAAGAGTATTACCCTGGAATTTCATCCAGTTTCCCCTAACGGTAACATCTTCCACAACTATGGTACAATATCACAACCAGGAAACTGACATCACAGAACATTGCAACACCATCCACAGAACTTGGTCACATGTTACTGTCTTTACATGCACACGTGTGCGTTTGTGTGCACCTAGTTCTCTATGATTTTATTACATATGTACAGGCCACTGTGTGTTTTAAGCAAAAGAACATCTAAAATACACTTAACTGAAAGAAATTTATCTTAAGGAAGTGTATATTTTTGCAATTTCTTTTTCTTTTTCTTTGGTCTTTTTTCTTTTCAGGTCCACACCCACAGCATATGGAGGTTCCCAGGCTAGGGGTCCAATTGGAGCTGTAGCTGCCAGCCTATGCCATAGCCCACAGCATCACCAGACTGGAGCCACTTCTGTGACCTATACCACATCTCATGGCAACACTGGATCCTTAACCCACTGATTGAGGCCAGGGATTGAACCCGCAACCTCATAGTTCCTAGTTGGACTCGTTAACCACTGAACCATGATGAGAATCCCTATTTCCGCAATTTCCCTAAGAAGGAATGCCATTTGTTTTACGCTGATTTTAGCTTTAATGCTATCGAAATGATCAACTCAACAAGCATTTGATACTGTGCTGAATTTCAGGCAATCAATTGTTTTCCTAAAGCTCCATGCCTAACAGTTCTGTCCATAATGATCTGTCTTGTCCAATGAAACTCAACTGATGTGTAAGTAAAATCCACAGATTTGGAAACTCATTTCACTAATTGAGAGTAATTCAGGTGCATATTTATGATCTAGAAGTGGGTTTTAGGGAGGAAAAACAGGAACAGTGAAATTCATTACTGTTTAGAAAGTTAAACCTTTCCCAAAGTAGAAAATAGATTCCATTTCAGGTTAACAGAATGCTTAAGCTTAAAAATAAAATAAAATAAAATAGTGGACATTCCTACTTTCCATTGATCATCCTCACCTGATTTTTTTTTTTTTTTTTTTTTTTTGCCATTTCTTGAGCCGCTCCCATGGCACATGGAGGTTCCCAGGCTAGGGGTTGAATCGGAGCTGTAGACGCCAGCCTACGCCAGAGCCACAGCAACGCCGGATCGTTAACCCACTGAGCAAGGCCAGGGGTCGAACCCGCAACCTCATGGTTCCTAGTCGGATTCGTTAACCACTGTGCCACAACGGGAACTCCATCCTCACCTGATTTTGATTTCCTATTTATTACATGTGGCAGGGGTGGCGAATAAGGAAGGCAGTTGGGTGACAACGTGATCCCTTATTCTCAGCTTTCATTGGCACAGAAAATCCTTGCTACCCCAACAATTCTCTCAGTACTCCCCAAACATACACACAGTACAGCATATGTATTTAATATCAGAAAGTTCTTTATGATGATGGTTGTATTTTTTTTTTTTTTAAGGGCCCCACCCATGACATATGGAAGTTCCCAGGCTAGGGGTCAAATTGGAGCTGCAGCTGCTGGCCTACATCACAGCTCACGACAACTTGGGATCCTTAACCCACTGAGTGAGGCCAGGGATCGAACCCGAGTCCTCATGGATGCTAGTCTCAGTGGAACTGAGCCACGATGGGAACTTTAATGATGGTTGTAGAAGACAAAACCAAAACCACCCTAGAGATCAACCCACTTCTAATAGCCCTTTTACTCCATTTACAAATATGTGGATTATAAAGATAATACCTACCGAGAAATACTCAAATGGCACAGAAATGTGTAAGAGAGAAGACAAAAGGCCCCTCGGTACTGGGGTAAGGCACTGGGGATGGGGAAGGGTCAGACTGTGAGCTATACACATTCATTAGAAGGTAATTAAAGCCACTCGCTTTACCTTTTGAAGCTGCTGATGGGACATACATTTGGCCCTGCTTTGGCCTCTAGCACCCTTTAATCTCCCTTTTCAGAACCCAACCCAGATTCTGCAAGCAACCCCTCTAAGTTGACTGTGTCCAAGCACTTTCTATTTGATTCTAGAGATTTTTAATATCCCTTGCAATAGTACTGCAGCAGTCTTATTTTCTAATTCTTCATTATTACTATTATTATTTTGCAAACACTCATGAGTTGGGCCCAAGAGGTTCTCATGGGCTAGTCTTGGGAAAACTTTTTCAGTTTTATGCATGAAAAATTGGGAGATCCATGGAGTTCCCGTCGTGGCGCAGTGGTTAACTTGAATTCGACTAGGAACCATGAGGCTGCAGGTTCGATCCCTGCCCTTGCTCAGTGGGTTGACGATCCGGCGTTGCCATGAGCTGTGGTGTAGGTCACAGACGCGGCTCGGATCCTGCGTTGCTGTGGTTCTGGCGTAGGCCAGTGGCTATAGCTCTGATTAGACCCCTAGCCTGGGAATCTCCATATGCCGAGAAAGCAGCTCTAGAGAAGACAAAAGACCAAAAAAAAAAAAAAAAAATTGGGAGATCCTTACTTGTAACATGGAGCCCTCTGTAACCTCAATTTCTGTTTTCCCAAAAAGAACTCTCCCCTAGTCCCACCTGCTTTGGTACTAAGGTAGGGGTTTTTTTGTCTTTAGGGCCTCACCTGAGGCATATGGAAGTTCCCAGGCTAGGGGTCGAATTGGGGACTGCAGCTGCTGGCCTACACCACAGCCACAGCAACGCAGGATCCAAGCCACATCTGCGATCTATACCACAGCTCATGGCAACGCCAGATCTTTAACCCACTGAGCGAGGCCAGGGATTGAACCTGCGTCCTCATGGATGCTAGTCAGATTCGTTCCCACTGAGCCACGATGGGAACTGCCTAAGGTAGGTTTTGCAAGCAGGAACTCTGGGGCCTGACTGCCTGGGTGCCAATCCTGGTTCTGACACTTACTAGGCAGAAGACTTCCTAGAAAAGTCCTCAACCTAAATGAGCTAACATACCGAAAGGGCTTAGAAAAGAGCCCCGGCACATAGCAAGTGCTGCATGATAAAAGGGCCTTTTGCCCCTAGTCCTGGGAGGCCACAGATCCCTTTGAGGTGGTGAGAGCTGCAGGTCCTCTCCCTAAAAAAGCGCCCACAAAGGTAAACCCTTTGCACAAGTGCAGGTGTAACTGAAGCCCACACACAGCCCTCTGACCTCTCTACAGTGACATGAGGATCTCAGGGGCAAAAGCCCACGGCAATCCTTGATGTATTATGTTCAGGTGCACAGAACTGCTGGGCAGGTTCCTCCCACCTTTGGTTTAGGTTCCACTCTTGGCAAAAACATTACACCTTTCTTCCTCAAGTTCCCTCTGACTCTTGCCAATTCTTCCCTCGCTTCGGGTTAAATCATGCCTGGGTCACCTTAAGATAATCTCTCTGTAGGCCACAAAGCTCCATGTTATCTTTACGAATGAGTTTCAATCTTTCCCCAAGGATGGTCTGGCCCCTCTTTCGTGCTTACTGAGTTAGACTAGGCATGAACTAGCAGTGCCTGCTGGCCTCCATCAGAGGCACCACATAGGAGGATGCCGGGTAATCCCAGGTCCTTCCCCTCAACAAGCCTGGAGACAGCATGCCACCAGCGAAAGCCAGAGATCTGAGTGGCCAGAAGGAACTTGTGGGATGATCTCATTCCCTCGTTACTACTCCAAGTCACTCCAAGTTGGGTGACTTGCCCGAGGTCACCCAATTCATTCGCAGCAAATTTGCAGACCTCCCAGTTTGGGACTTTGATGCCATCAGCATTTCTCAGACTTTACCATGCACGTGAATCTCGTTAAGATGCAGATTCAGCAGGTCTGAGGTGGGTCTAGATTTTGTATTTCTTTTCCTTTTTCTTTCTTTCTTTTTTTTTTTTTTTTTTAGGACCGCACCCATGGCATACGGAAGTTGCCAGGCTGGGCGTCGAACTGCAGTGCCAGCCACAGCCACAGCCACAGCAACCAGATCTGAGCCGTGTCTACAATCTACACCACAGCTCATGGCAACACCAGATCCTTAACCCACTGAGCGAGATCAGGGATCAAACACATATCCTCATGGATACTAGTTTCCACTGTGCCACGATGGGAACTCCAGAGATTCTGCATTTCTAACAAGCTCTCAGGTGATGCTGATGCATGCATGAGCCACATATAGAACATCAGGGTCAAGGGACTGTCCCACCTGGTCAAAGCCTCTTCATGCACCCTTTGCATGGCTGTTTAAATGCCCTTTCTTCAGGAAAGCCTTTCTTACCCCCATCCTCCCTGATTATCAGCTCCCATAGTCTCTGTACTTTTTCCTTTGAAGCATTCATAACAACTGTAATTAAAGAGTATTTGTGTAATTATTAGTTTAATGTCTGTCTCCCAGGGAGACTGTAAGCTCCATGAGGACGGGACCAGCAGAACATTGATAAAAGGGCAGCTGACGTGGGCTGGAGCAGCCTGGACCATCATCCTTGGAATACGAAGGGAAGGCTGACACTTGTGAGACACACTTTCTGGAGGCCTCATGGCCAAAGGCAACACTTTTGGCTTTAAGATTCCCAAAGGTTCAAATACATACCGACTAAATTTAAGTTGAAAAGCAACTTTTTTTTTTTTTTTTTTTTTGGTCTTTTTGCCATTTCTTGGGCTACTCCCGCAGCATATGGAGGTTCCCAGGCTAGGGGTCTAATCGGAGCTGTAGCCACTGGCCTACACCAGAGCCACAGTAACTCCAGATCCAAGGCGTGTCTGCAACCTACACCACAGCTCACGGCAACGCCAGATCCTTAACCCACTGAGCAAGGCCAGGGATCGAACCCACAACCTCATGGTTCCTAGTCATATTCGTTAACCACTGAGTCACGACAGGAACTCCGAAAAGCAACCTTTAAAAAAAAAGTCTCCTAAATCTTTATCGGGTGCAAAGCAGCCCCAAATAGGTACCAGCCATTCTGCTTAGGGAATGGTTAGGTCCCCCAAACAAGTATTCCCTTACAGTCTTTGGCCACACAACGGCCTTGGCAAAGGAAGCAGAGGGCCTGTTCCCTGCCTGAGCAGCTGCAGACCAACAATTTCTTTCTCAATTTTTCTGCTGCCATCCTTTCTAGGAACCCCAAAGCTCTGGATGTCTACCTCCTTGGTGTGAGCAGGGATGTCTCAACACATCACCATTCTAGGGAGGCCAAGTTTGAAGTTGGTTGGCCTGGATTTGGATACCAGCTCCAAGCCCTTGGATGGGTTACTAACTCCTCTGTCCTCCAGTTTCCCAACCTGCCAAATGGGAATAACAACGCAGCAGCTAGCACCTGTGAGGATGAAGCCAGGTGATACACATAGAGCACCTGCTCACACAAGCCTGGTCCAAATATATGATTGCTATTGTCGTCCCCATATCCAGTCCAATTCAAGATCTCTCTATTGTTTTGCACAAGTCTCCACCCCATCCAGATTTACTCTGCCCAGCCCCTCCTGCCTTACCTGTCTAGAGCCTGTTCTAAGCAATGACTCACTGCAAAACTCTGCAGCTCCCATCAATCACCTCCCTGTCTCTGCCGCTGAGTGTCATTCACGGGTTCCTTCTGCGAGAGAAATCTTTCTCATGTCCAGTACATTCGTTCAACAAGTATTTACTGAGGCCCCCACTAAGTGCCAGGCCCTGTTCTAGGCATGGGGGCTTAGCAATAAACGAAAACAGACCTGTTTTCAGGAACTATGAAGAGATCTAACCCATCAAGAGAGTTCAGTTCGAGCCTCTGGCCCTTCCTTAGGTCCCCGTTCTTCTCCCAGACCAGGCCTAAATCAACCACGCACAAGTACGAAGCGGGAAGAAGGCAATCTAGATCAAAGAATGAGCCGGGCGACTTGGGCCCACCCCAACGGCCAAACTGCTGCCCCGCTGAACTGGTAGACATTGCCAGAAACACCCAGTTTCCCCAAGTAGTCACACCGGCCACCCATCCTCCAGAAGTGTACATGTAACACACCTGGAAAACAAGTAACACACCTGGAAAAGAAGGCCTTCTTTTGCTTATCTCATGAAGGCAGGAGAAGCCCGTGTTTTCATGTTTCATTCTCTACATGGAAGGTTCCCCAGCAGGAATACAGGCAGCAGCCTTATGTTCAGAGCACTGGAAATGGACCCCGAAAGCCCGTGTTTGAGTGCTGGCTCTGCGGCTTACTGTGTAATCTCAAGCACGGAGTTTTTCTTATGCCTCAGTTTCTTTTAGACAACCTCCAAGGTCCTCTTTCGGCTTTGAGGTTGAAGGGCTGAGATCAACCACCATTAACATGACACTCAGCAGAGTCAAAAATTCCTTACTTCAACAAAATGAACCCCTGCCCTGGGATCTGGGGGTGAGGATGAGGCCTGATGAGGAGCTGTGGGCAGCATCCTGATATGTACTGACTCCTTTATTTATTTACCTCCTGTCCAACATCAAACTTGAGCTTTCCAAGCACAGCTCTGATCAAAATATCCCTGGGCCGCAAGGCAAACCTAAAATAGAAGGCATGTAAAGGCTCCGGTGGGCCCACTGGTCTCCCTTCCTCCAACTCCAAAACCATGCCAGACCTTGTCTCTAGACAGCAGGCCTAAAATAAGTCTCCCTGGTAGAAAGTTCGGGTTGGAATGGAAGTGGCCCAAGTACAGAAGCAATGGCCCACTGGCCACACGCCTCAAGACAAGCACTCACCCAACAATCAGCTCTGAGAAAAGCGAAACTCTGCTCCCACTTCAACTCACCACATCTCCCTCCAGGGGCACAGAGACAACCAAGAGAGCCTGGAGGAAAGAAAAATGTGACCCGAATGGCCAACTCCCCCTACCCAAAAGAAAGCAGCCCTACCCCCACTGCCCTTATGCAAGAAAGCTGGGTCCTGCAGGTTAGTGGAGCACTAGCGTGGCTAGAACTATAGGTGACCAATTAGAGGTCTTGTTGCCAGACTGGCAGGTGCTTGGCACAGGGTGACACGTGGTTTGAGGGCCAGCTGACAAAACCATCACCAAAGCTGTAGCTTTCTAGCAAAAATAACATTCACTTTAAAACAACTAAGAAAGGGACAACCATACTAAGTCTCAAAAAATCAAAACCAGACAGGCCCACGGCTTGGACCACAGACACTAAGAATTCGTTTTCTAAAAAATAATGACAATTAGAGGTGGTTTTCCACCCCTTCGCGACCTGGCCCAGCGGGTCCTTTGAAGACTCCCTGGTGAGGGCAAAACCCGGACTAAATAAGGCTCCAGATCCTCTAGTTTGCATAAATGAACTTTGACTGTTTTTACTTACACGTGTACAAAGGCAGGACTGAAAGATCCACTTCAAAATTGGCTGGGTGACCCCCAAAGTTCAAAGTCCTTCTAGGTACACCTGTGGGGGAATTTTGTGAATTTCCCAGGCGCCCACTGGAACTAGCTATGTCTGTCCCTTCCAAGTCTACACCGGCTGGGAGTTTCCACTTTGCACAGAAATAAAGGCGCTCTGGGTGCCCTTAGCAGTTAGGGTGCGGGCCCACAGCTTAAGGGTGGGTGGGCCCCGAGGATGGTCCTTCATTGGACCGCTCCGACGGGGAAGGACCAGCATCTCATAGTGACCCTGTGAAAATGCGCCCAGCCTCCGGCTACGCCTTGCCCGAACCATCGCAGAGCTCAGCGATACATTAACGATCATTTCAGGTTAGTTAAAATTCACGCAAGCACCGCCCTGGCCTCTTAAATCTTCCCAAACTACAGCTCAGACTGGAAGGAAGCAGTTGCAGCAACCATAAAAGTCATCTTAAAAGGCAAGTTTGGGGGAAAAAAAAAAAAGGGATACGCACTAGTTAGCAAGTCGGCGGTTGGGGGGCGGTGGCACGAGGGACCGATCTGTGGGCTCTGCAGGCCGGCAGGGGCGGTCCCGTCGATTCCCGAGTCCCGTGCCCACCTGGCAGCCTCGGGGCCCCTAATGTGACGCCGGCGATCACACCCCACAGCTCTGTCCAATTAGGAAAATGACCGCGAGGAGACGGAGAGAGTGGGCGACGAGGAAGGGGAACTGAGACTAAGGAGGCAAAGCAAAGGCCGGTGGGGACCCCGCCGGCCGGCGAACGCCTTCAACAGGTCCCCCGGTCCGGAGCGCGCAGCCCCCAGCGTGCAGCTGGCCCAGGGGCGTCCCCGACACCCCGGCGGCGCGCCCAACCCTCCCCCACCCGGCCAGCGGGGACGCGCAGCAACCCCACCCGCCGGGAGAATAAAGTTTGCGGGCAGCCGGCGGGGCGGGGCGGCGCGGCAAAGGGGTGAAACTTTGAGTCCCGGGCCGGCGGGCGGCGGGGGGGGGCGAGGCGCCGGGCGCCGGGACACCCACGTGCGGGCCCGCGAGCCGCGGCCGCCTCCGGGCCTCGCGCCCCGCCGCCGCCGCGCTTTCCTTTCATTTCAGCTTCTCTCTCTCCCTCTCTCTCTCTCTCTCTCTCTCCTTCGCGCGCTCTCCTCGCTCTCGCCCTCTTTCGCTCGCTCCCCCTCCCCCTCTCCTCCCCCCCACCCCGGACGCCATCTCTCCCTCTTTCCCCCGCTCTCCCTCTCTCCCTCCAGCTTTCCGGCATGAGGGAACGTGGAAGTGAAAGGAAAGACGACATGTTTGCAGCGCGGCGCGGGCCTGCGCGCGGCGTCCCCGGGGAGAGGCGGGGGGCGGGGCGGCCGCGGCCGCACGACCCACCCCCGCGCCCCCCGGGTCCCCCGCCCGCGCACGGCCCCCGGGGGCTGCGGAGCCCGTGGCCTGGGCCGCGCGGGACACTCACCCTGGGTCCGGGCGCGGCTTCTGCGCTGGGGCCCGAGACGGGCCGGGGCCGGGGGCTCCTTGGCTGCCCACCGCCCGGGCTGCTGCTGCGCGCCCGCCGCCGCCTCCACGCGCGCCCGCCGCCGGCTCCTGCCGCCCTCCCTCCGGCTCCTCTTTCTCTCTCTCTCCCCCCTCTCTCTCCCTCTCCTCTCTCTCTCTCTCCCTCTCTCTCCCGCTCGCTCGCTCTCCCTCCCTGGAAGAAGGGAATGAGGCAGGGCTGACGTGAAGGGATGCAAAACAGCTCCTCCTAACCCGGCTCGCGGAGGAAGAGAGACAGAAAAGCAGCCCTTTTATCTCTCTTTTGTGTTCTCACTTCCTTCCACCCCCCACCCCCTCCTGTCAGCCCAAGTTTTCTTTTCTCTTTCTACCGCAGAGAGGATTTTTCTTCCTTTCTTTCTCTTTCTTTCGGTTCAACTCTCCCACTCAAATTGAAAGCCTGGAGGGTTTTCTCTTTCCTTTTTTTTTTTTCTTCCCTCTTTTCTTCCTTCTTCCTCCTTTCTTATTTCTCTAAAAGGGTTTTGTTTGCTGTGGGAGTTTCGTTTGAAAATCAAGTCACGCCTTTTTTCCTCCTTTTCTTTCTCTCTCTCTCTTTTTTTTTTTTTCTCCTCTCAGCAGAAAAGGGGAACAAAGATTAACTGAAGCGGGGGAGCGTCAGAACCTCGCATGGAAATGGGGGGCCCGGGCCGGCACAAAAGAGCCGGGGGACCCCCCACCCCCACCCCGTGGGAAGCCTGGTGGGGGTGGGCGAACTGGGTGCTAGGTGCCGGCTCCAACCGAAGTGCGGGCGGGGGCCGCCGTGCCCGCCCCTCCCTAGCCAGAGGTGGAAGGCTGGGTGTGTTCTTTACTTATATATTTTTAAAGTAGGCAGATGGGCTTGGAACAAACATCCCCGCAGAGCACTGAACTGTAAAAAGCCTTTAAACAGCTGTTTGCAGAGCCCTGGACGTCCAGACTCGAGGGAGCGGTGCGGGCTGCGAGCGCCAGGGCCCGGGTGGGGCCGGGGCTCGGAGGAGCCGCTGGGATCGGCTCCTCGTGGGCTCTCCAATACCAGGGCCTGAGCCTCGGCCCCCAGGCGCACTGCTGGGGGGCGCCGAGGCGTGGCCGTTGGCAGCGCTGGGGTCGGGCTCCCTCTGCCTCCTTGCAGGGCCGCGGGGCTTGGCACAGCCTGGCCTCCCTCCTGGCTCCTGGGCTGGCCGGACCCTCGGCTTCCAACCTCCTGGAAGCCCGCCACTCCCAGCCGCTTCTTCACTCCAAGTCGTCGGACAGGGCTCGGCAGAGCCGCCAAGAAGGGCCAATTCTTCTTGGGGCGCCTGGGCGTGTTCCCAAGACCTGCTCTGCCTTCTGCTTCTGCAGAGAAATGGGGAGAAGACAGGGGAAAAGTTCCCAGAGCAAAGTTGGCCACATATCTCATTTTCCCAAGTAAGAATTGAGCACCTGCTGGATGCCTGGCCCTTGGACTTAGGCTGTGGCCAGGGCTTGGGGAGAAACGTGAGTCTTCGCGGGCCCCAAGAGTTTCCGCAGGAAACAATGCCAGAGAAGGCTGTAGCTCAGGACCAGGTCATCGAAAGGAAGGAAAAGCCTGGATCCTCTCCCCTCCCTTCTCTCTTCCTTCCCCTTCTCTTCCTTCCTCCCGGCTGCGTCTCCTTGGCTCCACCCCTTCTCATCAATTCCTCCCACACTTCCCTGCTCTCCCTGGCTTTTCACTGGAGGGTCCCTTCTCCCAGCGAAGAGCAGATGCTGAGCCCCATTGTCTCTCCCCCAGTGACTGCAGCCTCCCAGGGACAGGACCTGCCGCGCTTCACCCCTCCCCCCAGCCCGCCGGCCTCGGCCTTTAGAGACTGGAGCCCCAAGGCCACTGCCCCTCACCCTACCCTAAACCAGCTCCTGGTGTTGAGCGATGACTCCAGTCACTCAGAACATGATTTGTTTCTGACCGGGAGTGAGAAAACAGTAGCCTGGGACTTTGCTTTAGCAAGAAGGACACCACGGTTTTTGTGTCAGTGCACTGAGTACACAGAGCATCCCCTACTGTGCCCTCTTGATGGGGGTACACAAGAAGCCACATTTCTGTCTTATAGCCTGCTTCATGCACCTAAGCTGTAGCCTCCAAATAAAGCAAAACAGCTGGGATCGTCAAGCATTCATGTGACAAATACTGAGGACCTACTCTGCTTGCTTGTGTGCTGAGCTCTGAAGACCTAACCATAACACATATGGTCTTGACCTAGGCTTTGCAAACTGGCAGGGGAAGAAAAAGGAAGACAGGCCACCATAATGCCAAATGTTATATGTCAGGATGAGTCAAGAAAGCACTTAAAAGGGTACTGGGACTAGGGTGGTCAGGGATGGCTTCCTGGAGGAGGTTACATCTCGATGCCTTTGCCAGGCAAATGCAGGGGAAGGCACAGCCTGTCCAAAGGCCCCAGGGCAAGAGAACACATTTTTACAGATTCTTGGAGCTGCCGCAAGTGTTTGCTGCAGTGGAGAGTACAAGTCGGGGAGTGGGGACACTTAGGTCAGTGTCAAGGCACAAGTAGGGGAGGGGAGTGTGTCAGGGTATAATTGGGGGAGGGGGCTGGGTATCAATGAGATGTTCAAGTTTTAGCCTCTCCCACTTGCTAGACGTCATGAACCTGGGTGATAAGCAGCTGCAGGATGACTTAAACTCGGTGTCCTTTCTTATAAAATGGGGATAAGACCTGTGGTCAACATAAGGCCAGAGACAGTGTCTTATGTTGAAGGGCCCAGGTTTACTTGACGCATATCCCTGGGCAACTTGACTTCTCTAAATATAAGTTTTCTCATCTGTGAAGTGAGAATGAAAACATTTAACCTCACAGGGTTTTCTTTCAGGCTTAAATGAGCCTGTACCTAGCTCAGTGTCTGGGACACAAGCCTCAATATGTGGTAGCTTTTATTCATTGCTATAAATCAGGGAGTGACAGGGAAGTGTTCTTACAACATAGAAATGAGATTTATGTTCTGGGTTGAAACTAGAGTGACTCACCATGCCCCAAACATGATGAGCTGGCCGTGCAGGAAGCATTCCTTCAGAAGTGCCCTGGCTGGGATTGGGGAACTCCTACATCTGATGAAGATGGCAAGGGTATCATCTCAGGAACAGGACCCGACTGGGAAGACTGTGACTACGAAGGTCTGGCTTCATCAGTGAAGGTGTAGCCTGCCTGAGAACAAATAGAAATCAGTAGAGAGGGAGCCTCGTAAAATCCTGGAGGGCCCCTAGGAGCAGACCCTTGGTTGTATTTGCCCCCAATGGAGAGAAGAAGACAAGGAGGTACATGCTGGGGAGGAGAGAGGGAGAAAGAGACTTTTGGCCCCTCCAGAGCCCAAATTAAATCTCTCAAAACCTCTCAGTCCTTTCCTTCATTTCCTCATTCTTCAAGCAGTCTGCAGATGGACTGTACACCAGCAAATTGCTCCCCAAGTCCAGGGAGATGCCGGGGCTCCAGTCCTGCATTGTAAAGCTTTTACACTTGTTTCTTTATGACACAAGTTCGTTGTGAGAGAATTTGATAATTCTAGGGAAAACTGGAAAAGAACCCCTGCAGAGGAATTTCCGTTGTGGTAAAGCGGAATCAAATCCGACTAGTATCCATGAGGATGGGGGTTCCATCCCTGGCCTCACTCAGTGGGTTAAGGACCTAGAATTGTTGTGAGCTGTGGTGTAGGTCAAAGATGCAGCTCCAATTGGACCCCTAGCCTGGGAACTTCCATATGCCACTGGTGTGACACCCCCCCAAAAAAAGAACCCTGTAGAGATATTATATTTTGGTATATATCTCTGGACACTTCATGTCTACATGTAAATGCACATGGTAATAAAGCTATGCAAGGTAGGAGTTCCCATTGTGGCTCAGCAGGTTAAAGACCCAACATTGTCTCTGTGAGGATGCGGGTTCGATCCCTGGCCTGTTCAGCGGGTTAAGGATCTGGTGCTGCCACAAGCCATGGCATAGGTTGCAGATGTGGCCCAGATCTGGTGTTGCAGTGGCTGTGGTGTAGGCACTGGCAACCACTTTTACCCAGTAATGTGTCACAGATGTGTTTCCCTGTCTGAAAACATCCACATCATCATTCTTAACGAATTAAAGAATCATCATTCTTAACGAATTAAGAATGATGTGGTTGCACCCACATGTTCATTGCAGCACTATTCACAATAGCCAGGACATGGAAACAACCTAAATGTCCATCGACAGATGATTGGATTCGGAAGATGTGGTATATATACACAATGGAATACTACTCAGCCATAAAAAAGAATGACATAATGCCATTTGCAGCAACATGGATGGAACTAGAGAATCTCATCCTGAGTGAAATGAGCCAGAAAGACAAAGACAAATACCATATGATATCACTTATAACTGGAATCTAATATCCAGCACAAATGAACATCTCCTCAGAAAAGAAAATCATGGACTTGGAGAAGAGACTTGTGGCTGCCTGCTGGGAGGGGGAGGGAGTGGGAGGGATCGGAAGCTTGGGCTTATCAGACACAACTTAGAATAGATTTACAAGGAGATCCTGCTGAATAGCACTGTAATTGCAATGTATACATGTAAGGATAACCTGACCCCCTTGCTGTACAGTGGGAAAAAAAAATATTAAAAAAAAAAAAAAGAATGATGTGGTGTGCCTTTCTCTTGTTTAAACAAATTGCTGGATTTGTGGGATGTTTTCGGGTTTTTCACTTTAATGGACCTACTAGGAAAAACATACTGTACAGTCACCTTTGTGCCAGGTAAATGTCATATTCTGATTATCATTTTACAGCTGAGAAGACTGAGGCACAGAAAAGCATAAAACTTTCCCAAGGTAACAGCTATGGAGTCACTGAGCCAGACTTTGTAGCCAGGGCATCCAGCTGGGAGATCCTTTCAGCACCTCTGTTTTCTCTTTTTCTTTAGAGTGACTGTTCCCTCCTCACACCTCCCCATGATCTTTTTCTCTCCCAGATTACCTCCTTGTAAGAACCTGTTAACCGCTGAGCCACAAAGGGAACTCCCAGATGCTACTACCTTTTAGTCAAACTCCCTGACCTCCTCAAACTTGGGAAGGGGAAGCCTCCATATTCACACCAAAGAGAAAGAAATCAGCTGTTGTGCTGCAAAAGCAGTAAATGGAGCCCCTTCCACAACTGCTCCCTGCCCCTCCCCCAACTGGAATGGGAGGGAAGATTTGTTAGTATAAGGTTTTTGGTTTGAGGGGGGTGTTTTGTTTTGTTTTTCCTTTGTAGGGCCGCAGGTGTGGCATATGGAAGTGACCAGGCTATGGGTAGAAGCAGAGCTACAGCTGCCAGCCTACCCCACAGCCACAGCAACGCCAGATTCCAGCCACATCTGTGACCTACACCACAGCTCACAGCAGCACTGGATCATCGACCCACTGAGAGAGGCCTGGGGTCGAACCCGAAACCTCATGGATACTAGACAGATTCATTTCTGCTGCGCCAACGGGAACTCCTAATAATATGGGGTTTATTAATCCTGATGATTTCCCTGTGGGAGGATGCATTCATGTCACAGACCTTGCAGAATGTTCATATCCATCTCTGAAAATCTGAGGAATCTTGTAAGCCGGTGAAGGGATGAAACACAGCTCTTTAGTGTTTCAATTGACATGTTCACCAGAGTAACTGCTGGGCAATTGGCAGGTGATTATTAAAATCTCTTTCATTGCCGGAACCAAACAAGAAAAAATATATATCTGTGGTGGGAGTTCCCGTCATGGCGCAGCAGAAACGAATCCGACTAGGAACCGTGAGGTTTTGGGTTTGATCCCTCACCTCACTCAGTGGGTTAGGGATCTGGCATTGCTGTGGCTGTGGTGTAGGCTGGCAGCTGTAGCTCTGATTTGACCCCTAGCCTGGGAGCCTCCATATGCCGCAGGTGCAGCCCTAAAAAGTGATAGATAGATAGATAGACAGACAGACAGACAGACAGATATCAGTGGCTTTGCAATATTCAGTATTTGATTTTGAATGTCCAACCTCCCCACTGAAATCCAGCCAATGGAAAGTGCAGGACCCCAGGGCAGAACTGAAAGCTGTACAGAGCAGAGGTGGACCTAGGGCTCCTGAACGCATGGGCTTGTGGGAAATGGCAGGGGAACCCAAAACTGGAGAGTCCTAAGAACTAAGTCAATGAACAGAATCCCACAGAAGATGTATTGGGCAACACCTCAAAATCCTCAGAAGTATATTAACATTTTGGGAATACTCAGGGTTTGCAGGGAAAACCCAAAGAAAGCAAAAGCCCTGCCTGAACACACGTACATGACATTTGCCCATTGTTTTTCAAGGAATAATGACAGAGTCCACTACCTCTGATCTCCCTTGTAACCAGCGGTACATATTTGCATGGCTTTAACCCATCATGATTTGGACCAATAAATTAACTGGCCTTATTTTCATAAATATAAGAATAAAAATAGGGAGTTCCTATTGTGGCTCAGCAGGTTAAGAACCTAACACAGTCTCCACGAGGATTCAGGCTCGATCCCTGGCCTCGCTCAGCAGGTTAAGGATCTTGTGTTGCCGTGAGCTGTGGTATAGCTTGCAGATACGGCTCGCATGTGGCATTGCTGTGGGCTGTGGCATGGGCTGTCTGCTGCAGCTCTGGTTCAACCCTTAGCCTGGGAACTTCCATATGCAGTGGGTGTGACCCTAAAAAGAGAAAAAAAAAGCTAAAAGAAACATGGGCCACCCACCATAAACAGGAAACTGTTAGCTTCACTAAACAGTTAAAAACAAATACGTAAAAGCCACGATTATGACATGTATTGCTACAAGAGTGCTAATTGGTCAAAGCCTGGAAAATAATTTGATACTGTTAAGTCAAAAGAAATCTGAAAGCTTATTGTTTTCTTTCTTTCTCCCTTCCTTCCTTCCTTCCTTTCTTCCATCTCTCTTTCTTTCTTTCTTTCTTTCTTTCTTTCTTTCTTTCTTTTTCTTTCTTTTTTTGCTTATTAGGGCCACACACACAGCATGTGGAGGTTCCCAGGCTAAGGGTTGAATCAGAGTTGCAGTAGACAGCCTATGCCACAGCGACAGCAATGCCACATGCGAGCCATATCTGCAAGCTACACCACAGCTCACGGCAATGCCAGATCTTTAACCCACCAAGCGAGGACAGGGATTGAACCTGAATGCTCATGGATCCTAGTTGGGTTTGTAAACTGCTGAGCCACAATCGGAACCCCCGAAAGCTTATTCTTTTGATTAGTAACTTAGTTCTAGAAATCTATTTGACGGGCAGTACTTAGTAATTAGTGTCCACACTAATGTAGTGTGAGCAAAGGTGTGTGTTAAGGATGTTTATCAAAATGCTATTTGTGTTGGCAAGAATTACAACCAAAAACAAAAAAAAAAAAGAAAGAAAAAAGAAAAGGGAGTTCCCGTCGTGGCGCAGTGGTTAACGAATCCGACTAGAAACCATGAGGTTGCAGGTTCGGTCCCTGCCCTTGCTCAGTGGGTTAACGATCCGGCGTTGCCGTGAGCTGTGGTGTAGGTTGCAGACGCGGCTCGGATCCCGCATTGCTGTGGCTCTGGTGTAGGCCGGTGGCTACAGCTCCGATTAGACCCCTAGCCTGGGAACCTCCATATGCCGCGGGAGCGGCCCAAGAAATAGCAAAAAGACAAAAAAAAAAAAGAAAAAAGAAAGAAAAGGACAGAAGGAGAAAGGGAAATAACTTCAAAATAACCCCAAGTATTCAACAGTGTGGAAATGTTTAAAGAAGTTATGGCATGCATGTTTGAAGTAATATTATATAACCATTAAAAACCATGTTTTTGAAGAATATTTAATGACCTGGAAAATGTGATATAGTGAGCAAGATACGAAATTGCATATGCAATTATATTTTTGCCAAATTTTGTATATACAGATATATTCATCCCAAAAAACACACACATAGGAGTTCCCTTGTGTGTCACTGAGTGGCACTGGGGTCATTGCTGTGGCACAGTTGCAATCCCTGGTCCAGGAACTTCCACATGCCATGGGTGCAACCAAAAACAACCCCCTCCCCCCAAAAAAGAAAACATACAAAATACTTGGAAGGAAATACAAAGGAGTTAAAAAGTTATTTGTTTTTGTTGGACTTACAGGTGATTTTTATTTTCTTCCTTGTCTCAGTACATTTGCGATGTCTGTAATGATTATATTATTTTTAAACAATAACCTATATATTTAGAGGCTTCTCATTCCCTCCACTGTCGATGGTGAAAAGACCCAGGCCAGACCTTCAAGGCGCTTCCAGTCTGCAGGAGAAACAGCCAAGCAAACAGGAAGTTACACTGCAGAATGCAGTTATTTCTCCTCCCCTGGAAATGTCTGAAGACCTAGAAAGAAAGAGGAACCAGCATCTTGGTTGCTGCTGATTTGGGCTCTGGGTTGAATAGACTATCTATTGTGAAAGTGTATTGTGCAAAAAGAGAATGGGGCTTTTTGTGAAGGGAGATAGAGAGGGTTTGGGGTGGGAATGGGAGGATGGGGGAGGAGGAAGCAGGCCTGGAAGCAGTGCTTGGACTATGGAAAGAGCTGCTCTGAAGGTCCCCCCAAGTTCTCCCCAGCCTGTGCCTGGGTTGCAGTGTCCAGGGCCAGAGGCGTGCCTAGCTCTGCATTCATAACAGGGAGTCAGTAAATGTTTAGTCAGTGTTTGTTGTCCATAGGAGCAGATGAATGATTGAGCATGTAATGTCAGGGATCACTCTGGTGAATTTCCTTTAAGGCATTAATTAAACATGTTGTCTGAAGAAGAAAGACTCCATTGTGAAACCAGTATGATGAGCCAGACGGGAGGGGAATTTAAAGCCTTTTCCACCCAGACAGCAAGGTGTGTGTGTATGTGTGTGTGCATGCACACACACGTGTGTTGACGTGTCTGCTTTGGCATCAGGAGGGACCTGGGTTCAAGTTTGAATGTGGCATTGACATAGTCTCTTGGCTATGGTGACTTGGAAGCCGTGTGACCTTGGCCAGACTCAGTTTCTGAATATGAAACTAGAAAATGGGCTTAGGGAGACCTATGTCTGGGGAGATCAAATAAGATAAGGCAGGTAGGATAATGCTGTATAGACAGCAAAGCACTGTGCAAACATAATGGCCTATTAATGTCACTATTATTACCTGTAAACCCTTGAGGCATCACCAGCTTAGCCTGGTGTGGAGGATGGGAGGGTGCCAGGGGAGATGAGTTTGCTTTGTTGACTCTATACACAGGAACTCTCTTTTGCTCCTTTTTTTTTTTTTTTTTTTTTTGTCTTTTTGCCTTTTCTAGGGCCACTCCCACTGCATATGGAGATTCCCAGGCTAGGGTTCTAATCAGAGCTGTAGCCTCCAGCCTACACCAGAGCTCACAGCAACGCCAGATCCTTAACCCACTGAGCAAGGCCAGGGACCCTACCCACAATCTCATGGTTCCTAGTCGGATTCGTTAACCGCTGCGCCACGAAGGGAACTCCTCTTTTGCTCCTTTATTTTGGTCCTTTTGCCTTTATTTTTGACGTCATCAACAAACATAGATTGAGAACCCACAGTATGCCAGCCACTCTTAAAGATCTTCTGGGTAACCAAAGGTGACAGAGGTAAGACTAGCAATGACACCCAGAGGAGCAGAAGAGGGCTGCCTAGCTCTTCTATTTGGGAAAGCTTAGAAGAGGTGATGTTTACACTGAGTTTGGAAAGTAAAGTGGGAACCTGCTTAGCAAGTCAAGGGGAACAGGGCTGTGAACAGAGAACAGACTTTAGGAAGTTATTAGCCTCCCCAGGGCCTCTTTCCTGCTCTGAAGAATCCTGCCTCACCTGCTGAATGAGACAATACTTGTAAAGTGCCTAGCACAGTGCCTGGCCTTTATTGGATTCTGAAAAAGAGCCAGTTCTTTGTCCCCTCTGTGTCAAAATCACTTCCTCTTTGAAGCGTGCTTCCTGTTCACATTTTGTTCTTTTCCCCAGTTCCTGAAGATATACTGACTTTTGGCTTGGGCTGTAACTTACTCAGCCTATTTTCCAGGATCCAAAACAATGTGAAAAAATGGCTCACAATTTCTTCCGCAGATAAAAAAATCCCAATAAATTGGAAATACAGATGACATATGGATTACATACTTTGTTCACAATATGCTAAAACTAGAAATTAATGTTAGAAATTGACTATTTAGAAATTCCTATGATGGCTCAGTGGAAACGAATCTGACTGGTATCCGTGAGGCTGCAGGTCCCATCCCTGGCCTCACTCTGTGGGTTAAGGATCTGGCATTTCCACGAGCTGTGGTGTAGCTTGCAGACATGCCTTGGATCTGACATTGCTGTGGCTTTGGTGAAGGCAGGTGGCTACAGCTCCGATTCAGCCCCTAATCTGGGAACCTCCCTATGCTGTGGGTGTGGGCCTAAAAAAGAAAAAAAAAAAAAAAATGATTGTTTGAAATTCTCCAAAATAGCTTTTGAATAAAGGAGGTAATCAGGAATTAAGATTCCTGTGGGTTAAGGATCTGGCGTTGCTGTGAGCTCTGGTGTAGGCTGGAGGCTACAGCTCTGATTAGAACCCTAGCCTGGGAATCTCCATATCTTAATTTAGGAAAAGAAAAAAAAAAAAAAAAACACAAATAAGAATGACATCTAGGAGTTCCCATCGTGGCTTAGCAGTTAGCAAACCTAACTAACATCCATGAGGACCTAGGTTCGATCCCTAGCCTTGCTCAGTGGGTTAAGGATCTAGCGTTGCTGTGAGCTGTAGTGTAGGTCACAGACTCTGCTCAGATCCTGTGTTGCTGTGGCTGTGATGTAGGCTGGTGGCTACAACTCTGACTGAAACTCCATATGCCCCGGGTGCAGCCCTAAAAGACAAAAAGACAAAAAGACAAAAAAAAAAAAAAAAAGAACAGCATCTAGGAAAACTAACAGTATGTATGAAAAGCTTTACTCAAAATTTTATTTAGTTTTTAAAAAATGATTTTTTTTGTCTGTTTTTTTTAGGGCCACACCCTGGCCATATGGAGTTTTCAGGCTAGGGGTTGAATTGGAACTGCAGCTAGCCTATGCCACAGCCAGCAGCACCAGATCCAAGCTGCGTCTTCAACCTACACCACAGCACACAGCAAGGCCAGATCCTTAACCCACTGAGTGACACCAGAGATCAAACATCCATCCTCACAGATACTAGTCAGATTTGTTATGGAGCCATCACAGGAATGCCTAAACCTATACAAATTGAAACAAACAAAATATTCTTTAAACAATTTAGAAATAATCAAAACCAAAATCCTAAATAAGGGTGAGGAAGGGAGAGATCAGGAAAAAAGCAGGAAAAAAAATTAGAAAATAGAAAAATAGTCGAATTAATACATATGTCCTTGAGCTGGTTCTTTTTTTTTTTTTTGGTTTTTAGGGTCACACTCGTGGCATGTGGAGGTTCCCAGGCTAGGGGGCTAATTGGAGCTACAGCTGCCAGCCTATGCCACAGCAACAGCAACACCGGATCCTTAACCCACTGAGCAAGGCCAGGGATTGAACTCACAACCTCATGGTTCCTAGTCAGATTCGTTTCCACTAAGCCACGACAGGAATTCTGAGTTGGTTCTTTTTGTAAAAAGACGATCTAAAGAATACAATGGACAAAGGTAATGAAGTTAAAAAAGCAGAAACAAAAAGGTGGAAATGGTGGAAATGACAACAAAAATAGACTTAATTTTTGGGGGGTGGTGGTTTAGGGCTTCACTCAATGGCATATGGAGGTTCCCAGGCTAGGGGTTGAATCGGAGCTGCAGTTGCCAGCCTACGCCACAGCCACAGCCACATGGGACCTGAGCCTCGTCTTTGACCTACACGACAGCTCATAGCAATGCCAGATCCTTAATCCACTGAATGAGGCCAGGGGTCGAACCCGCTTCCTCACGGATGCTAGTCAGGTTTGTTTCTGCTGAGCCACGACAGGAACTCCCCAAAAAGAGACTTAAAAATATAAAAGGGGATTATGTGAAATTGCTGACAAATTTGAAAACTTCAGAGATAATTTGCTGGAAACAAATACAGAAGTTTCTCTAAATGGCAGAATCAAAAGTAGAAAATCTAAACCACCTCCTTCAGTTTCTGCTTAAAAGGAGCCCGGACAGAGCACTCGCTTCCCCTGACCAGCTTTCAGAAGCTCCACTTTTTTTTTTTCTCAGCAGCACTTCGCACCATCTGATGTGACATATGCCTAATTGCTTACTGGTTTCCCTTCTTCTTTCCCCATCAGAATACCAGCTTCCTGAGAAGAGAGAACTTTGTTTTGTTTTTGTAATTAAACTTTTTCTTTCGAGATAATTGTGTTTTCTTAATTAAGTGCTTTATTTTGAGATAATTGTAAGAAAGTGTTTTGCTTGCTGCTTTATTCCTACTGCACAGAACTGAGTCTGGTGCATAGCAGGCACTTGGAATAAATACTAGTTTAATCAATAAGTGAATTAAGGAGGAATTTAAGACAGATAGCAAGAATGTTGTTCCCCAAAGTTCTGAGTCTAGATGGTTTTACTGGGGAAAGGAGTGTGTCTCCTAATGTTTTGAGGCTTGGGTAACCCCATGTTTTATAAATTAATCCAGAATATAGCATTTTTGGAGTTCCCATTGTGGCTCAGTGGTAATGAACCTGACTAGTTCCGTAAGAACATGGGTTTGATCCCTGGCCTCACTCAGTGGTTTAAGGATCTGGTGTTGCCCTGAACTGTGGTGTATGTAGGTCACAGATACGGCTCGGATCCTGCGTTCCTGTGGCTGTGGCATAGGCTGGCAGCTGTAGCTCCAATTTGACTCCTAGCCTGGGAACTTTCATATGTCGTGGGTGTGGCCCTAAAAAGCCAAAAAAAGAAAAAAAAAATAGGGATGGCTCAGAATGAGACAATGATGTACATATTGGAGTTCCAGTTGTGGCTCAGCAGAAACGAACCTGACTAGTATCCATGAGGACGTGGGTTTAATCCATGGCCCTGCCCAGTGGGTTAAGGATCCATGCTGTTGTGAGTTGTGGTGTAGTTTACAGACACAACTCAGATCTGGCATTCCTATGGCTGTGGTGTAGGCCCCAGGGGCAGCTCTGATTTGACCCCTGGCCTGAAAACTTCCATATGATGCACGTATGGCTGTAAAGAGAAAAAAAATTTATTTTGGCCTAACTACCTGGCAATTTTGATTAAAAAATTGTGTCCTTCCCTCACAGAATACAACAAATAAATCGTATCTGGACTGAGTAATCCCAATAATAATAAAGATCAAACATAAAAACGTTGTAAGGAAAAGAAAATAGATATTTCCAAACACCTGGAGAAGAAATGACTTCCTAACCTTAGAACCAATGGAAGAAATCAAGGAAAAAGAAAACATTTTCATTATGTAAATAGGTCAAACTAAGAAAACAAAAATTATCTCCAAGATCTATTGTTAAGTGAAGAAGGCAAGTTGTGGTTAGTATAATATTCACAATAAAGGAGAAAAATGTACACAAAAGAAATATGAATATACATTCATATTTTATGAATATATTAGGTGTGTAAATACCTAGAAAGCAGTCAGGAGGGATATACATAAACTGATAAGAGTTGGAGTGGGTTAAGGGAACATTCGCTTTATTCGAACTGTATGAATTTTATTTTATTTTATTTTTATTTTTTTGCTTTTTAGGGCCACACCCGTGGCATATGGAGGTTCCCAGGCTAGGGGTCAAATCAGAGCTGCAGCTGCCGGCCTACACCACAGCCACAGAAACTCGGAATCCGTGCCGTGTCTGTGTCCTACACCACAGCTCATGGCAACGCCGGATCCTTAACCCACTGAGTGAGGCCAGGGATCGAACACGCAGCCTCATGGATACCAGTTGGATTCATTTCCGCTGTGCCATGACGGGAACTCCTGAACTGTATGAGTTTTAATTTCATACAACAAGAATATACTCATGTATCAAGTGTGCAATTTTAAAAGAAAAAGTGGCAACCCCCCAAAAAAAACTGCATTAAACATTTTTAAAGCCTTTAAAAAATATATATATATAAAAAATATATATAAAGAGCTTGTGTAAGTGACTTTTATAAACTATATAATCCCAATAGATAAATGGTTAAAAGATACCATGTGGCCGGTCACCAAAGAGAAAACACCAGAGACCAGCCTAGAAGATGATGTTCGCACGCACAATCACTTAAATAAATCCATAGTGAAAGCTGGCCTTGAGCAGTAGGCATTCTCTTCTGGGCCCCAGGACCAGCTTAGTCTTGGGAAACTGACCCCTGGGGACTGGGACTTTCAACTTGGGGCAACTGGCTGCAGAGGGGGGCACGGGGGGGCAGTGGCAGAAGGGGGCCCTGCTCAAATCCTCCTAACAGAGGCTTTGCTAGTGTTGGCTTCCCAGGCTTCTTGCTTTGCCTCCCTGCCTTTTCTGCAGTGGGGGAGGGAGGAAGAGAGGCTCGGAGAGCTGGCGGATGGCCCCGCCTCCAGATAAAATGAGGGGTTTTTGTTTGTTTTTTGTTTTGTTTTGTTTTGTTTGCTTTTTGGGGCTGCACCCTCAGCATATGGAAATTCCCAGGCTAGGGGTCGAATCAGAGCCACAGCCATAGCTATGAGGGATCTGAGCCTCGTCTGTGACCTATACTACAGCTCAGGGCAAGGCCGGATCCCTAACCCACTGAGCCAGGCCAGGGATCGAACCCGCAGCCTCGTGGATACTGTGGGACTTCTCTTTTGCTGTCTAGACCCCCAGCATTTGTTGAGCTGCACGAATCTACACTTGGGTGTGTGCCTGCAGATGGCTCGCCTCTCACTTTCTGAATCTGGACCACCTGGGTTGAAATCCCAGCCCTACCTGCTACCTACTTGATGTTGGGAAAATAATCAAACTAATTTTTTACTTTTCTTTTTTTTCTTTTTTCTTTTTTTTCCATATGTGCTTTCTTTTTTTATTTTTAATTTAATTTATTTTATTTATTTATTTATTTATTATTTTTTTTTGCTATTTCTTGGGCCACTCCCACGGCATATGGAAGTTCCCAGGCTAAGGGTCAAATCGGAGCTGTAGCCACCAGCCTACGCCACAGCCACAGCAATGCGGGATCTGAGCCGCATCTGCGACCTACACCACAGCTCACGGCAACGCCAGATCGTCAACCACTGAGCAAGGCCAGGGATCGAACCCACAACCTCATGGTTCCTAGTTGGATTTGTTAACCACTGCGCCACGACGGGAACTCCCTACTTTTCTAAATTGAGGACAAGAACAGAGCCCCCATGCAAGGGCTCTGAAGAGGGTTTAAGGAGAGAGTGAAGCACTCAGTGTGGAGTCAGGCACATACAGGCCTAGCACACCATAGCCGGTGCCTCATTCTCTAAAGGCCTGAATCTCACCAGCACCACATCCTTCATGGATTTGAACCTGTGTGCCTCTGGCTGCTGGCCATCTTCACTTGCATGTTCTCTTTACCTGTCATGTCCAAAACAGACAAGTCTCCAAGCCAAACCTGTCCCCACCCTGGGCTCCTGTCAATGGCATCCAGGGCCAACCAGAAACCTGGCACTCTCTCTCTTTCACCTCCAATGCCCATCAATGCCCAGGGTGTATTGATTCCACCACGGAAATACTTCTGAGGTAGTCATCGCCCTATTCCCACAGGCCCCATCCAGCTGCCAGTATCTACCTCCCGGTAACAGTCTTCTAACTACTCGTTCTGCATCCACTCTGGACCCCTCTGATTTATTCTTATGCAAATACCCTTTTTAATGGCTTCCCGTTGGCCTCAAGATAAATCGAAATAGGAGTTCCCATCGTGGCTCAGATTCTCGGAAATGAATCTGACTAGCATCCGTGAGGACCCAGGTTGCATTCCTGGCCTCGATCAGTGGGTTAAGGATCTGGCATTGTCGTGAGCTGCTGTGTAGGTTGCAGATGCAGCTCGGATCCCGCATTGCTGTGGCTGTGGTGTAGGCCATCAGCTATAGCTCTGATTTGATCCCTAGCCTGGGAATCTCCATATGCCCCTAAAAAGACCAAAAAAAAAAAAAAGATAAATCAAAATAAATAGCAAAAGTTATTGATCAACCATAGTCCTCCATCGTATTTGTGGGGATTGGTTCCAGGACCCCTTCAGATACCAAAATTCAGGAATGCTCAAGTCTTATATAAAATGACACAGTTTTTGCCATTAACCTAAGCACATCCTCCTATGTACTTTTATTTTTATTTTTTTAGGGCTGCACCATGGCATATGGAAGTTCCCAGTGTAGGGGTCAAATTGGAGCTGTAACTGCTGGCCTGCACCACAGCAACAGCAATGCCAGATCCAAGCTGTGTCTGAGACCTATTCCACAGCTCATGGCAACACCGGATCCTTAACCAGTTGAGCAAGACCAGGGATTGCACATGCATCCTCATGGATATTAGTTGAGTTCATTAACCACTGAGCCATGATGGGAACTCCTATTTTAATTTTTTTTATAGCCACACCCATGGCATATGGAAGTTTCATGTACAAGGATTTAATCGGAGCCACAGCTGTGTCCTAAGCCACAATTGTGGCAAGGCTGGATCCTTTAAGCCACTGTGCTGGGCTGGGGATTGAACCTGCACCTCTGCAGCAACCCACTATGCCATAGTAGGAATTCCAGACTTGTGTTTTAGACAACCAGGTTCTATGGCCCAGTTTCCAATGAGGGCGAGAAGCACAGGGAAAAGGAGAGAAAAGTATAGATATAAAATCCACTGGCTTCAGGGAAACAGGAGCAGCGCATGTGCCTGTCAGAGAACTGACTTCGCAGAACAAGAAGCGTGCACCAGGCCTAGGCTTAGCATGGTTGCTGTTCCCATACAGGGATCTTACAGGGGAAATGCTGAGTGCAGAAGAAAGATGGGTTTGGATGCATCCCAAGGATTTCCCTGATGGCCTAGCAGGTTAAGGATCCCGTGTTGTGGCTGCAGCATCTTGGGTTGCTACTATGATGTGGGTTTGATCCGTGGCCCAGGAACTTCCACATGCTGCAGGCACACTGGAGGCGGGGGTGGGTGGGGAGATAATGCATCTCCAGTCTGTGATAAATAGGGGAAGCCTGGCAGCTTTCTGCTTTCTTCCCTCCTGCAGGCCCGGGTACCCTCTGCAGACCTCTCAGCCAATGCTACTTCTTCCCCAGGTGCAGTGGAACCATCTCCTGCCTCTCCTCTCCCTCCTTGGTTTCCATCTGTGGCTCCACAATGACCTGAATCATGGTAGAGTTGCAGACTCACATCTTCCTTATACACCTGTAAAAAGAAGATGTACAAATGTTCTCCTTGATACACTTCTATCAAGAAAAAAGAAAACCAGGAGTTCCCATTGTGGCGCAGTGGAAACAAATCTGACTGGTATCCATGAGGATGCAGGTTCAATTCCTGGCCTTGCTTAGTGGGGCGGTGATCCAGTATTGCCCTAAGCTGTGGTATAGGTCACAGACAGGGATCCTGCATTGCTGTGGCTATGCTGGGCCAGCAGGTGCGTCTCCGGTTGGACACCTAGCCTAGGAACTTCCATATGCCTCTAGTGCAGCCCTAAAAAGAAAAAAAAAAAAAAAAAAAAGAAAGAAAATCATAATATGTGAAGGGAAATTCAGCATAACAGAAAGCCTTGCTGTCAACCTTCTGAGCCCTTGGAAATACTCAGAAGCCCCCTTCGGATCCCCACTGGAGCCTCCATCTGCTAGCTTATTCTCATTAATTAAACTCACTTTTTCTCAAGCATCAGCACTTGTAAAAAATGAAGACTAGTTTCCAGATCCAAAATATTTTTTTATTTATCACCCACGGTTGTAAGTTTTGCTTTCTATTTTTCATTGCAAATATCCAAGCATTTCCACTATGTTACAGATAAAATGAAATTTTTTAGACTAGACTGGGAATTTTACAATTAAAAGTGTCCTGGAATTCCTGCTGTAGCACAGTGGGTTAAGAATCCAACTTCAGGAGTTCCCGTCACGGCGTCACGGTGCAGTGGAATCGAATCTGACTAGGAACCACGAGGTTGTGGGTTAGATCCCTGGCCTTGCTCAGTGGGTTAAGCATCTGACGTTGCCGTGAGTTGTGGTGTAGGTCGCAGACACAGCTCAGATCTGGCATTGCTGTGGCTGTAGTGTAGGCCGGTGGCAACAGCTCCAACTAGACCCCTAGCCTGGGAACCTCCATATGCCATGGGGTATGGCCCTAAAGCACAAAAAAGACCGAAAAAAAAAAAAAAAAAAAGAAAGAAAAAAAAAATCCAACTTCAGAAGTTCCCATTGTGGTTCAGCGGCAACCAACCCGACTAGCATCCATGAGGACGCAGGTTCCTTCCCTGGCCTTGCTCAGTGGATTAAGGATCCAGCATTGCTGTGAGCTTCGTTGTAGTTCGAAGACGTGGCTTGGATCCTGTGTTGCTGTGGCTGTGGTGTAGACCAGCAGCTGCAGCTCCAATTCCACCCCTAGCCTGGGAACTTCCATATGTCCCACGGATGGCCCTAAAAAGACAAAAAATAAAAATAAAAAATAAATAGAATTGGACCGCAGTGGTTGCTCAAAGGCGTTGGTTTGATCCCTGGCCCCTCGCAGTGGCTTAAAGATCTGGTGTTGCCGCAGCTGCGGCTTAGATTCAATCCCTGGCCCAGGAACTTCTATGCCATGGGTGTGGCCATAAAATTAAGAGGGGAAAAGAAAGTTCCCTCTCCTCTCTATCACATGGGTGAAAATGTAATGAGTTCAAAACTGTCTTACAGATGAACTTTTGGAGCATAACCTGTCTGGAAATTCTTAAGCACATCTCTGTAACCATGTAGTTGTGTTTGTGAATTTGTTCACCCCAAGTGGACTTTTGCCTTTCTTTCTTCTCTTCCTTCCTTCTTTCCTTCCTTCCAATGCATCCTAATAAGGCTTTGCACGCAACTCTAAGTCCATGCTATTGGTGGGTGTTGACCCCACCCCCAAGAGCCCAGCCAATGAACGCATCACATTTCCCTGTGTCGGTGCTGAGTCAAGTCAGGCCCACTAGAAGCAATGAAACTCAATTCATTTTTGGATTCACTGGATTACCTTTCCCTGAGAGGATGTAAATTTTGTGGTGACAGGAAAGAAAAGCCAACATGGAGGAGAGCAGAGGTGAGAAGCCAGACTTGGATTCAGTCATCCTTTTATCCTCTGATCAAGCTGCACCTGAAGCTGCATCAACCCTGGGGTTTTAGCTCTGTGGGTCAATAAGTACACTTTACTTAAATCAGTTTGGGTTGGGTTTTCTGTTACTTGGTAACCCAAAGAGCTCTGTCTCTCACATCCATCAATTTCTGCGTTAGCGAGCCCACGGCAGACTCATGGATCCTGCACTGTTGATTCAAATACCCCACTCTTCTTGCGTTCTCTCTCTTTGGAGGATAAGCACAGCACACACGTCTTGGTGAAAGAAAAGAAACTGTTTCTAAACAGTGTGAGCTCCAGTCTTTTCTGTACCTCCAAATAGGCAAGTCACATATGTTCCTAGGCCTCCGGCAGACACTCTAGCCAATATCTGGCATCTGTCCTGAAACCCAGAGCGGTTCTCCTGAAGGGAAAGGCAGCCAGCCTCCAGCAGAAACAAGGTGACAGGGAATGCAGGGAGCTCAGAGATGGCCAAACTGATCAGACTGACCTCTCTTGGCCCATCTTTGGAGGCAGAGGGATTTCCTGCCATATTTGGAAGAACAGTAAACTTGGTAGGCAATGCAGGCAAGGGCTCAGGCAAATTTGCTTTTACTACACACAAGCTGTGTGCCAGTAGTAAGTTACTGAGCCCTCTGCACCTCAGTTATCGCATCTGTAAAATGGGATAAACTTTGGGGGACAAACTTTGGGGGACTGAATGACATAATGGATAAAGCACAATGCCTGGAGGAAACATCCAACATATGGGAAAAAATAATTGTTATCATTAGATATCACCAAACCTGGTCTGACCTATTCGCATGCTAAGTTGTTCTGGAAACTGGAAGAATTCTCAAGGCAGAGATGGTAAAAGCTGGCTACAGTTCGATTACCCCTCAGTAGGAACTATGGGGGGAACATGGACTTTAGTTTAAGGTAGATTAGGCTCAAGTCTAGCTAGCTCACTTACAAGTCATGTGACCTTGAACAAGCCTTGAGGGCCCTTTCTGAGCCTCTTCTGCCTCCTCTGTCAAATGGGCAAATGGAAACCTACTTCTGAGACTTGCAGTGAGGATGCCCTGAGCATCTGGTTGGCACATTGTTCAAAGCTCACTAAGCGGTAGGTGCACCCCAGGTGTGTCCATGGGCAGGCTATGCAAGTGACAGTCCTTAATTATGTCAGCGGAGGAATGAGGCTGCTCTTATCTTTATTTAAGCAGCATTCATTATTCTCTAGACAAGGGATGTAATTAATGGTGAGAGGAGGGAAAGAGAAGAAAAAAAAAAAAAAGAAGGAGAAAACAGCATGTGCTGGGGAGGAAGAGCTTTGTGGAGAGAAGTTTTCTTGAGATCTTCATGCAGACTGCGGCTGCCTGTGAGCTGGTGGCATGAGCGCTGGCCTAGGTTTCAGAAGAGCTGGGTTCTAGCCAGTGCCTCTCCTTCTGGTTACTTTAGTCCTAGCTGAGGCACCTTCCTTAACTGTGTGACCATGAGCTTCTCCGAGCTTCATGTCCTCTCTATAAAATGGGACTTTGAACACTGGTCTCTTTCACAGGATGCATGTGGGTATGAAATATGGAACGTGGAAAATCTTTAAACACTCCAGAATCTGGGGCATTCCTGTCGTGGTGCAGTGGAAATGAATCCGACTAGGAACCATGAAGTTGCGAGTTTGATCCCTGGCCTCGCTCAGTGGGTTAATGATCTGGAGTTGCTGTGGCTGGGGAGCAGGCTGGCAGCTGTAGCTCTGATTGGACCCTTAGCCTGGGAACCTCCATATGCCACGGGTGTGGCCCTAAAAAGGACAAAAAGACAAAAAACAAAACTCTTATTGTCCCAGGTGAACTTAATGTTTCAGGATTAGGTTCCTGCCATTTTCCGGTGTATATTACATATTCATAACACACTTTTCTTTCTTTCTCCCTTTCTTCCTTTTTCTCTTTCTTTCAATCTTTCTGTCTGTCTTTCTTTCTATCCGTCTGTCTGTCTCTTTCTTTGTCTCTCTTTTTTCGAGCCACACCTATGGAAGTTTCTTCAGGGCAAGGGGTTGAATCAGAGCTGCAACTGCCAGTTTACACCACAGCCATTCCATATCTGAGCGGCAGCTGCAACCTACACCATAGCTTATGGCAACCTTAACCCACTGAGGGAGGCCAGGGATCGAACCATATCCTTATGGATACTAGTCAGGTTCTTAACCCGCTGAGCCACAGTAGAAACTCCTTTTTTTTCTTCTTCTTTTTTGGCTATGCTCACGGCATGTCAAAGTTCCCAGGCCAGGGATTGAACCTGAGCCACAGCAACCCAAACCATTGCCATGACAATGCCAGATCCTTAACCTGCTGTGTCATAGGAGAATTCCACAACAGGAAGTCCTTAATACACTTTTCTATGTCTGTTTCATGCCCTGGAGGATGGACATGATGGGGATGTGGGTGGGGCAGCAACAAGGAATTTGGCACAGGCTGGGCTCCTGGATGAAGGAGGTGGTTGGGGTGGGGATGGTAAATGTGGCAGGAGCCAAGGGGGTGGGAAGGAGGCAGGCTAATCCATTTAGGTGTCAGATAGACCTGAATCTGAACCCTGGACTCCCCCAGCTGGGAGACTTTGGATAGATCACCTATGAACTTACAAGCTTTTCTTTTTTATCTTTTTTGGCTACACCCATGGCATATGGATGTTCCCAGGCCAGGGATCAAATCCATACCACGGGGTCAACCTATGTATGTCACAGCTGCTGCAATGTTGTATCTTTAACCCATTGTACCAGGCCAGGGATTGAAACTGTGCCTCTGCAGTGACCTGAGCCACTGCAGTTGTATCCTTAACCTACGGCGTCACAGCAGGAACTCCATGGAACCAGTTTTCTTTTATTCATAGAGATGAATGTTAGGGTGACAATTAAAAGAGAAATATGTTTAAAGCACTTCTTAGTATGGTCCCCAGTTTGTTTTCAATCTTCATATTTTATTTTATTTTTTGTTTTTTGCGTTTTAGGGCCATACCTGTGGCATATAGAGGTTCCCAGGCTAGGGGTCTAATTGGAGCTACAACTGCTGGCCTACGCCTCAGCCACAGAAACTCGGGATCTGAGCTGAGTCTGCAAACTACACCACAGCTCAGGGCAACGCCAGATCCTTAACCCACTGAGCGAGGCCAGGAATCGAAACCGTGTCCTCATGAATGCCGGTCAGGTTTGTTAACCACTGAGCCATGCCGGGAACTCTGGAACAGATTTATTAGTATAGGATGCTTATGAGAGATACAAGCAGGCAGGCAAGGGGCCCTGTCCCGAGTACTAAGTGGGAAGGTAGGTTTATTTAGAGAGATATACATTCCATAGGCAGAATGCAGTCTGTCCCAGAAAGTGAGAGCTGCCCCCAAATAGGAGTGGTTAGTTGTTATGGTAGGAGGGTTATTCTACCTGTCTGGGAGAAGAGGTGGGGGTTTCCAGGAACTGGGTCATTGCCCACTTTATGATGGTTGTTGTTGTTAATTTTATTTGTTTGTTTGTTTGTTTTAGTGCCACACCTGCAGCACTGGGAGTTTCCCAGGCTAGGAGTAGAATAGGCGCCACATCTGCGACCTACACCACAGCTCACGGCAATGCCAGATCCTTAACCCACTGAGTGAGGCCAGGGATCAAACTCCCATCCTCTTGGATATCAGCCGGGTTCATTACTGCTGAGCCATGGCAGCCACCTTTTTTGGTGGTTTTTGATCAGCCTCAGAACTGTCATGGCCCCTGTGAGTGTGTCCTTTAGCTAATGGATGACAATGATCATATAATGAGACTCAAGATCCACTGGAAGTTGGAGTTCCCATCATGGCGCAGCAGAAACTAATCCAACTAGGAACCATGAGGTTGCGGGTTCCCTCTCTGGCCTCGTTCAGAGGATTAAGGATCCGGCATTGCTGTGGCTGTGGTGTAGGCCGGCAGCTGTTAGCTGTGATTCCATCCCTAGCCTGGGAACATCCATATGCTGAGGTGTGACCCTAAAAAAAGCCAAGAAAAGAAAAAAAAAATCCACTGGAAGTTGAACCTTCCGCCATTTTGAGCTAATCAGTTCTAACCAGTTTTTGTCTTTTAAGTCCTATGTCATTCTTTTAAGAGTTGTACCCTCCCTCCTTCCCTCCTGTTTAAGGATGAGCCTGAGGTTTTCTAATATACTTGTGTTCCTTCACTTAATACTATTTGATTGGCTTGGAATGTTGGAGTGCGGACTTTATGGTTGGAAGGGATATTAGCCAGGGCTTGTAGCTATGCCCCCAGGAATCCTGGGCTCTACAGAGCTGCCTCAGTGCCAGGAAGGCCCAGCAGGCACGGTTCCAGAGCTTTGCTGCTAAAAGAGGTTTGAAAATCCCACAGCCTAATGCATGAATCCATTACAGTGTTCTTGGTGTAAGGCTGAGGCCCTTCTTGGAAAAATCTTGTAACAGTAGACTTCACTATATTTCTTTATTGGTGCTGGCGTCGACTGTCCTGTCAGAGCCATCTGTGTCCAGCTTTTAAAAATTTTATTTAATTTTAATTTTATTTTTTGGTTTCATTTTTTAGGGCTGCACCTCTGTTCCCAGGCTAGGGGTTGAATTGGGGCTGCAGCTGCCGGCCTACACCACAGCTCACAGCAATGCCAGATCCTTAACCTATTGATCGAGGCCAGGGAGGGAACTCGAGTTCTCATGGATACTAGTCAGGTTTGTTTCTGCCGTGCCACAATGGGAACTCTTGTGTCCAGCTTTTAGTTCTAGAATTCTCTATTGTTAAAGGACGGCTTCCAGGAGTTCCTGCTGTGGCACAACAGGATTGGTGGTATTTCTTTTCTTTCTTTCTTTTTTCTTTTTTGTCTTTTTGCCTTTTCTAGGGCCACTCCCGGGGCATATGGAGGTTCCCAGGCTAGGGGTCCAATTGGAGTTGTAGCCACCAGCCTACGCCAGAGCCACAGCAACACAGGATCCAAGCCGCGTCTGCGACCTACACCACAGCTCACGGAAACACTGAATGCCGAACCCACTGAGTAAGGCCAGGGATAACCGCCAACCTCATGGTTCCTAGTCGGATTCATTAACCACTGCACCACGACAGGAACTCCAGGATTGCTGGTATTTCTGAGTGCTGTGACCTAACTTCGATCCCTGGCCCAGGGCTATGGGTTAAGGATCTGGTATTGCCCCAGCTATGGCATAGGTTAAAACTGTGGCTAGGATCTGATCCCCTAGCTTGGGAGCTGCATATGCGACAGGGTGGCCATAGATGAAGAAAAAGAAAAAAAAAGGATCAGCTTCCAGCATACCACACCAGAAGCCCCAGAGTTCTGCCTGATTGGCCCTCCTGAGGGTGGGCTGGTGGCTGAGGCTCATGCTGAGGAGCAGGAAGAGAGAGTCCAGAATCCATGAGAAGTCACTCCTTTTGTGTGGGTGGGTGGCTGGAGCGTCCTGGGGGCCAGCTACCCCTGGGAGAGAGAACTCTGTCCTCTCTGAATCCTCATGTTGTTGTACAACAGGCTGTATCGAATACCACCCAGGCTCTGAAAGATGTCCTGTCATTCTAATAAAAAAGGAAGGTTTCCCTGGGCCTGGCTCCCAGAGCCTTTAGACACTTGCCATCCCAGAAGCCTCCAGCAGAGGGCACTCACAGGGACCAGAGGTGTCCTAAGGCTACCTCTAAACTCCAGAATGCAGCCCTGCCCTAACTGGTTCTGCTCAGCCAGAGCAGTGCAGATACCAGGAGACCTGCAGCCCCAGGCCATAGGAGTCATTCCCAAAGAAGGCCTGGGGGTGTTGGCGGTGGGGGGAGATTGAGAACAAGCACCTGCTTCAAGGTTGATTTCCTTTGACCTTCAACTTGCAAATCTATTTGTCACCCATTTTCTACTGATGAGGCTTCCACCTTGGTACAGAGCACAGAGGCCAAGCCAGGACTTTCTTGCACACTGCTTCCAGGGTCTTTTGAGCTTCATTATATTAGGGTGAATTTTAGGATGGATTTTTTTTTTTTTAATTTCTGCAAAAAAAATTCATTGGGAGTTTGATAGGGATTGTGTTGAATTTGTAGATCACTTTGGGTATTAGCGACATCTTAACAATATTAAGTCTTCCAGGAGTTCCTGTTGTGGCTGAGCAGAAATGAATCAGACTAGCATCCATGAGAACACAGGTTCTGATCCCTGGCCTCGCTCAGTGGTTAAGGATCTGGCGTTGCCATGAGCTGTGGTATAGGTCGAAGATGCGGCTCACATCTGATGTTGCTGTGGCTCTGGTGTAGGCCAGGGGGTACAGCTCTGATTCACCCCCTAGCCTGGGACCCTCCATATGCTTTGGGTCCAGCCCTAAAAAGAAAAAAATAAAAAAATAAAAACAAAAATAGTCTTCCAATCCATTCACACAGGATGTAGTTCCATTTAATTGTGTCTTCTTTAATCTCTTTCAGTAACGGTTTTTTTGGGGGTTTTTTGTTTGTTTGTTTGTTTTTTGTCTTTTTGCTATTTCTTTGGGCCACTCCCGAGGCATACGGAGGTTCCCAGGCCAGGGGGTCTAATTGGAGCTGTGGCCACTGGCCTACACCAGAGCCACAGCAACGTGGAATCTGAGCCTCATTTGCAACCTACACCACAGGTCACGGCAACGCTGGATTGTTAACCCACTGAGCAAGGGCAGGGACGGAACCCGCAACCTCACAGTTCCTAGTCGGATTCGTTAACCACTGCGCCACGATGGGAACTCCTCTTTCAGCAATGTTTTATAGTATTCATTGTACAGGTCTTTTTTGGATTGTTCTTTGTTAGTGTGTCAAGAAATACAACTGATTTTCATGTGCTGAATTTGTATTCTGCAACTTTGCTGAATTTGTTTATTCTAACACTTTTTGTGTGTGGAATCGTTAGCATTTTCTCCAAGTAAGATCATGTCATCTCTGAACAGAGATAATTTTACTTCTTTCTTTCCAGTTTGGATGCATTTTATTTCTTTTTCTTCCCTAATTGCTCTGGCTGGAACTTCCACTACTATGTCGAATAGAAGTGGATAAGAGTGGGTATTCTTAACTTGTTCCTGATGTTAGAGGAAAAGTTTTCAGTCTTTGACCACTGAAAACATTAGCTGTGGCTTGTTATATCTGGCCTTTATTATGTTGAGGTAGTTTCCTTCTACTTCCAGTTTGTTGAAATGTTTACATCTTAGAAGTGTGTTAAATTTTGTCTAAAGCCTTTTCTGGAGAGTTCCCTTGTGGTACAGCGGAAATGAATCCCACTAGTATCCATGAAGATGCTAGTTTGATCCCTGGCCTCGTTCAGTGCGTCATGGATCCAGTGTTGCCCCGTGAGGCAAGGCTCGGATCTGGTGTTGCTGTGGCTGTGGTGTAGGCCAGCATCTGTAGCTCCAATTCAACCCCTAGCCTAGGAATTTGCATATGCCATGGGTGCAACCCTAAAAACAAAACAAAACAAGACAAAACAGAAAAAGGAAATAAAAGACATACAGATAGAGGAAACAAAACTAAAAAAAAAAAAGACTTTTCTGCATCAGTTGAGATGGTCACATGGTTTCTTCCCTCCATTCTGTTAAACTCGTGTATTATATTGATTGATTTTTTGTGTCTTGGATCATCCTTGCATGCCAGGAATAAATTCCACTTAGTCATGGTACATAATCTTTTTAATGTGCTGTTGAATTTGGTCTGCTAGTATTTTGTTGAGCATTTTTGCATCAGTGTTCATCAGAGATAGTGGCCTATGGTTTTTTTTTTTTTCTTCTTATAGTGTCTTTGAATGATTTTAATATGACAGTAATGCTGGCCTTATAGAATGAGTTTGAAAGTGTTCCCTCCTCTTCAACTTTTTTGAAAGAGTTTGAGGAGGGTCGATGTTAGTTGTTCTTTAAATATAGGATAGCATTCTGCAGTGAAGCCATATGATCCTGAGCTTTTCTTCAATGTCCTTGGTAGTTATATGCCTGTTCAGATTTTCTATTTTTTTCATGATCCAGTCTTGGTAAGTGCACATTTAAAAGAATTTATCTATTTTTTCTAGGTTATCCAATTGTTGTACAATTGTTCATAATATCCGCTTTTTATTTTTTAATTTTTTAAAATTATTTTTTAGGTTCCCAGGCTAGGTGTCAAATCAGAGCTGCCACAGCCACAGCAACATCAGATCTGAGCCTCCCCTGTGACCCACACCACAGCTCATGGCAACTCTGGATCCTTAACCCACTGAGTGAGGCCAGGGATTGAACCTGTACTTCATGGTTCCTAGTCAGATTAGTTTCCGTTCCACCACAACGGGAACTCCTGGGCAAGAATTTGGTGTTTTTTTTTTTTTTTTTGGCTTTTGCCTTTTTAGAGCCCCACCCATGGCATATGGAGGTTCCCAGCTAGGAGCTGAATCAGAGCTCTAGCTGCTGAGCTGCATCGCAGCCACAGCAATGTGGGATTTGAGCCGAACCTGCAAATTACACCACAGCTTGCGGCAACACCAGATCCTTACCCAATGAGCAAGGCCAGGGATCGAACCCACATCCTCATGGACACTAGTCGGTTTGTAAACCACTAAGCCACAATGGGAACTCCTGGGCAAGAAATTCTGATAGCTTGAATTTATCTATTTATGTATTTATCTTCTGCTTTTTTCCTTTTGTCTGTTTAGGGCCGCACTCGAGGCATATGGAAGTTCCTAGGCTAGGGGTCGAATCGGAACTACAGCTGCCAGTCTACACCACAGCCTGAGATGCTTGTGCGGCCCATACCACAGCTCATGGCAACGTTGGATCCTTAACCCAGTGAGTGAGGCCGGGTTCAAACCTTCATCTCATGGATACTAGTCAGGTTCATTTCCTCTGAGCCACAATGGGAACTCCCAGAATTTTTTTTTTTTTTTTTTTTTGTATTTTTGGGGCCACACCTGTGGCATATGGAGGTTCCCAGGCTAGGGGTCGAATGAGAGCTGCAGCCACTGGCCTATGCCACAGCCAGGGCAACTCGGATCCGAGCCACATTTATGACCTATACCACAGCTCACTGAAACGCCGGATTCCTAACCCACTGAGCTAGGCCAGGGATTGAACCTGAGTCCTCATGGATACTAGTCAAATCTATTTCCACTGAGCCATGATGGGAACTCCCAGAAATATTTAAATGAAATAATTGATGGGACTTGGTAACCAATTCTCTGAAAGGGTGAGAGAGGCATCTTAGTGCTGTTCACCCTCCTTCAGTCTGAATGGGAGTGAAATAATCCTATTAAAAAGGCTGTATGCAAAAAAAGATGTTGATTTCACTGTTACTTTTGACAGGGAAAAAAAAAAAAACTTGGAAGCATCCCGAACTGTTTGTTGTTGTTGTTGTTGTTGTGCCTGCAGCTTATGGAAACTCATAGAACAGGAATCAAACCTGTGCCACAGCAGTAAGCTGAACAGCTGCAGCAACAACACCAGATCCTTAACCCCCTGAGCCACCAGGGAACTACCCTGAACTTTTTTTTTTTTTTTTTAGGGCTGAAACTATGGCACATGAAGATTCCCAGGCCAGGGGTGGAATAAGAGCTGCAGCTGCCGGACTGCACCATAGTCACAGCAACTGAGCCGAATCTGCAACCTACACCACAGTTCACAGCAACGCAGGATCCTTAACCCGCTGAGTGAGGCCAGAGAGCAGAACCTGTATCCTCTTGGATACTAGTCTGGTTTGTTAACACTGAGCCACAACGGGAACTCCTCCTGAACTGTTTTTGAGGTGTGTTTCCCTTGCATGGAGCCTGGAGATCTGGGGAATTAATTTAGCTTCTGGGAACCCTGATTCGGGGAAGCCATAGTTACTGACTTCTCTCTTTTTTTTTTTTTTGTCTTTTTGTGTTTTCTTGAGCCACTCCCGCAGCATCTGGAGGTTCTCAGGCTAGGGGTCTTATCAGAGCTGTAGCTGCCAGCCTACTCCAGAGCCACAGCAACATGGGATCCGAGCCGCGTCTGCGACCCTCACCACAGCTCACAGCAACGCCAGATCCTTAACCCACTGAGCAAGGCTAGGGATCGAACCCACAACCTCATGGTTCCTAGTCGGATTCGTTAACCACTAAGCCACGATGGGAACTCCCCATACTTACTGACTTCTGATGGGAGAAGAGCATCAGAGGAAAATGGTAGAAGGAAATACATGATCTTTGAGGGCCACAGACAGACTTACCTTGGGAGGCCCATCTCGGCTCACATGAACCCTATGAAAATGCACCTGTGGAACTCCCCTGTGGTGCAGTGACTTGGGTTGCTGCTGTGGTGGGGGTTCAATCACTGGCTGGGGGGGACCTGTATCCACAATTAAATAAAATGTATATCTAACAACATAAGAGTTGCATTGCAGTTGTTACATTTTGCAGAGAGCTAAACATTTATTAATTGGGATGGTACTGTTTTTGGTTTTTGGACTTCATCCTTTTTGTTTGCTTATTGTTCGTGTTTTTGGTTGCAAACATTTTGTTCAGCCTTGGCACTATGCCGCAGGGCCTGGTGGACACAATGGCATGGGGTGATCAAGGCCAGTCGGAAGCAGTTCCAGGAGTCTGTGGGGGCTCAAAAGAAGGAGCTTTCTAACCCTGAGAGAGCTGCCTCCACCAGAAGAGCTTCCTGTTCCTGGAAATGATTTTATTTCAGGCCAGCTAACATCTATTCAGCACCTAGTACATGCCAGGCACTGTCCCGCCATCAGACATGCTGCAGGAAGAATTTCTGGCCTTCGTAGGAAGCAGGAAAACATGGTCTCTGAAGTCTCTTCCAGTATAATGATTTCATGGGCATGAAGGCACTGTCTAGCAGCTGCCACTTTAAGTGCAATTCTTGGACCAGCATCATCAGCCCAGAGCTTGTTAGAAATTCAAACCCCAGGCCCCACCCCAGAACTACTGAATCAGAATTTGCAGTTTCACAAAATCCCAGGTGATTTGAATACACATTACTTTTTTTTTTTTTTTTTTTTTTTTTGCTTTTTAGGACCATACCTGTTGCATGTGGAAATTCCCAGGCTAGGGGTCAAAATGGAGCTGCAGCTGCTGGCCTACACCACAGCCAGAGCCACAAGGCATCTGAGCCGCATCTGCGACCTACACCACAGCTCACAGCAACACCAGATCCTTAACCCAGGGACCAGGGATCGGACCCACATCCTCATGGTTACTAGCTGTATTCGTTACCACTGAACACTAGGGGACCTCCAAACCTTTTGAGAAGCGTGGCCCTTGTCCCTGGACAGCCTCCACCATTCACACCAGCAATGGCCTGTCCTGGGCTGACCACAGCTATAAGTTCAAGGACTTATCTATAAGTTAGGAAGGAGTGGCGCCTGAAAATTGACTGATGACCACAGATACGTCTCTAGCTAACAGCTCAGGCCTCCCAGTGGAACTGGCAGAAGGCTCTGGGCTGTGCAGAGGCTCATGGGATGTGGCTCAGGCCGAGGGGCCTTGGCCTGGGGGCTGGGTGGGAAGGAGGCCTGCTGAAGGCTCGGCGCCAACCCAGGGTGCTCTTCTGTGCCCCCCAGACCCCATTCTCTCTTGTACAATGAGCCTCTGTGGGAGGCCTGGGGTTAGCATGGGGCAGCTTGGGGCTTTCTTTGGTGTACAAGTCAAGGCTGCTGCTGCTGGGGCGGTGTGTGTGTGTGTGTGTGGACTGTCTGCACGGGAGGGCGGAGTGGTGCCTACCTGGGGCCTGGGCAGGCTGGAGTTCTGAGTTTCTGTGCCACAACCTGGGGGATAGGATCCCACTCAGTCACTGATCTCCCTTAGCATTTGCCAACTACCTACTCTGTGCCAGGCACTTTGCAAACATCATGTGATTAATTTGTGCCACATGAAGTTCCCGTTGTGGCGCAGTGGAAACCGGCCCATCTAGTTTCCATGAGGATGTGGGTTTGATCTGTGGCCTTGCTCATTGGGTTAAGGATCTGGTGTTGCCGTGAGCTGCGGTGTAGGTTGCAGATGCTGCTCAGATCCCGAGTTGCTGTGGCTATGGTGTAGGCCGGCACCTATAGCTCTGATTGGACCCCTAGCCTGGGAACTTCCATATGCTATGGGTGCAGGCCTAAATAAGCCAAAAAAAAAAAAAAAAAAAAAAGTGCCACAATGTTTTATAATGCAGGCTGGGAGCTGAGGCTCCCGGATTGGTGAGATAATTGCTCAGGCTTCACTGTGGGCTGCAGGCCTGACCCGAGAATGCCAAGGCCTGGAGTCTGGAAGCTCTCAGGGTGGTCTGGAGTGATCAGGAGGGAAGTGATGGATCTAGTAGCAACAGAAGAAAGTGGGTGTCCAGCAGTGGCCCTCATGGGGTTTGCAGTCCTAAGAATGTTATACACATGCACACATGACTCTGAGATAAGGGGGAGAATCCGGGAAGTTCACCAGCTGCTGGCTGGCCATAAGTTGCCAAAGGTCCTGTCATCTCCCGCTATGGAAGCCCTTTTTTCATCAGATGCTCTGGGCCTCAGCCAGGGTTTCCTGTCCATAAGATCCCCCCTAAGGACTTACACCTGGGATGCTCTCTAGTGGTTTCTTTGTAACCTTTCTGGCTATTGATTTTTCTATTTTTGGCAATTATTCTTCTTTTTAATTTTATTTTTTTGGTTGCACCCATGGCATGTGGAAGTTTCAGGGCCAGGTATCAAACCCACACCACAGCAGTGATGACACTGGATCCTCAACCCACTGAGCCATCAGGGAACTTCTTAAATATTTTTTAATATTGATTTTTAATATCTTGGCTTGTTCTTTTATTTTAGTGTATATGTATTTAAAATTTTTTTAACTTTTTTTTTTTTTTTTTAAATTTAGGGCCGCAGGTATGGCATATGGAAGTTCCCAGGCTAAGGGACGAATCAGAGCTAGCCTACACCACAGCTCACAGCAGGATCCTTAACCCACAGGATCAGGGATCGAATCCACATCCTCATGGATACTAGTCGGGTTCATTTTTGCTGAGCCACAACGGGAACTCCAAAAAAATTTTAGCATTATTTAGTGTATTCCTTAGCTTGTTCTGATTTGTATTATTCCCCATTATTTTTTCTTTTTAAATGATCTCATTTTATCTTCTAGCTTTTTGAACCTTTTAAGCCTTCTGCTTTCCTTTCAAATCTTCTCTTTAATTTTCTGTTTATCGTTATATTTCTCCTCAATTTAAAAAAATCGTATTTCTCTGACTCAAAAAGTGTAATGCATTTTTATTGCTAAATGTTTGGAAAATATAGGAAAGGGTATAAAGAAGAAAAATAAAATATCCCATTAAGTTCTCCTCTAGGGATAACCACTGTGGTTGTTTTATTCTATTCTTTTCAACCACTTTTTCTGTTCATAAACACTTACAGATATTGCTTTAACACTTGGTCTGCCGTATGTGTTATAAATATTTTTTCCACAATTTGTTTTTTTTTGGGAAAAATTGCCATTATTTTTTAAAAGTAAATGTTGCATATGGGAGTTCCCATCGTGGCTCAGTGGTTAACGAACCTGACTAGTATCCATGAGGACATGGGTTTGATCCCTGGCCTCGCTCAGTGGGTTAATGATCCTGCATTGCTGTGGCTGGCGGTCACAGCTCTAATTGGACCCCTAGCCTGGGAACCTCCATATGCTGTGGGTGCAGCTCTAAAAAGCCAAAAAAAAAGGTCACATATGCTTGCTATGAGAACATAAGACAGTACTAGCGGATCTACAGCAAAAATGCAGTGCCCCCTCCTGACGCCCACTCCCTGGTTCCTGAGAAAACCAGCCTAAGACAACCACCATGAACTGTTTGGCATCCATCTTTTTAGACTGTGAAAATGTGTTTTCTTTTTTTTTTTCTTTTTATCTTTTTTTAGGGTCGCACGTGCGGCATATGGAATTTCCCAGGATAAGGGTTAAATCGGAGCTGCAACTGCTGGCCTATACCAGAGCCACAGCAACTCGGAATCTGAGCAGCATCTGCGACCTACACAACAGCTCTTGGCAACACTGGATCCCTAACCCACTGAGTGAGGCCAGGGATCGAACTCACATCCTCATGGATACTAGTTGGGTTCGTTACCATGGAGCAAAAAAGAGAACTCCCTGAAAGGGCATTTTTGTGCATGTTTTAAACAATATTTTACTAGTCATATTGTTCTGCCTTGTGTTTTTTCATTCACCAACCCATGATGGGCATCTTTTGATATCTAAGCGGGGTGGAGGTGGGGTTTTATTTTATTTTTAAATTTTTTAAATTTTTTTGTCTTTTTGCTTTTTCTAAGGCTGCCCTCGTGGCATATGGAGATTCCCAGGCTAGGGGTCTAATCAGAGCTGTAGCCACTGGCCTACACTACAGCCACAGCAACTCGGGATCTGAGCTGAGTCTGCGACCTACACCACAGCTCACAGCAATGCTGGATCCTTAACTCACTGAGCGAGGCCGGGGATAGAACCCGCAACCTCATGGTTCCCAGTCAGATTCATTTCCACTGCGCCACGACGGGAACTCCTGGAGGTGGGGTTTTAAAGGGACCATGGCTAGGGAACCCTGGCAGGTTGCACTTGCCCTTCACATAGAAGATTCCCACAGGAGCTCTTATACATGGAAGAACAGCCAAAATGAGGATCAAAGCACCATTCATTTCATTGTTAACTGGGCAGGTACCTGATACCAGAGAGGCCTGGGCTTGAGAACCAGCACAAAACAAAGGCCCTAATGCTTCCATTTTGTAGTAATTCCATTTTACTGCGCAGCAGGTGACTTTCAGCCAGCACTACTAGGTGACCATGTGCTGAGAGTGTTAGAAGTGACTGGTTTGATTTCCTTGTTCCTCTCAGGAGAGGTGCCAGGGCAGTCAGCTGTAGAGGGTGAAGCTCTGCCTGAGCAGGGTTTTCTGAGTCTCTTGGATTCCACTGTAATGATGACAACATCCAGAACAATTCTAAGTATGCCTTGCATATAATAACGTAGTCATTCCTCATAAGAGCCCTGAGAGGGAGATAGTATTACAATACTATTTTAGGATAATAACATTTTTACAGAGGCAAAAACTGAGGCACAGAGTGGTGAACTAACTTGTCAAAGGTCACAGGGCCAGTGAAGTGCAGAACCTGGATTTGAAAGTAGGCAGTCTAAAATCTGTATTTTCTTTTTTTTAAAGGCCACACCCACAGCATAAGGAGGTTCCCAGCTAGGGGTCGATTCGGAGCTGTAGCTGCTGGCCTATACCACAGTCACAGCAATGGCAGATCTGAGCCATGTCTGCCACCCTGGGTCATGGCGACACTGGATCCCTAACCCACTGAGCGAGGTCAGGAATCAAACCTGCATCCTCATGGATACTAGTCAGATTCGTTTCCTCTTGAGCCACGACAGAACTCCCTAAAATCTGTATTCTTAACTAATAAGTTATTCTATGTTGCTAGTTTGTTTATGGTGGCTTCTGATTGTTCACATCATCCAGATCTAACATATGGGTCAATTCTTCCTACAGTCCGATGATGCATTGCTATAGTATCCTCTGGTTTTAAAGTGATGACTAAACACTCTTGCGGTCACTCGGCAACCATGTGAGCATGCATCCTCATTTGTCTACTGCAACAGGAGGCCAGGGACACTCTGAACTGGCAGGCCTGGCCATGTCTGTCACAGCCTCACACAGCACCCAGGGGTAGAAGCTAGACTTGCAGCACAGAGCCTGGACTGAAGCTGGGCATCTGGCCAGCCCAGGGAAAGGGGATCTGAAGTAGATCAGCAGATCCTGGTGACAGCAGAAGTGGAGGCGTGGCCAGGCCAGTCCCAAGGCAGCCTGAGACCCATGAGGCCACCAGGGTGTGCATGGAGGGGCAATAGAGGGAAGAGCACGAATGGGCGTGTCCATCCAACACAATGACCTCCCCCTGCTAAGCAGAGCCCAGGCAAAGCCAGCAGCTCCTTCTCTTCCAAGCTTAGAGTGTGTGAGAGGACGTGGCAGAGAAATCTTCCTTCCACATAAAAACAGGTGCAGAGCTAACGCATTCTTCTAAACCACAGTGCATCACTCAGTCAGAAGGATTAATTTGTGATCATTTAGGTTCTCTCTCTCTCTTTATGTCTTTTTTTCCCAAAGATAAAGATGCAGGGCATAAACTCCACTCCCTCTACCGAGTTCTCCATTTTCCCAGGAAAATGGGAGAACTTCTTTCATGTCTTCCAATAAAGTTATAAGACATTCCACCTTTCCTGTTAAATTTATTCCTTGGGGACTACCTGTCATGGCTCAGTGGAAACAAATCTGATTAGGAACCATGAGGTTGTGGGTTCAATCCCTGGCCTCGCTCAGTGGGTTAAGGATCCGGCGTTGCCCCAAGCTGTGGTGTAGGTCAAAACGCAGCTTGGATCCTGTGTTGCTGTGGCTGTAGCATAGGTCAGAAGCTGTAGCTCTGTTTTGACCCCTAGCCTTGGAACCTCTATGTGCCACGGGTGCGGCCCTAAAAAGCAATAAAGTAAAATAAAATAAAAAGAAAAAAATTTATTCCCAGGTATTTTGCAGTTGCTATTATTGTGAACATATGGCATTTAAAATATATTTATTATTTTTATTGTTTTTATTTAATTTTTAAAAAATTTTATGGCAGCACCCACCGCCTATAGAAGCTCCTGGGCCAGGGATGGAATCCAAGCTGCAGCTACAGCAACACCAGATCCTTTAATCCACTGCCCTGGCTGGGGATTGAACTCACACCTCCACAGAGACCCAAGCCATTGCAGTCAGATTCTTAAACCACTGTGCCACACTTCTTAAACCACCCCCTAGTTTTATATTTTTATATTGTCAAATCTGTCAACCTATCCCTGTGTGCTTGCCAAATTTGATACTAGGCTTAGAAAGACTTTCTTTAGGAGTTCCCTGGTGGCTCAGTGGGTTAAGGACCTGGCAGTTGTCCCTGCTGGGGTTCAGGCCACTACTGTTGATTAGGTTTAATCCCTGCCCCAAGAACTTTTACATGTCATGGGTGTGCCCCTCCCCCAAAAGAAAAGCCTCTCTATTCCAAGAGTATAGACCTGTTTAATTATATTTTGTTCTAATCCTTTATGATTTTACATAGCATGATTAAAAGGTTTTTGTTCTATTTAAATCATATAGTAGTGAATTTAGTATCTAGTACAAGGTAGAGCTCAGCTTTATTTTCTAAACCATTAACTAGTTGAACCAATGCAATGTATTGAACTACCCTTTTGCCCATTGATTCGAAATTCCACATTTATCTCACAGCCAATTCTTATACCTACTGAATCTCTTTTTCAGTTTTCTCTTCTGTTCTATTGATCTATTACTCCCAGGCCAATACTGAAAAATGACTTTATTTCTTATTAGAAAAGCAATAAAGGCTTATTACAGAAAGATAAGAAAATACACAGACACAAAAAACAAAAAATACTTGTGATCGCATCCAGGAATAGCTACCATTTAACCTTGGTGCATGTATATCCCTCCAAATCATTTCATTTATATAAACATGTATACATATACATATATATACATACATAAAGTAAAACGAAGACCATGCCATATAAATCCTTGTGTAAACTGTTTACACTTTATAATACTTCAACAAAGTTTTCTTGCCAGCAAGTGCTCTTTTTTTTGGGTCTTTTTTAGGGCTGCACCTGTGGCATATGGAGGTTCCCAGGCGAGAGGGGTCTAATTGAAGCTGCAGCTGCCGGCCTCCACCCCAGCCACAGCAACACCAGATCCGAGCTGCATCTGAGACATACACCACAGGTTGTGCCAACCCCAGATCATTAACCCACTGAGGATCCAACCTGTGTCCTCATGGATGCTAGTCAGATCCATTTCTGCTGAGCCACGACAGGAACTCCAGCAGGTGCTCTTCTTTTTTACACTTGATAATTGTAAAATGTAACACGCATACAGAAAAGTACACAACACAAACATAGTTCAATGATTTATCATAAAGTAAACACCCATGTAACCACTACTCAAGTTGAGAAACACGTCAGGAGCCTGGGAGCCCATTGTGTGTGCTCTTTTAATCAATGCTTCCTTCCCTACAAAGACAATGTCTTGCTTTTTCCTTTTATTTTTCCCTTTTTTAAAAATTTTGTCACCTAAGCTTTTATCCCTAAACAGTATAGTTTAGTCTTGCCTAATTTAAAAAAATTTTTTTTTTGGTTTGCTTTTTAGGTCCACACCCGTGGGATATGGAAATTCCCACGCTAGGGGCTGAATCAGAGCTATAGCTGCCGACCTACACCACAGCCACAACCACAGCAACGAGGGATCCGAGCCCTGCCTGCAAACTACACTACAGCTCATGGCAACATCAGATCCTTAACCCAATGAGGGCGGCCAGGGATCCAACACATGTCCTTATGGATACAGTGGGTTGTGTTACTCTGAGCCACAATGGGAACTCCCCCCAGTTTATGTATAAATTCTACTTTCCATACATATTTGGATTGTTTCCAGTTTTGAACTACTACAAATAGACCTACCATAATTTTTTTTGGTATATATGTTTTGGTGTATGTATGTACATTTTTCTGTTGATTGTGTTTCTAGGAGAGGAATAGCTGGGCCATAAGGGTTACATATATTCAACTTTCACAGATAATGAAGTAGTTTTTTTTTTTTTTTTTTGCCAGTGGCATGTGAAAGTTCTGGGGCCTGGGATTGAACCCATACCACAGCAGCAACCCAAGCCACAGCAGTGACAATGCTGGATCCTTAACCCACAGTGCCCTATGGGAACTCCTTGAAAGTTTTGGGGTTTTTTGTTTTTTTGCGGGGGGGGGGGGAGGGTTGTCTTTATCTTTTCTAAGGCCGTACCTGTGGCATATAGAGGTTCCCAGGCTAGAGGTCCAATCGGAGCTGTGACTGCCAGCCCATGCCAGAGTCACAGCAAGTAGGAATCCGAGCCGCATCTGCAACCTACCCCACGGGTCACGGCAATGGCAATGCCGGGTCCTTAACCCACTGAGTGAGGCCAGGGATTGAACCCGCAACCTCATGATTCCTAGTCAGATTTGTTAACCACTGAGCCACGACGAGAACGCCGAAACAGTTTTTTAAATGGCTATACCCTCCCACTAGCTGAGAGTTTTTGTTGCTTCATGACTACATTATTTTTTTTTTTAGTTAAAAAATTTTCAGTTTCGGGAGTTCCCGTCGTGGCGCAGTGGTTAACGAATCCGACTAGGAACCATGAGGTTGCGGGTTCGGTCCCTGCCCTTGCTCAGTAGGTTAACAATCCAGCGTTGCTGTGAGCTGTGGTGTAGGTTGCAGACGCGGCTCGGATCCCGTGTTGCTGTGGCTCTGGCGTAGGCCAGTGGCTACAGCTCCAATTCAACCACTAGCCTGGGAACCTCCGTATGCCGCGGGAGCGGCCCAAGAAATAGCAACAACAACAACGACAAAAAAAAAAAAAAAAAAATTCAGTTTTATTAAGATATATAACAAAAAGATGTATATTTAAGGTGTAGTATTTGATGTTTTGATTCATGTTTACGTTATGAAATGGTCACCAACATCAAGCTAATTAACCTATCCATCACGTCACATAGTTAGTTACCTTCGTGTGTGTGTGTGGTGAGAACACTTAAGATCTACCCTGTTAGCAAATTTCAAGTATACAACTCAGGATGGTTAACTATAGTCACCATGCTGAACATTAGATGTCTAAACTCATTCATCTTGCATAACTGAAACTTTGTACCTCTTGACCAACATCTCCCCACTTCCCCTACCCCCCAGTTCCTGGAAACCATCGTTCTACTTTCTGCTTCTATAAGCTTAACTTTTTATTTATTTTTTATTTATTTTGTCTTTTGTCTTTTCAGGGTGGCACCCGTGGCATGTGGAGGTTCCCTGGCTAAGGGTCCAGTCCGAGCTGTAGCCGCCCACCTACACCACAGCCACAGCAAAGCCACATCCTTAACCCACTGAGCAAGGCCAGGGATCGAACCCACATCCTCATGGTTGCTAGTTGGGTTCGTTAACCACCGAGCCATGACAGGAACTCCAAGCTTAACTTTTTAGATTCCACGTATAATTGAGTTCATGAAATATTTCTTTTACTGTGTCTGGCAAGTTTCACTTGGCATAATGTCCTTGAGTATTATCCATGTTGTTATAAATGGCAGAATTTCCACACACAATACACACACACATCTGAGGTCTGGTGACATCTTTTTTTTTTTTTATTCAAACGAATATATCACATCTGTAGTTGTATGATTGGTGACATCTTGAAGATCATTTGTCATTCCTGTAGGCTTGTAGCTGCTGTCTCTCCTTATCCCCCTGAAAGAATCATGCTCCCATGGTTCTGGGTGCCCTTGAAATTCTAACCAGGTATATCTTGCCTCAGTTGAATGAAACAAAATAAATGCCTATTTTAACTTCAACATATGTTATGTATAGCTCACATTTTATTTATCCATTCATCTGTTTTGTTTTAATTTTTAAGGCTGCACCCACGGCATATGGAGATTCCCAGACTAGGGGTCCAATTGGAGCTGTAGCTGTCAGCCTACACCACAGCCAGAGCAATGCCAGATCCAAGCCACATCTGCGACCTACAACACCGGATCCTTAACTCACTGAGCGAGGCCAAGGATCCAAGCTGTGTCCTCATGGATGCTAGTCAGAGTCTTTTCCACTGAGCCACAACAGGAACTCCTATCCATTCATCTACTGACAGACATTTAAGTGGTTTCCATAGTTTGGCTATTGAGAGTAATGTTGCAATGAATGTGAGAGTGCCGATACCTCTTTGCGATACTGATTAAATTTCCTTGGATATAGTCTCAGAAATGGGATTGCTGGATCATACGGTAATTTTATTTTTCTTTATGGCCACACCCACACCAAAGATCAAATCTGAGTTGCAGCTGTGACCTATGCCATTGTTTGGGTAGCTTTTCATATCTGTTGGCCTTTTGTATATCTTCATTTTGAGAAATGTCTTTTCAGATCCTTTGCTGATTTTTTTTATTGATTCACTGTGCTTATTTATTTATTTTTGTCTTTTTAGGGCTGCACCTGAGGCATAGGGAAGTTCCAGGCTAAGGGTCAAATCAGAGCTGTAGCTACTGGCATGCACCACAGCCACAGCAACATGGGATCCGAGCTGTATCTGCGACCTATGTCACAGCTCAGGGCAACGCTGGATCTTTAACCCACTGAGCAAGGCCAGAGATTGAACCCACATCCTCATGGATACTAGTCAGGTTCATTACCACTGAGCCATGACGGGAACTCCCCCTTCGCTGATTTTTAAATCAGGTCATTTGTTTTTTCACTGTTGAGTTGAGTTCCTTATATATTTGGTGCTTCATGAAGCAAGACGTCCATTTCCATTCTTAGATTTGGAAAGTTCTCAGCCATTTTTTTCTTTAAGTAAGCTTTCTGTCTCTTTATCTCTCTCTCCCTCCCTCCTTGCCATGACCCCCTCCTGTCTCCTGGGACTCACATAATGCATATATTATTTCACTTGATAGCATCCATAAATCTCAAATGCTTTCTCCACTCTTTTTCACTCTTTTTTCTTTTTGTTCCTCTGACTGGATAATTTTAAATAACCTGTCTTTGAGTTCACTGATTCTTTCTTCTGAATGAATGAATCTGCTGTGAAACTCACTATTGAATTTTTTCAGTTCAACTCATTGTATTCTGCAGCTCTAGGATTTCTATTCGGTACTTTCTAATGGGTTTCTCTTTCTTTATAAACTTTTTTTGTTCAGGTACTGTTTTCCTGATTTTGTTTGGCTGTCTGTGTTCTCTTGTAGCCCATTCAGTTACTTTAACATGATTATTTTGAATTCTTTGTCAAGCACTTCATGGACTTCCATTTCTTTAGGATCAATTACTGGAGCTTTATTAGTTTCCTTTCTTTTGTTACAAGTGGCAATTTTTTTTTTCTCTCTCTTTAGGGCCATACCTTAGGCACATGGAAGTTACCAGGCTAGGGGTTGAATTGAATTGGAGATACAGCAGCTGACCTACGCCATAGCCACAGCAATGTGAGATCTAAGCTGGGTGTACAACCTATACCACAGCTCACAACACCACCAGATCCTTGACCCACACTGAGTAAGGCCAGGGATGGAGCCCACATCCTCATGGATACTAGTTGGATTAGTTTCTGCTCTGCCACAATGGGAACTCCTCCTTGTGGTTTTGATTTGCATTTTCCTGATGGCTAATGATGGTGAGCATATTTTCATGTGTTTATTGGGCATTTGCGTATCTTCTTTGGAGAAATGCCTAATCAGATAATTTACCCATTTTTATATTAGATTATTTGTCTTTTATTAAGCTGTAAGTGTTCTTTACGTATTCTGGATACTAGACCTTCTTCAGAAATATGATTTTAAAAAATTTTCTCCTATTTTGTGGGTTATGTTTTCACTTTCTTGACAGTGTCCTTAAAAACATGAATGTATTTCATTTTGATGCTTCTTACTATCTTAACGTCATTTAAAAAAAAACTTTATGGCCACGCCTGTAGCATATGGAAGTTCCTATGAATTGAATCAGAGCCATAGCTGCAACCTACTGTGGCAAAGCCACATTCTTTAACCCACTGTGCTGGGCTCAGGGATTGAACCAGCACCTTCACACTGACCTGAGGTGCTGCAGTAGGTTTCCTAACCCACTGAGCCACAGCAGGAACTACTCTTAATGCTTTTTTTTTTTTTTCTTTTTAAGGCTGCACCTGCACCATATGGAAGGTTCCCAGGCTAGCGGCTGAATCAGTGCTGTAGATGCTGGCCTACGCCACAGCCGCAATAACTTGGGATCCGAGCTGTGTCTGTAACCTACACCACAGCTCATGGCACTGCCAGATCCTTAACCCACTGAACAAGCCCAGGGATCAAACCTGCATCCTCATGGATACTAGTTGGGTTCATTAACCACTGAGCCATGACGGGACTCCCTTAATGTCATTTTTTGATAAATAAAATGTATTAATATTCATAAAGTCCAGTTTATTAATCTTTTCTTTTATGGTAGTATCTTTTTTGTGCCTTTAAAAAAAATCTTTATGGGGGTTCCTGATGTGTCTCAGTAGGTTAAGAACCTGACGTAGTGTCTGTGAGAATGCAGATTCAATCCCTGGCCTTGCTCAGTGGGTTAAGGATCTGGTATTGCTGCAGCTGTGGCATAGGCCTGCAACTGCAGCTCTGATTCAACCCTTAGCCCGGGAATTTCCAAATGCAATAGGTACAGCCATAAAAAGAAAAAAAAGAAACGAAAAGAAAGAAAAAAATCTTTGCTTATCTCAAGCTTATAAATAAGTTGTCCTACGCTATATTCTGGTGCATAGCTGCTGAATGATAGAGATATAAGCCGCAAATGAAAGTCATGCAATTTAAAAATTTCTGGAATTCCTGCTATGGCACAGTGGGCTAAGGATCTGGTGTTGTCACAGCAGCAGCTTGGTGAAAAAAAAGTATTAAAAAAAAAATTCTGGGAGTTCCTGTTGTGACTCAGCAGAAATAAATCTGACTAATATACATGAGGACGCAGGTTCAGTACCTGGCCTCGCTCAGAGAGTTAAGGATCTGGCATTGCCATGAGCTGTGGAGTAGGTCCCAGATGCAACCTGGAGGTGATGTTGCTGTGGCTGTAGTGTAGGCCAGCAGCTACAGCTCCAATTTGACCCCTAGCCTGGGAACCTCCACGTGCTGTGGGTACAGCCCTAAAAAAGACAATAAAATAAAATAAAAATTCTGGTAGTCACATTTAAAAAATAAAAAGAACCAGGTGAATTTAATTTGAATGTTTTATTTAACTCAATATATCAAAATACTATTTCACCATGTAATCAATATCAATTTTTTTTTGGCCACACCTACACATGTGGCAGTTCCCAGGCCAGGGATTGAAACTATGCCACAGTAGCTACCCGAGTCGTTACAGTCACACCAGGTCCTGAAACTGCTGTGCCACAAAGTAACTCTTGTAATCAATACAAAATTTTAATGAGATATTTTACATTCTCTAGTACTAGAAGAGAAAAGCAGTGTGTATTTTATATACAGAGAACACCTCCAATCAGACTAACTACATTTCTAGAGTTTGTTAGATATATGAAGCTATTGGCTAAAGGCTTTTTTGTCTTGCTTTCCACCCAGATCTATAATCCACTGGAAATAGATTTTTGTGTATTGTGTCAGTTAGGAGTTGAGTTATCTTTCAATGGCATACAGGTATGCAATTGACCCTGCAACACTTACTGAAAAGACCATTTTTTTCCCTGCTCTTCTGCATCTTCATCATAAATCAAATGATCATGTATCTGTTTATCTATTTCTAGGTTCTTTATTCTGTTCCATTAGTCTGTTTTTTCTTGTGCCAATATCATCTGTCTTAATATAACTTCATATAAGTCTTTTTTTTTTTTTTCTTTTAGAGCCTCATATGGAGGTTCCCAGCATTATAAGTCTTTTTTTTTTTTTTCTTGTCTTTTTTTGCTTTTTCTAGGCCCGCTCCTAGAAAAATCATATGGAGGTTCCCAGGCTAGGGGTCTAATTGGAGCTGTATTCTCCGGCCTACGCCAGAGCCACAGCAACTCGGGATCCGAGGCGCGTCTGCAACCTACACCACAGCTCATGGCAACGCCGGATCGTTAACCCACTGAGCAAGGGCAGGGACCGAACCCGCAACCTCATGGTTCCTAGTCGGATTCGTTAACCACTGTGCCACAACGGGAACTCCTCTAACCTGGGAACTTTTATATGCCACATGTGAGGCCCCAAAAAGCAAAAATAAAAAAAAATAAAGAAAGAAAGAAATTACCTTCTATTCCTAGTTTGCAAAGAGTTTTAAATCATAAATTTGTGCTTTCATCAAATTCTTCTTTTCAGATGATCCTATGATTTCCTCCTTTGTTCTGTTATGTGAATTACACTGATTGATTTTCAACTGTTAAACCAACTTTGCCTTCCTGAATTGATTATGAGGTAATACTCTATTTTACACAATGCTGATTATATTTGCTAATATTTTATTTTAGATTTTGTTTAGAATTTTACATCCATATTTATGAGAGAGATCAGTCTGTCATTTTTCTTTCTGGTAAAGTATTTTTGGTATTAAGGTTATGTAGGCCTCTTAATATGAGTAATAAAAGTACATCTGACCTTTGAACAACACCAGATTTGAACTGCATGGGTCCACTTATATATGAATTTCTAAAAATAGTAAATACGACAGTACTACATGATCTGTGGTCATTGAATGAACAGATGCTGAACCACAGATATGGAGGAACCATGGACCCAGAGGGCTGACTATAAATTATATGTGGATTTTCAACTGTGTGGAGGGTCTTTGCCCCTCATGCCTGGGTGTTGTTCAAGGATCAACTGCATTCTTTTTTTTTTTTTTTTTTTTAGGGGGAGGGTGTGTTCTTTCTTTTTCTAGTCTTTGAAAGAGTTTGTGTAAGATTTGAATTATTCAATTAATATTTGGAAACATCTAACATAAGATTAAGTTCCTAGCTATAGGAATATTTCAATTTTGTATGTCTTATTATATCTATTTTTAGTAAATTATGTTCTAAGAATCAGTCCATTTTCAAGTTTGTTGGCATAGTTTTTAGTAGTTTCTTCTCATTATCCTTGTAAAGTCTGTAGATTCCATCATGATACTCTTTTTCCAATTCCTGATCCTGTTAATTTGTTTTCTCTCCATCTCTTTCTCTTCCTTCCTCTCTCTCTCTCTCTCTCTCACACAAAGCTTACATATTTTATTGTTTTTTTTCAAAGTAAATTTTCTTTTTCTATTTTATCAACTTCTGCTCTTTATCCTTTTTTCCCTCCTTTCTTTTTTCTTTTCTTTTCTTTTCTTTTCTTTTTTCTTTTTTTGCTACAGCTGCTGCCTTACACCATAGCTACAGCAACGTGGGATCCAAGCCATGTCTGTGAGCTACACCTGTCATGGCAGATCCTTAACCAGATCCTTAACCCACTGAGCGAGGCCAGGGATCGAACCTGCAACCTCATGGTTCCTAGTCGGATTCATTTCCACTGCACCACAACAGGAACTCCTATTTGGTCTTATTTGCTGTTCTTTTCTAGCTTTTTAAGGATTCCTAGATAATTGATATTTTTCTTCTCTAACATATGCATTTAAAGCTATAACATATAATCAGTTTTTGCTGCCTCTCGCAAGTTTTGATATATCATATTTTTATTATCTTTTAGCTCAAATATTTACAAATTCTTTATGATTTCTTCTTTGACTCTTGGGTTAGTTGGAAGTATATTGCTTAATTTTCACACATTTGTGGATTTTCTAGCTATCTTTCGTAATTGATTTCTAGCTTAACCCCATTGCAGTCAGAGAACATACGATTTCAGTATTTTGAAATATGTCAAGACTTGCCTGATGGCCCAATACACCATCATTTTTAGTAAACACTCCATAGGCACTTGAAAAGATATGGATGCTCTGTTTGTTGGATGCGGTGTCCTATATATAAGGCAATTAAGTCAATCTTGCTAAAAATGCCCTAACCTGAATTCTTCTTCTTTTTTTTTAGGGCCACACTCAAAGCCCATGGAGGTTCCCAGGCTATGGGTCTAATCAAAGCTGTAGCCACCGGCCTACACCACAGCCACAGCAACGCCAGATCCGAGCCACGTCTGCGACCTATCCCACAGCTCACGGTAATGCCAGATCCTTAACCCACTGAGCGAGGCCAGGGATTGAACCTGAAACTTCATGATTCCTAGTCGGATTCGTTTCCACTGTGCCACAATGGGAACTCCTGAATTCTTATTTATTTATTTATTTTTTTCTTTTTAGGGCTGCACCCACAGCATATGGAGTTTCCTAGGCTAGGTGTTGAATCAGAGATACAGCTGCCGGCCTACACCATAGCCAAACCAACACCAGATCTTAGCCACATTTGCAACCTACACCACAGCTCATGGCAATGCTGGATCCTTAACCCACTGACCAAGGCCAGGGATTGAACCTGCAACCTCATGGTTCCCAGTAGGATTCATTTCTGCTGCACCATGATGGGAACTCCTGAATTCTTATGTATTTTGAATCTGAGTTACATACAAGGGTAGCAGAGCTTACCTGTTCTGCCATCTTGTCTTTAATCCTCCCAAATAGGGGTAGCATTGTGGGCCACTCCAAAATGTGCAACTCTGACCAAGAATTCTTTTGAGTGAAAGGCATTTGAAAAGAAGAAAACACAAGAAAAAAAATCTCTGCTCCTCCCACCCACCAGGAAGGATAGGATGATTCTTTTTGGTTTTTTTTTTTTTTTTTGTGGGGGGCGGGGGAGTTGGCTGCACCTGTGGCAATGTGGAAGTTTCCAGGCCAGGGATCAAACCGGCATCACAGCAGTGGCAATGCTGGATCCTTAACCTGCTGAGCCACAAGGGAACTCTGAGGATGATTCTTTTTTTTTTTTTTATTCTCCCTGAAGATGATTCTTAATCAACAGAGACAACTCTAGATTCTTATTAGTCTGGAGATAGCACAGAGGAATCTACATAATAAATGTCTTCCTCCAATATATTTACCTTTCCACAATGTGCCACCCTAGGAGATCAGAGTCCCATCGCTTTGGTCATTTCTTTATAATTTATTGTTCCTCTGTCAAGATGCTATAAAAGTTCACATTTTTCTTTTTGTGTCTTTTGTCTTTTTAGGGCTGCACCACGGCATATGGAAGTTCCCAGGCCAGGGGTTGAATCAGAGCCACAGCTTCTGGCCTACACCACAGCCACACCAACACCAGATCCGAGCCATGTCTGTGACCTACGCCACAGCTCACAGTAATGCTGGATCCTTAACCCACTGAGCAAGGCCAGGAATCGAACCTGAGACTTCATGGTTCCTAGTCAGATTAGTTTCCACTGTGCCACGACGGGAACTCCTAAGGGTCCAGATTTTAAACCACTTCTTTGAGTACTCCAGTGTTTATGCATGATGCACATGTTAGTAAACTTAGGTTTATTTTTCTCTTGTTGGTTTGTCTTCTGTCAGACTATTTTACAGGGCCCCAGCCAACGAACTTCAGATGGGTTGAGGAAAAACGTTTTTCTCCTCCTGCAATGTTTTGGTAACGAACGAACAGAGAAGGCTGGGATACCCAACTTGCTCTGAAAACTGCTGATTAGTTCTTGGGACAACAGATAAAAGCTGGCAAAAGGTGGAGTTCCCAGCATGACGCAGCGGAAACAACTCCGACTAGGAACTATGAGGTTTCGGGTTTGATCCCTGGCCTCCTTCAGTGGGTTAAGGATCGGGTGTTGCCACGAGCTGTGGTGTAGGTCACAGACGAGGCTCAGATCCCAAGTTGTTGTAGCTGTGGTGTAGGCCGGCAGCTGTAGCTCTGATTCAACTCCAGCCTGGGAACCTCCATATGCTTCAGGTACGGCCCTAAAAAAAGAAAAAAGTTAAAACAAACAAAAAATGAATACTTTCCATTGCCACTCTCCTGGATGTCTGTCTGTACTGTCTGGTTGGGAGAGGAAGGCAAGAAGTTCTCCTTGTTCTCTTTGTCCAAATGTAGATTAATAGGAGAACACATTTGTGTAAACTAATTCTTTGGGTATGTGCAGCTTTGAGTGTTTGTTATTGATCCAATTCTCTCCCAAAGGGAGACGTAATTTTCCTTTGTCTTTGGTATAATTTGTAATAATGGGAAGAAGCATAAGGTAAAACATGAGCACAGGAGTTCCCGTTGTGGCTCAGCGGTAGCAAGCCTGACTAGTATCCATGAGGATGCGATTTCGATCCCTGGCCTTGCTCAGTGGGTTAAGGATCCATCATTGCCTTGAGCTGTGATGTAGGCTGGCAGCTCCAACTTGACCCCCTAGCCTGGGAACCTCTGTACGCCAAAACACAAAAACACAAAACACAAAAACGAAAACACAAAAACAAAACAAAACAAAATAAATAAATAAATGGATTTTTTAGAGAGACCTCTCATCTTAAACAAATGTCATATTGGCACCTATGGAAATATCATAGGTGCTATCATAGGTATATCTCGTGTGGAGGACACAAGAAAAGGATATTACAATTAGCCTGAGTGACTCCCTTAAATTTAAAAAGCAAAAATCAGACTTTGAACACAAGTTAAAAATTACAAAAGGTGGAGTTCCCATTGTGGCTCAGGGTAATGAACCCGACAAGAATCCATGCGGTTGTGGGTTCAGTCCCTGGCCTTGCTCAGTGGGTTAAGGATCTGGTGTTACCATGAGCTGTGGCTTGGGTCCCACATTTCTGTGGCACAGGCCAGCAGCTGTGGCTCTGATTCAGCCCCTACCCTGGGAACCTCCATATGCCACAAGCACAGCCCTAGAAAGCAAAAAGAAAAAAAAATTACAAAAGACACTCAGGCAGGCATGAAATGTATGTAAATGCTGATAGCCAGGAAAGCGAGAAAAAGAAGAAATTAAAACCAAGAGTTATTGCCTTACAAATTGAGTTTTTACAAAAATGGCTCTAAACCATGACTCGGCTTCCTGTTTTCTACTCTAGCATGTAAGAAGCTTGGAAGTCTCTACTCTGTCCTAATAAGTAAACAATGGAACAAACTGAAAAAAATCAACAACTCTGCTGAATTCCGTAGGGGAAGTGAGGTCATAGTGCAAACATCTGCCCCTAAAGTTGGAAAGACAAGAGGCGGATATGGAGAATCACATCTTACCAAGGCCACAGCCTCCGTGGGAACCAGTGCCTCGGGAGGAAAACCTGAGCTATGGTGTAATTGACAAATTGCTGGACACTCACTTTGATGGTTCTGAGAGTTTAAAACTCCGGGAGGACTCTGTCATTGGGAGTTCCCCTAACTTTAGTGAGTTTTATCTCCTAGGTATCTCTAACAGGTTCTCACAGAATATTGGAGAAAAATCCCCTTGCTTCTAGCAAGGCAAGGAGAAAAGGAACCATTTTTTCGTTTGTTTGTCTTTTGTGTTTTTAGGGCTGCACCCAGGGCATATCAGGGTTCCCAGGCTAGGGGTCTAATTGGAGCTGTAGCCGCCAGCCTATGCCACAGCCACAGCAACGCCAGATCCCAGCCATGTCTGTGACCTACACCACAGCTCACGGCAATGCTGGATCCTTAACCCACTGAGCAAGGCCAGGGATTGAACCCCCAACCTCATGGTTCCTAGTCGGATTCATTTCCGCTGAACCACGATGGGAACTCCAGGAACCATTTTGAAATAGAGCATTCTGGAGTTCCCCAGTAAGTCAGCAGCTTAAGGATCCAGCAGTGTCACAGCATGTGTTTGCTCCTGAGCCCAGGAACTTAAACGTGCCAAAGGCCAAAAAAAAGGAAAGAAAGAAAAGAAATAGAGCATTCTAGTCTTTATTTTTTGCTTTTTAGAGCCGCACCTGTGGCATAAGTGTTTCCAGGCTAGGGGTCAAATCGGAACTATATCTGCTGGCTTACGCCACAGCCTCAGCCACACCAGATTTGAGCTGCATTTGCAACCTACACCACAGCTTATGGCAATGCCAGATCCTTAACCCTCTGAGTGGGGCCAGGGATCAAACCCAGGTCCTCATGGATACTTGTCAGGTTCATTACCACAGAGCCAAGACAGGAACCCCAGCACTCTCTTCTTAACAAGGTCTGTCCTCAAGTGAAACTAATGAACCAGAGCCTCATCTGCTGGGGTTTTATCAGAGTCTGATTGACCTGGGGGAAGGGAAATATCCAAGGCAGGCTCTAGCCTTCCACCCAGAACGAGTGAAATGCCTAACTCCAGCCCACAGTTGCCATCCTGTCCCACTGAAGTTTGACGTGGAGACCAAGAAGCATGTGTGAAGTTTACAGTTCAGAGGCATTGGCTCACTAAGACTCAGACCTGATCACAGGACTATAAAATGCTTCTCCTCTCCCGGCAATTTAAACCACATTACTTAAGGCCTATTTCCAGTAGTTATTTTTAACCAACACATCATGCCCAGCTACCCAGAAAAAAACAAAAAGACATACAAAAAAGCAAAAAACACAGTTGGAAGAAACAGAGCAAAGTTTAAAACCAGACTCAGATATGGCAGGGATGTTGAAATTATCAGACCCAGATTTTATTTAATTAAATTAATTAATTAATTAATTTTTGCTTTTTAGGGCTGCACCCAGGGCATATGGAGGTTCCCAGGCTAGGGGTCTGATTGGAGCTGTAGCCGCTGGCCTACGCCAGAGCCACAACACCAGATCCAAGCCATGTCTGTGACCTACACCACGGCTCATGGCAATGCCAGATCCTTAACCCACTGAGTGAGGCCAGGGATCAAACCCGCAACCTCATGGTTACTAATAGGATTTGTTTCCGCTGGGCCACAACAGGAACTCCAGACCAGGATTTTAAAACAATTATGATTAATATGCTGAGGGTTCTAATGGATATAGCAGAGAGCATTTAAGAACAGATGGGTAATGTAAGCAGAGAGACAGAAATTCTATGAAAGAATCAAAAGACATGCTAGTGGAGTTCCTGTTGTGGCTCAGAGAAACAAACCCGACTAGTATCCATGAGGTCTCGGATTCGATCCCTGGCCTCACTCAGTGGGTTAAGGATTTGGCATTGCTGTGAGCTGTGGTGTAGGTCGCAGACATGGCTTGGATCCCTGTTGCTGTGGGTGTGGTGTAGGCCGGCAGCTGTAGCTCCGATTCGACCCCTCGCCTGGGAACCTCCATATGCCGTGGTTGCGGCCCTAAAAAGACAAAAAAAAAAAAAAAAAAAAAAGAAAGAAAGAAAGAAAGAAAAAAAGAAATGCCAGAGATTAAAAAAAAGTGCAACAGAAGGGAAGAATGCCCTTGATTGGCTTATTAGCTGAGCAGACACAACTGAGGAAAGAATCTCTAAGCTTGAGGATATCTCAATAGAAGATGATGTCAGCGAGATGGCAGAATAGGAGGCTACCAGCCTCTCACAAAAACAATGATTTGGGAGTTCCTGTCATGGCACAGTGGTTAACAAATCCGACTAGGAACCATGAGGTTGCGGGTTTGATACCTGCCCTTGCTCAGTGGGTTAACTATCCGACAACCCCTGTGGTGTAGGTTGCAGACGCGGCTCGGATCCCGAGTTGCTGTGGCTCTGGCATAGGCCAGTGGTTACAACTCCGATTGGACCCCTAGCCTGGGAACCTCCAGATGCCACGGGAGCGGCCCAAGAAATGGCAAAAAGACCAAAAAAAACAAAAAACAAAAACAAAAAAACAAAAAAACAAAAAAAAACCCAATGATTTGGTAGTCATCACAGATAAAAGCGATGGGAGCTTTGGGATGCAGGTGGGAGCTTTGGGATGCAGGTGGGAGGTTGTAAATCCATAGGTGAGACTAAGACTGAGGAGGGCTGCTTTGAAAAAGCAGATCCTGCACCCCAGGGACAAGCCCACCGACCATGGCTGCAACTGCAGACCTGGAAGCAGCCCCATAGGCCCCTGGACTAGGCTCCAGGCCTGTTTATCCATGGTCATGGCAACAGCAAGGGACCTAGGAAGAGCCATGCTTGTCATGCCCCTAGTAGGACCCACTGTCTGGAGATCTGACTGAAAATCTGGAAGCAGGCTTATGACCTGTCTTCAGCTTTTGCTCATCCAAGTTCTTAGAACCAGTCCTGATCACTCAGGGACTCAGGATGAGTCAGGCCCATGGGCACCAATATTAATATATGTGCTGACCAGACTGGACTGTAGACTCTGATGTAGCCCATAACACAGCTCAGGCCCTACTCTGCCACAGACCAGAGGCAGTCCTGCCAACCTAGGGACCTAACCAGGGATCCAGCAGAAGCCTGACCAGCCTAAACCCATTCATGCACCTGCTAACAGGCCTGCCATCTCGGAGCTACAACTGCCAGCCTACGCCACAGCCACAGCAATGCCAGATCCAAGCTGCATCTTTGACCTACACCACAGCTCATGGCAACACTGGATCCTTAACCCACTGAGTGAGGCCAGGGCTCAAACCTGAGACCTCATGGATACTAGTCAGGTTCGTTTTTGCTGCATCACAGTGGGAACTCCCTTTGTATGTAATTTTAAAGGTACGTAATTGATGTTGGGTTATAATGATGTCCTGTTTTGACTTTTTACACTCAACTTGTAATGTTCTGCCTGGACTCCAGATCCTTTATCCTGGATGCTGCCTGGCATTTCATTGCAAGCATAGTGCCCCGTTCCTCATCCATTCTGCTGGTTTGGGATGGAACTACCTGCCTTCCAGGTCCTTGTTATGACACACATGGTTGTCGTAAACCTTACAGACTTTGCAAGACAGTTTTGGAAGAGGTGTGGAGGGGAGGGTGTATCCTCAAGGGAGGGGTTGCTGTGTTGTAGGCTGTGTATCTCACTAAGTACTGTCAGACTGGGCTCCAGGCACCTGCCTCACTTGACAGTCATACCAGCCAGAGGGCTCTTCATTCCTCCACATTCTCCAGAACTTGCCAACATCTAATTTCTTGATTTCAGGAAAATGGTATCCGTTGTTTTGATTTGCTTTTTTTCTCAGGTCCGCTTACCAGCCGGGTGTGTTTCCCATTCTGTGTATTATCTAGCAAATCCCTTGCCCAGTTTAAAAATTGAGTTTCCTGTCTTTTTCTTGCTGATCTGCGGTTCTTGAATGTTCTTGCAATGACTGTTCTTGGCTTTGCACACAGTTTTTCTCAGACTGTCATTAGTCTGCTCACTTTGTCCACGGGGCACTCTATTGAACTCAAATCTTTAAGTGGTCAAATCCATTGATTTTTTTTCCCTACCTTTACAACTTAAAAAATCTTATTTAAGTGCTCCTGCTGTCCCCCAGTGTATAAAACTCTTCCTCTGATAGTTTTTATCTCTGAACCAGACACCATGCCTGAACCAGGCCTCCAGGATCCAGGGTTTCTCATCGGCAAATTCCCCTGCAGCATCAACATTTTCTATGAGTGTTCCCTTCACTTTTACCCTCTTTTTTTTTTTTTTTTTTTTATCCTTTTTCTTTTTAGGGCTGCACCTGCGGCATATGAAAGTTCCCAGGCTAGTGGTTGAATTTGAGCTGCAGCTGCCTGCCTACGCCACAGCCACAGCAATGCCAGATCCGAGCCGCATCTGTGACCTACACCACAGCTCATGGCAAGACCGGATCCTTAACACTGAGTGAGGCCAGGGATCAAACCTGCCTCCTCGTGGATACTAGTCTGGTTCTTAAACCACTGAGCCACATCCTTAACAACTTTATTGATTATGAAGAATTTTCTTCCACTAGATGTTGAATTACTTACTGCACTATTTAATTTAGGTCCATGCTCAAACTACCTCTTTAATTAATTTATTTATTTATTCATTCATTTATTTATTTATTGTCTTATTAGGGCTGTACTCTTGGCATACGGAGGTTCCAAGCTAGGGGTTGAATTGGAGCTGTAGCCACTGGCCTACACCACAGCCACAGAAATGCCAGATCCAAGCTGCATCTGTGACCTACACCATAGCTCACGGCAATGCCAGATCCTTAACCCAATGAGCAAAGCCAGGGATCGAACCTGCCTCCTCATGGATGCTAGTCAGATTTGTTTCCGCTGAGCCACTACAGGAACTCCATCAAACTACCTCTTTAGAAAGGCCCTTTCTGATCATCTTATATAAAATCCACATCCCCAGCACCATCTATCATTTACTCTGCTTTATTTTTCTTCACATATCATCTCCTAACATAATATTTAATTATGTGCTTGTTGTCCGTCTTCTCTACTCCAATGGAAGCGCAATAAAAGCTATTCTGTTCCATGCTGTATCCCCAGCACTTGGAACAGTTTTGTCCCATGGCAGGTGCTCCGTAAATAATTTTGAAATGAATGAATGACGGTGGGCTCCAGACTGATGTCCCAAAGCATTAAACATTTCAGGAGGTAAGGCCAATATGGTGGAGTTAGGAGACTCTGAGCTCACGTCCTCCCAGGGACACAGCAGAATTACAACTACTTACAAAACAACTGTCTATGAGGATGACAGAGGAGAAAGGATTTTCTGAAACTAAACAGATAAAAAAAGGAACCACAATGAGACAGGTAAGAAAGGCAGAAATAGGATGTAGTTAAGATCCACACTCCTGGGGAGGTGATCCTCAAATGGGAGGCTAATCACAATTGTGTTTAGTGAGTGAGGGCTCTGCCCTAAATTGAGCTCCCCAGCCTGGGGTTCCTACACCAGGATCAAGAGACCACAGAAGAGCTGGCTTTGAAGGCCAACAGGGCTTGATGCAGAAGAGCTGGAAGGCTGTAGGAAACAGACTCCAGACTCCACTCTTAAAGGATATGTGCAAAATCTAAATGCTCCAAGTCTCAGCTCAGAAGCAGTACCTTTTTTTTTTATTTAAAATTTTTTTATTTTATTTTATTTTATTTATTTATTTATTTATTTTTTGTCTTTTGTTGTTGTTGTTGTTGTTGCTATTTCTTGGGCCGCTCCCGCGGCATATGGAGGTTCCCAGGCTAGGGGTTGAATCGGAGCTGTAGCCACCAGCCTACGCCAGAGCCACAGCAACGCTGGATCCGAGCCGCGTCTGCAACCTACACCACAGCTCACGGCAACGCCGGATCGTTGACCCACTGAGCGAGGGCAGGGACCGAACCCGCAACCTCATGGTTCCTAGTCGGATTCGTTAACCACTGCGCCACGACGGGAACTCCAAAAAAATTTTTTTTTAATTTTTAGGGTCGCACATGTGGCATATGGAAGTTCTCAGGCTAGGGTCGAATCAGAGCTATAGCTGCCAGCCTACACCATAGCCACAGCCACAGCAATGCGAGATCCAAGCTGCATCTTCAACCTACACCACAACTTACAGCAATGTTAGATCCTAAGCCCAATGAATGAGGCCAGGGATCAAACCCATGTCCTCAAGGATACTAGTCAGATTCATTACTGTTGAGCCACAACGGGGACTCCAGAGGCAGTAACTTGAAAGAAGCCTTGGTCAGACCCACTTGCAGATCTTGGAGAGCTTCTTGGAGAGCCAGGAGGCAACTAGAACTTCCCTTGGGGACATAGATGCTGGTGGCAGCCATTTCGGGGAGCTTGTTCTACCATGAGGACACTGGTGCTGGCAAGTGCCACGTTGGATCTTCCTTCTAGCCTGTTAGCAGAAGGAGCTGACTCATCTGCCAGTGGGCTGGCACTTGCCCTGGGATGCCTCTGATTGAGGCAGGACCTGGCAGCCAAATGGGCCAGGGGCCAGCCCCATCTACCTGCACATGCATAGTAATCAGTACCACCAAAGCAGAAAAGCTCAGAGAGCTGCAGTGATCAAAATAGTATGGCAAAAAAACCCAGCATTTAGATCATAGAATAAAGCACCCATAAATAAACCCACACTTATAAGGTCTATTAATCTATGACAAAGGAAGTGAGAATATACAACAGGGGAAAGAAAGCTTCAATAAATGATGCTGGGAAAGCTGGACAGCTACATACAAAAGAATGCAAAAATAAACTTTCTCATAGCGTATGCAAAAATAAACTCAAAGTGATCAGACACTGAAATATAAGACCCGAAGCCCCCAGAAGAAAACAGGCAGTATTCTCTTTGACATTGGTCTTAGCAATATTTTGGGGGGATGTCTCCTCAGGAAATAGCAGTAAAAGCAAAAATGTATAAATGGGACCACATCAAACTAAAATTATTCTGTACAGTGAAGGAAACTATCAACAAAACAAAAAAGCTATTGAATGGGAGAAGATATTTGCAAATTATATATCTAATAAGGGATTAATGTCCCTCAAATACAAAGAATTCATACAACTCAACATTAAAAGAAAAAAAAAACAAACCCAAACAACCTGATTTAAAAAAGGGCAGAGGATCTGAATACACATTTTCCAAAGACATACAGACGGCCAACAGACACATGAAAAGATGTTCAATATTACTAATCATCAGGAAAATGCAAATCAAAACCACAAGACGCCACCTCACATCCGCTAGGATGGCTACTATGAAAGAAAACAGAAAATGAGTGTTGGCAAGGACATGGAGGAATTAGAACTCTTGTGCACTCTTTTTGGGAATGTAAAATGGTGCAACTGCTATGGAAAAGAGCATGGTGGTCCCTCAAAAACTAAAAACAGAATTACTATATGATCCAGCAATTCTACTTCTGAGTACATAACTCAAAAGAATTGAAAGCAGGATCTCTTTGAGATATTTGCACACCCACATTCATAGCAGCATTATTCACAATAGGCAAAAGGTGGAAGCAATCCAACATCCATCAATAGATGAGTAAATAAACAAAATGTGGCATATCGGTATAATGGAGTATTACTCAGTCTTAAAAAGGAAGGAAATCCTGTCACATGCTATGACATGGATAAATCTTAAGGACATTATGCTAAGTGAAATAAGCCAATCTCAAATAGACAAATACTGCACAATTCCACTTAGATGCGGTATCTAGAGTCATCAAATTCATGGACACAAAAAGTAGAATGGTGATTGCCTTAGGCTGGGGAAGGAGCACATGTAGTTGTTTGATGGGTACAGAGGTTCAGTTTTGCAAGAAGAAAAGAGTTCTGGAGATAGTGGTGATGGTTGCACAACAATATGAATGTACATAATGCCACTAAACTCTATACTGAAAAATAGCTAAGATGGGGAGTTCCCATCATGGCCCAGTGGAAACGAACCTGACTAGCATCCATGAGGATGCAGGTTCGATCCCTAGCCCCACTCTGAGTTAAGGGTCTGGCATTGCTGTGAGCTGTGGTATATGTTGCAGATGCGGCTTGGATCTGGTGTTGCTGTGGCTGTGGTATGGGCCAGTAGCTATAGCTCCAATTCAACCTCTAGCCTAAGAACCTCCATGTGCCCTGGGTGCAGCCCTAAAAAGACAAAAAAAAAAAAAAAAAAAGAAAAAAAAAAGAAAAGAAAAGAAAAAAAGAAATAAAAAATTTAGCTAAGATGGGATTTCCCATTGTGGCTCAACTAGTATCCATGAGGACGTGGGTTCGATCCCTGGCCTCACTCAGTGGGTAAGGATTTGGCATTGCCATCAGCTGTGGTTTAGGCCAACAGCTAAAGCTCTGATTAGACCCCAAGCCTAGGAACTTCCATATGCCTCAAGTGTGGCCCTAAAAAACCAAAAAAAAAAAAAAAAGCCTAAGATAAATTCAATGTTATGTTTTTTTTATCCTAATTATTGGAAAAGTGAGATCATTTTTCAATTACAACAGAATGTAAAATCTGGAATGTATGAATATTATATTAAACATGGGCTTAAAATTATGATTAAAAATTTTTAAGTAATAAAATAAAAAATCGTGTTATAATCCAGTTGTGTTTTTAATAAATTGGTCCTTATGAAATTCAAAGAGTGTTGTAAATTTATAGACCTATAAAAATTTTCTACTTAAACTTTCTGGGTAATATTTTCAAAGTGTAATAGTTCTCTAATTATTATTGACAGTACTGTTAAAATGTTTTATTTTAATATTCACTCGATTTTATTTTTTGACAACCTCATGCTTTGGAGATTTTGGACAAAAACAATACTGACTTCTTAATTTATCCAAAGACTTGTGAATAATTGGAATTCAATAGCCTATTGCCTGTGATGAAAATAAATCATGTAATAGATAAATTAAAGGTAAGCCTTACATTTTAAAAATGAGTCTGGATCTGGCTATATAACCTAAAACGCAAAAGAAGAATTTTGTCTCTACCTCAAAAGTGTGTATTTCTCTACATCCCAAGCTTTATTACTCATATAAAATTCTATCAACAAATAGCTATTCTCCCTAATATGTCCCTAAGGGCACATTAAGACTTCTTTTCTCTTTAAAACAACCAGTAGTGTGTTAATGATGCTAATAATGAAAACCATCTAGACCTCTACACTCTAAGTCAGTACTATATTACATGAGCCTAAAAGAAAAGGAAAAAGGATTCACGGCCACAGCATAATCCCTACGTGATATCTAACTCTGTATTTTTGTCTAATTGTAAAATGAACTGGTTCTTCCTAAACCCAAAATGTTATTAAGCTCTAGTAAAAGAGTTAATGTGTTATTGGTTTGGTCTTATAATTTTCCCATGTAAGATTTAATTATATTTGAAAATTAAGTTTTCCTTTTATTTATTTATTTTTACTGCACCCGAGCTGCTTATTTGCTTGCTTGCTTGCTTGTTTGTTTGTTTTTCTGGCATAACCCGAGCTGCTGCAGTGACAATGCCAGATCCTTAATCTACTGCACTACAAGAGAACTCCTGAAAATTAAATCTTTTATTTATTTATTTATTTAAATTTTTATTTTTTAAATTTTTTTGTCGTTTTGCCATTTCTTGGGCCGCTTCCCGCGGCATATGGGGGTTCCCAGGCTAGGGGTCTAATCGGAGCTGTAGCCGCCGGCCTACACCAGAGCCACAGCAATACAGGATCCGAGCCGCGTCTGCGACCTACACCACAGCTCACGGCAACGCCGGGTCCTAACCCACTGAGTAAGGCCAGGGCTCGAACCCGCAACCTCATGGTTCCTTGTCAGATTCGTTAACCACTGAGCCATGACAGGAACTCCCAATTAAGTCTTTTAAAACTCCAGATAAGATCATAATTCAATATTTTTGCTATAACAATCTCTCTCATACATGTGCATATATGTGTGTGTTTTACACTAACACACACACACACACACAGAATAAACTTACTTCACATTTATCTCTTCCTTTTTTTCAGAACAATCAATTTAAAAACTGTCTACTCTTTGTTTTCTTGGTCATGTCCAAGACATATGGAAATTCCCAGGCTAGGGGTTGAATTGGAGCTATAGCTACCAGCCTACACCACAGCCGCAATAACACCAGATCTGAGCCTTTTCTTCGACCTACACCACAGCTCATGGCAATGCAGGATCCTTAACCCACTACCTCATGGATACCAGTCGGATTTGCTTCAGCTTCACCACAGTGAGAACTCCATCATAAATATACATTTGGAAAATTTAATATGCTATGTTGTCACGTGTGATTGCATACACATACGTGTGAATCAAGACTAAAAAGAAACGATAAACAGAGAACCAACCCCCCCTGATAATTCAGAAGAAGGGGGGAGATAACTGTAAAATTTATACTTTCAAGCAGTAGAAAAATATAGGTTGTCTAATAATTCTTATGTAGGAACTTTACACATATAACCAGCATTGAACCAAAGAGAGGCCGATCCAAACTCTTGAACATGGCAGCCCATCCACCCATCTCATAAAGACTTTTTTTCTTTTCTTTCTTTTTTTTTTTTTTTTTTTTTTGTCTTTTTAGGGCCATACTCTTGGCATACGGAGGTTCCCAGGCTAGGGGTTGAATTGGAGCTGCCGCCCTGCACCACAGCCAGGGATCGAATCTGCGCCCTCATGGATACTAGTCCGGTTCGTAGCCAACTGAGCCACAATGGGAACTCCAAGATTTCTTTTCATGTTAGCAGCTATACACATCTGCCATGTAAGGATAAGTTGCAGAAAGCCTCTATCAGGCTTTATAACTTGTATAAATTGCAAGTTATTAGAACAAAATCACCTTTAATTTGAAAATAAATGTAAACAATCAGATCAAGCTATGCAAGTGTTTATATCATCACAGCCAATCAAGAATTATTACCAGTACCTATCACCTGGTAGGTCTATTCACCATATGGCTACCAAGGACCATTCACTAGTTATAATAAGTGCTGATATTATGTTTTACCTCAGGAGAAAACAATCACATGATTATAGTTCTACTGAAAGTTTTTAGTTAAGGCTCATCACCTTATGACATGAAAAGAGTAACAAATCTAAAGACTTTGGAAAGACCCATCCCCCAGCCAGGATGCACGCATTACCAGCCAAATTATGAGGGGACTCTGCATCACGTGGAATCAGCGGGACCCCTTGGAATACAAGACAGGATTTATATCTTGTAATAAACCGAACAGATTTTTGCACAGAGCCCTAATTCAGGTGAGCAGATGCTCTGTCCCTCTGCAGTCGACAAGAAGATGGAACTGTCCCTCTGCAGAGTCAGAACGAGACCCTCTTATATTCTCTGCACTGAGTTATCGAATGTAAATATTCATTGACCTTGTGTTTTTCTTTTTACCACCACACCCATGACATATGGAAGTTCCTAAGCAAGGGGTTGAATTGGTGCTGTAGTTGCTGGCCTACACCACAGCCAAGCCACATCCACAAACTACACTGCAGCTCACAGCAACGATGGATCTTTAACTCACTGAGCAAGGCCAGGGATTGAGCCCGCATCCTCATGGATACTAGTCAGGTTCTTCTTTGTTTTTTTGTTTGTTTGTTTATTTTGTCTTTTTAGGGCCGAATCCACGGCATATGGAGGTTCCCAGGCTAGGGGTCGCATCAGAGCTGCAGCTGCCGGCCTACACCACAGCCACAGCAACGTGGGATCCAAGCCACATCTTTGACCTACACCACAGCTCATGGCAATGCCAGATCGTTAACCGACTGAGCGAGCCCAGGGATCGAAACTGTGTCCTCATGGATGCTAGTCAGATTCGTTTCCGCTGAGCCACAATGGGAACTCTAATACTAGTCGGATTCTTAATCTATTGAGCCACAACGGGAAGTCCCTTATTGACCTATTGAATACACTCTTGGATGTGTTTTCGAACACACTGAAAGGTTTTTGTTTGGATGTATTGATTATATTTGTACATGACTATATTCATGGTGGTTTTAAGAATCTTAAACCACCCCATGAGAACGCCGTCTGTGAAACACAGCATTCCTTGAAACAATCTCGGGGAGTTCCTGTTGTGGCACATCACAGACAAATCTGACTGGTATCTGTGAGGATGGGGGTTCAATCCCTGGCCTTGCTCAGTGGGTTAAAGATCCGGCATTGCATGAGCTGTGGTATAGGTCACAGATGTGGCTTGGATCCCTGTTTGCTGTGGCTGTGGTGTAGGCGGGCAGCTGTAGCTCTGATTAGACCCCTACCCTGGGAACTTCCATATGCCATGGGTGGGGGCCCCCCCAAAAAAGAAAAAAAGGCATCCCCCCAAAAACCCCAATGCTATAGATATATTCCTTATGCATGTATTTTCCTATGCCGAAATATGGAATGGATTAGCCAGAAAATAAATAAACTGATTCCTATAGAAGAGGAAGGGAATTAGGGACAGAGATAGAAGCTATGCTTGTCTGAATATATTTATTTTGTAGATTCGACTCTAGAACTATATGAATATTTAACATAAGAGTAATGCAAACTTACCTCAAAATGTGTTGGCAATTTATGTCTCCTTTTTTTCCTGATCAGTCTGTCTGGAGGTTGATCAATTTTATTGATCTCTTCAGAGAACCAGCTTTCGGCCTCATTGATTTTCTCTAATGTTTGCCTGTCTCCTATTTTATTGATTTCCTCTCTTATCTTATTTCTTTCCCTCCACTCACTTTGAGTTTAATTTGCTCTCTATTTTCTAGTTTCTTAAGGTGGAAGTTTGATATTAGAAATTTCTTCTTTACTAATGCAAATATTTACACAGCTATAAATGTCTCCCTAAGAATATTGCCTCTGTGTGTGTACGTGTTTGCAAAGATTTTGTTTTTAAATTACAAACCCAACTTCTTTAAATACGTACAGAGATATACAAATTGTCTATTTCTTTTTATGCCAGTTTGCGTCATTTCTCTTTTTCAATGGCTTTTCAAGGGACAGCCTGGCTGTTCAGTGCAGCCCCTCCATTCAGGTTGGAACCCAGCATTTTCTGAGCTCTCTCATAGTTGCTATTTGTCTGCCCTGCAGTTATTATGTACATTAAGTGTGTGCATAGTTTCAGGGGTGTCATTTCTTCGAGGCTCTCTCCGTGGACAGAGCTAGGGAATATATGTAAGCGTATTTCTTTTCTTATCTTTTTTTTTTTTTTTTTTTTTTTTTTTTGTCTTTTTGCCATTTCTAGGTCCGCTTCCCGTGGCATATGGAGGTTCCCAGGCTAGGGGTTTAATCCGAGCTGTAGCTGCCGGCCTACGCCTGAGCCATAGCAACACAGGATCCGAGCCGCATGTGCCACCTACATGGCAGCTCATTGCAAGGCAGGATCCTTAACCCACTGAGCAAGATCGAACCCGCAACCTCATGGTTCCTAGTTGGATTGTTAACCACTGAACCACGACGGGACTCCTGTAAGTGTATTTCTATGTACGTTCTTATATCCACATCTGTTTATCTATCTATGTTGAAAACCATAAGTTCACTTGATACCTCTAACTCCAATCCAACTCCATACAGTACCCCATAGTGTTCTCCCTTCCCATATCGTAACTCCCTTTTCTGATACTGAGAAACTTGATTCCCATTGTCTTGAGCCAAACTCCAGAACGGCTGTTTTAAGGGACAAATTTTGTGGCAATTTGTGACAGCAGCAACAGGAAACAAATGCACTTAAGAAACAATGAATACACTTAAAAATTGGTTTTTTTTCTTTTCCTACCATTTGTTGGATTGATCATACTTTATTTCATTTTTTTCCTCACTAGTGGTTTGCAAACTCTGCGTGCCATTTCTGTTATTCTGATGGTTACCCTTAATGTTTTCACCTTTTTTCAATGTTATATGTGCGCTTAATGCAAAAGTCTATTCATTGTGTAAGTCTTGTTATGAAAAACAGTAGTCTCTTCCATCCTCCCCACTACCATTTCCTTTTACCCAGTGGAAACCACTTTCACTCCTTTAGCTGATTCTTCTCACAGTTACTTCTTTATCTCCAGATAATATACATGCATTGCTGCTTCTTGATTTTTCGGTTTTAGTCATCATCTGTTGAGTTTTCACTGGAGACAATAAAGATCGAAGTCTCACTATCAGTCCACACACATACTTTCCCCATCCTCCAAAGGTGGTAGGAGGTAGGAGAATGAATGGATAAACTTGGGGTGGTCACACAATGGAATATCATATAGCTGTAAAAAAAGAACAAACTATAGTCCAGTCAACAAGCATGAATCAGGGTAATACAATGAGGAGTGAAAAAACACATTCAGACAACCACACAGTGATAACTCTTTTGGGGGAGGGACAGGAGCCTGCACCCTCAGCATGTGGAATTTCCCAGGCAAGTGATGGAATCCAAGCCACAGCAGTGACAATGCCAAGTCCTTAATTGCTAGGCCATCAGGGAACTCTTCTTTTTATAAGATTCTAAACCAAGTAAAAATAATACATTGTTCAGGCATTATATATTTGTTAAAATTATTTTAAATTTTGTTTTGTTTTGTTTGTTTGTTTGTTTTTGCCTTTTCTAGAGCCGCTCCCGTGGCACATGGAGATTCCCAGGCTAGGGGTCTAATTGGAGCTGTAGCCACCGGCCTACACCAGAGCCACGGCAACGTGGGATCAGAGCCGCATCTGCAACCTACACCACAGCTCATGGCAATGCCAGATACTTAACCCACTGAGCAAGGCCAGGGATCGAACCAGCAACCTCATGGTTCCTAGTTGCAGCCACAGCAACTCGGGATCCAAGCCACATCTGTGACCTACACCACAGCTCATGGCAATGCCAGATCCTTAACCCACTGCGTGAGGCCTGGGATCCTCATGGATCCTGTTGGGTTCATTATTGCTGAGCCACGCAGGCAACTCCCTCATTATTAGTTTTTTTTTTTTTTTTTTTTGTCTTTTTGCTGTTTCTTGGGCCGTTCCCTCAGCATATCGAGGTTCCCAGGCTAGGGGTCGAATCGGAGCTGTAGCCACCGGCCTACGCCAGAGCCACAGCAACGCTGGATCCGAGCCGCGTCTGCAACCTACACCACAGCTCACAGCAATGCCAGATACTTAACCCACTGAGCAAGGGCAGGGACCGAACCCGCAACCTCATGGTTCCTAGTCGGATTCGTTAACCACTGCGCCACCACGGGAACTCCCATTAATTAGTTTTGAATGCAAACTTTTCTTTTATCTATCTGATATCATATATAATTAATCTAAATTCTTACTGTTTCTTCTGCTTGTTGGGTTTGGTATCCCTGGTTCAAGGTGTTGTTTATCTTTAAGTATTTTTCGACTCTGAGATGTACAATTGTCTTAGTGTTGGGGTGTTTCTCTTAGTTTTCACAGAGGACACTGACAATGGGCTACTAATAGGTATTCCTCCCTTCTTGCTTTCCAACGGAAACCTGATTGTGTTTGGACAGTCATGGGCCCAGCCAGCTCAGTCAACAAATCATGTTGCACTAACTGTTGTCATTTCAGTGTGTGTCTCTCTCTCAGCCTCACTTACGTGGAAGCCGACTGAGAAGTTTCTGAGAATGTTTTTTACTTTATTAAAAAAAGTCTTTTGTGAGGCAATTCAGTGGTATTGCCTTTTTCCCTTTCTTTCTTCCTGGACATGGGAGTGATGGCTGGAATGAAGCAGCCACTGTATGACAATGAGGCAGCTATGCATGAAGGAAGGTGATTTGGAAAGTTAGGAAATCTGTCTTCTAGATGGCTTTATGGAATCAGAAGCACCAAAACTGAAATGACCTCTAAACATCTTGTGATTTAATTAAATGTCTTGTTTAAGCCACTATTAGTGATTACTTGCAAAACATTCCTGGAATTCCCTTGTGGCACAGTGGGTTAAGAGGCATTGTCTCTGCTGTGGCTCAGGTTTGATTCCTGGCCTGGGAATTTCCACAGCCAAAAAGGACAAAAAAAAAAAAAAAAAAAAAGCGAAACCCATTCCTAACAGATGTGGCTGGTGTGTGAACATTGTAACTGTTTGCTACATCCTAAATCAAATAATTATGACTGAGGAATGGAACACTCTGCTGGGTGGGGTGAATCAGTAGCATATGTCTTTGGCCAAGGAAGTTCCTTCTTGCTTCTAAGTGTTGGCTTTCCCAGACACTGCCCTGATTTTTTTTTTAGCTCAGGTGCTCACCTTACTGCTCCTGACTGCAGGCAAATTCCTCTGCTGTCTTCTTGGCACAAGCAGGGGAAGAAAGCAGAGAACACAGCTCTTGTTCCTACTGTCATGCCTCAACCAACCAACTACCTTCAAGTGGCCCCAGAGGGCGTAAGAACTGATCCAAGAACTGTGATTTATATTCATGAAAAGAATAATCAGTCTTATTTTTTTCATTTTTTCAAGTTTTCTTGCAATATAGTTGATTTACAATGCTGTGATAATTTCTGCGGTACAACAAAGTGATTCGTTTATACACGTACACATATCAATTCTTTTTCGGATTCTTTTCCCATATAGGTTATTACAGAATATTGGGTAGAGTTCCCTGTGCTATACAGCAGGTCCTAGTATTTAAACCTGTTTTAGGACTTCTTCAGAAGAAATAACAGAAAGAGTAATCAAAGTTTTACATGCAAAGATTTCCTTTCCATCAGAACTTATGTGATAGGATTGATATCCAAGAAAGTATCAAAGCATCTTTCCAGATACATACCTTTCTTTCTATTTGGCTTGAAGGATCCACCTGCCTAGAGGTAGAAGAGGAGGTGTGGAAAGGAGAAATAGTAAATTTCACTATAATTCATCATTCCTAAGACTTTTTTTGTAATTGGGGTGTGTCCTATAATCGGTTGGTTGACTGTTGACCAGGTAATAGTCATGATACAACTGTCACTGTCTACGCATAAGCAATTGTGGTCTGAAAAACTCCTATTAATACCTTCTATAGGGTTTTAAAAGTCTGGGGAGAGGGTTCCCATTGTGGTGCAGTGGAAATGAATCTGACAAGTATCCATGAGGATACAGGTTCAATCCCTGGCGTTGTTGATCAGTGGCAAGGGGATCCATATAAAGTAGTTACTGCTTTTTTGTTTTGGGGAGGGTTTTTTTTGGTCTCTTTTTGGTCGGAGGTGGGGCCATCAGAGGCATATGGAGGCTCCCAGGCTAGGGGTTGAATCAGAGCTATAGCCTCTGGCTTACACCACAGTCACAGCAACGCAGGATCTGAGCTGCATCTGTGATCTACATCACAGCTCACAGCAATGCCGGATCCTTAACCCACCATCCAAGACAAGGAATTGACCCCTCATCCTCATGGATCCTAGTGGGGTTCGTTACCGCTGAGCCACGATGGGAACTCCCTCAATAACACTCTTGATGCACAGACAATACTGTGGGAAAAGACAAAATCATCACCAACTCTAAGCCAAAAAGGGATTCAGAGGAATGATTCTCTGCATGAGTCTCTTCTGTTTGTTATAGGAACACTTTCCAATGTATTTCGCTTGTATTTTCTTTTTACCTATGTAAAAGATATATGATAAAAAAAATGTATGTCCAAATAAGTCTAAAAAGAGCTTTTTTCAATGAATATAAACCAACATTCTAACTGATAAGAAGGCATTGTTCATAACATAATTAGCAGCTTGTTTTTCTTCCTTGGGAGTACCTAAAATAACAGCGCATTTTACAGCTAAAGGCATTCATTTCAGGGAAATGCAAAATTGTGTAAAGAATGAAGGGAGAACAGAATTAATATCCAGCTTCTGACATTCAAAATAGAATTATGCAGCAAGACATTAGCCTTGCAAAATGAGTGTTTGTCTTAAAAGTAGAACTTCTAAATTCTTTTCTTTTGATACTAGGCACATGCACAACCCCCATTCTTTAAGCATTGCAACCACCAAGCCCAGAGGATTCAGCCTGTGGGGTCCTCTCTAAATGGAGAAGATAATCCTTCTGGCTCTTGAAGTTCCCATTGTGGCTCAGTGGGTTAGGAACCTGACTATTATCCATGAGGATTCGGGTTTGATCCCTGGCCTTGCTCAGTGGGTTAAGGATCTGGCATTGCCATGAGCCATGGTGTAGGTCACAGATGTGGCTCGGATCCTGTGTTGCTGAGGCTGTGGTGTAGGCCGGTAACTACAGCTTCGATTCAACTGCTAGTCTGGAACTTTCATACTCCAAGGGTACAGCCCTAAAAAGACCAAAAGCCAAAAAATAAAAAAATCCCTCCTGCTCTGGAAAGCAGGCTGGGAGCTCCCTGCCCCCCATTGGAGGGAGGTGAGGCAGAGCAGGGCCAGGCTCACCTGTCGCAGGCCCTGGGGAAAACTGGAGATGAAAGCCAAGAAGGAGGAGAGGAAGACAGGCAGAAATGAGACCCAAGATTGACACCCATGGTGGAGGGGGCTTTGTCTCTCTTCCTGCTCGGGACTCCTGGTGGAAGCTTCCTCTGAGAAAGTCCTGGAAGTATCCGAGCCACAGACACATCAATTTAAGGCAGGTTGGCAGGGGGAGGGCCCTGCAGTTCCAGGTCCCTGAGCCCCTGTAGCACCCCTGTTGGTGGATGGGGTACCAACCTAGCTGAGAGCCCACAGTGAAGTTGCCCAAGGAGCTCACTGTGGTGCAATACACCCCTACTATGAAGGGACCTGAGCCAATGATGGCCAAAGTCCCCTGATCTCACACCCCTGCCTTGGAATCCCAGCTGCCACACTCCTTCCCTTTTTATTCCTCAGTCACCATCCTGGACAGGAGTGGAAGACTGTAGAAGGCTAAGAGAGACTTAGCCTTGCTTGCATGTAAAGGTAGTTGGATAGGACTAAGACTTTATGCATTTATTTATTTTTGCTTTTTAGGGCCGCACCTGCAGCATATGGGGGTTCCCAGGCTAAGGGTTGAATCAGAGCTGTGGCCACAGGCCTATACCACAGCCGCAGCCACAGCAACATCAGATCCGAGCTGCACCTGTGACCTACACCACAGCTCATGGCAACACTGGATCCTTAACCCACTGAGCTAGGCCAGGGATCAAACCTGCAACCTCATGGTTCCTAGTCGGATTCATTTCTGCCCTGCCACGGTGGGAACTCCAGGACTAAGACTTTAAAGGTAACTTTTTTTTCCCCACGCTAGCCAGAGACCAGGAATCGGGAAGACAAGAAAAAAAAATTAAAGAGCTACATTTTTTTCTTCATATCCCAGCTATAGTTGTGTTGTATTTTGAGACTTCGTGATACTGATAAAAACAAAAGCTTGGGAGTTCCCACTGTGGTGCAGTGGGTTAAGAACCTGATTGCAGTGGCGTGGGTTGGATCCCCAGCCCAGCGTAGTGGGTTAAAGGATCTGGCATTGCCACAGCTGCGGGCATAAGTCACAGCTGTGGCTCTGATTCAATCCCTGGCCCCAGGAACTTCCATATGCTATGGGTGTGGACATTAAAAAACATTTTTTAAAATAAAAACTTGTAAGGATTTTAAATATACTAAATAGGAGAATGGTTTAACAAGTTATTACATGTGTATAAAATACGCTTTTGCACAATTATTAAAATTATATTTAAGGACTTTTTTTTTGGCCTTACCCATGGCACGCGGAAGTTCCTGAGCCAGGGATCAAACCAGCACCATAGTGGTGACCTGAGCTGCTTCAGCGACAACGCTGGATCCTTAATCCTCTGTGCCAGAAAGGAACTCCTCTTTTTTTGCTGCTGTTTTTTTTTTTGTTTGTTTGTTTGTTTGTTTTGTCTTTTTAGGGCTGCGCTCTCAGCATATGGAAGTTGCCAGGCTAGGGGTCAAATCAGAGCTACAGCTGCCAACCTACACCACAGCCATAGCAACGCAGGATCCAAGCCGTGTCTTCGACCTACACCACAGCTCATGGCAATGCCGGATCCTTAACCCACTGATCAAGGCCAGGGATTGAACCTGCATCTTCATGGATGCTGGTCAGATTCATTTCTGCTGAGCCATGACAGGAGCTCCTATTTTAATTCTTTATACTTCTATTTTTCACATTTTCTACAATGAGCATGTAGATTTGAACAAATAATCATACAAACTTAAAATCTTACATAGCAGTGTCATAAATGGATTTCCGAAGCCCCTCGCTCTTCTCAAATCAACATGCCCCAACTGCAACAGGATATGGGTGAAATGATCACTGGGGGAAATGATCACTTTCCCCTGATAATATTCAGTCCAAGTAGGAGAGTTTGCAGGGAAGAGTTGACAGGATATCTCTATAACACCAGCCCTCAACACAGAAATACAACGTATCTCCAAGTTCATTCCCAAATGTTAAAATTTAACACCACCATTTCTTATGAGCACATCAGTGAGGAATTTTCCAGTCAGATTGGCATACATGCTGGAAATCTAGCAAAACCCCAATTCTGTCATTCTAATCCTCAGAGGTAATTTCCTTCTTAGTGAGTATCTCAGACAAAGAGTTAAATACAATCGAGGAATTCCCATCATGGTGTAGCAGAAACGAATCAGACTAGGAACCGTGAGGTTGCAGGTTCAACCCCTGGTCTCGCCCCATGGGTTAAAGATCCAGCGTTGCTGTGAGCTGTGGTGTAGGTCACAGACACGGCTCGGATCCTATATGCCGCAGGTGTGGCCCCCCAAAAACAAAATAAATAAATAAATACAATTGAAATGTGACCATATGCCCAAGCAGAGAGTCTGAGAAGAGTCACAAAGGGAAACTTGCCATATCAGTTTTTGGATTATCTCATAGAACTAGAAAAATTAAAAAAAAAAAAAAAGAGGAAGTTCCTGTTATGGCTCAGCAGTAATGAACCTGACTAGGAACCATGAGGATGTAGGTTCGATCCCTGGCCTTGCTCAGTGGGTTAAGGATTGGGCATTGCTGGGACCTCCATATTCCACTGGTGCGGCCCTAAAAGAAAAGAAAAATTAAAACAGTGTTTTGGTACTACACAGACAGATCAGTGGACCAGAATAAAAAGTGGAGTAGGGAAAGCTTTCTTTTTTTTTTTTTTTTTTTTGTCTTTTTGCTATTTCTTTGGGCTGCTCCCATGACATATGGAGGTTCCCAGACTAGGGGTCGAATCGGAGCTGTGGCCACCGGCCTACACCAGAGCCATAGCAACGTGGGATCCGAGCCTCGTCTGCAACCTACACCACAGCTCACGGCAACGCCGGATCGTTAACCCACTGAGCAAGGGCAGGGACCGAACCCGCAACCTCATGGTTCCTAGTCGGATTCGTTAACCACTGCGCCACGACGGGAACTCCGGGAAAGCTTTCTTAAACAAGATGCTGAAAGGTTCTAACTATGAAAGAGAAGATTATGTTGCATTTAAATTAAGAGCACTTACTCATCAATAGACGTTGTAAAAAATGAAAAGGAAAAAAGGGAGAAAATATTTATAACATATGTATCCAAACAAAGACTTGCTGCCAAGAATGCATAAAGAAGTCTTCAAATCAAACAAGAATAAAATAAACAACTTTATCAGAACATGGGCATAAGACACAAACAGGTATTTTACAGTAGAGAAGACATATGTGGCCTATAAATACATACAGAGATGCTTAATTGACATATTAGTCAGTGAAATGCAAATCAAGACCACAATTAGATACCATTTAACATCCACGAGACTGACAAAAATTACAAAATCCAACTATACCAAGTATTGGAGAAACGATGGATCTATGAGATTTCATAACTATTGCTGATGGTTCACCTGTTTTGAAATAATTTGGAATTATTGTGTACATTTGAGCATTCTTACACCCTATCACCCAATGACTCCTAGGTGGATAACTGAGAGGACACATACATACACATATATACACACACACAAAGAGACACATATCAAAGCGTTCACAGACCTATTGTGCAGAGTAGCAGAAAAATAGAATTGATGCAATGCCCATTGGTATCAGAATGATTGAATAAACTTTGGTATATTTACACAGTGGAATATTATACAGCTCTGAATATAAATGAACTATAGCTCTAGGTGTTGAACAATAGATATGAACTTAGCATAATGATAGTGAAAAAAGTGCTTCTCAGATGACCACATGGAGTGCAGTACACTTTTTATAAGACTCAAAATCAAGGAAAACACAGAACTCCTGCTGCAATGGGATCAGCAGCGTCTTGGGAGTGCTGGGACGCTGGTTTGATCCCCAACCTGACACAGTGAGCTAAAGATCCAGCTTAGGTTGCAGCTATGGCTCGGATTCGATCCCTAGCCCAAGAGTTTCATATGCCTCGGAGCAGCCAAAAATGAAATAAATAAATAAATAAATAAATAAATAAATAAAACAAGGAAAACAATACATCATTAAGGCACCCATATACGTGATAAAACCATTTTTAAAAAGCAAGGTTCATATGGATATGAAACCAAAAGCATAGACAAACAAAAAGATAAAATAGATAAACTGAAGCTTAACCAAAATGAAAAACTTCTATGCATCAAAGGACATAATCAACAGGGTGAGAAGGCAACCCATAGGGTAAGAGAAAATTTTTGCAGAGCGTATATTTGATAAGGCATTAATACGCAGAATATACAAAGAACTCCTACAACTCAACAACAAAAAATCAACACAATTAAAAAGTGGGCAAAGGACTTGAACAGACGTTTCCCCAAAAGAGATATTCAAATGGGCAAGAAGTCCATGAATACTGTTCAGCATTACCAATCATTAGGGAAACAAAAATCAAAACCACAGCGATGCCACCTCACATACAGTAGGATGGCTATTATAAAACAAACAAACAAACAAACAAACAGAAAATAACAAGTGTTGGTGAGGATGTAGGGAAGTTTAAACCCTTGCAAACCATTGGTGGAAATGTAAAATGATACAGCCACTATGGAAAGCAGTACAGCAGTTGCTCAAAAAACTAAAAACAGAACTGCTGAGTATCTATCCAAAAGAACTGAAAACAGGACCTCAGATAGGTAAGTGTACGTCCATGTGCATAGCAGCATATTTTACAATAGCCAAAATTGCCCTAAAAGCAACCCAAGGGTCCATTGATAGTTGAATGGATAAACAAAAGGTGGTATATATTAGTCAGCCTTTTTTTTTTTAAATCTTTTTAGGGCCGCACCCATGGCATATGGAGATACCCAGGCCAGAGGATCAAATCATTGGAGCTGTAGGCACCAGCCTACAGTCACAGCAACTCGGGATCCGAGCCGCCTCTGTGACCCACATCACAGCTCACGGCAACACAGGATCCTTAACCCACTGAATGAGGCCAGGATCCTTAACCCACAGGATCCTTAACCCACTGAATGGATGCTAGTCAGGCTCATTAACCCTGAGCCACGACAGGAACTCTGGGTTATCAGTCAGCCTTAAAAGGGCTACATGCTATATTTAACATGTGTAAACCTGAGGAAACCATGCTAAGTGAAATAATCCAGGCAAAAAAGGACAAAATAGTGTCTGATTCCCCTTATATAAGGTTTTTAGAGTATTCAGATTGATAGAGACAGAAAATAGAATGGTGGTTGCTAGAAAGGCTGGGGGGAAGGGGAAATGGGAGTTATTTGGTTTGTTTGTTTTTCATTATGGCCACTCCCTCGGCATATGGAAGTTCCCAGGCTCGGGGTCAAATCTGAGCTGCAGGTTTCAGTGTACACCACAGCCACAGCAACTGCCAGATCTGAGCTGTGTCTGTCACCTACACCACAGCTCACAGCAACACTGGATCCTTAATCCACAGACCAAGGCCAGGGATTGAACCCACATTCTCATGGTTCTTAACCTGCTGAGCCACAACGGAAACTCTGGGAGTTATTGTTTAATGGGAATGGAATTTTAGTTTTGCAAGATTAAAGACATTCTACAGGTGGATGGTGATGATGCTAGCACAAAAATATGAATGTTTTTATTGATCTTGTTGTTTTGTCTTCCTTTTTTATTTTTTATTTTTAAATATGAATGTTTTTAATGCTGCTGAACTGTACAATTAAAAATGGTTAAGATGATAAATTGCATGTGTATTTTGCCACAATTTTTATTTATTTATTTATTTTTTTTATTTTCCCACTGTACAGCAAGGGGGTCAGGTTATCCTTACATGTATACATTACAATTACATTTTCCCCCCACCCTTTGTTCTGTTGCAACATGAGTATCTAGACATAGTTCTCAATGCTATTCAGCAGGATCTCCTTGTAAATCTATTCTAGGTTGTGTCTGATAAGCCCAAGCTCCCAATCCCTCCCACTCCCTCCCCCTCCCATCAGGCAGCCACAAGTCTCTTCTCCAAGTCCATGATTTTCTTTTCTTTTTTTTTTTTTTTTTTGTCTTTTGTCTTTTGTTGTTGTTGCTATTTCTTGGGCTGCTCCTGCAGCATATGGAGGTTCCCAGGCTAGGGGTTGAATCGGAGCTGTAGCCACTGGCCTACGCCAGAGCCACAGCAACACGGGATCCGAGCCGCGTCTGCAACCTATACCACAGCTCACGGCAACGCTGGATCGTTAACCCACTGAGCAAGGGCAGGGACCGAACCTGCAACCTCATGGTTCCTAGTCGGATTTGTTAACCACTGCGCCACGACGGGAACTCCCAAGTCCATGATTTTCTTTTCTGAGGTTGCCACAATTTTTAAATTAAAGTGTAGTTGATTTACAATGTTGTGCCAATCTCTGCTGTACTGTACAGCACAATGACCCAGTCATTCACCACAACTTTTAACAAACAAAAAATGAAAAAAAGCAATGGAGGAGTTCCTGTTGTGGCTCAGAGGTAACAAACCCAACTAGTATCCATGAGGATGTGGGTTCAATTCCTGGCCTCTCTCAGTGGGTTAAGGATCTGGCTTTGCCCTGAGCTGTGGTCACACATGCAGCTCAGACTCTGCATTGCTGTGGCTGTGGTGTAGGCAGGCAGCTGCAGCTCCGATTTGACCCTTAGCCTGGGAACTTCCATATGCCGTGGGTGCAGCCCTAAAAAGCAACACACACACACACACACACACACAAATGGCAAGAGAATGATAAGCACAAAATTCAGGATGGTGGTTCCTTTAAATGTGAAAGGATGGGAACGGGAAAGGCAAGAAGCCAAGAAGTTATTGGCAGTATTCTAGTTGGATGGTGGTTTCGAGGGAATTCATTTTAGAAATGTATACACGAACAGATCAAAGTAAATAAAATGAAAGTGACCGTGCATGTACTAAACAATGAGAGTGTGTTCCTATCTCTGAATTATAATCTATGTGCATTTGAGGTCCAAAAAGTAAAAAATCATTTTTAAAATGCACTTTAAGCAAGAAAGACTATAAATCACTCAGGATTTATAAACTATCATTAATTTTTTCTTTGTATGTGTACATATATATATATGTGTACATATATATTTGTGCTAAATTTAGAAAATGGAACATTCTCTTCTGTAACTTTATTTTTCACGTTAACAATAAATTGACAACATTTTTATGTGTTAATGATATGCTTTAAGAGTATTTTAAATGTGGCCATAAAATTCCATTGTATGGATATACCATGGTTTATTTAAATAAAGAACTATTGTTAGAATTTATTTATTTATTCATTTATTTTTGCTTTTGTGGGCCGCAAGTACGGCATACGGAGGTTCCCAAACTAGGGATCAAATTGGAGCTACAGCTGCTGACCAATACCACAGCCACAGCAATGCCAGATCTGAGCTGAGTCTACAACTTACACCACAGCTCAGGGCAAAGCCAGATCCTTAACCCACTGAGCGAGGCCAGGGATGGAACCCGAGTCCTCATGGATACTAGTTAGGTTCATTACCACTGAGCCAGGGGGGAAACTCCTATAGTTAGAATTTAATTGCTCTTAAAATTTCCCTATTATTAATGTGCTGAATTGAATATCCTGGTAGCTTAATCTCCACACCTGTTTTTGATTCTTTCCTCTGGGGAAATTCATGGACATAGAATGGTTGAAGCAAAGGTATAGAAAAAAAGTTTAGGTCTTCCTTGATATCAAAGTCCTTTGAGGAATTCCCTGGTGGTGCAGTGGGTTAAGGATCTAGTGTTGTCACTGCAGTGGCTCAGGTCACCGCTGTGGCACAGGTTTGATCCCTGGTCCAGGAACTTCTGCAGACTGCTTGTGGGGCCAAAAATAAGTCCTGTGATCCTCAGGAAAAGTTGACCAAGGCTCATTCCCACCAATAAAATATGCAAATAATACACGAGCCAATTTTCTCATATCCTCGTCAACTATAAGCTTTCTGAGATCTGAAATCCTTCCTAAAAAACCTTATTTCCCTGATGTTTTAATTTGCATTTCCCTGATTACAACTAAGATTGAATATTAAGATGTTTCCATAGCTTAAAAAATTGACTAGTTTTTAATCGAAAAAGTAATTCATGTACATGGAAAAATATCAAACAGCATAAAAAGATACACTATGAAACATAAGCTTCCTTCCCACCCTGGAGGCACAGTCCCCCCAAGGTAGCCATCGTGATCAGCTTTTTGTTTCTCTTCCAAAAATATGTACATAAGCAAGCACACACACAAGAAATACAGTTATGTACATATATAGTCTCCTTTTAGAAACAAAAGAACAGGAGTTCCTATTGTGGCTCAGCGGTAATGAACCAGACTAGTATCTGTGAGGATGCGGACTCAATCCCTGGCCTCACTCAGTGGGTTAAGGTTCCTATGAGCTGTGGTGTATGTCGCAGACGTGGCTTGGCTCTGGCATTGCTGTGGCTGTGGCATAGGCTGGCAGCTGCAGCTCGGATTCAACCCCTAGCTTGGGAACTTTCATATACTGTGGGTGTAGCCTTAAAAAAAAAGTTAAAAACACAAGAACATGTTTTTAGAGTGAAATACATGCCCCCTGTCCTGCTTACGGCTCAGACCTCGTCTGTACAGCCCCCTCCACCGGTTACTGCACTGACTGCACTGGCATCTTTGGGGCCTTTGGCGGTCTAAGCTCTTGCTGGCTCTAGGGCTTTTTTTCTTGTGCCCTGTTGCCTCTCAACTCAGAGCCTCTCTAGAGAAGTGTTCCCTGACTCCCTGTTCTAAAGCATCCCCTCGGCACCCACTCTCCTACCATCACATCTCTGCCTGCATTTCCTACATAGCATTTACCAGTATTGGAAATGATCTCACTTCTGGTTGTTTTATTTGTTCATTGCCTCTCTCCTCTATCAGGATGCAAGCTTCATGACAGCTTGGATCTGGCTGTTCTGTTTACTCCTATTTCTCCAGTACCAGGGCAGTTCTAGGCATAGTTCTTGATTAACATTTGTTGAGGAGTTCCCGTCGTGGCTCAGTGGTTAACGAATCCGACTAGGAGTCATGAGGATGGGGGTTCGATCCCTGGCCTTGCTCAGTGGGTTAAGGATCTGATGTTGCCATGAGCTGTGGTGTGGGTCGCAGACTCGGCTTGGATTCTGCGTTGCTGTGGCTCTGGCATAGGCCAGTGGCTACAGCTCCGATTAGACCCCTAGGCTGGGAACCTCCATGTGCCACGGGAGTGGCCCTAGAAAGAAAATTTCTTGAATGATTGTTGAGCACACTATGTTATATTTTGCTGTTTTTACTTAACAGCAAGTGAGAGAGTTCAATATTGAGAGCCCGCTCCTGCCCAGAGGTATTCTTCATTCTTTTTATGGCTACAGAGTATTTCTTTGAATTGATATTTTGTAATTTCTTTAGCCAGTCCCCCACTGATGGACTGGTAGGTTGTTTCTAGTATTTTGCTATTTCAAACAATGCTCACATATGTTATTTCACATATAGGAATATAGTCATAGAAATTGTTCTACTTGGAGTTCCTGTTGTGGCACAGCAGCAACAAATCCGACTAGGAACCATGAGGTTGTGGGTTTGGTCCCTGGCCTCGCTCAGTGGGTTAAGGCACTGTTATTGCCCTGAGCTGTGGTGTAGGTTGCAGACATGGCTCAGACCTGGCGTTGCTGTGGCTGTGGAGTAGGCCAGCAACAACAGCTGATTCGACCCCTAGCCTGGGAACCTCCATATGCTGTGGGTGCGGCCCTGAAAAGACAAAAAAAAAAAAAAAAAAAAAAACTAAAATAAAAATTTTTTAAAGACATCTGTTTCTGCTGTGGTGCAGTGGGTTAAGAATCTGACTGCAGAGACATGGGTTTAATCCCTGGCCTAAGAACTTCCATATGCTGGAGGTGAGGCCATAAAAAAAAAAGAAAGAAAGAAAAAGAAATAGTTCTACTCCTAGAAACTGAATCACTGGGTATTATGGTATGTTTGTGCATGGTTTATCTTATTTTATTGAGGTATGATTGACCTTATATTAATTTCAGGTATACAACGTAATGCTTCAATATTTGTATATATTGCAGAATGGTCATTACAATAAGTCTAATTAGCATTCTTTGCCTAGTTATAAAATTTTTTTCTTGTGATGAAAACATTTAAGATGTATATGTTTGTAATTTTAATAGCATTGTTAAGTGTCCTTTCAAAAAATTTGCACCAATTCACACATATAGTTTCCCTAGAAATGTACGAGTGTCTCTGTATGTTATAGCCAAATTTGTACTATCAAATGTTCTGATCTTTACCAAACTGGGGGAAAATAGAGATGAAAGTAAAAATTGGCTTTCAGGAGTTCCCGTCGTGGTGCAGCGGAAATGAATCCGACTAGGAACCATGAGGTTGTGGGTTCGATCTCTGGCCTCACTCAGTGGGTTAAAGATCCTGAGTTGCTGTGGGCTGTGGTGTAGGTCGCAGACTCGGCTCGAATCTGGTGTTGCTGTGGCTGTGGTGTAGGCTGGCAGCAACAGCTCCAATTAGACCCCTAGATTGGGAACCTCCATATGCCGCAGGTGCGGCCCTCAAAAGACAAAAAAAAAAAAAAAAAAAAAATGGCTTTCATAGAACATGTAAATATAAATAGCTTATAAAACATGTTAAAAGACACTCAACTCCATTCAATGGTTTTGTTTGCATATCTTTAATTATGAATGAAGTTGAGCATCTTTTAACATTTTCATAACCCATTTGTAAATCTAGAATAATACTTCCCCCACCCCTTTTTTCATGCCATTAGCATGTCAGCGCAGAAATTTAAAATTCAAAGAGCCAAATTTATCAGTCTTTTCTTTTTATGGCTGAGACTCAAACAACCAGTTAACAAAGCTCTGTTGTTAAAAAAAAAGTTACCACATATTGAAATTATTAGGCTTTTAAAAATGTTTTCTTCTGGTATTTTTACAGTACTTTAAAAGGTTTATCATTTTTTTTTTTTGGTCTTTTGTCTTTTTGTCTTTCTTTTTGGTCTTTTGTCTTTTTGTCTTTTGTCTTTTTAGGGCCGCACCCACGGCATATAAAGGTTCCCAGGCTGGGGGTCGAATGGGAGCTGTAGCCAGTGGCCTACATCCAGCCACAGCAATGCTGCATGCGAGCCGTGTCTGCGACCTACGCCACAGCTCATGGTATCACTGGATCCTTAACCCCCTGAGAGAGGCCAGGGATCGAACCTGAGTCCTCATAGATACTAGTTCATTACTGCTGAGCCATGACGGGAACTCCTCTACTGTATTTCTAACACATACATGTACACACACACAAGTCATTTTTTAGTGACATTTCCCCTTCCTGCACCGTTTCCCCTCCCATTCCAACTTCACTCTCCCTCTGCCCCACCTAATGTCCTTCGTTATATATGTCTCATCAAATGTCATTGCGTTATGGTCTGAATTGTGTTCTATCAAAGTTCATATGTTGAAGTTCTAACCCCTACAACCTCAGAACATAACAGTATTTGGAGATCAGGTCTTTAAAGGTAATTAAGTTAAAATGAGCTCCAGGGTTGGCCCTGATCCAATATGGTGGGGGTCCTTCTGGGTTTTGTTTTTGTCTTCTTTTTGTCTTTTTAGGGCCACACCTGTAGCATGTGGAGGTTCCCAGGCTAGGGGTCCAATCAGAGCTGTAGCTGCTGGCCTACACCACAGCCACAGCAACACCAGATCTGAGCTGCATCTGAGAGCTACACCACAGTTTGCGTCAACGCCAGATCCTTAACCCACTGATCAAGGCCAGCGATAGAACCCGCATCTTCATGGGTGCTAGTCGGGTTGGTTAATCTCTGTGCCACAATGAGAACTCCAATGGGTGTCCTTCTGAAAGAAAATCTGCACATAGATATGTATGCAGACAAAGAAAAGACCATGTGAAGATACAAGGAGAAGGCGGCCATCTAGAAGTTAAGAAAAGAAGCCTCAGGGAGTTCCCATTGTGGCTCAGCGGTAAAGAACCAGACTCATATCCGTAAGGACGCAGGTTCAATCCCTCCCCTGGCTTGGTGGGTTAAGGAGCTGGCATTCCAGTGGCTGTGGTGTAGGCTGGCATCTATAGCTCCCATTGGACCCCTAGCCTGGGAACTTCCATATGCCATAGGTGTAGCCCTAAAAAGACAAAAAGAAAAAAAAGAAAAAAGAGAAGAAGCCTCAGAAGAAACCAATCCTGCCAACACCTTGATTTCAGACTTCTAGCTTCCAGAACTATGAAGAAATGAATTTCTGTTGTATAAGCTATGCCATCTACGGCATTTTGTTATGGCAGCCCAGCAAACTAAGACCCAGTGTTGGTGTATATGTGTGTTTGTTTTTTAATTTACATATATCATCTTAGATATGGGCACAATCTGTTTCTTTTTTCCCCCTTAGTGCAATTTCTAAAAACATTTTCCTTTTGCATATCATATTTTCTACAGTGGATGTGTGTTTGATTTTTTCTTATTGTTGTAAAATATACATAATGTAAAACTTACCATCTAAACCATTTTTTTTTTTTGGTTGCACTTGTGGCTCATGGAAGTTCCCAGGCTAGGGATCAAACTCTTGCCACAGCAGTGACCTCAGCCACAATACTGACAATTCCAGATCCTTAACCTGCTGAGCCACGAGGGAACTCCAACCTTAACCATTTTTAAGTGTACAATTTAGTAGTACTAAGTACAATCCCACTGCTGTGATGCATCCATCTCCAGAACGTTTTCATTTTCCCAAAAGGAAAATTTATGCCCATTAAACAACTTCTTTTTCTCCCCCTCCCCCCAAGCTCCAGTCCCTAGCAATCATCATACTATTTCTGTCTCTATGAATTTGAATATAAGCACACTCAGAAATATCGAATGTTTGGTTCTGAACCACTGCAATAATGAAAATAGCACAATAAAGTAAGTCACCTGATTTTTTTTTTTGGTTTTCCAGTGTATATAAAAGTTACGTCTACACCTTACTGTAGTCTATTAAGTGTGAAATAGTTTTATGTCTAAAAAAAACAATGTACCTACTTTAATTTAAAAAATACTTTATTGGAGCTTCTGTCGTGGCTTAGCAGTAATCAACACAACAAGTATCCATGAGGATGCGGGTTCGATCTCTCTCAGGATTAGGGATCCAATGTTGCCATGAGCTGTGGTGTAGGTCTCAGACATGACTCCGATCCTGCGTTGCTATGGCTGTGGTGTAGGCTGGCAGCTACAGTTGCGATTCGACCCCTAGCCTGGGAGGCGGTAAATTAAAGTTTCACATTTCTACTGTATTAAGTTTTCCATATGCCATAGTTTTAGCCCTAAAAAAAAAAAGACCCCCCAAAAATATTTTATTGCTAAAAAAATGCTAACCATTATCTGAGCTTTCAGCCAGTCATATGCTTTTGCTGGTGGAGGGTCTTGCCTCAATGTGGATGGCTGCTGACTGGTCAGGGTAGTGGTTGCTGAAGGCTGGGGTGGATGTGGCAATTTCTAAAATAAGACAACAATGACGCTTGCTGCATCAATGGACTCGTCTTTTCACAAATGATTTCTCTGCAGCAGCCACTGTTTGATAGCATTTTATCCACAGCAGAACTTCTTTCATAATTGGAGTCAGTCCTCTCAAAACCTGCTGCTGCTTTATCAACTCAGTTTATGTAATGTTCTAAATCTTTTGCTGTCACTTCAACAGTCTTCACAGCATCTTCACAAGGAGTAGATTCTATCACAAGAAACCACTTCCTTTGCTCACCTTAAAAAGCAACCCCTCGTCCATTTAAGTTTTATCATGAGATGGTAACAATTCAGTCACATCTTCAGACTCCACTGCTAATTCTAGTTCTCTTGCTATTTCTACCACATCTACAGTTATCTTTTCTCTTGAAGTCTTGAACCCCTCAAAGTCACCCATGAAGGTCGGAATCAGCTTCTTCCAAACTCCTGTTAATGTCGATATTTTGACCTCTTCCAATGAATCTTGAAGATTATTTTTCTTGTCTTTTTAGGGCCATACCTGTAGCATATGGAGGCTTCCAGGCTAGGGGTTGAAACACCTTCTGCAGCTCCATACCGAAAAAACGAACAACCCCATCAAAAAATGGGCGGAAGATCTAAACAGACAGTTCTCCAAAAAAGACATACAGATAGCCGAGAAACACATGAAAAGATGTTCAGCATCACTCATTATTAGAGAAATGCAAATCAAAACCACGATGAGGTACCACCTGACACCAGCCAGAATGGCCATCATCAAAAAGTCTACAAATAATAAGTGCTGGAGAGGGTGTGGAGAAAAAGGAACCCTAGTACACTGTTGGTGGGATTGTAAATTGGTGCAACCACTGTGGAAAACAGTATGGAGATTCCTCAGAAAACTAAACATAGAACTACCATTTGATCCAGCAATCCCACTCCTGGGCATCTATCCAGAGAAAACCACGACTCAAAAAGACACATGTACTCCAATGTTCATTGCAGCACTATTTACAATAGCCAAGACATGGAAACAACCTAAATGTCCATCGACAGAGGAGTGGATCAAGAAGAGGTGGTACATATATACAATGGAATATTACTCAGCCATCAAAAAGAACGAAATACCAGCATTTTTAGCAACATGGATGGACCTAGAAACTATCATGCTAAGTGAAGTCAGCCATACAATGAGACACCAACATCAAATGCTTTCACTGACATGTGGAATCTGAAAAAAGGACAGACTGAACTTCTTTGCAGAACAGATGCTGACTCACAGACATTGAAAAACTTATGGTCTCCGGAGGAGACAGTTTGGGGGGTGGGGGTATGTGCTTGGGCTGTGGGATGGAAATCCTGTGAAATCAGATTGTTATGATCATTATACAACTACAGATGTGATAAATTCATTTGAGTAATAAAAAAAAATGAAAAAAAAAAAAAGTTGGCTTGTGCCACCTTCCCCATGCATGGATGTGTTACCATCCCAGAAGCTCTCCAAACCCCATCATTGAGAGGTTTTTATGGAGGCTTCTTTATATAGGCATGACTGATGAAATCATAGACCATTGGTAGTTAACTCAATCTCCAGGCCCACTTTCCCTCCTAGAGGTTGAGAGCTAGAAAGTCTCAAGCTTCCAACCAGGTCCTGGATGTTCTGGAGACCAGCCCCCATCCTGAAGCTATCCATGGGCCCAATAGGACTTGCTTCATTAGTGCAATTGATGTTCCCATCATCCTGATCACTCAGGAACTTCCCAGGTTTTCAGGAGCTTTGTGCCAAGAACCAGAACAAAGGCTAAGGGTTTTTCTAATTATAACAAAAACACCGCCGCAAGTATAAATGTAAATAGTCTCCCCCGAAAGGGATCTTTGGCCATTGACTGGATAACCATGCACCAAAGTCAGGGGCTACCTGGAGTTTTAAAGAATTGTTGGAGTTTTCTTGTGACCCAGTGAGTTAAGGATCCATTGTTGTCACTGAAGCAGCTCTGGTTGCTGCTGTGGCACATGTTCCATCCTTGACCTGGAAACTTCCATGCACTATGGGCATGGCCAAAAAAATGTTAAAATGTTCTCTCTACTGATCAAAAGACCTGAAATGCCATCACTGTGCTCCTATTACAGTGAGCTTATGGAAGTCAGGCAGTAAATGGAGTTTTGGCCCAACTCTGTCTTTTATTTGGTTCAATGGGCCTGTGGAATGGCCCTGCAGTGATTTCCCTAGTTCCCCCAATTTTAATTTTGGAAATATTTATTTGGACGCTAGCAGGAATCTCATGTTGATTTCCTGACCTGGGGGCCAGGGGCCTTTGCTGTCGGAAGAACCAGCAAAAGCCTTTGAAAATACCTCCTCCTCTTCTCGAAATATTATAAATAAAAAGTAATATCACATCCTGGGAAGACTTGGAGGGATCAGGGCCACCCTCAAAGGCTTAAAGGATGCAGGATGCTGAGCTCCATCATATCTTTGTTCAATTAGACCTTCTGTTCAACCTTGTCAAGGTTGATTGTTGTCAAGGTTGATTGCGTTGAAACTCCTATTGGGCTGGCCTGGACTTTGTTGGGTCTGCTTCCATCTCAGGCTCTCTTGGCCCCATCTTGATTCCTCCTCCACTTTCTGATCACAAGTATGAGATCTGCATTGTGATTTGAGGGCTTTGTCTGTCCAATCCTGTTCTTCCTCTTCATAGCTGATTATATGCTTCTTGCATTCCTAATCCCATCTCATCATGAGTTCTTTTTTTTAATATTTTTTTTATTACTCAGTGAATTTTATTACATTTATAGTTGTCAATGATCATCACAACCAAATTTTACAGCATTTCTATCCCAAACCCTCAGGGTATCCCCCCACCCCCCAACATGTCTCATATGGAAACCATAAGTTTTTCAATGTCTGTGAGTCAGCATCTGTTCTGCAAAGAAGTTCAGTCTGTCCTTTTTTCAGATTCCACATGTCAGTGAAAGCATTTGATGTTGGTGTCTCATTGTATGGCTGACTTCACTTAGCATGATAGTTTCTAGGTCCATCCATGTTGCTAAAAATGCTGGTATTTCGTTCTTTTTGATGGCTGAGTAATATTCCATTGTATATATGTACCACCTCTTCTTGATCCACTCCTCTGTCGATGGACATTTAGGTTGTTTCCATGTCTTGGCTATTGTAAATAGTGCTGCAATGAACATTGGAGTACATGTGTCTTTTTGAGTCGTGGTTTTCTCTGGATAGATGCCCAGGAGTGGGATTGCTGGATCAAATGGTAGTTCTATGTTTAGTTTTCTGAGGAATCTCCATACTGTTTTCCACAGTGGTTGCACCAATTTACAATCCCACCAACAGTGTACTAGGGTTCCTTTTTCTCCACACCCTCTCCAGCACTTATTATTTGTAGACTTTTTGATGATGGCCATTCTGGCTGGTGTCAGGTGGTACCTCATCGTGGTTTTGATTTGCATTTCTCTAATAATGAGTGATGCTGAACATCTTTTCATGTGTTTCTCGGCTATCTGTATGTCTTTTTTGGAGAACTGTCTGTTTAGATCTTCCGCCCATTTTTTGATGGGGTTGTTCGTTTTTTTGGTATGGAGCTGCAGAAGGTGTTTATAAATTTTGGAGATTAATCCCTTGTCCGTCGATTTATTTGCAAAGATTCTCTCCCATTCTGTGGGTTGTCTTTTTGTGTTGTTTAGGGTTTCCTTTGCTGTGCAGAAACTTTGAAGTTTGAGTAGGTCCCATTTGTTTATTTTTCTTTTTATTGTCAATACTCTGATAGGTGGATCCGAGAAGATGTTGCTGTCGTTTATGTCAGAGAGTGTTTGGCCTATGTTTTCCTCTAGGAGTTTGATAGTGTCTGGTCAAGCCAACTTTAAAGGGAAAGAAGCACCCGTGCTTGGGACTATTCTGGGTCTCACCTTATGTGCCTCTTTCTCAGGCTGTTTATTCCTTTCTAATGACTGTAATGGTAAGTATAATATTCTGCCAAGTCCTATGACTATGAGTCATTCTAGCAATTTACTGAGAGGAGGGGCTGAGGGAACCCCCAACTTGGTAACCAAGTCAGACAGAAGTGTGGATAGTCTGGGGATCCTATACTTGAGACCGGCATCTGGGGAGGGAGGAAGTCTTGTGGGCACAGCCCTTTAACCCAGAGGCTGATGCCAACTCCAAGGTAGTTAGTTAGTCCGATTCAAATTGGATGGCGGCATGCCTGGTTGGTGTCAGAGAATTGGAGAAGCACTTGTGTAAGGAAAAAAATCCTCTCAGTGTTCCTCAAAGGGACTTGGCCCCCACTCTTCAATGGACTTTGAAAACTCACTCAGGTCTGGGTATTGACAAGGGACCAATCATTATCCATAGCAGTAGATGACATCAGCCTTTAACTTGCTAACAATCAATCAATCAGTCAATTAACTCCCTTTTATTTGGGAGTCTAGCTCCCGGGTAGTATCTACTTATCTACTCTCATTAAGCCCACAGGGCATCTCAAAGATCCCATTGGCCCTGTCCTCCTCACAGCCTCTGGGCTTCCCGGGCCCAGTCAGATGTGGTTCTCAGTGTGTGGGTACACAGTAAATCCATTCTAGAATTCCCCTCTCCCTGAGCCTTATAGGTACTTTCTCAATGTCATGGAAATTCTGGCATCTCCACTTCATTGTCACATACAAGTTTATTTCTATGTATGTATGTATGTATTTTGTCTATTTAGGGCTGTACACATGGCATATGGAGGTTCCCAGGCTAGGAGTCAAATCAGAGCTGTAGCCATGGCCTACACCACAGCTACAGCAATGCCAGATCTGAGCCGCGTTTGCAACCTACACCACAGCTCAAGACAACACCAGATCCTTAACCCACTGAATGAGGCCAAGGATCGAACCTGAGTCCTCATGGACACTAGTTGGGCTCATTAACCTCTGAGCCATGATGGGAACTCCTGTCACACACAAGTTTAGTGACCTCCACATACAATTAGGACCAGCTCCAGGAATCCTTGTTGGAATACTGAAGGCAAATTCACATCCACAAGTGAATGCCCCATGTCAATAAAATCTCTCCAATCCCACCTTATATTCTACTCCCCCTGGTCCATCAGCTCAGATCCATTGCTACATGGCTTCCCTTTGCTCCAGGTGGCACGTGTTGACTAGGTCCCGAGATTCCTTGGGTGGGTAGGCTGATCCTCTGGCAGTAGGAACTGTACCTTCCCGCTCAGTTTGTGGCGAGTCCCAATTCTGATTATGGGCATGGAGGCAATGAATGATGAAGGATGTAGATCTTAAGAAAAGCCAACGGGGTGTTCCCTGGTGGTCTAGTGGTTAGGATATGGCACTTTCACTGCTGCAGACTGGGTTCGATCCCTGGTCTGGGAACTGAGATCCTACATTAAGCCATAGCACACCATGGCCAAAAAAAAGAAAGAAAGAAAAGAAAAGTTAATGACATCTTGCAAGACATCAGCTTCCAGTGAGGTCTTTGCACTGTCTCCAGATGAGGGGAGTGGCTGCTTCTGCTGGCCAGGAGAGTTCAGGGGAATTTGAGAGTTCAAGGTTTTCAATGCTCATCCACCCAACATCCCCATCCCAGTGTCCCATGCTTTTCCTAGCGAGGCCCTGCATTTGACAGCAGATCTATCAAAGTCCTTTGGCAGCTCTGTCACCCTTATGATCAGCTGCTGATCCTGTCTTTTAGCAGTTTGCCCTGAAGCTGAATGAGATGAGAGTCTTCTTAAAAACTGCCATAAACCTCCCTATGGCTTTGTACATATCTTAAATTGGCTGTTAGCCACTCTGGGCTTATCACTCTGGGCTTGTCTTTTTTTGCAAGGTTTCGCATGCTGTTGTAAAAGCCAGCCTACCATACATCTCGTAATTATCATTGTCCCCATACAATCAAATGCTCCATTCCATTTTCCAGCTCAATTTCACCTTCCACCTGTACCCTACCTCAATTAACCATGGATGAAAACCTAAGCACTTTTTTTTTTTTGCTTTTTAGGGCCACACCCACAGCATATAGAAATTCCCAGGCGGTGGAATCAGAGCTACAGCTGCCAGCCTACGCCAGAGCCACAGCAACGCTCGATCCCTGACCCACTGATTGAGGCCAGGGATAGAAACTGCATCCTCATGGATACTAGTTGGTTTCTGATGCACCATAGCGAAACTCCCAAAAACCTCAGTAATTTTGACGCCACTTCATGCCAAGGGTGACCACACCACCAACGTAACACTAGACTGTCTCTACTGCTATCAGAACAGTAGGTAATCCAATTTCACAGTCCTATCCTGAAAGTCTTTTAAGCCCCACTCTTGGGACCAATTATTTTGGGGGGAAAATGGTGCAGTGTGGCCATGAGGTGTCAGAGACTGTTTCTGCGTGAAGTTAGCTGGAGCCCAAGCAGAGTTTGGTCACTACGGAGGGGCAAGGACAGGATAGGTCAAAGGCACTGGAGGCCAAGAGGCTCTGATGTGACATTAAGAGATGTCTGATACAGAGGCATATCATAGATTTTCTTTCCAAACTAGGTTTACCCCATTTGCATTTATTGATGTAATGTGATGGATAGGTTTAGTTCTCATTCTGGCATCTCGTTTCATCTTATGCTTTCCCTCTTGAGCTCTGCCTTCGTTTTGCATCTTTTGCTCTGTGGTGTGTATGCGTATCTTCTTCAGGCTGTTTCACTGCATTGGTGATAATTTAGCACTCTACTTCTTCTGGAAGCACCAGACTTTGTCAGGACAAGATGTGTCAAATATGCTAAGATGTGATCTGGTGCATAAACGCTAAGAGTCCACACCCACACACATTCCTGTTTGGGTTTGCTGTTATATATGTGTGCCCCACATCCTGATAAATGCTATTTTGCTTTCCATCAAAAGAGAAAAAAAAAAAAAGTTGGTGTATTTATAATTGCTTGCACAGCATTCGAGAGGACACTCCTGAAAGTGCTTCCCTTTTGACTAGGCTTCATGAAAACCAAACCCTCTGCCTACAGATTGACCTGTCTGCTAGGTGGAAGAATTTTCTAGGCACCAGCTTGTTCTATGCACCACATTCCTCCCCCACTCCCACACAGTCTGAGCACCAGGCACCGCTGGGCATGTTTCTCCTGTGGTGTGACCCCTTTCCCTGCTGCTCTGTGTCACACACTTTGTGCCCTACACCAGATGCGTCCTCACAGAGGGTGGGAGGGCATGCCTACACTAGGACAGCTGGCAAAACTGAATTGTGGCTGGGAAGGACTACAGGCCACATAAATCTATTCTACAAAACCCAGACTCGGAGTTCCCATCATGGCTCAGAGGTAACGAATCCAACTAGTATTCATGAGGACTCAGGTTTGATCCCTGGCCTCACTTAGTGGGTTAAGGAGCTAGCATTGCTGTGAGCTGTGGTGTAGGTCACAGACGAGGCTCGGATCTGGTATTGCTGTAGCTGTGGTGTAGACAGGCAGCTATAGCTCCGATTGGACCCCTAGCCTGGGAACTTCCATACACCATGGCTGTGGCCCTAAAAGGCAAGACAAAAAACAAACAAACAAACTCAAACGCAATGTACCTCATGTCAGCTTTCCCTCACTCAGATCCACTTCAACATTATCTGGATACATGAGGCAAAGGAGAATTGGGGCAAAAAGAGATAGTGGTCTTAGCTGACTGCACCCAAACTGCCTTGCCTGTGGAAACTGTACAAAAGCAGATGCCCTTGTGAATATGCTGTTAGGGCCCTTCAACCCCATCCTTAAAAGGGACCATGGAACTGAAGGGCCCAAAACTTAAACTGTCTCCATGTACCTTATGGTTTTATAACAGAGATACCAATAACCCACAAAATATTATAAGAAAGTCCAACAAAGTTCTGTTTTTTACCCCTCATGATGATCGATGCTTTTTAGGCAATCAAATCCATAAAAAAAAAGTTTTCTTTGTTTTTTTTTTGCTTTTTAGGGCCGCACCTGCGGCATATGGAGTTTCCCAGGCTAGGGATCCAATCAGAGCTACAGCTGCCGGCCACAACAACACCAGATCCTAGCCATGTCTGTGACCTACACCACAGCTCACGGCAACGCCGGATCCTTAACCCACTAGCAAGGCCAGGGATCAAACACGCAACCTCATGGTTCCTAGTTGGATTCGTTTCTGCTGCGCCACGAGGGGAATTCGTTCTTTTTGTTTCCCTGTCCTGCTGGTGCCTGATCTGCCCACTATGCTGATGGGGTGAGTCAGAGTCTGGTAAGCAGGAGATTATTGTTTTGTTTTGTTTCGCTTTGCTTTGCTTTTTAGGGTTGTATCTGCAGCACATGGAAGTTCCCAAGCTAGCGGTCGCATCAGAGCTGTAGCCACTGGCCTACACCACAGCCCCATCAACACCAGATCTGAGCTGGGCCTGCAACCTACAGCTCACAGCAACGCCAGATCCCTATCCTACTGAGTGGGGGCAGGGATCGAATCTGTGTCCTCAAGAATACTAGTCAGGTGTGTTACCTGAGCCACAACAGCAACTCCAGATTACTCTTCTGAAGAAAGGATTTAGAGCAGTATTGTCTGATAGAACTCTCTGCGATGATGAAAAGCTTCTGTGTGGGTCCTGGCCAGAATGGTAGCCACTGCCCACATGTTGCTAGCTATTGAGTTTTGAAATGTGTCTAGTGAGACTGAAGAATTGAATTTTAAATTTTGTTTAGGTTTAATTCAAATTTTAATAGTCACCTATAACTAGGGGCTGCCATAAAAGGCGGTAAAGATTTGGAGCCCTTTGAAGGGGAAGATGATACAGAAGGGGGAGGAGGAAGAGGTGTGCCTGCCTGTGGCTGGGACCAGGATTTTTTGGTTTGTTTTTCATCTGCGGCATATGAAGTTTCCAGGCCAGGGGTCGAATCTGAGCTGCAGCTGCCAGCCTAAACCACAGCCACAGCAAAGGCAGATCCAAGCTGCATCTTCGACCCATGCCACAGCTCAGGTTTGACTATAACCTCCCCATTGCTCTCCCTCACCCCCAGCCCCCGCCACCACCCCCGGCAAGGCCCTGGCAGCCACAGTTATACTCTCTGCTTCTATGAGTTTGAATTTTTTTTTTTTGTCTTTTGTCTTTTTTGGGCCGCACCCCTGGCATATGGAGGTCCCCAGGCTAGGGGTCAAATCGGAGCTGTAGCTACTGGTCTATACCACAGCCACAGCAACATGAGATTTGAGCCTCATCTTCGACCTAGACCACAGCTCACACAATGCCAGATTCTTAACCCACTGAGGGAGGCCAGGGATCGAACTCGTGTCCTCATGGATACCAGTTGGGTTCTTTAACCACTGAGCCAGGACAGGAACTCTGAGTTTGAATATTTTAGATTCCTCATGCAGTGTTTGTCTTTCTTTGTCTGGCTTCTTTCACTTCCAAGTTCATCCATGTTGTTGCAAATGGCAGGGTCTCCTTTTTTTTAAGCCTAATACATTTTAAGCCTGATACAATATTCCATTGTATCCATATATCACATTTTCTTCTTCCATTCAACCTTCTTTCATTCATGAGGTTATGTCCATAACCTCATGGACATTAGGTTGCTTCCATATTTTGGCTATTGTGAATAATGCTGCAAGGAACATGGGAATGCAGATTACCCCTTTCTTTCCTTAATTTTTTTCTTTTTGCCTGCATCCACAGCAGGTTGAAGGTCTCAGTCTAGGGATCATCGAAACTGTACCACAGTTGCAGCCTCTGCCATAGCTGTGGCAAAACCAGATTCTTAACCTGCTGTACCACAAGAGAATTTCCTTTTTTTCCCCTGTTTTTTAAGGTTTTATTGTTGTTGATTTATAATGTTGTGATAATTCCTGCTGCACAGCAAAGTGATTCAGCTTTACATATACACATATCCATTCTTTTTCAGATTCGTTTCCCATATTGTAGATATCCTTTTGGTATCACAGATTTCAATTCCTTTGGACATAAACCCAGAAGTGAGACTGCTGGATCATTTGGTGGTTCTATATTTAATTTCTTGAGAAAATTGCATAGTGTTTACCACAGTGGCTGCACCAATTTATATTCCCATCAATGCTGTACAAGAATTCTCCTTTCTCCATATCCTTGCTAACTAACACTTATCTTTTGTCTTTTTTTTTGGCCAGGCCCACGGCATGTGGAAGTTCCCGGGCCAGGGATTGAACCTAGCCTGCTGCAGTGACAAGCCAGATCCTTAACTCACTGTGCCACAAGGGAACTCCTATCTTCTATCTTTTTGATAACCCATTCTAAGAGGTGGGGGGTGATATGTCATTGTGATTTTGGTTTGCATTCCCCTGATGATTGGTGACGCTGAGTAGCTTTTCATATAAATTTTGGGCATGCATATGTCTCCTTTGAAGAAATTTCTTTGCCCCCCCCCCCCTTATCTGGCTGTATCTGTGGCTTACAAAAGTTCCTGGGCCAAGGGTCCAACTCAAGCTGCTGCAGTGAAAACACTAGATCCTTAACCCACTGGGCCATAAGGAAACTCCATCTTTGCCCTCCTCCCTTTTTTTTTTTTTTTTTTTTTTTTGGTTTTGTTTTTTAGGGCCACACCTACTGCACATCGAGGTTCCCAGGCTAAGGGTTGAATCGGAGCTGTAGCTGCCGGCCTACACCACAGCCACTGCAACTCTGGATCTGAGCGGAGTTCAACCTACACCACAGCTCACGGCAACTCTGGATCCTTAACCCACTGAAAGAGGCCAGGGATGGAACTAGTGTCCTCATGGATACTAGTCAGATTCCTCTCCCCTGCGCCACAACAGTAACTCCCTAGAGTGAGCTTATTAAATCTTTACAACTCCTCTGACACTGACCCCATCTCATAGAGGAGGAGGCACGGGCTCAGAGAGGTTGAAGAACTTGTCCAAGCTCACCTGGCTGGGATTCTAACCATGGTAAGTCGCTGATCTGACATCTCAGCTCAGGCTCCTTTGCTACAGGTCCCCAGAGCTCTTCCCTCAGCCGCTCTGCGACCTCGCGCGTGGGGCGTAAAAAGAGCGACTCTGTGCTTAACCACTGCGCCGTCCCTGAGGGCTGTTCCCATTTTTCCGTTCCTGCTTCCTGGAATCCCATCCTTTCAGAGCTGACCGTACTAGCTCTCTTGGCCTCAATTTCCCTTGCGCGTGTGTGAGGCCTAGGTCTCCCTCTAGGAACAAGGAAGAGGGAGAGAACGAGAAGGGCGTGGCTCCACTCCCCGCCCTATCCCCACCCGCGGCAGAAGGCCAAGGCCGGGTCCCTGCAGGAGCCGGCCTCCCACCAAGCAAAGTCCCGCGGGCAGAAATGGAGCTCGGCCCCTTTAAATCCCGCGCGGGAACGCCCGCAGCCGCGCCGGACCCGGATCTGCGGCTGGGAATTGCCAGTCTCGGCGTGTGCTCCCTGCGCGGCTCCTCGCAGCGCCTTCCGCCCCGCGTGCCGGCTCAGTGCCCCGGGCCGCGAGGGCTCCGCGCCCGTGGGGAGAATGAGCCGCATCTACCACGACAGCGCCCTCCAGAACAAAGCGGTGCAGAGCGCGCGGCTGCCTGGGGCCTGGGACCCCGCCGCCCACCAGGGGTAGGCTCCGCCCGCATCTCCCTCCGCCTCCCGGGCCGGCCTGCGTCGGATCCCTAGGCTCCGCGTCGATCCCGGGCTCCCTGATTGGCAGGGGAAGGGGGGCGCCACCAAGATCGGGTACGGCTGGGAGGAAAGGCGGGGCTCACCGAAGGTCCCCTGGGCTCCAGACCGCTCTTCCCAGTGCTCCCCTCGGAGCGCACCCCTTAAGCCTTAAAACTCACAGAGGGTCGGTCCTGACTCCCAAACAGCGCTCATAAGACGGCGATTGCTTACCAACCTTTGTCTTTATCCCGCGCTGGCATATATCGGCTATAAACTTCACCACTTGCCCCTGCCTTGCCTTTAGGCCTTTTGCACACGGTGCACTCCGCTTCAGTAGGGACTGTGTGGTGCTGTGACCGGAACAGCGGGTGGGAGTTGGCCTGGGAGGGAGGGCCAGGCTTGCCTGGAGGCTTGAGTTGGATCCGGAGGGCCAGGCCCTACCATCACTGGCACGGAGAACAGAGAACGACTAGACCACTCCATTTGCAATTACAAATACAACTGAATGAAGGGATTAGCGGGATAGATAGGGGCGAGTGAGGTACTGGGAGTTTTAACTTTTCAGCCCCATCTCTTCACCTGCCCCACCCCTCTCCCATTTACGTGGTTCCAAAAAGGAAGTCCCCAGGTTCTGCTTTTGTGAGAATTAGGATTGGCAAGCCAGGGTCTGGTTCCCTTTAATGAGGGACTCTGATTTTTTTGTTTTGTTTTTTTGTTTGTTTTTTTAGGGCCTCTCCCACAGCATATGGAAATTCCCAGGCTAGGGGTTGAAGGGAGCTGCAACTGCAGACCTATGCCACAGCTACGGCAATGCCAGATCCTTAACCCATTGAGCAAGGCCAGGGATGGAACCCGAGACCTCAAGGATACTAGCAGGGTTTGTTAAGGCTGAGCCACGATGGGAACTCCTGGGACCCTCTGATCTTGGCCTAGTCACAAACCTTCTGAGTCTGGGTTTCCCCATTTCTAAAGTGGACATGAATGAGAGCGGGAGTGTGAAAGTGCTTTAGAAGTTCTCTTGTGCACAGAGGGTTAAGGACCCTGTGTTGTCACTGCAGCAGCTGTGGTCACTGCTCTGGTGTGGATGCCATCCCTGGCCTTCCATGGGAACTTCCATGTGCCACGAGGGCAGCCAAAAAATAAATTTTTTAAAAAGGAAGTGCTTTTTTTTTTTTTTTGGTCTTTTTGCCATTTCTTGGGCCACTCCTGTGGCATATGGAGGTTCCCAGGCTAGGGGTCTAATCGGAGCTGAGCTGCCAGCCTACGCCAGAGCTACAGCAACGTGGGATCCGAGCCGCGTCTGCGACCCACACCACAGCTCACATGGCAATGCCGGATCGTTAACCCACTGAGCAAGGGCAGGGATCGAACCCACAACCTCATGGTTCCTAGTCGGATTCGTTAACCACTGCGCCACGACGGGAACTCCAGGAAGTGCTTTAAAACACGTGACAAGAGAAGCTACTTAGACCCTACCCCCTGAAAAATTTGGTTAAATAAAAAAGTAAAATCTCTTATATTTAGTAAACACTTTAATAGTGTACACAGCACCTTCACATACATGATTGTGTGTTGTCATCATCATAGAAGCAGAATGGGGTGACTGTGATGCTCCCATTTTGTGGATAAGAACACCACAGAGGTTATAGTAACCCCCGGCAGGAGGGGCCATAGCTTGGTCTTACAGCCTGGCAATACTGCTTCCTACCCTCTGGATGATACCCCAGACTTTGGGACCCTTAGAGGTGTGGGAGCACAGAGAAGGGGGCTGCAACATTCTGGGCCCTGCTCGGGGGCCAGGTGAATGGGAGACAGGTTTGGGACACGCTTCTGTCTAGTGTACACTCTGAACTGGGCCATGGCCCTTGTGAGGGGCTCTTTCCTCCAGACTGACAGAACCAGTTGGTCCCCTCTTCTCTCTCATTCCCAGGGGAGATGGTGTCCTGCTGGAGGGAGAGCTGGTCGATGTATCACGGCACAGCATCTCAGATGCCCATGGCAGGAAGGTGAGGATGTTTCCTTGGGGGCACCCACAGGGCACTGGCTTCAAGGTCCTTACCCTCCAATGCATTTCCCTCTGCTTGGTGCCGCCAGTGCCAAGACTTGGGGTCCAGCTCTTTGCTCAATCAAGGGCCTCCCGGGACAGGTGAAGAGGCTGGGAGATTGACAGCCAAAAGGAGCCATAGGTGGAAGGGATCAGTTTGGGCTGTGCTGGTGGCCTGGGTTCTTAAGAAGACAGACCAGGCTCTAAACCCAAGGGATATGTTTGGGGCTGGGACTAGGAGGACTGAGAGCAGGAAGGGGTGAGGTAAGTAGTTCAGGACTCAGGCTCTGGATGCTGAGTGAAGGGATCTTGGCACCTTCTGATGGAAGAGATTTAATGTGCTGGGAGGCTTGGAGTTCCCATTGTGACTCAGCGGTAATGAATCTGACTAGTGTCCATGAGGACGCAGGGTTTGGGTTTTTGTTTTTTTGTTTGTTTGTTTTTTGTCTCTTTTTGTCTTTTCTAGGGCTGCCCCTGCGGCATATGGAGATTCCTGGGCTAGGGGTCCAATCGGAGCTGTAGCCGCTGGCCTACGCCACAGCAACGCCAGATCCAAGCTGTGTCTGCGACCTACACCATAGCTCACGGCAATGCCAGATCCTGAACCCACTGAGCAAGGCCAGGGATCAAACCTGCAACCTCATGGTTCCTAGTCGGATTCATTATAACCACTGAGCCACTACGGGAACTCCAAGGATGCAGGTTTGATCCCTGTCCCTCGTGGTTCCTACTTGGGTTTGTTTCTGCTGCACCACGACGGGAACTCCATGTTTATCCATTTTAAATGTTTGTATCTATTAACTCCAAACTCCCAGTCCATCCCTCTCCCTCTCCCTTACCCCTTGGCAACTGTAGGTCTGTATTCTATGTCTATGAGTCTGTTTCTGTTTCATAGATAGATTCATTTTTGCCATATTTTAGATTCTGTATATAAGTGATATCATATTGTATTTATCTTTCTCTTTCTGACACTTCACTTAGTATGAGAATCTCTAGGTGCAGCCATGTTGTTGCAGATGGCATTATTTCATTCTTTTTTATGGCTGAGTAGTATTCCATTATGTATATGTACCAGATCTTCTTTTTTTTTTTTTTGGCTTTTTAGGGCCACACTCACTGCATATAGACATTCCCAGGCTAGGGGTCGAATTAGAGCTATAGCTCCCAGTCTACGCCACAGCCACAGCAACTCGGGATCTGAGCTGCATCTGCAACCTACACCACAGGTCATGGCAACACCAGATCACTGAGTGAAGCCAGGGATTGAACCTGCCTCATGGATACTAATCGGATAGTCGGATTCGCTTTCCACTGCACCACAATGGGAACTTCTACCACATATTCTTTTTTTTTTTTTTTTTTTTTTTGCTGCATTTGTGGCATATAGTAGTTCTCAGGCTGGGGATCTAACCTGTGCCACAGCAGCGACCCAAGCCACTGCTGTGACAACAACAGATCCTTAACCCACTGTGCCACAAGAGAACTTCTGTATCACATGTTCATAATCCATTTGTCGATGGACATTTATTTAGGTTGTATCCAAGTCTTGGATATTGTCAGTTGTGCCGCTGTGAACATAGGGGTGCATATATCTTTTTGAATTATGGTTTTGTCCAGGTATATGCCTAGAAGTAGGATTGTTGGATCATAAGGTAAGTCTATTTTTACTTTTATGAGGATCCTCTATACCGTTCTCCATGGTGGTTGCACCAGCTTACATTCCCACCAACACTGTAGGAGGGTTCCCTTTTCTCCACGCCTTCTCCAGCATTTGCTGTTTTTAGACTTATTAATGATGGCCATTCTGACTGGTGTGAGATGGTACCTCATTATAGTTTTGACATGCATTTCTCTAATCCTTAGTGATGTTGAACATCTTTTCATATGCCTACTGGCCATCTGTATGTCTTCTTTGGAGAAATGTCTATTAGGTCTTCTTCCCACTTTTTTGATTGGGTTGTTTGATTTTTTGTTGTTGAGTTATATGTGTTGTTTGTATGTTTTGGAGATTAAGCCTCAAGACTGCTCTGCAGTGATCCCACTTGCTTTCCCAGCCTGGACTCCCATGAAGCCTCTAAGGGTCTTGTGTTGCTCAGACATACACACGGGAGTTCTTGCTGTGGCACAATAGGATTGGCAGCACCTCTGGAACACTGGGCTTCAGGTTCGATCATCAGCCTGGCACGGTGGATTAAGGATCTGATCCCTGCCCTGGGAACTCGTACGCTGTGGGGCGGCCAAAAAAGAAAACAAAAAATAATAAACATTTGTTAAGGAATTCCCAGGTGACTCAGCAGGTTAAGAACCTCACATGGTGTCTGTGGTGATGCGGGTTTGATCCCTAGCCTTGCTCAGTGGGTTAAGGATCCTTGCTCAGTGGGTTGCAAGTTGCCTTGTAGGTCACAAATGTAGCTCAGATCTGGATGTTGCATAAGATGGCAGCTGCAGGTCCAACTTGACCCCATTTCAAGAACTTCCACATGCCTTGGATGTGGTCCTAAAAAACAAAAAAAAAACTATACATACTGGATTTTGACTTTTTTCTTTTTGCTTTTTAGGGCCGCACCCAAAGCATACAGAAGTTCCCAGGCTCGGGGTCAGATTGGAGCTGTGGCTGCCAGCTTACGCCACAGCCACAGCAACGCAGGATCGGAGCTGCATCTGCAATGACACCACAGCTCACAGCAGCGTCGGAGCCTTAACCCACTGACCAAGGCCAGGGATCAAACCTGCTTCCTAATGATACTAATTTTCCACTGAGCCATGGTGGGAACTCAAGACCTTGACTTTTATTTTATGTACCTGTCAAGGCTTTTGATATTCTTTTTTTTTTTTTTTTTTTTTTGAGTTAAGAACAAGTCTTATTTTATTTTATTTTTTTTGTCTTTTTGCCATTTCTTGGGCCGCTCCCACGGCATATGGAGGTTCCCAGGCTAGGGGTCTAATCGGAGCTGTAGCCACCGGCCTACGCCAGAGCCACAGCAACTCGGAATCCGAGGCTCGTCTGCAACCTACACCACAGCTCACAGCAACGCCGGATCGTTAACCCACTGAGCAAGGGCAGGGATCGAACCCACAACCTCATGGTTCCTAGTCGGATTCATTAACCACTGCGCCACGACGGGAACTCCTTACTTTTATTATTTAAGTAAATACTTAAGTACTGAGTACAATAGGAAATAGCGGGTTGAAAGCATAGACTCTGGACCCAGTCCTGCTTTTACTACTTAGTATTATGGGTAAGTTGTTACCATTTTTGTTTTTGTTTTTTTGGCTTTTGATATTCTTCCCACATCCTTTTCTTACAGTTTCGGGTTTTTCCCTTCTTGCCTCCTCTCTTTCTCCCAGGAGGTGCTTTCCTCTTCTTCAGTCTCTGAGAGCATCTGGCCCGCCTGTTTTGATGAGGATAGCTGGCAGGCACACTTCGTGCTTTACCCTGTGCCTGCTCCTCCATTATCTCTTAAATCCTGACAACGAGGAGCTCCCATCGTGGTGTAGCAGAAATGAATCCAACTAGGAATCATAGCAGTTTCCTGCCTGGCTCAGTGGTAATGAACCATGAGGACTCGGGTTCCATCCCTGGCCTTGCTCAGTGGGTTAAGGATCTGGCGTTGCTGTGAGCTGTGGTGTAGGTCACAGATGCAACTTGGATCTGGTGTGGCTATGGCTGTGACTGGCAGCTGTAGCTCTGATTAGACTCCTAGCCTGGGAACCTCCACATGCTGTGGGTGCAGCTGTAAAAAGACAAAAGATAAAAAAAGAAAAGAATTGATATTGGAGTTCCTGTTGTGGCTTAATGGAAACGAACCCAACTAGGATCCATGAGGATACAGGTTCGATCCCTGGCCTCGCTCAGTGGGTTAAGGATCCAGCATTGCCGTGAACTGTGGTGTAGGTTACAGAGGTGGCTTGGCAAAAAAGCAAAAAAAAGTGAAGTTCCTGTTGTGGCTCAGTGGTTAACAAATCCTACTAGGAACCATGAGGTTGCGGGTTCGATCCCTGGGCTTGCTCAGTGGGTTAAGGATCTGGCGTTGCCGTGAGCTGTGGTGTAGGTCGCAGACAGGGCTTGAATCCCGAGTTGCTGAGGCTCTGACATAGGCCAGCAGCTACAGCTCCGATTAGACCCCTAGCCTGGGAACCTCCATATGCTGCGGGAGCTGCTCAAGAAATGGCAAAAAGATTAAAAAAAAAAAAAAAAAAAAAGCAAACAAAGCTGACAACATGCCCTAAACATCATTTTGTCTCCAAGGCAACAGGAGAAACCGAGGTTAGGAATGATCTGCTCCAGGACCCACATTTGGGAGAAGAGGCACAGTGGGTGTCCTCACTCAGAACCTCATTTCAGTGTCCTTTCCATGGCCTCTTTGCTGCTGCCACTCCTCCCTCATGGTATTTGGGGTCCTTAGTGCTTGGGTTATGGTTTTCTGTATATACTTTCTGTCTCTGACTGCATGGAGGCTTCAGGGTGTGGCTCTGAGCTTGCCCTCTCTCGGAAGTCTCGTATGGCTCATTATGTGTGACAAGTTCTCTTTTTTTCTTTTTCTCTTTAGGGCCACATCTGCTGGCACATGGAGGTTCCCAGGCTAGGAGTCAAATTGGAGATGCAGCTGCCAGCCTACACCACAGCCACAACAACGTAGGATCCGGGCCATGTCTGCGACCTACACCAGAGCTCCTGGCAACACCAGATCCTTAACCCACTGAGCGAGGCCAGGGATAGAACCCGAGTCCTCATGGATACTAGTTGGATTTTGTTTCCGCTGTACCACAACAGGAATTCCAACAAGTTCTCCTCTAAACACATGAATGAATGATAGTGCAGTGGGGTCCTCTGGCTAATGTGAACATCTTTTGGAGCTGTGGTGGGATTCTGGGGGTAGAGAGTAAGGTTGGGGGGGAGTTGCTGCAGCCAGAGCACATGGGGAGTGTGTGTGTCGGAGGGTGAAGCATGAAACAGCCCCCTCACTCTCTCTCTGCCTGGTCCCAGGAGCGCTACTACGTGCTGTATATCCGGCCCAGTCGCATCCATCGCCGTAAATTTGATCCCAAGGGAAATGAAATCGAGCCCAACTTCAGCGCCACCAGGAAGGTGAACACAGGCTTCCTCATGTCATCCTACAGTAGGTACCCCCTCTTCTTCCCTTAGGGCCCCCCTACACTGTGGCCTTCCTTTGTTTCCAGGGGTCTCTTGGCTCCTAGAAAGTGTCTTAGCATGGTTGTCCTTGAAGCCCACACTTGGCCTGAGGACTCCCTGGCTGGACTCTTCCTGCCCCTCGTTTACTCAGGATCCCCAGTGCTCCACGTCAGTCCTGAGGGCCTGGCTACCTTCTTGGCTCTTACCATCTTCTGCAGTCTGGCAGAATCATACGTGAACCTGCCTTTGTGCAGAGTTCAAGCCAAATGGCCTCCATTTTCCTGCCAAAATTCTTTTTCGTGTGTGTCTTTTTAGGGCCACACCTGCAGTCTGTGGAAATTCACAGGTTAGGGATTGGATCAGAGGTTCATCTGCAGGCCTACACCACAGCCACAGCAACGCACGTTCTGAACAACGTCTGCAACCTACCCCACAGCTCACGGCAATGCCAGATCTTTAATCCACTGAGCGAGGCCAGGGATAGAATCTATGTCCTCATGGATAGTAATCAGGTTCATTACCGCTGAGCCACAGTGGAAACTCCCCTGCCAAAATTCTTACTTGGTTCTCGGGCCCTCCCTGATCTCATTCCTCTTCCCCCACTTTTGGCTGTAGAAGGACATTTTTGCTGTCTGCCCCTCATGAGGTTTTGAGGTTGAGTGGGAATCCACCCCTCCATCATGTTATTTATTCATGCTTTCGGTTGCTCATTGATTTTGTGAACATTTAATGAGAATCCACCCTGAGCCACACACTGAGGGTCCAGAGAAGGGCAAGACCCGGACCTGCACTCAGGATGTTCTTAGTCTAGTAGAGGAGCTGGAGGCCATGACTGGAGTCCAGGCAGGTGCGGTCAGCGGAGGTGCCCTGGCAGAGGGAACGCTAGTACTGGATCCTGAAAGATGAGCAGGAATCAGGTGGGTACTGAGGCTTGGAAAGGTGTTTCAGAGATGGGGCAGCATGCCAAGGGAATTCTGGGAATCGAGGGCTCCCAATGCAGGTGAGGAGAAGCCTTCCAGGGGGAGCTCTGCAGTAAGTGGTTTTAAGTAGGTGAGTGACGTGATTAGATTTTAAAAACCCCTGGGGCGGGGGTGAATAGACTAGAAACCAGGAGGCTGTTAGGAGGCTGCGATGGCAACTAGGAAGGAGATATGAGGCCAGGATGAAGGACGGGTCAGTGAGGATGGAAAGACTGGGCAGGCTCAAGATAGAGGAGGAGAGTTCCTGCTGTGGTGCAATACAATTGGCAGCGTCTTGGGAGCACTGGGTTGCAGGTTCAATCCCTGGTCCAGCACAGTGGGTTAAGGATCTTGCTGTAGCTGTAGCTTAGGCTGAGACTGAGACTGCTGCTTGGATCTGATTGATCCCTGGCCCTGGGAAATCCAGGGAGGCCAGAAAAGAAAAAAAAAAAAAAAAGACAGAGAAGGGATGGTGGCTTCAGTGTTTGTTTGGATATGGGGAGGATAAGGGGAGTCCAGGGTGACCCCAGGATTTGGCCTCGGGTGCCAGGTTTAGGGGACAGAGGTGCAATCAGAGCAGTTTGGGGAGGAGTTCTGTTTGGGACCCATAGCATTAGCCACGTGGTAGCACTTCCAGCTAGAGGAGGATGTCTCCTGGAGGCTGGGTGGTACCGTTCTAGAACCCAGGAAGAGCCCTGAGCTGGCTGCACGTATTTCAGTGTCATCACACGTGGGTGGTACTGAAGCTGCTTCAGTGAATAAGTCACCCTGGGTTGTCCTGGGTAACAACAAGGACAGGGGCTGGACAGGGAAGGAGCCTCAAGGAGCAGGGGAAGGAACATGAGAGGAGTCTGAACAGGATGGAGAAAGCGTGTGTCTCTGAAGCCCAGAGAAGCCCGGGAGGACAGGAGTGAGGAGTGGCAGTGGGGTCAGGGGCTGCCCAAGGCCCAGTGAGGTCAGGACTGCGGAGCACCCAGTGGGCTTCACGGTGATATGCTCCCCCATAGCTCTGCAGTGGTGGTGTGGTCTGGAGTAGAGGGCGCCACAGCCAGAGCACGGGAAGGCAGATAGGCAAGATCTAGGCAAGGAAGACAAGCAGGTCCCTGAAGAAGTGGGAGGGGGTAGGACCTGGGGCCCGAGATCAGATACTTTGTCCTTTGGCAGAAGGGAAGGAGGGAGGAGTTCCCGTCATGGCACAGCAGAAAGAAATCCGACTAGGAACCGTGAGGTCTCAGGTTCGATCCCTGGCCTCTCTCAGTGGGTTAAGGATCCAGTGTTGCCATGAGCTGTGGTGTAGGTTTGAAGACATAGCTCAGATCCCGCATTGCCGCGGCTGTGGTGTAGACCAGCAACTGTAGCTCTGATTTGACCCCTGCTGTGGGTGCAGCCCTAAAAATCAAAAAAAAAAAAAAAAAAGAAGAGAGGTGGTGGCAGGAAGGTGAGTGGCCCCACCTCTGGCTTTTGTCATCTTGCGAAGCAGGAAGTGAGGTGGCTCTTCTGGGGGGATGTTGAGCCGGGTGGGGGTTGAGGAGAGGGAGCAGTGAACCTCCTCCTTGCAAGCGAGATGTCTAGGGGTTCCTGGAAGGCGTTCCTGGCAGAGCTTGTCAGAGGTTTCATGCGATGAACCAAACGTGGTCTGGTCTTTGTGGCCGGCAGCCCTCTGGATGTCGGCATGGGGAAGGTGGCCTGCGGAGAGCTCCAGGGTGGCATGAGAGGCCTTGCTTCTTCGTCTGGCACTGGGACTGCCCTCTCCTCCCCAACCTGGGATTAGTGGATTTGGGACTTTCCGGGTAGGTGAGTGAGAGGGGCATCCTCCCTAAGTCTCTGGGCTCTGCCAGGGCCAGGATGAGAGGCATGGGGACCATCAAAGTCTGCTCCTGGTTCCAGCAGACCCCACCCCAGCCAGGATGACCTGAGGGCTGGGAGAGAACCCTGCCTGGTCACTGGGGTCGCCATGGGAAGGCAGAATTATGTGGAGGGGCGTTCCTGTCATGGCTCAGCGGTTAGCGAACCTGACTAGCATCCATAAGGATGCAGGTTCGATCTCTGGCCTCAATCAGTGGGTTAAGGATCTGGTGATGTGGTGAGCTATGGTGTAGGTCGCAGACACAGCTTGGATCCTGTGTTGCTGTGGCTGTGGTGTAGGCCAGCGGCTACAGCTCTGATTGGACCCCTAGCCTGGGAATTGTGGTGGGTTCAACCCTAAAAAGACAAAAAGACAAAAAAAAAAAAAAAAAAAAAAGAATTATATGGAGGGCTTGAATCTTGCCTCTTCCGCTGACTAGCTTTGTGACCTTGGGCAAATTAATTAGCCTCTCTAAGCCTTAGTTTTCTCATCTGTAAATAGGAATAAGAAATACAGTAACACTTGCTGAGGGTTTGCTGTGTGCAAGACCCCATCCTAAGTGCTTTGCTTGCATTAGATAATTCTTTTACACCTCCTGTCAACCTCATCAGTAGGTACCACTTTTATCCCTATATGTCAGGCACAGAGAGAGGTTAAGTAACTTGCCTGTGGTCCCACAGTGTGTAAGCAGATTTGCACCAGGCAGTCTGGCTCCAGAGCCTGAACTCAGAACTCCTTGATGGATACTCGCAGGATGGGAGCTCAGAGCCCTACCTTCAGGTGGTTGTGAGCAGGTGCAACACTCATCCTTCACCTGGCTCTTAAAAAGCCCTCCCAAATTGCTTGCTATTCCCATGGTGGCTCAGTGCTAACAAACCCGACTGAGGTATCCATGAGGTTGCGGATTCGATCCCTGGCCTTGCTCAGTGGATTAAGGGTCTGGTGTTGCCGTGAGTTGTGGTGTAGGTCATAGATTTGGTTCAGATCCCACGTTGCTGTGGCTGTGGTGTAGGCTGGTGGCCACAGCTCCAATTCGATCCCTAGCCTGGGAACTTCCATATGCCCAGGCTATAGAAGCCTGGGTGGGTGGGGCCATAAAAACAACAACAACAACAACAAAAATTCTTGCTATTATAGTGAATAACCCACTTGTGCTGTGTACCTGCAGAGGTGGAGGCCAAGGGAGACACCGACAGTCTCTCGCCCGAAGCACTGAAGGGGCTGGTGAATAAGCCAGAGCTGCTTGCGCTGACTGAGAGCCTCACCCCCGACCAGACGGTGGCATTCTGGATGCCTGAGTCAGAGATGGAGGCCATGGAGCTCGAGATAGGGGCTGGGGTCCGGCTGAAAACTCGTGGTGATGGTCCCTTCCTGGGTGAGCAGGGCAGCCTCCACTGTGGCCTGATGCTCCCCTATGACCTGTCGGGGCTCCTGGCCTCCTGTTCAAGGCTTCCCCATCCCTCCCTCTTAGAGCTCCTGGAGCAGACCATGGCCTCCCGGTGGACATGACCCCTTGAGATTTATGCCCAAGTCCCTCAGCCAGTACCCTGGATCTGGGGTGCCGCCCAATCCCATGATTCCTGTCAGGGACCTCTTCTACCTGGTACCTTGCGGGTCCCATCCAGGGCCTCCCTGAGCACACCCAGGCCTAGGGGACCCCAGCAAAACGGGCCAGCCCCTTCTATGTTCTGCCACACAGAAAGAGGCCATTCACCTTCTCTCTTCTTCAGAGTCATTAGCCAAACTTGAAGCTGGAACAGTGACCAAGTGTAATTTCGCTGGTGATGGAAAGACGGGAGCGTCCTGGACAGACAACATCATGGCCCAGAAGTCTTGGGAGGGGGCTGCAGCAGAGACCCGAGGACAGGGGGACGGCGCAGAGGACGAGGAGTGGGTAGGTCCAGGGAGGCGACTGTGGACCTGGTGTTGTGGTTTATCTCTTGGCGAGAGATTGGTACTAGTTGTGGTTAGGTGTAGGACAAAGAAACAACAACATAAACTTTACTCCACAGCTTTGGGAGGTTCCTGAGGGTATGTTAGCATCTAGAGGATTCCTTCAGGGTATGAAGAGTGACATCCTGGGACCTTTCTCTTTGGTAGGTCTGAACCGTGCCAATCAACAAGAGAGCCCCAGAGATTTATGAAAGGACAAGATGGAAAGGATGGCATGCAGAGAGGAACCAAGGAGACTTAATGCCATTAAGGCTCCAGATACTTCCACTTCTAGTGAAAATATCTGCCACGTTGGGGCAGTTGAGCTGCTGAATGAGCATTTTCCCCCCACTTTGTTCTGGGCTCCTTGCCCAAAGTGGCTGGAAGAATGGCTGACTTGGTCCTTAAGAGTTTTTTTGGCCCCAAAGTCAGCCCCTTAGTTGATCCTCAGCCTATTCGCAGTTGATTTGGTTTTTCTCTTTCTTTCTTTTCTTTTTTTTTTTTTTCCCCTTGCTTTTTAGGGCCAACCTGCAGAATATGGAAGTTCCCAGGCTAGGAGTCAAATTGAAGCTGCAGCTGCTGGTCTACACCACAGCCACAGCACACCACATCCAAGCTGCATCTGCAACCTACCCCACAGCTCATGGCAACACCTGATCCCTACTGAGCGAGGCCAGGATTGAACCCGAGTCCTCTTGGATAATAGTCGGGTTCATTTCTGCTGCACCATCCTGGGAACTCCTGATTTGATTTTTTGAGGTATATTACACTAGAAGATTTGTGTTGGTGTGAAAAGACCCTAAATTGAACATTGAAAAAAAGTTTTAGGAGTTCCCGTCATGGCGCAGTGGTTAACAAATCCGACTAGGAACCATGAGGTTGCGGGTTCGGTCCCTGGCCTTGCTCAGTGGGTTAAGGATCCAGCGTTGCCACGAGCTGTGGTGTAGGTTGCAGACGCGGCTTGAATTCTGAGTTGCTGTGGCTCTGGCATAGGCTGGGGGCTACAGCTCCGATTGGACCCCTAGCCTGGGAACCTCCACATGCTGAGGGAACGGCCCAAGAAATAGCAAAAAGACAAAAAAAAAAAAAAAAAAAAAAAAAAAAAACACGGACAATTTCTCTAGGTGATGAAGATGAGTGACATTTGCTAGAGAAAACAGGGACAGGGAGCGTGGAGAGACTGGGTTCCCTTTTGACTTAATAAAGTGAGTCTTGGACTGAAAAAGCAATTGGAGTTGCCAGACTGGCTTCCTGGGCCAACTCTGACAAGAGGAAGCCAAGGCCGAGGCCCCTCAATAAAATGCTTGTTTGTCTGAGGACTTGGAGGAGACGTGTGTGAAATGTGCCCTGTTCATTTCTCTTTACTTTACCCCAGGATGACTGAGGTCAGTGAGAGATGGGGTGCCTCCAGGGCCCACCAGCACTGTTAAGCATTTCTTCCATCACCTTTCATCCTGGAGCTCGCAGAAGCAAGTCCGCCGAGCCCTACCTGGTTCTTCCCTACAGCGGCCACAGAACACCCTTTGAACAAGCTCTGCTAAAATCAAACCCAAGACCCTGGTGTTAGCACTGGGGCCCTGCGCTGCGCCTCATGAAGCATCTCTCCCTGGATGTGAGTCTAACCTTCCTAGACATTTTCATGATAGCGAGTTCCCCAGGGCATTCAGGGGAACTGGACTTGGTACAGAACTGGGGGGGGGGGGGAAATCCCTCATCTGCATGCAGAGTGGCTCAGAGAAGTTAGCAGGGCCTCCTTCTTCTGTTCTTGTTGTGTAGCCTGCTTTCCTTCTGAAACTGCCCTCTTCCCCAGCACTCTGTGCTGTAGCCTCTGTGCCCCTGCTCAAGCCTCCTTGTTCCCTTTTCAGCCCCCCAGAACTGTCAGTTTTTTTCCTCCTCTGGTTGTCTGTACCTTGGGGGTTCCTGTCTCCTGACCTCCCTTTGCTCCTCTCCCAGGGATGCTCCTCTCAGAGAGGCTGAGAGCATTCAGAGGTGTGGCTGGTGGGTCCCCATCTCTGACTCATTCTGCCAGACTACATTTTTTTTTTTTTAAAAGCATGCGCATGTGGCGTATGGAGGTTCCCAGGCTAGGGGTCGAGTCAGAGCTGCAGCTGCTGGCCTACGCCACAGCCACAGCAACGCCAGATCCGAGCCACGTCTGCAACCTACACCACGGCTCATGGCAACACTGGATCCTTATCCCACTGAGTGAGGCTAGGGATCAAATCCACCACCTCATGGATCCTAGTAGGGTTCATCACTGCTGAGCCATGACAGGAACTCCTCCAGGCCACATTTTTTATAACACTTTTCTTGTTTTGTACCTTGAGAACTTTTTATGAATGAATAAAATCTTCAGGAAATGATTCCTCTATACCGACTGGGTTGTTATTTGATATAAACAGCCTCCCAACTGAGCAATCTCCGTATAAAAAGAAAGCCACATCATTTTGGTCATGAATATTGCCTTGCTGGATAGTGTGCCCAGACCCAGATCTAGGAAGGGACCCGGAGTTGAAATCTACAACCTTAATGCTAAGCACAGTCTCAGTCCTAAGAATAAGCAGAACTTGGTGGAATGTGGATCCTGTTTGGCTCAGAGAAGAGAGGAGGTGGTGGTAAACTAACAATTATCAAGTCCCCTAATGTGTCAAAGTCAGCACTAGATGCTTTCCACGGTAATAATTATAGCCACTGGCTGTTGAATGACTCCTGCTGCTAGTCCTTGTGCCAAGCACTTGTGCCAGGTACTTGTAGTATCTAACTTAATTGTCACAAGAGTCCCAAGAGGCACATGTGATAATTAGCTCCATTTATTTCTATATGGTTTTCATGGTTGAGGTCCCAGCATTTATTATCATGGTTCACATTTTCCTTTGCCTTCCTGTGTATTTGATCCTGGGCTCAATGATCTGGCTGTGAGGCTTGGAATCAACACTTCATTTAGGCTACCTGAAGGTCACTGAACTGCTCTCTGGTCTCTTCTGTTCTCATTGCCCTTTTCTTAGTCACTCAGCTCAGTTACTGTAGAAGCCACCTCCCTGTTGTCCTTTGTCTGAATGAGGCTGGCTCACTGTTGAGCATGCTGGGGCCTCAACCATAACAGTGGCCAGGGGAGGGGTTAAACAGGAGGAGGCCTGGGGACACTGACTAGGGGAGAGACACCTAACCAGGCATCCTGATGCCCAGAGTACCATGGCCAAAGGGCATGGCAAGGGCATGTGGACAGGCCATCATTCTAAACAGGGAGGCGCAGTGTGTCAATGGGGGGGATACCCTGGGCAACAGCTGGGCTTGGTGTCTCAGAGGCATGGGGCTGGGCTCTTGGCAGGAAAAGGCCACCCTGCCTGGAGCTCAGAGAATGGTGGGAGTGGAACAATGTTTGAGATGAGGCTGGAGGTCAGGCGTGTCATCACCAGTGTGTTAAGTATTTTGAGACTCTATCCTTAACATCTTGGCAGCCAGTGATCCTAGGGAGGGAGAGTAATGTGATCCGATTTGTATATTTCGAAGATCACTTAACTCCAGAGAAACTGAAGGCAGATTGAGTCCAACTAGGAGATTGCAGTTATTGTCCAGGTGAGAGCCTGGAACGGTTTGGTCTGTCACGGTGGCAGTGGAAACGGAAAGAAATTCAAGTAGACAGGTAGAAAGGGACTCTCCAGTGAGAGAGGAGGACCTGCAAGTCATGGAGATGGGGAAGTGGTGTGATCTTGGACTCTGTGATTTCTGTACATCGTCATTGCATTATTATACAAACATAAAATTTGATAACCCTTTGTCAGTTAATGTTATATAACCATTTTCTATATAGCTACACAGTCTTCATACCATCATTTTCAAGATTGGCTACCTTAATAGCGCTATCATTTTCCAAAATTTGGTGAATTAATTGATACCCATTTAGAACTATGTCAAAAACTATTACAAATTACACAGTTTTCTCAACCTCACCCTCAGGCTCCCACCCCATACACTATATTTTGAGGGCTATTTCTTTAGGGATGGATTCCCAGGAGTCAGATTACTAGGAATCTTAGAATCTTTTGTAAAGCTCTGGTTATATTGCCAATTGCTTTCCAAAAGCATTATTCTTTTTTTTGGGGGGGGGGTCATTTTGCCTTTTCTAGGGCCGCTCTCGCGGCATATGGAGGTTCCTAGGCTAGGGGTTGAATCAGAGCTGTAGCCACCAGCCTACACCACAGCCACAGCAACAGAGGGGTCCGAGCCGCGTCTGCAACCTACATCACAGCTCACGGCAACGCCGGATCCTTAACCCACTGAGCAAGGCCAGGGATTAAACCCTCAACCTCATGGTTCCTAGTCGGATTCGTTAACCACTGAGTCACGATGGGAACTCCCAAAAGCATTATTCTAAATTATTGTCTCACCAGCAATGTAGGAGAGGAACATTTTCATGCTACCTTTGCCAGACTTGGGTATGATAAAATTTTTTAAATGATATTTGTCAAGGAGTAAATAATACTTTAATTTTATTTATTTATTTATTTTTGTCTTTTTGCCTTTTCTAGGGACCCTCCCGCAGCATATGGAGGTTCCCAGGCTAGGGGTCTAATTGGAGCTGTTGCTTCCAGCCTTCGCCACAGCCACAGCAACACGGGATCCAAGCCGCGTCTGCAACCTACACCACAGCTCATGGCAACGTTGGATCCTTAACCCACTGAGCAAGGGCAGGGATCGAACCTGCAACCTCATGGTTCCTAGTCGGATTCGATAACCACTGAGCCATGATGGGAACTCCAATAATACTTTAATTTTAAAATTAATACTTTAATTTTAATTACTACTTTCTCCCATTAATAGTGAACTTAAACATTTTTTCATGTTCATCTCCTAGATGTCTTTCCTTATGTGTTACTATATTTTAAATATAACCATTTGCTAAATCTTAAAAACATTTCCATTTATCTTTGTTTAGTTGGTTTTTTTGTTTTGGCTATACTCATGGCAGTTGGAAGTTCCAAGGCCAGAGACTGAACCCATGTCATAGTAGCAACCTGAGCCACGGCAGTGGCAATGCTGGGTCTTAAGGCACCAGGTGCCGAGACCAGCTTAGCAGGTTGGGGCTGAAGAACAGGTGCTGTGAAACTTAAGGAAAAAAGTTAACATAAAACAAGACACAGAGACATTTATCTTAAGTAAAGATGGGAACCGGGGACTCAAGTTCTCAGGGACAAAGAGTGCCACCTCAAGAAACCACACTGCTTTTATTGTGCTCTTGAGGATTACATCAAGTGAGGAGGGGGTTACAGGTGCAGGATATAGGTTTTTTAAAGTTATTTTAAAAGTCACATAGCCGGTTGCAGATTAAGTTTTTATTCTGACCTTTAGGCATTTAACACTGATTAGCATTGAGGAAGCTTAGTGTCAGCTATCTATGCATAGCATTCTAGAGAATCACCACTGTGATTCTGCAGAGGGCGTGCCTATCTGCAGCAACCCTGCAGCATGCCTAGGTTTGCACCTCGGTTCTCCTTGCTAATGCATGTCCTGCTAACAACCCCTCATAAACCCCTTGGGCCGTGAGACTCATCTTCCTCTTAGTCTTTAGAGGACATATCATGCTTGTACAAACAGCGTGCCTTTCTGCACAGGTTCCGAGTGCCTAGACCAAAGCATTATGTCCTCATTCAGCTGACCCTATGAATATGCCTTTAGGTCTTTGTTCTTAAGCTTAAGTCATTCACCAGCACTTTGACTGTTTTTCAAGCAGGAAGATGGGGTAAAGTAAGGCAGGACATGATGGAGTTTTCAGCATAGAAAATAGAAGCAAAGAGGCTAAGAAAATATTGTAGAAACATGTCGCATGACACCAGGGAACTCTGAAAACTTTTCCATTAAAAAAAATTGATTTGGGAGTTCCCATCGTGGCACAATGGAAACGAATCCGACTAGGAACTATGAGGTTGTGGGTTCGATGCCTGGCCTCACTAGTGGCTTAAGGATCTGGCGTTGCCGTGAGCTATGGTGTAGGTTGCAGATGCAGCTCGGATCCCGCATTGCTGTGGCTGTGGCTGGCAGCTGTAGTTCTGATTCAACCCCTCGCCTGGGAACCTCCATATGCCACAGGTTCAGCCCTAGTAAAGACAAAAAGACCAAAAAAAAAAAAAAAAAATTGATTTGGAGTTCCTGTTGTGCCTCAGTAGTTCCTATTGGATACTGAACTTAACAAGTATCCAAGAGGATGTGGTTCAATCACTGGCCTCGCTCAGTGGGTTAAGGATCTGGCATTGCCATGAGCTGTGGTGTAAGTCACAGACACAGCTCAGATCTGGCGTTGCTCTGGATGTGGTGTAGGCTGGCAGCTGTAGCTGGGATTTGACCCCTAGCGTGGGAAGCTCCATATGCTGCTGCAGGTGTGGCCCTAAAAAGCAAAAAATAAATTAAAATATATATATATAATTCCACCATTTAAAAAATCACTTTTGTAATAATTATATACCATGCACTGCTCTGATTACTTAAAAATATTAACTCTTTTGTGCTATAATAACTATCTGAGGAAAGTAGAATCTTTTTTTTTTTTTTGTCTTTTTGCCTTTTCTATGGAGGTTCCCAGGCTAGGGGTCAAATCAGAGCTGTAGCCGCCGGCCTACATCACAACCACAGCAACTTGGGATCAGAGCCGCGTCTGCAACTTACACCACAGCTCATGGCAACACCAGATCCTTAACCCACTGAACAAGGCCAGGGATTGAACCCGCAACCTCATGGTTCCTAGTCGGATTCGTTAACCACTGAGCCATGACATAAATTCCGAATCATTTTTTTCAACCAGAAAAAAACCCCAAATTTTACAGTAAACTGATTATTATGCCTGTTTTACAAATGATGACACTTGCTCACGGTGCCCAGGCAGTCAACACAGCCAGGGTTTTAACCAGGGCATTGGGGTTCTGGAGGCCTGTGCTGAACATTTTGATGCTGCCATTCTATGAAACACAATTTTTCTTCATATTTTGGTGTATATACCTCCAATCTTACAAAGTGGTGGTGTTCCTTTGTGTAATCGTTTCACTTACAGATAATGCCATGATCATTTCCCTACACCATAAATCTTTCATACCATGATATTTTTTTTCTTTTTTTTGTCTTTTTGCTATTTCTTTGGGCCGCTCCCGCAGCATATGGAGACTCCCAGGCTAGGGGTCGAATCGGAGCTGTAGCCCCCAGCCTATGCCAGAGCCACAGCAACTCGGGATTCAAGCCGCGTCTGCAACCTACATCACAGCTCACGGCAACGCCGGATCCTTAACCCACTGAGCAAGGCCAGGGATTAAACCCTCAACCTCATGGTTCCTAGTCGGATTCGTTAACCACTGAGCCACGACGGGAACTCCTCTCTTTTTTTTTTTTAAAGGCCGCACTGTGGCATATGGAGGTTCCCAGGCTAGGGGCAGAATTGGAGCTACAGCTGCCAGCCTACACCACAGCCACAGCAACATCAGATCTGAGCCTCGTAGTCTGCGACCTACACCACAGCTCATGGCAACACTGGATCCTTAACCCACTGAGCAAGGCCAGGGATCGAACCCAAAACCTCATAGTTCCTAGTCAGATTCGTTCCCGCTGCGCCACAAATGGAACTCCATACCATGATTTTTTATAGCTATTTAATATTTCTCAAATGCGCATGGATCAATGCATTTAACCAGTTTCTCATTTTGGAATAACTAGTTTGATTCGTATTTTCCTCTGTGATAATGTTGCTGAGATGTACATTTTTGAGGCTAAATCTTTCCATAATCATTTTATTTTATATATATATATATACATATACATATATATATGTATATGTATATATATATATTTTTTTTTTTTGGTCTTTTGGTCTTTTTTAGGGCCACAGCAGCAGCATATGGAGGTTCCCAGGCTAAAGGTCCAATTGGAGCTTTAGCCACTGGCCTTCACCAGAGCCATAGCAATGTGCCATCCCAGCCCAGTCTGCCACGTACATGGCAGCTTATTGCAAGGCAGGATCCTTAACCCACTGAGCAAGGCCAGGGGTCAACCCGCATCCCAGTGGATGCTAGTCGGGTTTGCTAACCGCTGAGCCACGATGGGAACTCCTTTATTATAAATTCTAAAACTGGAAATACTGAGTCTAATCTATATTTTAAAGGCTTTTGATGCATATTTGCCAACAGACCTCAGGGTAGATGATTCCAATTTGCAGTTCTATCTGCAATATAGGGACGGGCTTCACCTCACCCCCACTAAGTCATTAAAAGAAATTCGCACACATACACACACACGCAAAAGCCAAATTTAAAAAAGAAAGAAAAAAAATACAAAGACTACCGATCTGGGATCGTCAGTACCTATTAAATGGAATTGCATTAAAGATCCCTTAATTCCACCATTCGCTGTCTACCATGGACAGACAGTCCTTTTGCATGAAGAGACCTCTATATAATTCAGCATTTATGTAATACTAAAAACGAACATAAGGTTCCCCAACCGGGAAATGGCTAAATTAGCCTGCATCTGCACACGTGGAATGTTCTGCAGTGTTAAGGGGAAGAAGGCAGGACCGTATGTGTTAACGCCGCCGAGGAGAAATGGAAGATCCCACAGCATCTTCATCTGGGAGCGTGGCTGCTGTTGGGGTTTCTGCCTTTTTGTTTTGTTTTTTTGCCGCGCCATCCTGCGTAAGTGCCTGGGCCAGAGATAGAACCTGCACCGCAGCAGCGACTCAGCCAGATCCTTAATCCACTGAGCGATCTTCATCTGCTTTTCCGACGTGCTCGGCTTTGCGCCTGGCGGGATTCTTAAGCAAACGGTGGGTGTGTACGAAGGGCTAAGAGCCAGGGTGGCGTCTTAGCCAGACCCTAACTGGCCCACCGGCTCTGGCCTAGGGGCCGGACCTCCTCAGCCTCGGAGTCCGCACCAGCCCTCCCGCGGCGAGCCCAGCTCCCGCCCTGCAGTTTTCACCAAGGCGTGCCGGGAGGCCGGACTCTTCGTGGCCCGGCCCCTGGGCGCCGGGACAAGTTTCCGGAGGCCACTCTCAGCAGCGCATCAACCGGAAACGTCTGTGTTGTGGCGGAAGGAGATGCTTTCTGGGAGCAGCCGGTGCTGAAAGAAGCGTGGCGGGCAAAGATGATTCAGGCGATTCTGGTTTTCAATAACCACGGGAAACCGCGGCTGGTCCGCTTCTACCAGCGTTTCGTGAGTGCGGCCTAGCTTCGTCACGACCCTTTGGGGCGCCTGCACCCCCCTCCCTCCCTTTGGCCTGTGCGAAGCGCGCGGGAAAATGCCCGCAGACCTTTTCGGGCTCCTGTGCCATGGGTGACCCCCAGACTCAACCTGCCTCGGCCCCGCTACCCCCGTTCTTTCCTACCCCTTCCAGGACCCCAGCATTTCTGTGCCGTTTTGTGACACTTCTCCAGTGTCTCAAGTGGTGGTTAACAGCTTAAATGGTTGAGGTCGCTTTCACCTTATCGGTTGTCGAGGTGAAACTCACCTCGCAGTTTCACCAGGGAGAAATACGCAGCTTTTTAAAATGGTTTCGCTTTAGCCAGAGGATTTAGAAAAGTGCTTTCTTGGAATTATTTTGCTTCAGTGGAGGCTGGGACTGCCTAGGGACTAGATACCTTTCACTCTGTAGAGTTCAAAGTCAGTTTGGAAAGTGAGAAATGATGAGAAATTATAAATGCAGCCGCGTGAGGGCTCAGTACCTGATGATGTGAATTTGAGTTTTCCAAAAACGTTTCTTTGGGAAGAATAAACGTCATTATTTGCTTCCTGTCCCCCGACGTTTTATTTCTTAAGAGCTAGGTTAAAAATGTAATTGGTGGGTTGGTGAAACCTAGAGGAGAAGTGAGAAAACTTATGTTCAGGTCAAGTTGATAAATCTCTTTCAGATTTTATTTCCTCTTTTGTCAAATAGAAATGAAAAAAATTTTTTTACCTTTTTCATATAATTTTTAGCTAGATTACATTTTATTAAATAATTATATCGGTTTTATGTTAGCATTTAATAACACTTCAATTTGTATTTGCATGTGTGTGTGTGAATTTTTCTGTCAGGGTTTTGCTTTGTTTTGTTTATGACTGTACCAGAGGCATATGGAAACTTCTGGGCGAGGGATTGAATTTGAGCTGCACCTGCCTCAACACCAGATCTTAAAACTCTATTGCATAGGGCTGGGGATCAAACAGGCACCTCCAGAGCAACCCGAACCACTGCAACAGGGTTGTTAACCTATTGCACCACAGCAGGAACTCCCTCCATCAGGTTTTTTAAGGTGTTACTGAGATCTAAGTTACATACTATACATTTCACCTTTAAAAAATATGCAGTGGAATGGCTTTTAGTACTTCACAGAATTATGCAACTATCACCACAATTTTAGGACATTTTCATTATCCAGAAGAGGAACTTCTACCCATTAGCAATCATTCCATATTTCCCCATCAACAACCCCAGCCCTTGGCAACCACTAACCTACTTTCTGTCTCTCTAAATTTGCTTATTCTGGACATTTCATATAACTGGAATCAATATAATATGTGGTCTCTTCTGACTGCCTTTTTTCACTTAGCATGTTTTCAGGGTTCATCCACGTTGTAGCATGTATCGGTTTTTCATTCCTTTTTATTGACATTGTGTGGATGTACCACATTTTAATTGTTATTCATCAGTTGATGTTTTACTTATGGCTCTTGTGAATAATGGTGCTGTGAACATTCATGTACAGGTGTTTGTGGGAGCATATATTTTCATTTCTCTTAGGAGTAGCATTGCTGAGTCACATAATAACCTTATAGTGAACATTTGGAGGAACTTGGCAAACTTTTACAAAGTGGCCGCACTGTTTTACATTCTCATTAACAGTATGAGCTGCAGTTTTTCCACCTCCCTGAAAACATTTCCTATTATCTTTTAAATTAAAGACATTTTAGTGGTGCAAACTGGATTCTCCTTTTTTTTTTTTTTTTCCCCTGTCTCTTCTAAGGCCACACCCACAGCATATGAAGGTTCCCAGGCTAGGGGTCTAATCCGAGCTGTAGCTGCCAGCCTACACCAGAGCCACAGAAATGCCAGATCCGAGCCATGTCTGCAACCTACACCACAGCTCATGGCAATGCCAGATCCTTAACCCAGTGAATGAGGCCAGGGATTGAACCTGAAACATGGTTCCTAGTCGAATTCGTTAACCACTGAGCCACAATGGGAACTCCTTTTGGTTTTAATTTTTTTTTTCCTGGTGACTAATAATGTTGAGCATCTTTCCATGTCTTTATTGACCATTTGTGTATCTTCTTTGGAGAGCATAGGATTTTTCTAAGAACTAAATTAGCTTCTGAGTGAAAATTACCTTGCAAACTGCAGAGTACTGAAAGATATGAAGGATTATTAAAATAATTGAGACATGTAAGCTATTGATAGTTTACCATTTCGTTAAATTGGATATTAGGTATTCTCACCATTTCATACCATTTACCCACTGTCTACTGCTATTTCCCCAAAGAGTCAGATGAAACGCTTTCGTGTAAAAGATGTTTGTGTAAAAAAGTGCTGATGCTTAGCATGTTTTCTATTTCTGAGTACCCAGAGTTAATCCTTTACAGCATGCTGGCGTCTGCGAGCTTTGTGAATTCTTTAAATGGGAACCAGAAGATAGCAATTCATTTACTCAAACTTACAGTGATACGATTACCAAGTTTTCATTCATCCATTCAGTAAATACAGAGGGCCTCTGTACGCCCACGTTAAGTCGAATTTATGAAAAGTAATTTCTCCACAACGACACTTTCCCTGTTTTTTCCCCTCTGTTTCTTTTAAATAATTAACCATTTCAAGCCTGATTAAGTGCTGTAGAAAGGGGTTAACATTACTTAACACTATTATCTGAATCTTAAAGCAAGTCCAATCCTAAGGTTTTCTTAAGCTTTCCAACTTAAAGTGTGGTCCCCAGACCAGCAGCGTTTGTGTCACCTGGAAATTTGTTAGAACTGCAGTCTCAAGACTTACTCCAGACCGACTAAATTAGAATATGCATTTTAACAGCATTCCCAGATGATTCATTACACATTGAGATTTGAGAGCACAGGTCTGGAGCTTTTAATTACATTTATCTTAATGACTGATTTCTCCCTCCCATTATCCTTTTTTACAACCATACTTATTATGAACCTCATCTGTATAAATAGAAACCAAATGTGGGTTATCAAGAGATTTGATCACAGTTGAGCTTTGTCATGTGAAAAATGATTATAGCTCTATAGTTGTTCAAAATTCTAATCTATAAATAGAACATTCTCTTTTTCAGTAGTACTTTGTACAAATACAAATAAGTACCATAGTATGTATAAATATGGCATCTTATATATAATATCTATATAACCAGTACAAACGATGGCAAATTCAGATTTTTAAAACATGTGCATGGGAGTTCCCATTGTGGTGCAGTGGAAACAAATCCAACTAGTATCCATGAGGATTCAGGTTTGATCCCTGACCTTGCTCAGTGGGTTAAGGATCCAGTATTGCTATGAGCTGTGGTGTAGGTCGAAGACATGCCTTGGCTCTGGTCTGGCTGTGGCTGTGGCGTAGGCTGGCAGCTGCAGCTTCGATTCACCCTCTAGCCTGGGAACTTCCATATGCTGAAGGTGGTCCTAAAAAGCAAAAAAACAAAAACAAAACATGTGCACAATTACATTTTGACTTCCTTGAAGTATTAGACCTACTGACATTTATTATTTACCGTGGCATAGATGTTTTCTAGGGTGAAACAAAATGCTTTTGGATCAGGACTTCTACTTCTTTGACTTTGTATGAAGTTGTTGGTTCTCCTTTCCTTGGTTGTTAACAGTAAAGAAATATCAACTTACCTATCAGGACAGTAATGATTAGGGACTAGATATCTAGGTAAATATACCCTATTTTAATTCCTGTAACAGAGCCTTCTTGTCCATTTTTCCGCGTAGACTCTCCTTTTTTTTTTTTTTTCCTCTCTGCTCCTCATTTGTCTTTTCTGGAAATGGGTACGGAACATTTAGATCATTCCTAGCTTGGAAGCACTTCCCTTTTGTCCATCCCCATTAATGGGATGTAGTTTTTCAGACTTTCCCACTGATCCACTCTGTTTCTTTTATCCCGTAGCCAGAAGAAATTCAACAGCAGATTGTTCGAGAGACCTTCCATTTGGTTCTCAAGCGGGATGACAACATCTGTAACTTCTTGGAGGGCGGAAGGTAAACGATGGATCTCCTCCCCATCTCTCTACTTTCGGGTGGCTTTCATCATGCATGCGTCTCAGGCAGTACTCGGGTATCAGGTACTTGATGCATCTTGAGCCGAGTTTAGCATGATTTCCTCAGGGTAGACCCAGTTCTGTTTCGGAAGCTGTTGTCTTTTTTTTTAGGCTGCACCCATGACATATGGAAGTTCCCAGGCTAGGGGTCAAATTGGAGCTGCAGCTGCTGGCCTACACCATAGCCACAACAACACCAGATCTGAGCCGCGTCTGCAATCTACATTGCAGCTCACAGCAACGCTGGGTCCTCTACCCACTGAATGTGCCAGGGATTGAACCCGTGTCCCCATGGATACTAGTCGGGTTTGTTACTGCTGAGCCACAACAGGACCTCCCAGATGCTGTTAAATGGTGTGCCTCAAATGTTTAGATGTTTGGTTCCTTGGGAGGATGGTCAGAAGAAAAGGTAAAGTAGCTTTAGGCACCTCTGCCAAATTTGGTTGCCTTTCATCTGGTAAAATGGTCTTTTGTTTGACCTGTCCTCCTTTCTGTTGGGCCTGCTCTCATTCCTTGGCACAGAGTTCTCTTTGATGTGTTCAATTAAGGTATGTTCATTTAAATGTTTCCCATCTTCCACAGTTTGATTGGTGGCTCTGACTACAAACTGATTTATCGGCACTATGCCACCCTCTACTTTGTATTTTGTGTGGATTCATCAGAGAGCGAACTTGGGATCTTGGACCTCATCCAGGTACGTGCGGCAGGCAATGATGGCAGCCACTTTAGAGAGTTTGCACTGGATTTTGGGATAGCCATCCTGTAGATTCTTTTGTTGGTCTCTTTATCGATACTGGTAAAAGTTGCTAGATATCCACTAGATGGTGCTGCAAGAAAGTTCCTTAACAACCCGTAAAAACTCTCAGAGCTGCATTTGTAGATCTCCAGCCCTCTCACTCCCCTTGGTTTTTTTCTATGATTCTTACACCAGTTCCAATGTCTGTAACCCCTGACCCTAAGCAATTAACTCAGTTCTCCATGGACACTGACCAGGGGTCCTACAAATTAACTCAATTCTGACACTGTCTATCTAGAGATAGACACCAGTTGCAAGTACAGGTTATCACCTGTGCTTCTGACTGACTGGCTGTAGCTTTAGAGGTTCCCAGGAGTTCCTCCTCTGGTTTGATTAACTTGCTAGAGTGCCCTGCAGAACTTTCTGGGAAACATTTTGCTTACTAGTTTACTGGCTCAATACAAAAGGATGTAACTCAGGAACAGTCAGCTGTAAGAGAGGCTTAGGGCAAGGTCTGGGGGAAAGGTGTGGAGCATCTGTCTCTTCTCCAGGTACACTGCTGTCCTCAAATTGCCACGTGTTCACCAGCCTGGAAACTCTCCAAACCTTATCCCCGTCACATTTTATGGAGGTCGCTTTACATGGGCACAAGTGATTAAATCTTGGGCCACTGGTGGTTGATTCAATCTCCATCCCCTCTTCCTTCCCCAGAGGTCTGGAAGTGAAACTGAAAGTTCCAACCCTCTAATCACATGGTTGATTCCCCTGGCAACCAGTCCCCATTCTTAGGTGCTTTCCAAAAGACATCTTATTAACGGAACAAAAGACACCTTTATCACTTAGGAAGTTTCCAAGGTTTTTAGGAGTTCTGTGCCAGAAATGAAGATAAACGTCAAATAGTTCTCATTATAAATTATAATGTCATGTCATATTTTGAAATTTTTTTCAGGTATCAAACTAAATGACATTTAAAAATGCATATTCTATATTTTCAGTTGTAATTCTGGCCTAAAACAAAGAAATGTGATGTTTTATGTAGTCTGTGCAGTCTTGACATAAGTAAACATGATTGTTTTTAGGCTTACTGAAAATTTCAAATGGCTTATAGATTTTTTTCATTACCTTCATGGAAATTAAAATATGTAGGGACCCTGTATTGGGAAGCATCAATGTAGTGCAATTCTATTATTTTATACATAATATTCTAGATAAGCTTTAAGTGACTTGAATGAGTCACTTAAGTTGAAAGTACTCAAAAGAAGGAGTTCTCTTGTGGCACAGTGGGTTAAGGATCCAGTGTTGTCACTGCAGTGGCTTGGGTCACTGCTGTGGCGTGGGTTTGATCTCTAGCCTGGGAACTTTCACATGCTGTGGGCATAGCCAAAAAAAAAAGAAGTCACTCAAAAGGAGCTTGCATTAAAACCTAGTAACAACAATTATAGAAAACTCCAGCTAGAAAATATAAGGTTTACATGCTCACAAATATATTTTATTTTGTTAAGATAAAGTAAAGCTAAATTTGGATTTCCCGTCATGGCGCAGTGGAAATGAATCCGACTAGGAACCATGAGGTTTCGAGTTCGCTCCCTGGCCTCGCTAAGTGAGTTAAGGATCTGGTGTTGCTGTGAGCTGTGGTGTACGTTGCAGACGCTGCTTGGATCTGGCTGTGGCATAGGCCAGCAGCGATAGCTCCAATTAGAACCCTAGCCTGGGAACCTCCATATGCCGCAGGTGCAGCCCCAAAAGGACAAAAAGACCAAAAAAAAAAAAAGAAGCTAAATTTAATATACCTAGGGACAAATAAATGGAAATATTGAGTGTGTGTTTTTATTTTAAATATACTGTACTCTTCCAAAAAGTGATATTTCTTGGACATAGTAACTTTTAATTAATTAATTTATTTATTTATTTTGTCTTTTCTAGGGCCACACCCGCTGCATATGGAGGTTCCCAGGTTAGGGGTCTAATTGGAGCTGTAGCCACTGGCCTACACCATAGCCACAGCAATGCCAGATCCGAGCCGCGTCTGCAACCTATACCACAGCTCATGGCAACGCCGGATTCTTTACCCACTGAGTGAGGCCAAGGATCAAACCCGCAACCTCATGGTTCCTAGTCAGATTCCTTAACCACTGAGCCATGATGGGAACTCCTTAAATTTTGTTTATTTATTTATACCCATTCACTTTCAGGAAATGATTTAAGATGATTAATTTTAAAATTTCATATATCAAAATCGCTATCATACATAAAAAATAAATAATAAAGACGTCCAAAAGATTCATTTTAAGATAATCTTAAATGCTTTCTTAACACCTGAGTCAGATAGGACATTGAGAGTCAATGTGGCATAACAAGAAAAGCTCAAGATTGAGAGGTTTGAGTCATGGATCTGCCATCTGAATATAGAAATATTAGCTTGTAAAAATGGAAACTAAGTTACAGCTACAGAGAATAAATGAGTGGTTGCCAGAGGGAAGAGGGATGGAAGTCAGGGGCAAAATAAGTGAAGGAGGAGTTCCCATCGTGGCTCAGTGGTTAACGAATCCGACTAGGAACCATGAGGTTGCGGATTCAATCTCTGGCCTTGCTCAGTGGGTTAAAGATCCTGAGTTGCCGTGAGCTGTGGGGTAGGTTGCAGATGGTGCTCAGATCCCGCATTGCTCTGGCATAGGCCGGTGGCTACAGCTCCGATTCGACCCCTAACCTGGTGAACCTCCATATGCCGCGGGAGCAGCCCTAGAAATGGCAAAAAAAAAAGTGAAGGCGATTAAAAGGTACAAACCTCCAGTTATAAATAAGCCATGGGGATATAATATACAGCTTAGGAATATGGTCAATAACATTATAATAACTTTGTTAGGAAACAGATGGTTACTAGATTTATCCTAGTGATCATTTCATAAAGTATACAAATGTCAAATCACCATGTAGCACATCTGAAACTAACGTAATATTCTTTGTCAACTATATTTCAATTCAAAAAAATGAAATACTATGTTGAAGAATTCAAATGTGACAGTATACTTTATAGTATTGTAAACTATAGAATGCTAAAGAAATGTGCAAGTAATAAGTATATTAGAAAATAAGGAAATAGATATATTTTAAATATTGAGATGCGGTTACTATAGGAAAGCACTTCAGATATCTATATTAACAAGACGAAAAAAGAAATGTAACTTTAGTAGTGAATATTTATGAAACGCTTAGCATACATTGGATTCGGCAAGATAGATAAATAAAAAGTGAAAATAATAGGAACTAAGAGGTTTGCTCTTCAGAAAGACAATAAAACCAATAGTGACCCTAACATAAAGAGAATAAAAGAAATAGAAAACATCAAAACGTTTTTAGAGGTTGCTATACATAGTTATCGTGCCTATATGTTTGAAACAGCTGACTTCAAAAAATAAATATCCAAGGTAGGTCCACAAAAAGACTCAGAATTTAAAAAAAAAATTTTTTTTGGGGGGGTGTTTTTTGTCTTTTTAGGGCCGCACGCACAGCATATGGAGGTTCCCAGGCTAGGGGTAGAATCTGAGCTGTAGCTGCCAGCCTACAGCGCAACCGCTGCAATACGGGGTACAAGCCGAGTCTGCGACCCACACCACAGCTCACAGTAATGCTGGATCCTTAACCCACTGAGGGAGGCTAGGGATTGAACCCGCATCCTCATGGATGCTGATCAGGTTTGCTAACTGCTGAGCCATGACAGGAACTCCAGAATTTTTTTTTTAATGTTGAAGCAAACTTTATTACATAAGTTATTTTTAAATTCAGACTAAAAAAATCATACTGCTAAGTGTATTTTATGGAGTAAATTGATTGTGATCCAAAATCCTCTCGAAAAGAAAATATTTAGTCAGATATTGCATGGAATTATTGGTACAGAATTATCAAATAAAATCTTAGCAAATAATCAGTTGAGCCAAGGAGTCATGAGACCTGGCTTGTTTCAGACTCTCCCATTAACAAGCAGCGTGGTAATAAATTATTTAAGTTTCGTTGGCCCTAGGGCTTTTGTCTTGTTTTGGTTCTCTGTGTGTGTGTCTGTGTTTGTTTTGATTTACAAGGATACTGGATGTTCTTTTCTAGCCCTAAAATTCTTTCTCTCTTAGGAATACTGCATAGTAGAGAATCATTCATTACATCCAAATAGTCTTTATTCCAAGAATACAGGTCAGTTAACAGTGAAAAACTCTTAGAGTCTCTATTAAACAGTAAGAAAAATAGTAGAAACTAATTTCACCAGTAGATGCCAAGAGAAATGATTACCTGAATTATATTTCTGATATACTCTTAAATTGGAAGCATTTTTGCTTGATTATTTAGTGCATGTTTATTTATTTAGTGTAAACTTTTTTTTTTTTTTTTTTTTTTTTTTTTGCAGGGGGTGGGGGGGTGCTCACCCATGGCATATGAAGGTTCCCAGGCTAGGGGTCCAATCAGAGGTATAGCTGCTGGCCTATACCACAGCCACAGCAATACCAGATCCAAGCCACATCTGGGACCTACACCACAGCTCATGGCAACACCAGATCCTTAACCCACTGAGTGAGGCCAGGGTTCAAATCCGTAAACTCAGGGTATATAGTCGGATTCGTTTCCACTGCACCACGACAGGAACTCCTAGTGTAAACTATTTATGGTTGAAGAAATGATGCATTTATGTGGTTCAAAATTCAGAAGACACATACCAAGAGTGTACAGTGAAAAACATCTTTCTTCTCTAGTCACCTAGAAGCAGGCAATTTTAGTTTAAAACCAGGAGCCAGGAGTTCCCATCGAGGCTCAGTGGTTAACGAACCCAACTAGTGTCAGTGAGGATGCAGGTTCGATCCCTGGCCTTGCCCAGTGGGTTGGGGATCCATTGTGGTGTAGGTCATGGACTCAGCTTGGATCTTGAGTTGTGGTTGTGGTGTGGGCCAACAGCTACAGCTTTGATAGCACCCCTAGCCTGGGAACCTCCCTAGCCACGGGTACAGCTCTAAAAAGACAAAAAGGCAAAAAATAAAATAAATAGGGAGTTCCCGTCATGACTCAGTGGTTAAAAAATCCGACTGGGAACCATGAGGTTACGGGTTTGATCCCTGGCCTCACTCAGCGCATTAAGGATCCAGCGTTGCCGTGAGCTGTGGTGTGGGTCTCAGACCCGGCTCAGGTCCTGGGTGGCTGTGGCTGTGGTGTAGGCCAGCAGCTGCAGCTCCGATTTGATCCCTAGCCTGGGAACCTCTGTATGCCGCCAGTGCCGGCCTAGAAAAGACCAAAAGATAACAAAATAAATGCAAGGGTGTCTCTTACTGTTTACTCTCATTTGATCAAACATTTGTAATGAGTGATTAAAAAAAAGAAATGAAGTCATATAGTAAAGGACGAGAGCAATAAGTTATCACTGTAAGATAGCCTATGTACCTAGAAAACCTTAAAAAAAAAAGTTGGGAGGAGGATTGTAACAAGTAGTGAATGACATGAACAAAATAGTATGAGAATATGAGATAAATTCACTAAAATTGAATTTCCTGTTTCTTGTGAAAACAGCTGGAAATTTCATGAAGAAATTTCACTTACATTAGTGACAAAGGGTATTTAATGTTTGGAAATTAATATGGTATGGAGTACTTGACATTCATTCCAATAAACTTGTAAGATCTTAGAAGAAAAACATAAGGAACACTTGAAATAAAGGGAACTGCAAGCCTCCTCTTACCGGCAAGAGTTGAACAAAGATTACAGAAGTAATCAATAGATTAAATGGGAAATTAAGTCTAAGTCCATCAAGAGATCTTAGAGGACTTGGTAAAGGGAAAGTTTATCAGGAAAAATAAATGGTCAAGAAATGCAGAAGTCTGTTTTAAAGGAAAAGGACAGTAGTGAGGGATTGGCTTTACTAGGTTTCAGGACATATAATGGTTGCAGGTGAAATTATTATTTACCTAGAAAATCCAAAACAGTCAACTGAAAAACAATTAGAATTAACAATAGAGTTCATTAGGGGAACTAGCTACAAGTTTAATCTAAAAATTAATAGCTTTCCCTTAGCAAAAATATTATAAATATAATATTTAAAAGGGCCCACTCATAATAGCAAAAAGTTCCGTAATATACCCAGGAATAAATGTTAAAAATGCAAGAACTGTAGTTCCCGTCGTGGCTCAGTGGTTAATGAATCTGACTAGGAACCATGAGGTTGCAGTTCGATCCCTGGCCTTGCTCAGTGGGTTAAGGATCCGGCGTTGCCGTTAGCTGTGGTGTAGGCTGCAGACTTGGCTCGGATCCCGAGTTACTGTGGCTCTGGCGTAGGCTGGCAGCTACAGCTCCGATTGGACCCCTAGCCTAGGAACCTCCATGTGCCGCGGGAGCAGCCTTAGAAAAGGCCAAAAAAAAAAAAAAAAAAAAAAAAAGAAGGCAAGAACTGTATGAAGAAAACTTTAAAAGATAAACACAAAATGAATAAAACATACTCATTGTCTGTTGCAAAAACCCATGAAAATGTCAGTATAGTTGACCCTTTGAACAACATAGGGATTAGGGGCGCTGACCCTCCGTGTAGTCAAAAATCCACATATAATTTATAGTGGACCTCCCCCATACCTAGTTCTTCTCTATACACAATTCCTCCGTATCCATGTTCTGTATCTTTAGATTCAACCAACTGGGGATTGTGTAATACTGTAGTGTTTACTATTGAAAAAGATCTGACTGTTAAGTGGACTCACACAGTTCAAACCTATGTTCAAGGGTCAGGTGTACTTCCAGATTATAAATTACTGAAAACCCAATCAGAACCCCAGTAATATTTTATAGTTTTTTTAAAATTATTTTTATTATGAAACATGTATATGCAAACTATATAGAAAACATACCTATACAGTTTGAGGAATTCCAATAAAGTGAAACTCTCTCAGATTAAGAAACAGTACATTGCAAGGACCTACTGTAGAGCACAGGGAACTCTACTCAGTATCCTGTAATAAACCATATGGGAAAAGAATCTGAAAAAGAATGGATACATGTATATGTGTAACTGAATCACTTTGCTGCATATCTGAAAGCAACACAACATTGTAAATCAACTATACTCCAATGCAAAATCAAAATTAAAAAAAAAACTGAAGAAAAAGTAGGAAGAAATTGGAGGGAAACAAAGTGGACAGTAAAGTACAAAAAAGAAAGGAAGGGAGAAAGGCAGGTACATTGCTAGTACCTTAAAGCTCCTATGTGCCCCTCCTCAGTTACATCCCCCTCATTCGCTGCATCCCTCCTCAGACTTAAGTTGATTCTTTCTTTGCTTCTCATTATAGTTTTAACATGTAGTGTCTATTCCCTAAATGGTATTTTACTAGTTTGAAAAAAACAGAGTAAATAGATACGTTAGGAAAGTATAATTTACCGCTTTTAGATGAAAGCTTCCACGAGAAGATAATCTGAGCAGAGTGTCATGATCTGGCTTCAGTATCCCCAAGTTTATCAGAAGCCCTTCTGGGAAAGTCTGAGAGCAGTCGTGTGAGTGAATCTGGGAAACTTAGAGCCCTCTGTAGTTGAGGCATTGGGCCCTGGCTGTCTCGCAGGAACATGGACAGGAGAGTGGACCCACTATATATTTTCTGCTTCTCAGCTTGTCATGCTACCCCTGTATTTCAAGAATAATTCAAAACAATATTCCAGTGGCGGTAAAATGAGGGTTCTCAGCTGATGGAGTCAGCAGAGCAGTAGAACAGATACTAGACAGTTTGAGTGTTTCCATTTTTCTTTTTTAATTAGTTTCCATTTTTTATTAATGTGAATAGAACTACTATAAGTTTTTATGTAAACTGCTGTGCCTCTTTCACCCTAATGAAATTCCTGGGTCAAAGGGATTCATATTCCTAATTGTAATGCATGTTTCTAGATAGATATTTAGAAAGATTAACTTTATAATTCTTTTAGAACTGTATCAGTTTATTTGTCTTAGCTCCAGCATTGGAATATGTCTTTTTTAAAAGATTTTTATTTTCTCTATTATAGTTGATTTACAATGTTCTGGCAATTTCTGCTATATAGCAAAGTGACCCTGTCATTAATATATATGTATTCTTTTTCTCACATTATCCTCCACCAAGTTCCATCACAAGTGACTAGATATAATTCCCTGTGCTATACAGCAGGGTCTCTTTACGGCTTACCCAGTCCAAATGCAATAGTTTGCATCTACTAACCTCAAGAAATATGTCATTTTTAATTTCTATTCAGAGGCGGAGTAGTACCTCACAAATGTCAGAATTTTTGTTTTTATTAATTATCTACTTTTTCCATGTGTGGATTTATAATGTTCTTTTTCATGTAAACCTTTTGTGATATAATTGAACCACTTGGCCAGTTAAGTCTAGGTCCTGGTTTATATTATTATATTTCATCAACTCTAAGATGACATATTTTTCACACTTGAATAACTAACAGGATGTGTATTACAGTAGATGACATCTTACAGTTAAAACTGACAGTGTTTTTTTTCTTGGTTAATGGTTTGCTTGTAATCAATGAAAAAGTAAATATATTATTTTATTTTATTTGCTTTTTAGGGCCACACCAGCAGTATATGGAGGTTCCCAGGCTAGGGGTTAAATCAGAGCTACAGCTGCCGGCCTACACCACAGCTCACAGCAACACCAGATCCTTAACTCACTGAGTGAGGCCAGGGATCGAATCCACAACCTTATGGTTCGTAGTCGGATTCCTTTCTGCTGCAGTATGATGAGAACTCCTTTTTTAGTTTATTTTTGAACCAACTTTTCTCTAAACAGTTACATTAAGTATAAATAATCCATTGTTGAAGAAACTTTAGTGTTTAAGTTTAGAGTAAAATCCAAAAGCCCAATCACAGCTTGCAAGGTCCGACGTGGTATGGCTCCTTTGTCTCCGTCTAACCTCACCATATACATTCTCACCTTCCCGCTGCTCTAGCTAGCCATTCCAGCCTTTTTCTGTTCCTCATACACAAGTACATTTTTGTACCTGTTCTGTCTGCTGGAATGCTTTTGCCCAGGTTCTTTCACCCTTCAGCTCTTTAAAAGACTGACTTCATCATTCATGACTCAGCTCAAATGTTATCCTCAGAGAGACTTTCCTGACTCCCTGTTTAAAGTAACCCCCATTGCATCATTGCCTTTACTTCTTCAGAGCACTTGTGACAATAGAAAGATCTTATTTATCTGCCCTGTTCTCACCATACTCAGAACATAACCCAGGCGAGAATGTGACTTGTTGACCTAGGTTTCCTTAGAGTAGACTGGTATGTGCCTGGTGCTTAGTAAATACTCACTAAGTAAACTGAGTAAATATTTAATCCATAGTAGATTTAGTGTTTACTTTTCACTTTGTTCCTCTGAGTTTGAGTCTCTTTCTGTGTTAGTTTCATGCTGTTTTATTTGTGGTTGTTATATAGGGTCATATCCGTAGGAATGCCAGTTATTTACCTTGGGTACAGTTCTTTTACAAAATATTCTCTGATATTTATAACCATTTATTCATTCATACACATTCTTGAATGAGTTGTAAAGGTCCCCAAAGTTCCTATTGGATTATAATTAACAGTGAATATAGGAGTTCCTGCTGTGGTGCAGTGGGATCAAGGGTGTCTCTGCAGCAGCAGGGATGCATGTTCAATCCCCAGCCTGGCACAGTAGGTTAGGGATAGCTGTGGCATAGACTGCAGCTCAGTCTTGGATTGGATCCTCGGCCCAGGAACTCCATATGCCGCCGGGTGGCCATAAAGGGGCGGGGGGGGGGGGAGAAGTGAATTTAAAGTAGCATTTCCTGGAGTTCGTTGTGGCTCATTGGTGAATGAATCTGACTAGGAACCATGAGGTTTCGGGTTCGAATCCTGGCCTTGCTCAGTGGGTTAAGGATATGTTGTTGCCATGAGCTGTGGTGTAGGTCACAGATGCTGCTCAGATCCCAAGTTGCTGTAGCTCTGGCGTAGGCCGGTGGCTACAGCTCCAATTTGACCCCTAGCCTGGGAACCTCCATATACTGCAGGAGCGGCCCAAGAAATGGCAGAAAGACAAAAAATAAATACAGTAGCATTTCCTTCCATTCCATATATTCATTTCTTTCTTTTGACTCTTTCACTAAAGCTTTGTTTTTCTGTAAAAACAATGCCCTAATTTCTCGTGGTTTATTCTGGAGTTTTAGGATATTTATCAATCATCATGTACACAAGTGTTTCTTAACCATTATACAACCTTCCCTTTAGTTCTTAGTTTACTCTGTTCATTCATTATTTGTGCTTCAGTATAGTTGCAACTATTCACTTTACTTCTCTGCTTCTTCACCAGTCATCTTCCTATCACACTTGGGATGAAATTTCAAACCATTTGTTGTCAATTAAAAATGTATATTTTATATATATATATGTATGTATGTATATGTATATATGTGTATATGTGTGTGTGTGTGTATATATATATATATATATATTTTTTTTTTTTTTTTTTTTTTGCTTTTTAGGGGCATACTCATGGCATAGGGAGGTTCCCATGCTAGGGGTCCAGTCGGAGCTACAGCTGTGCCTACACCATAACCACAGCAATGTGGGAACCAAGCAGTGTCTGCGATCTACACCATAGCTCATGGCAACACCAGATCCGTAACCCACTGAGCAAGGCCAGGTATCAAACCTACCACCTCATGGTTCCTAGTCGGATTCATTTCCCCTGTGCCACAACGGGAACTCCAAGCTTTTTTTTTTTTTTTTTTTTTTTTAATCTTTTTAGGGCTACATCCACGTCATAGGGAAGTTCCCAGGCTAGGGGTCACATTGGAGCTGCAGCTGCTGGCCTATACCACAGCCACAGCAATGCAGGATCTGAGCTGCATCTGTGGGCTACACCATAGCTCATGGCAATGCCGGATCCTTAACCCACTGAGCAAGGCCAAGGATCGAACTCTTATTCTCATGGATACTAGTTAGGTTTGTTACTGCTGAGCCACAACGGGAACTCCATATTTTGTTAAGCTTTTTAGCACAAAGATTATTACATTTTTTTAATGCAAGATTTATTTCAATATATTCTGAGATAGGGAGCTGAGTTACTTTTTCTCCATTATCATTATTCAGTTTCTTCAAATTATTCAGTCTCCCATTGTTCTGCTACTTCCAGTTTAACTTAAATTTCTGATAAATTTAAGCTTATTTCTGGAATTTCAAGTACATTATTTTGTTTTGGGTTTTTTAAATTATATTAAGTAGAACCTGAATTTTTTGTTTTTATAAAGGACTTGAACGGTAAGGTTATTAAGTAGAATGAAGACATCTTCCTCCTTAGCATTTATTCCCTTCTGTCATATACCATTCCCCTTTCTCGAGGTAGCCACTATTAAGTCTTTTAGTGCATGTACACACACAGACCCACATATGTGTCATATACATATTTTTTATTTGTTTCTTTCTGTTCTGTTTCTGGCTGCATCTGCAGCATATGGAAGTTTCTGAGCTAGAGATCAGATCTGAGCTGCACTTGTGATCTATGCTGCAGCAGGGCCATTGTGAGATGCTTAACCCACTATGTCTGCCCAGAGATCAAACTGGTGCTCCACAGAGACAATGCACTGCACCACAGTGGGAACTCCTACTTATTTAATTTAAATAAAAATTAATCACTATATACATAGTTTTGCAACTTGCTCTCTTTTTTTTTATCACTTAATAAGTCTTGGAACTTTTTCCACTTCATATAATCTTTTTAGTAGTGCATGATTTTCCATAATATGAATGTATCTTAATCTGTTATTCAGTACCCTACTTGTGAGCATTTAGATTTCTCCCATTTCTCACTATTGCAAATTATGATGCAGTGACATCCTTACACATGCATCCATATGTGCATGTGTTAGTTTTAGGGGGATAGATTCCTAAAATTGGAATTGCTGCTTTAATTAAAGATGTGTGCTTTTTTTGTTTTTTGTCTTTTTGCCTTTTCTAAGGCCGCTTCCTCAGCACTTGGAGGTTCCCAGGCTAGGGGTCCAGTCGGAGCTGCAGCCATTGGCCTATACCAGAGCCACAGCAACTTGGGATCCGAGCCGAGTCTGCAACCTACAGCACAGCTCACGGCAATGCCGGATCCTTAACCCACTGAGCAAGGCCAGGGACCGAACCTGCACCCTCATGGTTCCTAGTCAGATTCATCAACCACTGAGCTACGACGGGAACTCCAGATGTGTGCTTTTTACATTGATAGATATTGCCAGATCGCCTCTCCCCAAAGTTGTATTTCCTCATAACCTTACCAATTTTAAATATTAAGAATACTTTCTAATGTTTGCCAGTCTGATGGGTGCAAAAGTAGGTATTCGTTGTTTCCCCTAGCTTCCTTGAATACTGGGCTGCATATCTTTTAGTGTTTACCAGTCATTTGTATTTGAAAATGTCTGACCATTGTATGTATCTACCTTTCTATGGCTTATTTGTTTTATTCATTTGTAAGTGTTGGGTTTTTTCCTAATTTTTATGGATACCAATCCTTTTCTTTTCTTTTCTTTTCTTTTCTTTTCTTTTGTCTTTTTGCCATTTCTTGGGCTGCTCCGCGGCATATGGAGGTTCCCAGGCTAGGGGTCAAATTGGAGCTGTAGCTACCGGCCTACACCAGAGCCACAGCAACGCAGGATCTGAGCCGAGTCTGTGACCTACACCACAGCTCACGGCAATGCCGGATCCTTAACCCACTGAGCAAGGGCAGGGACCGAACCCGCAACCTCATGGTTCCTAGTCGGATTCGTTAACCGCTGTGCCACGACAGGAACTCCTCTTTTATATTTATTGTAAATATTTTCTCCTTGTCTTTTAACTTTATGTAGTTAGGTCTGCCTTTTTTCTTATAGTTTGAAGGTATAAAAATGTTCTTAAAAGTAAAAAAGTTTTTTAAAAAGGGGAGTTCTCTTGCAGCTGAGCAGGTTGAGGATCTGGCATTGTCACTGCAGTGGCTTGGGTTTGATCCCTGGCCTAGGAACTTCCACCTGCTGTGGACATGGCCAAAAAAAGTTTAAATATGTCCTCCAGTATTGCTGTTGCTTGTTTTTTCTTTTGAGAAAACCATATTTATTGTCATCATTACCCAGCTTATTTATGTAGCAAATGGCCCAACTGTCTAAAGAATAGAATATCTACATAACATTCATGTTTCAAACGACGAAAATAACAGTAAGAGGTTAAGAACAAAAGTACACAAGGCTGGACACAAAAAAATGCATCTATGAGATTTTATCCCACCTCTGGCTTTTGTAGATTTGAAAAGTATAGAATTCATGAGCTAGAAAATATTGTTGGGAGTTCTCACTGTGACACAGTAGGTGAAAAATCCAATTGCAGTGGCTTGGGTCGCTGAGGAGACGTAGGATTGATCCCTGGCTCAGTGAAGTGGGTTAAAGGATCTGGCATTGCTGCACTTGCTGTGTAGTTTGCATCTGTGGCTCAGATTCAGTCCCTGGCCCACGAACTTCCATATGTTATAGGTGCTGCCATTTAAAATTAAAAAAAAGGGAATTCCCTTTGTGGCTCAGTGGTAACAAACCCAACTAGAATCTATAAGGACGTGTTTGATCCCTGGCCTCGTTCAGTGGGTTAAGGATTCTGTGGCTTGTGGTGTAGGCCAGCAGCTGCAGCTCCAACTTGACTCCTAGGCTAGGAACTTCCATATGCTGCAGGTGCAGCCCTAAAAAGAAAAAAAGAAAAAAAATCCATCAAGTTTAATAGAAATACATTTAATCTGATTACAACACTAACATCAGTATCACTGATTTAATATTTACAAAAAATGATATTTCCCTCCAGCTTTATTGAGATATAATTGATATGTAATACATAACATTGTGTAAATTTGAGATACACAGAATGTTGATTTGATAAACCTATGCATTGCAGAATGACTACCGCAATAGTGTTGGCCAACACCTCTTACCCTGTCACATAATTACTATTTCTTTTTTTGTGTGTGGTGAGAATCATATTTTCTAGTACATAAAAATCATTGTGACATCCATGAAAAGTTAGAATGCTAGGTGTTTGGTGCACAAGGAGCTGACATCTGGAGAACTCTGTAAGTCCCAAACTTTAAATGTGTAGTCACCTTCAAACTGTATCCATTCCTCAATTGGAAGATGTCTAACCCAGTCCCACTCCTCTTCATGTGGGCATGTGATCTTTTGATACTTAGCATCCAGGTTTCCAAAGACTATTTCCTGTTACTTCATAGTCATATGACTTTCTCCATCAACCGAGCTGTATCCAGTGTTTTCGTTTTTATTTCTTGTTCAGCAAATTTCATTAGATTCACAGCTCCTGGGTTATAATAGCTAAATGTGGCTCTTCTGGTCTCTGCCAAAGCTTTAGCTTGCAGGGCTGCCGTTTGAGCCATCATAGCCACTCAAGGAGTTACTTGTGTTCTCGATGACAGCAGGACAGCAACATAGAAAAGCTCCAGTAGCTGCAGCTATTTCTTACTTTTGTTTTTCACCATTTCCTTTTCTTGTAATTTGTCCATCCTTTCCAGCCTCCTAGGATCAAGTTGTTTCCCACTCCTTTTTTCTCAGATGATGCCTTTTATGAGGCTTCGATCTTGAGTAACTTCCGCCACTTGATGACTTTCTTTCTTTGCAGTTGTGTCTGTCCTCCCCGTTTTCAGATAAATTTAGTTTCCCTATCTGTGAGAAGAATGAGTGTTCTTTGTCATTATGTTCCTCAAATTTGTTTTTTAGACTATTTTTAGATTCATGTCATACTCTTTTGCTGTCTGAGTCTCTAGCACATTCAGTTCAATCTCTTCATGCATTAGCATATTCTTTGCTTCTGTTCTTTCCTACATTATCTGACTTTTGTTCTCTTTACCTTGATCGTGATCTTGAATAATGATGTTTTGAGAAAACTTTAGGAGAAACAGATACACCTGACTGCCTTTTTTTGGCGGGGAGGGGGGGGAGGGCCACAGGTGTGGCACATGGAAGTTCCCAGGCTAGGGGTCGAATTGGAGCTGCAACTGCTGGCCTATGCCACAGCCACAGCAACGCCATATCCTTAACCCACTGAGCCAGGTCAGGAATGGAACCCGTGTCCTCATGGATAGTTGGGTTCATTTCTGCTCAGCCACAACAGGAGCTCCTGTGACTGCTCTTTTTTTATCTCTATCTGGGGCTGTCTTTTCTGGAGCTGTTCTGTCTCATTCTGTATCACTTGCTTATTGAGAACCCAATTGTGCCCCCCAAAATTCACATGTTGAAGTCTTAATCCCCAATGTGGCTGTATTTAGAGATGGGGTCTTTAAGGAAGTAAGTTAAGCAAGGTCTAAGGGTAAGGCTCTGATCCCATACAACTTACGTTCTTATAAGAAGAGGAAGAGACTCCAGAGGCCTCTTTCTTTCTGTGCACAAATCAAGGAAAGGCCTTTCATGGACATAGCGAGTCTGCAAGCCAGGAGTAGAAACTGATCCTGCAAGACCTTGATCTAGGACTTTTAACTTCCAACACTGCCGCTGGCCTACACCACAGCCACAGCAACACCAGATCCAAGCTGCGTCTGTGACCTACACCTCAGCTCATGGCAATGCCAGATCCTTACCCTATGAGCAAGGCCAGGAATCAAACCTGCATCCTCATGGATACTAGTGAGATTTGTTTCTGCTGAGCCACGACAGTACCTCCTTATTTTGTTATGGCAGCCCAAGAAGACTAATACACCAATCTTTTTTTTTGGTCTTTTTTTTTTGTCTTTGTTGTTGTTGTTGTTGCTATTTCTTGGGCCGCTCTCGAGGCATGTGGAGGTTCCCAGGCTAGGGGTCGAATCGGAGCTGTAGCCACCGGCCTACACCAGAGCCACAGCAACTCGGGATCCGAGCCGCGTCTGCAACCTACACCACAGCTCACGGCAACGCCGGATCGTTAACCCACTGAGCAAGGGCAGGGACCGAACCCGCAACCTCATGGTTCCTAGTCGGATTCGTTAACCACTGCGCCACAACAGGAACTCCCTAATACACCAATCTTAATTTCATTAACCCTCTTTAATGGAAACAGCCCCTTGGCACTGTGCTGCTGAGAAGTATGGTCTGCCTCTCCTTACATACTCCAGGCTTCTTAGTCCAGAGTCCTGGCAGTAGGGTAGTTGATTTTCTTCCTTTAAAACTAGAGAACACACACACACACACACACACACACACACACACACACACACACACACACAAAACCTAGAGAACATGAATTTTAAAAGAACATGTATACACTCAAGGGCTCAGAGAACAGGAGAGAAGACAATAGCAAGGAATTTTTTGAAAGCAGAAGGGAATATGAATTCCTCTCTTGACTTGGCTAGTCCAAGGAAGCCACATCCCAGGCCAGCAGTGTAGAAAGCTGACACCACACTACAGAATCCTCAAAGCACAGAGTCTCTCTGGGGTGTGGGTATAGAGTAGACAGGGAAAGCTCTCTGAAAACTGGTTAGGTCCCTAAGTCCTTCCCCCAGTTCCAGACAAAAACAGCAACAACTACAAAAACCCCAAACTGGGCTGCTAAACAAACAAGAAACATAGAGCAAAATGATCTCTTGGAAATTAAAAACCTGAAAGGAAAATGGGAGGAAAAGATAGGAAAATGGCAGGTTCAATATCCCAATATAAACAGCTCAAAAAAAAAAAAAATATATATATATATATATATACACTAGGAGTATGGAAGGACTTTGAGTTGTTAGATTGCAGGACTCACCAAGTATCCAGCACAGTGATTGAAAATAAACCCAGGTTTATGTATGTTATCCTTACAGTGGATGCTGAGTCACTTTTAAAAATGTAAGAGTTATGAATAGTGCTATAATGAAGTTACTGTGTGTGGTTTTTTGCATACATTTGTGTGCATTTCTGTTGAGTATATACTTAGGAATAGAATTGCTGGGTCATGGGATATTAGTAAGTAATGTCACATAATTTTCCAAGGTGGTTGGAGATATAATTTCCATTTATATGTTTATACCCAGTCAAAAAAACTGAAAAAAACTCAAATGTCCTGTCTGGAGTAGAGTAGATAAATAAGTTTAAAAGTGAAATAACCATATAGCAGTGAATATGAACAAGCCTTTCATGACATGCAACAGCATGGAAGAATTCACATTGTTGAGTGAAAGAAGCCAAATAAAAGGAGTACATGTTTTATGACTCCTGTGTAAGTTCAAGGACAGACAAAACTAAACTGATAGTAGGAGTCAGGATGGTGGTTACCTTTGGAGAAAGGATAATACCTAACAGGGCATGAAGGGGCTGTCTAGGGAGCTAGCAGTGTTCCATCTGGATGATAGTTGACGTGACATGTTCATTCTGAAAATTCATGAAGCCACACCCTTATCACTCGTACACTTTTCTGTTTAAATGTTATATTTAAAAGTTAAATTAGGAGTTCCCATTGTGGCGCAGTGAAAATGAATCTGACTAGGAACCATGAGGTTGCAGATGCAATCCCTGGCCTTGGTCGGTGAGTTAAGGATCCAGCATTGCCGTGAGCTGTGGTGTAGGTTGCAGACGCGGCTTGGATCTGGCCTTGCTGTGGTTGTGGCATAGGCCGGCAGCTGCAGCTCTGATTAGACCCCTAGCCTACAAACCTCTACATGCTGCAAGTGTGGCCCTAAAAAGCAAAAAAAAAAAAAAGTTGTAGGCATGTTAACTAACGTTATTCATGGAATAATGTTTTGTTTTGTGGGGGTTTTTTTGGCCATGCACCTACAGCCTGTGGAACTTCCTGGGCCAGTGACTGAACTGAAGCCACAGAAGTGACCTGAGCCACAGCAGCAACGCCAGGTCCTTAACCTGCTGAGCCACCAGGGAACTCTGAAAAGTATTTTGAAGTTAATGAAATTAGTAAGACAGAGTTATGTTAACACCATAAAAATGAAAAATTTTTGGTACTTATATACGTGGAGGCTTGGGGAAAGGACAGTATTTTAAGTTTTATTTTGTTTTACAGCGGCACCTGCAGCATATGGAACTCCCCAGGCCAGGGGTCAAATTGGAGCTGCAGCGGGGGCCTGTGCCATACCAGATCCAAGTCGCATCTGTGGCCTACGCTACAGCTTGTGACCGTGCCAGATCCTTAACCCACTGAGTAAGACCAGAGATCAAATCTGTATCCTCACAGAGACAATGTTGGGTCCTTAACCTGCTAAGCCACAATAGGAACTCCTAAGTAGTTGTTATTTTAATTTGTTATTTTTTTTTTAAGTTAGCATCTTACAAAGGGGGAACGAAAGCCAAATGTGACTGCTTGTTGTGTTAACTTTACTGAAAACAAGCTGTCCCCTTCAAATTGGGATAAGTAGGGTGATCAGCTAGCTAGTGCTGGTAGGTTTGGAGTGGGGCTGTTAGGGTTTTTTTGAGACTTATAATGTAGACAGTTTCTCTCTCTCTTTTTTTTTTTTTTTTTTAAAGGGCCACACTTGCAGCATATGGAAGTTCCCAGGCTAGGTGTTGAATCAGAGCTGCAGTCACCTACCACAGCCACAGCAATGCAGGATCCCAGCCACATCTGCGATCTACACCACAGCTTATGACAATGCCAGATCCTTAACCAGAGTAAGGCCAGGGATCGAACCCATATCCTTATGGTAATGAGTGAGTCAGGTTCATTACCACTGAGCCACAATGGGAACTCCTTAAAGAGTATCTTCACTGCCCCCTTTACTTTCATATGCGACATTTATGAAGATGTGAATTATGTATCTGTTTCTCCTTATTTCCTAGGTTTTTGTGGAGACTCTGGATAAATGTTTCGAAAATGTTTGTGAATTGGATTTGATCTTCCATATGGATAAGGTACCGTCTCTCCTAAACCAGGTTTACTAGGAAACTAAGAACCTAAGACATCTCTAGCTGTCTGTACCCCTTCCTGTTCTTTTTTTTTTTTTTTTTTTTTTTTTTTTTTTGCCTTTTATGGCCACACCCATGGCAGATGGAGGTTCCCAGGCCAGGGGACCAATCAGAGCCACAGCTGACAGCCTACACCACAGCCACAGCAACATAAGATCCAAGCTGCGTCTGCGACCTACACCGAGGCCAGGGATCAAACCTGCAACCTCATGGTTCCCAGTCGGATTCATTTCCACTGAGCCACAGCAGGAACTCCCCTTTCCTGTTCCTTCTCTTGATTTTTTACTCTGGGGATAGTCCTAGACTTTATTTTATTTAATTCTTTTTTTTTTTTTTTTTCTTGTCTTTTTGCCATATCTTGGGCCATTCCTGCGGCATATGGAGGTTCCCAGGCTAGGGGTCAAATCGGAGCTATAGCCACCAGCCTACACCAGAGCCACAGCAACGAGGGATCCGAGCCGCGTCTGCGGACCTACACCACAGCTCACGGCAACGTGGGATCGTTAACCCACTGAACAAGGCCAGGGATCGAACCCGCAACCTCATGGTTCCTAGTTGGATTCGTTAACCACTGCGCCATGACGGGAACTCCCCTATTTAATTCTTAAGTTTAATAGTTGGGGGAGTATTTTGCTGAGATTTGTCACTAGTTTTAACACACACAAGATTATTCCTGGGCCTATGTTATAATAGGTTTGTCTTTTCACAGTCAGACTTCTTGGTTTAGGTGAATGATGTCACTAGACTGGCTACCAGTCCAACAATGAGATAAATAATTTTATATTGGTCATGAAATGTTTCCTAGTTGTAGTCCATTCATTGACAGGAAAGCTTTGGAGTAAATACAACACAGGGGTTTTTGACTTAGCTAGTAAAATTTACCCTCTTTTCCTAAAGAGTAATGTAGTGGCTAAGACATCAGTAACATAGTTTGAGGTCATTTATTTTACTTTGTAGGGAACCAGGATATCAGGCGGAATTGAAGTTGTCCAAAAGTACCACAGTTTTGTGTTGCTAGCTGGTGACATGTTTATGTCCTCATGTGCCAAATTAAATGTGGGAGATAGCCAGCAAGGGGGTAGGAACGGCCACATTTATTTTATCCAGCTGGCACATTGGTGGAGGTTGGTGCATCTTGGGTTTTCTTGGTCCTGATTTTTCTTCTGCTGATTATTGTCACTGTGATCCATGGCCCTTGGAGGGAGTTAATGATTTTTACAAGACAGCTACTCATTGCTAAGCTATGATCCTTTGTTATCTGTTTTCATCATGACGAAATACGTATTTTGAGATACATCATTGCTGTCTCGAAGACTTGCTTTCATTTTCCAACAGGATCTTCAGTCTCACTTAAGTCTCCCAAGGGCTTCTCGTATGGCACTTTCTGGACTAATGCAGTGAGTGCATTGGATGTTGGAATGGAGTCAAGTTTTCTCTCCCAACATCTGGCTTGGCTGTGTGGCTCCCTGAGCAGCAGGTGCAGGAGAATCACAGAACCCCATCCCTTTTTAAGATGCTTGACTTGGGGCTTCCCTGTTAGCCTCACAAGGCTTCCAGAGCACACTGAGGCTTTTGAGGTGGTCACACTCCCTTTTCATATGAAAGGGTCTTGCCCTCCTCTTTGCCAGCAGTTAAAGTTGTTTTATACTTGTCGGTTCTTAACGGTGTTGCTGTCTTATAATTTCTGTTAAGGAGAGCCATAGCTCAAATCTAGTTTCCTTCTGTACTAGTAGGGGGAAAAGGTTAAGATTAAAGAGACTTGAGACTATGGAGGGAATGGTGGAATGCCTTCCCTTAGGCCTTTATTGTTATTATTTTTCAAAGTTTTTTTTTTCCGCCTAATTGTGAGATACAAGGTGTTCCCTGGGGATTCCCACCTGGTTTAAAGTGGTTTCCTTTGTGGATGTGTCCTGTTGCTTAGCAGGTCAATGATGAATCCACATCTCAGATCATGGATTAAGGGATGGGTTTTATTAGGGAAAGGGAGTTCCCATGTGAGAGAAGAGGAGGCACGGGTCACCCATCCTTCCATTGTCCCATTGAGTGGTGTGTCAGGGCCTCTCTCTGTTGGAGGGATTCCCCTGCCCTCCTCCCAGTGCCCTCTCTTTTTATCAGGAGTAATCTTACCAGTGAGGAGATGCGCAAACTGCCTGGATGCTAAGAGTCTGTATTTGGGTCTCCGCAATCTATAGACGTTGTCTGGGAGTGCCAGCTGCCCAACACTTGAAACCTTGGGTACCATGGGACAATAAACCTGCAGGAAGCAGTTTCAGGTCCTGTGGGAAGTTGAGCTTGGGTCTTTTGCATTTTAGTGTACAATTTAGGGTCAGTTTATAAGTTATACACGTACGTATGTATAAGCACACACAAGAGCATGTGCATACACACCCCTGTGGGGATTTTGGTTGTAATTGCATTGAATCAGTAAAACATCTGAGGAGAATTTACGTTTTTACAATATCAAGTTTTATCCATGCTACAGTATATCCATTTCTTTAGGTCTTTGAAGTTTTTCAATGAACTTTTACAATTTTTCCATTAGAAGTCTTACATATCTTTTATTAAATTTATTCCTAGATACTTGTTTTATGTTTTTTATGTAATGATGTTTTAAATATTCATTTTTTGTTTATTGCTGCTATGTAATATAGAAATCACTTTATTTCTCCATGTTCATGTTGACTCCAGAGATTGTGTTAAACTCTTACTAATTCTGATATTTTATCTGTAAATATTTTGCCTTTTTCTCTTCAATCCTTGTCTTTTTCTTGCTTTACTCTGCTGACTAGGATTCCAGTGTCATGTTGAATAGAAATGGTAATAGCGGGCATCTCTTTTAGTTCCTGATTTCAAAGGGAAGTCTTCATCCTGCCAGAATTTGTTGTATATATAGCATTTGATATTCCTTATCAAGTTAAGGATGTTTCTTCTCTTCCTACTGGCTGAAAGTTTTTAGTCATGGAAGGGTATTAAAATGTATCAAAAGCTTTTTCTGCATCTCCTGAGCCAGTCAAGATTTTTTGCCTTATCATTGTAAATATTTTTTTGTAGATATTTGTGAGGATACCTGCTAAAGCAGAGAAGTAATTCCAGTCCCAGCTATTTTATTAGACATGGCTTTTTTTTTTTTTTTAAGTTTTATTGAAGCGTAGTTGATTTATAAGGTTGTATTTCTGCTGTACAACAAAGTGATTCAGTCATACATACACATATCCGTTTCCTTTTTTTTTTTTTGCCTTTTTAGGGCTATACCCTCCACATATGGAAGTTCCCAGGCTAGGGGCAAAATCTGAGCTACAGCAGCCTGCCTACACCACAACCACAGCAGTGAGGGATCCAAGCCACATGTGCAACCTACATCACAGCTCACAGCAATGCCGAATCCCCGACCCACTGAGCAAGGCCAGAGATTGAACCCATGTTCTCATGGATACTAGTTGGATTTGTTGCCACTGCGCCACAGCAGGAACTCACCACATATCCATTTCTTTCAGATTCTTTTCCCACATAGATTATCACAGAATATTAGGTAGAGTTCTCTGTGCTATATAGCAGATCTCCATTGTCCAATCTTTCCATATATACTTCAGTGTGCATGTGCCAAAGGCGTGGCTTTTAAAGAAAATAAAAGGCCATAAAAACATTGTTCTTTCTCATGTCTTACCTTCAGGTAAGTTCTATAAAGCGTTTTGCTGCTGCAGCACATTTCCTTTACAGATTGTAAAACTTTATTTTTAGTTGCTCATATGACTGTCCATATCTCCTGAAGTTTTTGAAAAGTGATGCAATGAATCTGAACCTCATTGTACTCACCTGTAGAATGCCTGAAGGTGTTTTCTAACAGGTGGCTTTCAGTGGGATTTCTGGCTTACCTTTGCCCTCATAGAGAGCAGTTGCTAATTCAGGCATATCTTCTATTGATAACAGAAAATGGCCTTTTTACTGAGATAAGCAGAGGACCTGTCATAAGACAATAGGCATATCAGCTTGAACACTGTCCTTCTTAACTGAAGAATCTCCCCACTTTATGTCAGGAACTCCTATCAGACCTTTACTCTCTGCATTGAGTTGTCATGGAAGGCTGCCCCATTCCCCTAAGTGGCTGGAGGAGCAGGCCTGTGAGAGGACCAGAAATGACTGAGCTCCTGCTACCCTGGCAATTGTTTTGTCTCATCTTGAGATTTTTTTTCTTTTTTTGTCTTTTTGCCTTTTCTTGGTCCGCTCCTGCAATATGTGGAGGTTCCCAGGCTAGGGGTCTAATCGGAGCTGTAGCTGCCAGCCTACACCAGAGCCACAGCAATGGGGGATCCGAGCCATTTCTGCGACCTACACCACAGCTCATGGCAACACCGGATCCTTAACCCACTGAGCAAGGCCAGGGGTTGAACCCGCAACCTCATGGTTCCTAGTCAGATTGGTTAACCACTGAGCCACAATGGGAACTCATCTTGAGATTTCTTTCTCAGCTTCTAAATTGTTTTTGTCAGTGTCCTCTTTTTATCACTACTGCTGTCTTTTTTTCTCTCAGCCTTTCTTCCTATCTTAAAGGAAGATTCGTTCCATTCTGTTTCTAGAGCTAAGTCCTCTTCCCATCTCTCCCTGACATACACCATAATCTCACTTCTTCAACCGAGGTGCCTTTATTTGTTCCTTCTTTTGTAACTACAGATTTCCCCAGATTGTCCCAATTTCTTAAAGAATACAGCTCTTCAGAGTTCCCATCATGGCTCAGTAACTGACTAGTAACTAACTAGTAACTCAGTAACTAACTAGTAACTGACTAGTAACCATGAGGATGTGGGTTCGATCCCTGGCCTTGATCAGTGGGTTAAGGATCTGGTGTTGCCGTGAGCTGTGGCATAGGTTGCAGATGTGGCTCAGATCTGGTGTGGCTGTGGCTCTGGCGTAGGCCGGCAGCTGCAGCTCCGATTCACCCTCTATCCTGGGACCATCCATATGCCTCAGGTGTGGCCCTAAAAAGACAAAAAAAAAAAAAAAGAATACAGCTCTTCCCAGACTTGCACCGATACTTTTAACTATATTTTCATTTCCATTGTTTCATTTCAGATAAACTTCCTCAGTGAGTGAGTGGTTTATGCCCAGTCCTGCCTTTCCGCTTCGTCTGTTTCTTCTCTGGAGCCTGTTGCCTGGTTTTCATTTCAACCCAAAATTCACAGATGATTTCCTAATCTCAGTTGCCTTCTTTAATGTTTCTGTGGCATTTGATGCTGCTGAGCATTCCATGGAGCCCTGCCTCAATCCTTTTTCTACCTTATCTGTCACATAGAACTCTCCTGGTTTTTTCCTTATTCTCGTCCCAGCTTCTGCCAGTAACTCATGACATCAGTCATCTCTCACCTCACTCTTCTCCCTCTAATGCCTCTTTCTTAGATGTCATCTCTTTCTCACACTTTAACTGTTATCCACTTAGGTAGTTCCTAAGTTGGTCATTACTAGTCCTGATGTATGGCATAAGTCTTATTCTTATTTTTCCAACTGCCCAAAGACATTTCTTTCACATTTCATTCTAGTATTTTATTTCTTCTTGCCACTTCTTATCTGGAGCCAGATTCATGTGTCTTCTGAAAACTGTTTCTTCCCCCAGTTTACTTTTTCCGGTGGAAAACTGTGGAAGCATACTGTGTCTTGTTCATTCAAAACCCTTCTTTCCTCCCTCTTCCTTGCCCCTAACCGGCAGTCAGGGTTTTTTTTCGTAGAGTCATTCTTACACCTTTTTTTTTGGCCACACCTGCAGCATGTGGAAGTTCCTGGGCCAGGGATCAGACCGGAGTCACGGCAGTGACAATGTCAAATCCTTAACTGCTAGGCCACCAGGGAACTCCCTCATTCTTCTTTGAAGTTCCTGGGCCAGGGATTGAACTGACACCACAGCAGTGAAAATGCTGGATCTTTAACCTGCTGAGCCACCAAGGAACTCCAGCTCCCTCATCCTCATTCTCATATCTTGTTCTAAGATTCACCAGTCATTAATATTTGTTATACTTGCTTTTATATCTCTCTCGATATATGCTTTTTCCCTGAACCATTTGAAAGTCAGTTGCAGTCATCATGATGTTGTAACTCTTAAGTAGTTTAGCAGACATTGAACTACATAGGTTGTAGACGTGGCTCATATCCCGTGTTGCTGTGGCTGTGGCTGTGGTGCAGACCTGCAGCAGTAGCTCCCATTCCACCCCTAGCCTGGGAACCTCCATATGCCACAGGTATGGCCCTAAAAAAAGAAAAAAAAATTAACATTCAGGAGTGTTTTTTTTTTGGTTTTGTTTTGTTTTTGCTTTTTAGGGCCGTACCTGCAGCATAGGGAAGTTCCCAGGCTAGAGGTCAAATTGGAGCTGCAGCTGCCAGCCTACACCACAGCCACAGGAATGAGAGATCCTACACCACAGTTCACAGCAACGCCAGACCCTTGACTCATTGAGCGAACCTACATCCTCATGGATACTAATCGGGTTTGTTTCTACTGCATCACAATGGGAACTCCCATTCAGGAGATTTAACATGAATAAATAACTGTTATTCTAAATATACAGGGTTTTTTTGCTTTTTAGAGCTGCGTCTGTGGCATATGGAGGTTCCCGGGCTAGGGGTTGAATCGGAGCTATAGCCTCTGGCCTATGCCACAGCCACAGCAACACCAGATCCAAGCCTCGTCTGCGACCTACACCACAGCTCATGGAAATGCCGGACCTTAACTCACTGAGTAAGATCAGATATTGAATCTGTGTCCTCATGGATGCTAGTCAGATTTATTTCCCCTGAGCCACAACAGGAACTCCTATATATAGTTCATTTAATTTTTCCCATTTGTCCCAGTAATGCCCTTTATATATATGTAAATTTTAATCCTAGTTTCAGTTATGAATCAAGCACTATCTTGGGTTTTTCGTTTTTGCTTTTTTTGCTTTTTAGGGCCGCATGTGTGGCATATGGAAATTCCCAGGCTAGAGATCGAATCAGAGCCGCAGCTGCCAGCCTATGCCACAGCCACAGCAACACAGTATCAGAGCTGTGTCTGCAACCTAACCACAGCTCACAGCAATGCCAGATCCTTACCCCACAGAGCAAGGCCAGAGATCAAACCCTTGTCTTCATGGATACCAGTCAGGTTCATGCCTGCTGAGCCACAAGGGGAATTCCCAATCAAGCACTGTCTTTATGTGCTTATGCTATATCTCTTGATTTCAGTTATGTCTGTCAGATTGTCTACCTTATTTTCTCTTCCTTCTTGTTGATCTTGCACACTGAAATTAGATTCATTTTCCCAAATCACCTTTTAAACTAGCTGCTCCCTTGATCACAGACCTATTTTGGTCCCCCATTATCAAGCATTGACTCCCTGGACAGGCGTTCAGAGCTGTCCAAAATTTGCCCCTATTCTACCTTGGCCTCACTTACCATTACTTTTGGCCAGGTGTCTTCTGCTCTAGCCAGAGTGGACCAGTCTCAGCACTTTGTAATTCCTGCATCAGAGCCCTTGCCCGAGTTGCCTTTTTCACATCTTCATATAACTGTATCCAGCCTGTCATTCAGGCTCAGCTCAAAGCCTGCCACCCTAAAGCTTGTCCTGGTTCCCTTTGCCTGTCATGATCTCTGTAGACAACATGTAGTGCTATTTCTGTCCTTTTATACCATCATTTATGTATGTTTTCCCTGCTTGGTTAGACTGTTCTTTTGTGTGTGTTTGCCCTTGTCTCCCTCACTGGATCTAGCATGGTGCTTTTTACTGAGTGAAGTGTACATAGGTGAGTGTCACTAAAGAGGTCTCAGATCTCTAGCCTCATAAGCTTCTTCATGATTTAAAATGCAGGTTGGAGTAAAGTCTGATTCTATAGCCTCTGGTGTAATCCTCAGCTCTCCATACTGTGCCATTTGGAGCTTATCTGGCCTGGGGAAGTTGGTTGCCTTTCGATTTTAGAACCCCCCCCTCCCCCGCACAACTTAACATCATGACTGAGTTGGGTGTTGGTTAATTTTGATGAATTGAGTTTTGTTCAAAGAAAACCATGTGAGTAGCCTAACATTCTGGTCTACAAGTGTCTCAACAGCAGAGCTGGATTTGGAACTCAGTTGGGTTTTCAAGGTTTGGTCATCAGAGTCACAATTTAGTGACTATGTCAAAGGAATTCATCCAGCCTGAGTTGGAATATGCTTTGGGGCAGGTCTGAACCCAGGAATCCTTGTAGTATGGAATTAAAAAATCTCTGTTAAGTATAGGCTGCTAAAATGGGAAAATGCTGAGGGCTCAGAATTGAAATGACTGTTGAGCCCTAAGATGAAAGGGTCATAAATAGTAATAATGGTTGTACTTGTTAACTGTCCCTTCTGGGAACAGAGGTTATGATAAGAAAGCTCATTAATGCCCTCCACACCCTGGTGACATTGGAGCAGCTATCCTGATTGCTGTCTCCAGGAATGGAGGAAGAGTAAAGGACGTACATCCAATGTGGTTTTAGTGAGGAAGGAGGAGCTGATGAGGCTAGAAGAACAAGACAGTCTGTTTGGGTTTTAGTTCTATTTTTTTTTTTTTTTTTTTTTTTTTTGGTCTTTTTAGGGCCACACCCACAGCATATGGAGGTTCCCAGGCTAGGGGTCGAATTGGAGCTGAGGCTGCCAGCCTACACCACAGCCACAGCAATGCCAGATCCGAGCCGCGTCTGCAACCCACACCACAGCTCACGGCAACAGCGGATCCTTAGCCTACTGAGCGAGGCCAGGGATCGAACCCGCAACCTCATGGTTCCCAGTCGGATTCATTTCCACTGCGCCACGACAGGAACTCCTGTTTGGGTTTTAGTTCTTGTGAAAGGTGCTGGTTGGCATGTCTGACCATCTGTCTGCCTTTGTTTCTCTCTGGACGTGCCTGAGAGAGCCAAGGGGACCTGCCTTTTGTTCCATTGCATCCTGAACCCTGCTCTGCTGATGCTTGAGAGAGAAGAATTTTGTGGCAGAATATTTTTCAGAGGCCAATATCTTATTCCCTCATGACAGCTGAGAGATTAGCAATAATGATTTCTTAAATTTCTAGCATTGCTAGGAGTTCCCATTGTGGCTCAGCAGTAAGGAACCGGACTAGTATCCTTGAAGCTATAGGTTTGATCCCTGGCCTCACTCATGGGTTAAGGATCCAGCGTTACCGTGAGCTGTGGTGTAGGTAGCAGACATGGCTAGGATCCCATGTTGCTATGGCTGTGGTATGGGCTGGCATCCGCAGCTACAATTCTATCCCCTAGCCTGGGAAGATGCTGCGCGTGTGGCCCTAAAAACAACAACAACAACAACAACAAATTTCTAGCATTGCTATACTTTGTTTTTAAAAAGAGAATAAGAACTTAGAATGCTCCAAACTACACTTACAGTACACACACTCTCTCTCTCTCTGCTACAGTACACACTCTCGCTTTCCTTACTTGAACTTTGCACTGCCTTGATGCACAGTCTCGATTGCCCCTTGAAATGACAGAGAATTGTTTTGTTTTGTTTAATCATTCCTTATTACTGGTCAAGGGCATTAGGATGACAGTGTACACAAAATAGCAGAATTTGACCTTTAGAGTTGCCCGTTTGTTATCCAGCCTTTTTAATAAAACCTAGTGTTTGTCAGGATTGTAGTTACAGCAGAGCTTATTACCAGTGATGTTACTTGGTTGTGTTGCAGATAAGGCAAGTGTATGTCACTTTGACTGTTGATGTGTAGGTCCCCCAAAAGGCTGGAATTGAGATTCATTTCTACTGTTCTTGCTATTATTCTTTATGATGCAAAAGAGGATTGGCCTGCTCTGAGATAAAAAACGGAATTTCTTGATCCCTAGTTGAGAACCCCTTGCCAGCCTTGATGTTTATATCAATCTAGGTAGACTAGGTAATAATATAGCTCTAAACTTTTAATAGCTTATAGCAGCAAGGTTTATTTCTCACTTATGTAGCCATTGTGGTGTCTCTGCTCACTGTAGCCCCTCAGAGGTCCAGGTTGATGGAAATCATGAACGCGTACTTCCATCTAGGCACTTGCATGTTGGCTCTTTTTTTTTTTTTTTTTTGTCTTCTTTTTTTTCCTTTTTAGGGCCGCACCCACTGTATCTGGAGGTTTCCAGGCTAGGGGTCCAGTCGGAGCTATAGCTGCCAACCTATACCACAGCCATAGCGACACCAGATCCAAGCCACATCTGCCACCTACACACAGCTCATGGCAATGCCAGATCTTTAACCCATTGATCGAGGCCAGGGATAAACTTGTGTCAGGTTCGCAGGATGCCAGTCAGATTCATTAACCACTGAGCCACCGCAGGAACTCCTGTGCTGGCTCTTCAGCTGATACATCCATTGCACTCACATTTTATTAGCCAAAAGCAAGTCACATGCCCATACTTAAGAGCCTAGGGAATTACAGTCCTACCATGTGCCCAGGATGGGGGAGAACCAGAAATAGTTTTGAATATTACTAATGGTTAGTGTAGTTTTTTTCCCACTTATTTTCTTAAAGGAAAAGCTGATGTTTGCTCAGTATCATTTTCTAGGTGGGCATTTAGAAATTTTAGTATCAGAACAATAGAAGAACACTCCAAGAAGGAACCATGGCTAAATCTTAGGGGAAGATATCTCGTGTAACAACTTCTCAGTTTCTCTAATGGAATATTTGGCATCTATAGCTTACATACTTGCCAGATGAATTTAAGGTGACTTATGGAATTAAAACTTCCCAATAGAATAAATTGCTTCCTTACCTGAGAGGCATCTCCCTCCTTACAGAGGCTTTTCTCAAATTATCTATACTTACCTTCACTTTCTGACCTTGGTATACAGTGCTAATGTCTGCTGAGAATGTTTTTGTCTTTTTTTCTCTGACTGTCAAACAGCAAACTTTTTTTTGTCTTTTTAGGGCCACATGGAAGTTCCCAGGCTAAGGGTCTAATCAGAGCTGCAGCTGCCAGCCTACACCACAGCCATAGCAGTGCCAGATCCTACACTGTAGCTTGCGGCAACACTGGACCTTTAACGCACTGAGTGAGACCAGGGATCGAACCTGCATCCTTATGGATACTAGTCAGGTTCTTAAGCTGCTGAGATACAGTGAGAACTCCCCAGCAAACATTTTTTACTAAGGACGATATTGTGTTAAATATGGAGATATAAAGATGGAAAAGACAAATGTTTTGTCCTCACTCAAGGGGTTCGTAGTCCAGTTACAAAGATGGGTCACATGGAGACATTCCTCAGTGTTGGACTAAGCAACATTTTTGGGAAAGAAGTCATAAGTTGGATGTAATGTTTTAGTAGGCATGTTTTATATGAGAGAGCTTTCGTTTTGTACTATTTTATGGAAATGATCACAAGCATTGTGTATAGTCAAATATATATAGTATATCTGCATATTGTACTTCATAAAACTAAAGTGTATGTAAATTATTTATACAGAATGATACAGTACCTAATCATGAGCTCGTGTATTTAATTGGAGGTAGAGAAAGAAGAATGAGACTTTAAAGAAATAGCTGTTTCTGAGGCTAGGTTCTGAAATAGAATGGGGTAGGATAGATGGTGGCCCATCTGCAGCTTTTGGCTGAGAGTCTGGGGTCTTAGATATGGAGCATGTTGGGCAGCCTACCGATTGAGTGCAGTGGCCCATGCTAAGTGTGGCAAGGCTGGATGAGCGCCACAGGTGTAATGGCCCTAAGTTGGATATCTAGAGAAAACCACTTGAGATAGAAGGTCAGTGCAGAGTGAGAAGAGCAGCGAGGGCTGTAGAAACTCCTGTGTAAAATTAGTCAGCCCTCCATGTCTGCAGGTTCCACATCTGTCAATTCAACCAAGCTTAGATTGAAAATATTTGGGGAGAGAGTTCCCATTGTGGCACAGTGCAAACGAATTGGACTAGTATCCATGAGGATGCGGGTTCAATCCCTGGCCTCACTCAGTTGCCGTGAGCTGTGGTGTAGGTTGCAGATGAGATGTGGATCCCGAGTTGCTGTGGCTGTGGCCCTTTGGGGTGGGAGCAGTACCATCCTAGACGAAGAGCACTGGGGTAGAGTACAGGGTGTATATGGGATTTGTTAGGGAGAAGTTTGAAGAAGTAGATGATGATCAGACTGTGGACAGCCTTGTCCTCTGCACTTCTTCTGAGTCTAACATGTGCTTCCAATGCTCTTCTCACCATGCAGTTTTGATACTTCCTCTTTCTTGAAGAATCCTGTATTCCTAGTTTCCTTAATACACGCTCACCTGGCATTTTATCTGCCTTTCTGGCCATTCCATCTGGTGTTTTGAACTTTTTAACTCTTGAATGATGCCTCTTCTCTTTTCTTATAAACACTCTCTTCTTAGGAAATCTCATACAATCCCATGACCTCAATTATCTTTCTGCTGGCGATTACTAAAGTAACTGTCTGAACTCAACTTGATTTCAAACTCAGTTCTGTCCAAAACCGAATCTCTAGCCCCCTGAATTTCCAGACTGACCATTCTGACTCACCGTTTAGGGAAGCATTTCCTGGCATTCCCTTCCCTGCTCATAGACTGAAATAGTTGTACTTGTTGTTCCCCCAGCCCCTTCAGCTGCTTTTGCCATTGCATTTAACAGTGATTTTTGCTTATTTGCCTGCTTAAGAGCACATACTCCAGAGCCAGCATGTCTAGGCTTGAACCCTGGCTCTGCTGCTTAGGAACTGTATGGCTTGTGCCTTAGGAACTAACATGTGGACAGGAAATCAAGATAGCACTTAGTTTATATGATAGATGTGAGCGTTAAATAAATGGAAAGTGCTTAGAACTGGGCTTATACAGAGTAAGTATTTTATTCTTTTGTTTGTTTGACCCCCCCTCTCCACCCCAGATATTAAGATAAGGATCTTGTTTACCACTGTGTTCCCAGATATTAGCACAGTACTTGACACATACTGGTTATTCGTTGTTGAATTCATTTCTCCATCCACTATTCTAGGAAAAGAGTTAATCAGACATTCCTCTCTTCATGAATCTTACATCTGCTAGAGGGAGACAGAATAAATGTTAGGTGGTGATAAGTGCAGGGGAGAAAATAAAACAGGCTAAGTGGTGGGTGGACAAGACTTGATGTTTTATATACAGTGCTTAGGGAGGGCATCACTGTGAAGATGGCATTCGAGCAAAAACCTGAAGGAAGAGAAGTGAAGGATTCATGACTCCCTGGGGAAGCACATTCCAGTTAAATGGAACAACAAATCCAAAGACCTTGGGGGCCGGTATAGCCAAGTGGAAGTGAGAAAGGGGGGAAATAATAGGAGTTGAGGTAGGGATGGGGAACGAGGATCGGGTAAGTCATTGTAAGTCCCTTTTACAGAAGAGATTGGTAAGGGTCACTGCCTCTGGAGCGAGGAGCTAGGTAAGCGTGAGGACTAACTTTTCAAAAATATTGTGCCCTGTGCACGTATTGCCTTTTTATCACTCTGGGTCTTTTAGGCCCAGCACACTGAAGAGTACAGTCCTCTGTGTGTATAAGCTTTATGGCCCAGTACAGTAAACAGTTTGAAGCCAGATAAACTGACAGATTGTCTATGAATTACCCCTCCTCCCTAACCTGGGAACTGTGGTTCACTCGGGTGGAGAGGGGTGAGGGAGTATGTGCACAGCAGTGCTTATGGCCCAGAGTACACCGCAGGACACATTTATGGTTCTGAAAGCATTTATGGATCCAGATTGGTCAAAAACAATGCACTGCAATGACATCCCAGTCATTGACAAATCTTTGTGGCCTTATCTGCTTCTGATCGCAAGAATTTTATAGAGAACAAGTTGCTGAACCTGTGTCTGAAGTTAGCCAGGTCTGTACCAGGAGACATTTTCAACAGCTTATGGCAGAGGGATGCCCAGGCCCATCCCCTTGCAGTTTAACTGCTGATCGCACTGCAGGGAAGTCCAAGCCTGGAGCTGAGCACTGCTGGAGTTTTTTGCCCTGTCACTGCACAAGTGCATCCCTTTACATTCCCGGAATTAATGTACCTGAATTTACCCTAAAAGAACCTTGTGAATGTTGATTGGAGAAATCTCAGGGTAGGGATGGAAGGTTCCCTGCTGACAGACTCATTGAGCTTTAAAACTGCTGCTTTTCCTGCCTGCAGAGTGAGAGAAATGGGCACCTTCCCTGCAGGTCTGTCACTGGCACCCTGCTGACTTTCTTTCTATACATTCATCCTTGGGCACTCATCCACTTTGATACAGATGGGTGACAGATCTGCATCTCACTCTGACCCAAGCAAAGGGCTTGTTTTGCTTTTTTGTTGTTGTTTTGCCAGTTTGTTTCTTTTATTGTTGCCTGGATGCTCACTCAGGCCTTGACAGTGAACTTCCAGAGTGGGTACACCTGCTCCTTCCGCTGCTGCTTCTTGGTCTTCAGGTCCTCCTTGTGCTTGTTGAGCCAATGGCACGTGGCACGTGTTTTCCTGGGCCGTTAGATCCAGAGGTTGTACTTCTCACCCTTGTAGAATTTCCTGAGGTTCTCTTTCTGAGTCTGGTTAATGACGGTGAGAACATGGGCAATGGATTTGTGAACAACTCGGATCTTGAAGAGTTTGGAAGCCTCCCCGCCTGTTACTTTCACGACATGCAGTTGGGGCAGCTCCACCTGCAGGTCCTCCAGTTGCTTCAGCAGCATCTCCTTCCTCTGGCCTTGAAGGTCTTGAGCCTTAATCTTGGCCACGGCTGTTACAAGCTGCCGCTGCCGCCCTCTCAGAGGGAAAGAGCTAAAGGCTTGTTTTTCCAGGAGTAGACAGCACCTTTCCATTTGGAAGACCTGCCACCGCTTGCAGCCTGGTGCGCACCAGTCCATTCACGTTTCCTCCCTTCTTCATCCCCTTTCCTGCCTGCCCCTTCACCCTTTACCCACTCACCCGCCGTCTTCTCGTCTTAACTTTCCTTATTCTGTCAGCGACACCATCTTCCTTCAAGGCATGAAGTCTCAGGGATGCCCACTTTGCCTTCTGTTTCCAGTGGTCACACGATGATGTTGGTTCTTATTCAGTGTTTGCTTCAGCCCCAACTCCTCCTTTCCTTCCCAGGTAGCTAACATACCAGCTCTAAGCAGCCATAGCAGCTATATCTAGTCTTTCTCCCATCTTTTCAGTCTAAACTACAGAAAACATTTCTCCCATTTTCCCTTCAATCTACTTTCTTGTGGCCCCAAAGGATCTCTGGATGGTGGATCCTTTCATTGCTCAGGAGCTCTCTGCTCTGGAACGAAGACTCCTCGGGCCCAGCTGACACTTCTTTGTGTCTGAGCCCAATTCCCACCTCTTTGCTTTTGCCGGTGCCACGGCCCCACCCTGAAATACCCTCATCTTCCCCCAAACAAGTGTTCAAGATTTTGGCACCCAGCTCATTGTGCATTCGATGGAGTCTTCCCTAAACTCCAGTATCGTAGTTCTCCAAACTGTCTGTCTTCTTACTCTTGCTTTTAGTCCTAATTGTTTCCAGTAGATTGTTTACTCTTGGAACAGTGTCAGCATGTAATACTTCGTTGGTTATCTGAACAGCACAGGGCACTCAAATATAGTTGATAGTTCATTTGATGCTGTTGATTGATTGTCCAAATTCTATGTGCTTTCAGAAGGTTTTTAATTTTCAAAGCCCTTTTCAGATAAAAGGTCTGATTTAACACAGCTAGAAGCCTATTTTTAGAAACTGGATTCTAATTAGACCTTGACTCTCAAGGTTATATTATGTATGCTCACTAGTTTCAGAATAGGACTCATTCAGCTTTGCTTCTGCTCTCTCAGGAGATGAACTCTGGGTGAACTCAGAAAGGACCCTGGTTTTCAACTGGGATTCTGCCTGAAGTGGCCTCATGGGCTTCATGGGCTATACCAAATTCTAACTGTGCAACTTAGGCAACCCTCTTAAGGGCCTCCTTGTTGTCTCAGTTTCTTCACTTGTAAAACAGAGCTGATACCATATTTATGTGATCCTTAGACTCCCTTTTTGGGTAATATTTATAATTTTAACATAGCAAATCCAGATTTGTCTTACAGTCAGTGGCATTTTTAGTTAAATTAGCATTTCAGCATTTTCCTTTTTGGTGATAAATTAATTTTGTGATTCATAATCAAGGAGTTTTGACTTTGATAAAATTAACTTCCACCATTTGTGATTATTTTGAGAGTTGGACTTAGTGAGTAATTGCTTAGCTCAATAAATGGTGATTTTGTCTTTATTTTTTTTCCTACTCTTCTCTTTGCCTCCAATATTACCCCCTTAAATCCATCCTTTACACACCTGCCTCCTACTAACATATTAAAAGTGGGGTTTTTTGGTTTTTTGTCTTTTTAGGGCGGCATGCACAGCATATGGAAGTTTCCAGGCTAGGGGTCGAGTCGGAGCCGCTACTCCACAGCCACAGGAACACCAGATCCAAGCCACATCCACGACCTACACCACAGCTCGAGGCATTACCAGATCTTTAATCCACTGAGCAAGGCCAGGGATTGAACCTGCATTCTCATGGATACTAGTTGAGTTCTTAACCCACTGAGCTACAATAGGAACACCTTAAAAGTGTATTTTTTATTTGAATAATTCACCCCATAGCAGTGATTTTTTTTTTTTTTTTTTTTTTTTTTTTTAGCTTTTTAGGGCCACACCTACAGCATATGGAAGTTCCCAGGCTGGGGATCAAACAGAGCTCCAGCTGCCAGCCTGTGCTACAGCCACAGCAACACAGCATCTGAGCCATGTATGCAGCCTACCCCACATCTCATGGCAACGCCAGATCCTTAACCCACTGAATGAGACCAGAGATTAAACCCATGTCCTCGTGGATACTAGTCGGGGTTCGTTACCAATGAGCCTTACTTGGTTCTTGGGTCCTCCCTGATCTCATTCCTCTTTTCCCAGTTTTGGCTGTAGAAGGACATCTTTGCTGTCGGATACCAGTCGGATTTATGACCACTGTGCCACAATAGGAACTCCTGTAACAGTGATTGTTAAGGACAAGGAGGACATGCCTCATTCCTTTCCCTGCCTTCCTCAAAGCCCTTATGAATGCTAAATGACACTGGGTGATTGAGAACAGTGTTAAACAAGTGAATTTTTGTGAATGTGGAAAACGAAATGGAGACCCCTGCCAACAGAATGGCACTGAGGCCCTTAAACATTCACAGAGGCCTCCAAGGCCTCCCAGTCCGCTCTCCTAGCCTTACCTCTTGCCATCGCCTCCTTTGACCCTTGTGTCCCAGTAGTACCTACAGTTTATGTAATTTGTCTTTAGGGAGGTTACAGCTCTGTAAATGTTTGGCCCAGCATGTAAAAGGCTAGAGAGGGTGGAGGAGGGCCCAGGGCTATTCCAGGGGCAGTGCTATAGAAGGAACAAGAGCTATGGGGATGGAGATCATCTTCTTAGAAATGGACTTGTGGATCCAAGCATGGCATTTGGATTTTTTTTTTTTTTCTCCCTTTTTTGGCCACCCCACAGCGTATGGAGTTTCTGGGCCAGAGATCAGATCTGAGCCACAGTTGCGGTCTATGCCACACTTGCGGTAATGCCGGATCCTTAACCCACTCTGCTGGGCCAGGGATCAAACCTGCATCCCAGGGCTCCAGAGATGCCACTGATCCCATTGCACCACAGTAGGAACTCCTAGGATTTTTTTCTTGATGATCAAATGAATTGTGTTTCACTTACCTGACTGCCTGACATTTGCTCAATTTAGAAAAAGTGGTGGAATCCCAGGGTTGGAGAGTAGGGTCTTATTCTTTGCTGCTCCAGAGGGTGCACATAGGGCCACGGGATGGAAATGGTTCAATATACTTTGTAGCTCAGCAACTTAAAAACTTTCTGATAGTTGTTGCTGCTCCACAGTAGGGAACAGTAGTGAACTCTCATCACTGAAGGATCTATTCTGTCTCAAGAGCCAAAAAATAAATTCCTGCATCAGGAAGGACGTTGGACAGGATGACTTAAATTATAATGACTACATTCATCAAGAACTAATTTGTATGTATGAGGCACATAATAGTTAAGTGCTTTAAATTCAGTGTCTGAATTATTTCCTGCATCATCTCATTTATCTTTAGAATGGGTACATCAAGTAAGAACTCCAGTTCTCCCCATTTTACAGATGAAGAAGCTGACTTTAGAGCTAGGATGCCTGAGTTTCTCCAAGGTCACACAATAGTAAGTGGCAGAGGCAAACTCTAGACCCTGGGCTCTGACGTCAGAGTCTGTACTCTCCTCACTGCTCTGCTGCCCTTAGTGTCCTCTCCTGCTTTAGCATCCTCACCATGGTAAGAAATGTATTTGACTCATGTTTTGTTAACAAATAACCACCCAGAGAGACAACATTCAAGAAAACAAGGCCAGCATTGTGCTTAATATTTGGGACCAATATTGCAAACAGGCAAGAAATGAAGGAGGATGAAACAGTAGACAAAGAAGAAAAAGTCCTGCTAGAACATTTTATATTGTATTATTTTATTTTGTTTTATTTATTTGCTCTTTAGAGCTACACCCATGGCCTATGGAGGTTCCCAGGCTAGAAGTCAAATCAGAGCTACAGCTGCTGGCCTACATCATAGCTGTACAGCAATGTGGGATCTGAGCCACGTCTGTGACCTACACCACAGCTCACGGCAACGCCAGATCCTTAACCCACTGAGCATGGCCAGGGATTGAACCCGTAACCTCATGATTCCTAATCAGAGTCGTTTCTGCTGCGTCACAACGGGAACTCCATGCTAGAACATTAAAAAAATGTTTTTTCATTAGAATGTATTTTATTTACAATGTTGTGTTAGTTTCAGGTGTACAGCAAAGTGATTCAGTGATATATATATTCATATTCTTTTTCACATTCTTTTCCATTGTAGGTCCTTAAAATATATTGAATGTAGATTCCTGTGCTATAGAGTAGGTCCTTGTTGTTTATCTGCTCTCTATATAGTAGCCTAAGAGAACATTTTAAAAAAATGGAATCACAGAGAACTCTGACTCGTAAAAGAAATTTGTTTAAAAAAGGGGGCAAGGAATTGGGTCACAGATGTGGCTTGGATCCGAGTGGCTGTGACTGTGGTGTAGGCCGGCAGCTGTGGCTCTGATTGGACCCTTAGCCTGGTAACCTCCATGTGCCCCAAGTGCGGCCCTGAAAAGCAAAAAAAAGAAAAAAAAAAAAAAGAGGGGGGAAGGAATAATATGTAATGTGTGTACTTTGCTGCAGTCTATGATACATACTCAAGAGCATAAGAAACCAGCGAATAAGTGATTTTTGTTAAAGAATAATTATTAGTAAAGCATAAGGATTGGTTAATGAGTTACTGGGCAGCTTCCATTCCTTCCATTTGGGTGCTTTCTCTTTCATCTACTGGTTAGTTTAAGGCCCATCCTCTGCTGACCTTTGTAGCATTTCATACTTGGACCGTAGTACTTATCACAGTCATCCTTTCATTATCATTAATCCTGTACATGTTTTATTTTCCCTACTTGACTAACCCCTTTGAGGACAGGGTCCACATCTTATCTTCATTTCCTCCATTCTATGATGTTCAGCATATTTGAAAACAGACATTATTACAAATCACATTCTTTTGGCGAAAATGAAAGAATGTGTTTAATATTTTTTGTTTGATTGTTTGTTTGCTTTTTAAGGCCCGCACCTGCACCTGCAGAATGTGGAAGTTCTCAGGCTAGGGGTTGAATCGGATCTATAGCTGCCAGCCTACGCCAGAGCCACAGCAACGTGGGATCTGAGCCGCATCTGGGACCTACATCACAGCTCATGGCAACGCCAGATCCTCAACCCACTGAGCAAGGCCAGGGATTGAACCTGCATTCTCATGGATACTAGTTGAGTTCTTAACCCACTGAGCTACAATAGGAACACCTTAAAAGTGTATTTTTTATTTGAATAATTCACCCCATAGCAGTGATTTTTTTTTTTTTTTTTTTTTTTTTTTTAGCTTTTTAGGGCCACACCTACAGCATATGGAAGTTCCCAGGCTGGGGATCAAACAGAGCTCCAGCTGCCAGCCTGTGCTACAGCCACAGCAACACAGCATCTGAGCCATGTATGCAGCCTACCCCACATCTCATGGCAACGCCAGATCCTTAACCCACTGAATGAGACCAGAGATTAAACCCATGTCCTCGTGGATACTAGTCGGGGTTCGTTACCAATGAGCCTTACTTGGTTCTTGGGTCCTCCCTGATCTCATTCCTCTTTTCCCAGTTTTGGCTGTAGAAGGACATCTTTGCTGTCGGATACCAGTCGGATTTATGACCACTGTGCCACAATAGGAACTCCTGTAACAGTGATTGTTAAGGACAAGGAGGACATGCCTCATTCCTTTCCCTGCCTTCCTCAAAGCCCTTATGAATGCTAAATGACACTGGGTGATTGAGAACAGTGTTAAACAAGTGAATTTTTGTGAATGTGGAAAACGAAATGGAGACCCCTGCCAACAGAATGGCACTGAGGCCCTTAAACATTCACAGAGGCCTCCAAGGCCTCCCAGTCCGCTCTCCTAGCCTTACCTCTTGCCATCGCCTCCTTTGACCCTTGTGTCCCAGTAGTACCTACAGTTTATGTAATTTGTCTTTAGGGAGGTTACAGCTCTGTAAATGTTTGGCCCAGCATGTAAAAGGCTAGAGAGGGTGGAGGAGGGCCCAGGGCTATTCCAGGGGCAGTGCTATAGAAGGAACAAGAGCTATGGGGATGGAGATCATCTTCTTAGAAATGGACTTGTGGATCCAAGCATGGCATTTGGATTTTTTTTTTTTTTCTCCCTTTTTTGGCCACCCCACAGCGTATGGAGTTTCTGGGCCAGAGATCAGATCTGAGCCACAGTTGCGGTCTATGCCACACTTGCGGTAATGCCGGATCCTTAACCCACTCTGCTGGGCCAGGGATCAAACCTGCATCCCAGGGCTCCAGAGATGCCACTGATCCCATTGCACCACAGTAGGAACTCCTAGGATTTTTTTCTTGATGATCAAATGAATTGTGTTTCACTTACCTGACTGCCTGACATTTGCTCAATTTAGAAAAAGTGGTGGAATCCCAGGGTTGGAGAGTAGGGTCTTATTCTTTGCTGCTCCAGAGGGTGCACATAGGGCCACGGGATGGAAATGGTTCAATATACTTTGTAGCTCAGCAACTTAAAAACTTTCTGATAGTTGTTGCTGCTCCACAGTAGGGAACAGTAGTGAACTCTCATCACTGAAGGATCTATTCTGTCTCAAGAGCCAAAAAATAAATTCCTGCATCAGGAAGGACGTTGGACAGGATGACTTAAATTATAATGACTACATTCATCAAGAACTAATTTGTATGTATGAGGCACATAATAGTTAAGTGCTTTAAATTCAGTGTCTGAATTATTTCCTGCATCATCTCATTTATCTTTAGAATGGGTACATCAAGTAAGAACTCCAGTTCTCCCCATTTTACAGATGAAGAAGCTGACTTTAGAGCTAGGATGCCTGAGTTTCTCCAAGGTCACACAATAGTAAGTGGCAGAGGCAAACTCTAGACCCTGGGCTCTGACGTCAGAGTCTGTACTCTCCTCACTGCTCTGCTGCCCTTAGTGTCCTCTCCTGCTTTAGCATCCTCACCATGGTAAGAAATGTATTTGACTCATGTTTTGTTAACAAATAACCACCCAGAGAGACAACATTCAAGAAAACAAGGCCAGCATTGTGCTTAATATTTGGGACCAATATTGCAAACAGGCAAGAAATGAAGGAGGATGAAACAGTAGACAAAGAAGAAAAAGTCCTGCTAGAACATTTTATATTGTATTATTTTATTTTGTTTTATTTATTTGCTCTTTAGAGCTACACCCATGGCCTATGGAGGTTCCCAGGCTAGAAGTCAAATCAGAGCTACAGCTGCTGGCCTACATCATAGCTGTACAGCAATGTGGGATCTGAGCCACGTCTGTGACCTACACCACAGCTCACGGCAACGCCAGATCCTTAACCCACTGAGCATGGCCAGGGATTGAACCCGTAACCTCATGATTCCTAATCAGAGTCGTTTCTGCTGCGTCACAACGGGAACTCCATGCTAGAACATTAAAAAAATGTTTTTTCATTAGAATGTATTTTATTTACAATGTTGTGTTAGTTTCAGGTGTACAGCAAAGTGATTCAGTGATATATATATTCATATTCTTTTTCACATTCTTTTCCATTGTAGGTCCTTAAAATATATTGAATGTAGATTCCTGTGCTATAGAGTAGGTCCTTGTTGTTTATCTGCTCTCTATATAGTAGCCTAAGAGAACATTTTAAAAAAATGGAATCACAGAGAACTCTGACTCGTAAAAGAAATTTGTTTAAAAAAGGGGGCAAGGAATTGGGTCACAGATGTGGCTTGGATCCGAGTGGCTGTGACTGTGGTGTAGGCCGGCAGCTGTGGCTCTGATTGGACCCTTAGCCTGGTAACCTCCATGTGCCCCAAGTGCGGCCCTGAAAAGCAAAAAAAAGAAAAAAAAAAAAAAGAGGGGGGAAGGAATAATATGTAATGTGTGTACTTTGCTGCAGTCTATGATACATACTCAAGAGCATAAGAAACCAGCGAATAAGTGATTTTTGTTAAAGAATAATTATTAGTAAAGCATAAGGATTGGTTAATGAGTTACTGGGCAGCTTCCATTCCTTCCATTTGGGTGCTTTCTCTTTCATCTACTGGTTAGTTTAAGGCCCATCCTCTGCTGACCTTTGTAGCATTTCATACTTGGACCGTAGTACTTATCACAGTCATCCTTTCATTATCATTAATCCTGTACATGTTTTATTTTCCCTACTTGACTAACCCCTTTGAGGACAGGGTCCACATCTTATCTTCATTTCCTCCATTCTATGATGTTCAGCATATTTGAAAACAGACATTATTACAAATCACATTCTTTTGGCGAAAATGAAAGAATGTGTTTAATATTTTTTGTTTGATTGTTTGTTTGCTTTTTAAGGCCCGCACCTGCACCTGCAGAATGTGGAAGTTCTCAGGCTAGGGGTTGAATCGGATCTATAGCTGCCAGCCTACGCCAGAGCCACAGCAACGTGGGATCTGAGCCGCATCTGGGACCTACATCACAGCTCATGGCAACGCCAGATCCTCAACCCACTGAGCAAGGCCAGGGATTGAACCTGCATTCTCATGGATACTAGTTGAGTTCTTAACCCACTGAGCTACAATAGGAACACCTTAAAAGTGTATTTTTTATTTGAATAATTCACCCCATAGCAGTGATTTTTTTTTTTTTTTTTTTTTTTTTTTTAGCTTTTTAGGGCCACACCTACAGCATATGGAAGTTCCCAGGCTGGGGATCAAACAGAGCTCCAGCTGCCAGCCTGTGCTACAGCCACAGCAACACAGCATCTGAGCCATGTATGCAGCCTACCCCACATCTCATGGCAACGCCAGATCCTTAACCCACTGAATGAGACCAGAGATTAAACCCATGTCCTCGTGGATACTAGTCGGGGTTCGTTACCAATGAGCCTTACTTGGTTCTTGGGTCCTCCCTGATCTCATTCCTCTTTTCCCAGTTTTGGCTGTAGAAGGACATCTTTGCTGTCGGATACCAGTCGGATTTATGACCACTGTGCCACAATAGGAACTCCTGTAACAGTGATTGTTAAGGACAAGGAGGACATGCCTCATTCCTTTCCCTGCCTTCCTCAAAGCCCTTATGAATGCTAAATGACACTGGGTGATTGAGAACAGTGTTAAACAAGTGAATTTTTGTGAATGTGGAAAACGAAATGGAGACCCCTGCCAACAGAATGGCACTGAGGCCCTTAAACATTCACAGAGGCCTCCAAGGCCTCCCAGTCCGCTCTCCTAGCCTTACCTCTTGCCATCGCCTCCTTTGACCCTTGTGTCCCAGTAGTACCTACAGTTTATGTAATTTGTCTTTAGGGAGGTTACAGCTCTGTAAATGTTTGGCCCAGCATGTAAAAGGCTAGAGAGGGTGGAGGAGGGCCCAGGGCTATTCCAGGGGCAGTGCTATAGAAGGAACAAGAGCTATGGGGATGGAGATCATCTTCTTAGAAATGGACTTGTGGATCCAAGCATGGCATTTGGATTTTTTTTTTTTTTCTCCCTTTTTTGGCCACCCCACAGCGTATGGAGTTTCTGGGCCAGAGATCAGATCTGAGCCACAGTTGCGGTCTATGCCACACTTGCGGTAATGCCGGATCCTTAACCCACTCTGCTGGGCCAGGGATCAAACCTGCATCCCAGGGCTCCAGAGATGCCACTGATCCCATTGCACCACAGTAGGAACTCCTAGGATTTTTTTCTTGATGATCAAATGAATTGTGTTTCACTTACCTGACTGCCTGACATTTGCTCAATTTAGAAAAAGTGGTGGAATCCCAGGGTTGGAGAGTAGGGTCTTATTCTTTGCTGCTCCAGAGGGTGCACATAGGGCCACGGGATGGAAATGGTTCAATATACTTTGTAGCTCAGCAACTTAAAAACTTTCTGATAGTTGTTGCTGCTCCACAGTAGGGAACAGTAGTGAACTCTCATCACTGAAGGATCTATTCTGTCTCAAGAGCCAAAAAATAAATTCCTGCATCAGGAAGGACGTTGGACAGGATGACTTAAATTATAATGACTACATTCATCAAGAACTAATTTGTATGTATGAGGCACATAATAGTTAAGTGCTTTAAATTCAGTGTCTGAATTATTTCCTGCATCATCTCATTTATCTTTAGAATGGGTACATCAAGTAAGAACTCCAGTTCTCCCCATTTTACAGATGAAGAAGCTGACTTTAGAGCTAGGATGCCTGAGTTTCTCCAAGGTCACACAATAGTAAGTGGCAGAGGCAAACTCTAGACCCTGGGCTCTGACGTCAGAGTCTGTACTCTCCTCACTGCTCTGCTGCCCTTAGTGTCCTCTCCTGCTTTAGCATCCTCACCATGGTAAGAAATGTATTTGACTCATGTTTTGTTAACAAATAACCACCCAGAGAGACAACATTCAAGAAAACAAGGCCAGCATTGTGCTTAATATTTGGGACCAATATTGCAAACAGGCAAGAAATGAAGGAGGATGAAACAGTAGACAAAGAAGAAAAAGTCCTGCTAGAACATTTTATATTGTATTATTTTATTTTGTTTTATTTATTTGCTCTTTAGAGCTACACCCATGGCCTATGGAGGTTCCCAGGCTAGAAGTCAAATCAGAGCTACAGCTGCTGGCCTACATCATAGCTGTACAGCAATGTGGGATCTGAGCCACGTCTGTGACCTACACCACAGCTCACGGCAACGCCAGATCCTTAACCCACTGAGCATGGCCAGGGATTGAACCCGTAACCTCATGATTCCTAATCAGAGTCGTTTCTGCTGCGTCACAACGGGAACTCCATGCTAGAACATTAAAAAAATGTTTTTTCATTAGAATGTATTTTATTTACAATGTTGTGTTAGTTTCAGGTGTACAGCAAAGTGATTCAGTGATATATATATTCATATTCTTTTTCACATTCTTTTCCATTGTAGGTCCTTAAAATATATTGAATGTAGATTCCTGTGCTATAGAGTAGGTCCTTGTTGTTTATCTGCTCTCTATATAGTAGCCTAAGAGAACATTTTAAAAAAATGGAATCACAGAGAACTCTGACTCGTAAAAGAAATTTGTTTAAAAAAGGGGGCAAGGAATTGGGTCACAGATGTGGCTTGGATCCGAGTGGCTGTGACTGTGGTGTAGGCCGGCAGCTGTGGCTCTGATTGGACCCTTAGCCTGGTAACCTCCATGTGCCCCAAGTGCGGCCCTGAAAAGCAAAAAAAAGAAAAAAAAAAAAAAGAGGGGGGAAGGAATAATATGTAATGTGTGTACTTTGCTGCAGTCTATGATACATACTCAAGAGCATAAGAAACCAGCGAATAAGTGATTTTTGTTAAAGAATAATTATTAGTAAAGCATAAGGATTGGTTAATGAGTTACTGGGCAGCTTCCATTCCTTCCATTTGGGTGCTTTCTCTTTCATCTACTGGTTAGTTTAAGGCCCATCCTCTGCTGACCTTTGTAGCATTTCATACTTGGACCGTAGTACTTATCACAGTCATCCTTTCATTATCATTAATCCTGTACATGTTTTATTTTCCCTACTTGACTAACCCCTTTGAGGACAGGGTCCACATCTTATCTTCATTTCCTCCATTCTATGATGTTCAGCATATTTGAAAACAGACATTATTACAAATCACATTCTTTTGGCGAAAATGAAAGAATGTGTTTAATATTTTTTGTTTGATTGTTTGTTTGCTTTTTAAGGCCCGCACCTGCACCTGCAGAATGTGGAAGTTCTCAGGCTAGGGGTTGAATCGGATCTATAGCTGCCAGCCTACGCCAGAGCCACAGCAACGTGGGATCTGAGCCGCATCTGGGACCTACATCACAGCTCATGGCAACGCCAGATCCTCAACCCACTGAGCAAGGCCAGGGATTGAACCTGCATTCTCATGGATACTAGTTGAGTTCTTAACCCACTGAGCTACAATAGGAACACCTTAAAAGTGTATTTTTTATTTGAATAATTCACCCCATAGCAGTGATTTTTTTTTTTTTTTTTTTTTTTTTTTTAGCTTTTTAGGGCCACACCTACAGCATATGGAAGTTCCCAGGCTGGGGATCAAACAGAGCTCCAGCTGCCAGCCTGTGCTACAGCCACAGCAACACAGCATCTGAGCCATGTATGCAGCCTACCCCACATCTCATGGCAACGCCAGATCCTTAACCCACTGAATGAGACCAGAGATTAAACCCATGTCCTCGTGGATACTAGTCGGGGTTCGTTACCAATGAGCCTTACTTGGTTCTTGGGTCCTCCCTGATCTCATTCCTCTTTTCCCAGTTTTGGCTGTAGAAGGACATCTTTGCTGTCGGATACCAGTCGGATTTATGACCACTGTGCCACAATAGGAACTCCTGTAACAGTGATTGTTAAGGACAAGGAGGACATGCCTCATTCCTTTCCCTGCCTTCCTCAAAGCCCTTATGAATGCTAAATGACACTGGGTGATTGAGAACAGTGTTAAACAAGTGAATTTTTGTGAATGTGGAAAACGAAATGGAGACCCCTGCCAACAGAATGGCACTGAGGCCCTTAAACATTCACAGAGGCCTCCAAGGCCTCCCAGTCCGCTCTCCTAGCCTTACCTCTTGCCATCGCCTCCTTTGACCCTTGTGTCCCAGTAGTACCTACAGTTTATGTAATTTGTCTTTAGGGAGGTTACAGCTCTGTAAATGTTTGGCCCAGCATGTAAAAGGCTAGAGAGGGTGGAGGAGGGCCCAGGGCTATTCCAGGGGCAGTGCTATAGAAGGAACAAGAGCTATGGGGATGGAGATCATCTTCTTAGAAATGGACTTGTGGATCCAAGCATGGCATTTGGATTTTTTTTTTTTTTCTCCCTTTTTTGGCCACCCCACAGCGTATGGAGTTTCTGGGCCAGAGATCAGATCTGAGCCACAGTTGCGGTCTATGCCACACTTGCGGTAATGCCGGATCCTTAACCCACTCTGCTGGGCCAGGGATCAAACCTGCATCCCAGGGCTCCAGAGATGCCACTGATCCCATTGCACCACAGTAGGAACTCCTAGGATTTTTTTCTTGATGATCAAATGAATTGTGTTTCACTTACCTGACTGCCTGACATTTGCTCAATTTAGAAAAAGTGGTGGAATCCCAGGGTTGGAGAGTAGGGTCTTATTCTTTGCTGCTCCAGAGGGTGCACATAGGGCCACGGGATGGAAATGGTTCAATATACTTTGTAGCTCAGCAACTTAAAAACTTTCTGATAGTTGTTGCTGCTCCACAGTAGGGAACAGTAGTGAACTCTCATCACTGAAGGATCTATTCTGTCTCAAGAGCCAAAAAATAAATTCCTGCATCAGGAAGGACGTTGGACAGGATGACTTAAATTATAATGACTACATTCATCAAGAACTAATTTGTATGTATGAGGCACATAATAGTTAAGTGCTTTAAATTCAGTGTCTGAATTATTTCCTGCATCATCTCATTTATCTTTAGAATGGGTACATCAAGTAAGAACTCCAGTTCTCCCCATTTTACAGATGAAGAAGCTGACTTTAGAGCTAGGATGCCTGAGTTTCTCCAAGGTCACACAATAGTAAGTGGCAGAGGCAAACTCTAGACCCTGGGCTCTGACGTCAGAGTCTGTACTCTCCTCACTGCTCTGCTGCCCTTAGTGTCCTCTCCTGCTTTAGCATCCTCACCATGGTAAGAAATGTATTTGACTCATGTTTTGTTAACAAATAACCACCCAGAGAGACAACATTCAAGAAAACAAGGCCAGCATTGTGCTTAATATTTGGGACCAATATTGCAAACAGGCAAGAAATGAAGGAGGATGAAACAGTAGACAAAGAAGAAAAAGTCCTGCTAGAACATTTTATATTGTATTATTTTATTTTGTTTTATTTATTTGCTCTTTAGAGCTACACCCATGGCCTATGGAGGTTCCCAGGCTAGAAGTCAAATCAGAGCTACAGCTGCTGGCCTACATCATAGCTGTACAGCAATGTGGGATCTGAGCCACGTCTGTGACCTACACCACAGCTCACGGCAACGCCAGATCCTTAACCCACTGAGCATGGCCAGGGATTGAACCCGTAACCTCATGATTCCTAATCAGAGTCGTTTCTGCTGCGTCACAACGGGAACTCCATGCTAGAACATTAAAAAAATGTTTTTTCATTAGAATGTATTTTATTTACAATGTTGTGTTAGTTTCAGGTGTACAGCAAAGTGATTCAGTGATATATATATTCATATTCTTTTTCACATTCTTTTCCATTGTAGGTCCTTAAAATATATTGAATGTAGATTCCTGTGCTATAGAGTAGGTCCTTGTTGTTTATCTGCTCTCTATATAGTAGCCTAAGAGAACATTTTAAAAAAATGGAATCACAGAGAACTCTGACTCGTAAAAGAAATTTGTTTAAAAAAGGGGGCAAGGAATTGGGTCACAGATGTGGCTTGGATCCGAGTGGCTGTGACTGTGGTGTAGGCCGGCAGCTGTGGCTCTGATTGGACCCTTAGCCTGGTAACCTCCATGTGCCCCAAGTGCGGCCCTGAAAAGCAAAAAAAAGAAAAAAAAAAAAAAGAGGGGGGAAGGAATAATATGTAATGTGTGTACTTTGCTGCAGTCTATGATACATACTCAAGAGCATAAGAAACCAGCGAATAAGTGATTTTTGTTAAAGAATAATTATTAGTAAAGCATAAGGATTGGTTAATGAGTTACTGGGCAGCTTCCATTCCTTCCATTTGGGTGCTTTCTCTTTCATCTACTGGTTAGTTTAAGGCCCATCCTCTGCTGACCTTTGTAGCATTTCATACTTGGACCGTAGTACTTATCACAGTCATCCTTTCATTATCATTAATCCTGTACATGTTTTATTTTCCCTACTTGACTAACCCCTTTGAGGACAGGGTCCACATCTTATCTTCATTTCCTCCATTCTATGATGTTCAGCATATTTGAAAACAGACATTATTACAAATCACATTCTTTTGGCGAAAATGAAAGAATGTGTTTAATATTTTTTGTTTGATTGTTTGTTTGCTTTTTAAGGCCCGCACCTGCACCTGCAGAATGTGGAAGTTCTCAGGCTAGGGGTTGAATCGGATCTATAGCTGCCAGCCTACGCCAGAGCCACAGCAACGTGGGATCTGAGCCGCATCTGGGACCTACATCACAGCTCATGGCAACGCCAGATCCTCAACCCACTGAGCAAGGCCAGGGATCGAATCTGCAACCTCATGGTTCCTAGTCAAGTTCACTAACCACTGAGCCCCAACAGAGGCTCCCCGAATGTGTTTAATCTAACACGTTATCTTGAGGGTAAGTGGATACAGTGGGCTTGCATACATGTACTTAGTTTACACAGATCACATCTCTAACCCTTTGGCAAAAAGAAAGAACAAAAATTCTAAATACAGGATGATTCTGCCTACAGTTCTACTCCCATGTGCCTGGAGTGGTTGTGAGATGGAAGATTTAAATCAGTTCTTCTTTGCCTCTGCTCTCATGTGTCTGTCTTGTGCCTAACATGAGCATCTTACGGTGTTTATAGTGATTTGAATGCTTAAAGATACAGTATAGATTTTCAATCTCTATGGTCCCTAAACAAGCCAGCCTCTTCATCTGGTGCTTCCCGGGGAGCTGGGGGGAGTAATCAGTACCACTGGGAAAGGAGAGACCAGCTGACTTGGACTATGTACGTGGTCTAAGAAAATTTTTAGCTCCATATAGTTTCCATCTTACTTGGTGACCTGAGAACTTAAACCTTATTATATAAGATGAGATTCCACTGGATTCCTTCATTTTTTTCACTGAAAGTATGTGTAATCATGTGAATGAAAGAGAAAGTAAGATAAACAATCAAGGACTAGGGATTGAGTTTTGTGGAATTTCATGACAAGAGGACATCTGGAGAAAACCGTGGAGATGTCCAGTGTAAAGATTAAGGAAGGTCATAAAAGTAGTTCACAAGACACTAATAGCAAGGAAAAGAGAAGAACAGAACTTTATAATGCAGGTTGTGCTATCTGCCTGCTTTCTTTAGCAGAGTGTACCAGATTTCTGAAAGTCATTTTTATACACTCTTCCTTTTGCATTTCTTTTTAAAATGGATAATATGGGAACTGGAGACTGACTCTGGGCAAAATGACTCTCAGATGATTATTTCTTCCCGTCAGTGTTGAGATTACTTGGTGTGTCTTCCTACCCCTTTGGCCTATTAAGAGCCACCACACCCCGTAGCATGGACCAGGAAAGGATGCATATACCCCATCCTACCATGATCTCCTCTCACCTTACTCTTTGGAGACCTTTCCTAGGAACCAATGAAACCAACCAAGCCAAGAAGGTGTAGAAAAAGTCATTAGCACTTAAGCTTTTATGTAGTAGACTAGATATCTTATTAGCAATTAACAGTTCTTTTAAAACTTGAGGGTTGCAATAGTGGTCTCCTCCCGTTCCAGTACGTGCACTGTGACAGTGCTCTTTTGTAATTGGTAGTGTTTTATTGCCTTCTCTGTGGTAATGATTGTTTTAAGAAAGATATGAGAGTGTGGGTAAGCAATGGGGATATGAACCCCTGTCTTCTTGGTACATAGACTTTTGTCCTCCAGTGCAAAACATCTGGGGAGGGATTGATTTAGTTTAGCGGTTTCTATGGATGTGATTGAGCTTGGAGTATCTGGTGCATTTACCTGTCATGGAAGATCTTACCTACCCTCTATCCCTGGGGAGTTCTGCTGGATAGGTTCTTGCCGTCCTAATATAGAACTGCATTTTACTACAGAAACAGTAGTATTCATAGTACTTAGTTGTAGGTGTAGGGGTGCTCTATGGTACCACATTCTAGGTAGCATTATGGATTAGAGCTAGCTTTTGTGTGCTGCTGGCATAAAAACCTTACTTATATCTGTAGAAAAATACATTGGGGAGTTCCCATTGTGGCGCAGTGGAAATGAATCCAACTAGTATCCATGAGGATGCCAGTTCAATCCCTGGCCTTGTTCAGTAGGTCTGGGATCCGGTGTTGCTGTGAGCTGTGGTGTAGGTCACAGACATGGCTAGGATCCCATGTTGCTATGACTGGAATAGGCCGGCAGCTGCAGCTCCAATTCGACACCTAGCCTGGGAACTTCAATATGTCACAGGTGTGCCCCCCCCAAAAAAGAAAAATACATTGAAAAATACTTAGACTTTTGGAACATAGCCAGCTCAATGTCTGGAGACTGTATTTTTTACGAGAGGAAAAAGAATAATGTTTATTATCTTGAAGCACCAGATCAGTTTGCTTTTAGTGATTGTTAAAGGTCAGAGGGAACAAAAAGTGCCCACCAAACTAAGGTATCTTGACTGAAAACCAAGGCAGGCAGCTCTACATAATCAATGGAATCCATTTATTATAGGGTACTTTATAGGGTGGGATGGAGCAGACATTGACCTAGGAGCATTTGCAGCTGCATTCCACACTGCTGAAGGGATACTGGAACAATTTCATAGTTCACCTAGTATAGGAGGGTATATGCTTGGAAACATTATGTGCATTCCTTTTTTAAAAAAATTTTTTTATTAAAACATAGTTGATTTACAGTGTTGTGCCAATTTCTGCTGTATAGCCAAGTGACCTAGTCATATGTATATACATTCTTTCTCTTTTTCTAATATTTTTTTAAGTATAGTTGATTGACTGTTGTGCCAATTTCTACTGTACAATGAAATGACCCAGTCATACATATACATATACATTCCTTTTCTTATATTATCTTCCATCATGGTCTGTCCCAAAGATTGGATATAGTTCCCTGTGCTGTATGTATACTCATTAATTGTCCATCCTAAATGTCATAGTTTGCATTACATTTGCATTGGAGCTCCCGTCATGGCTCAGAGGTAACAAACCTGACAAGGATCCATGAGGATGCAGGTTCAATCCCCAGCCCCAGTCAGTGGGTTAAGGATCTGGTGTTGCTGTGGGTTGTGGTGTAGGTCGCAGATGTGGCTCAGATCCTGCATCATGGTAGCTGTGGCATAGGCTGGCAGCTGCGGCTCCAATTCAACTTCTAACATGGGAACTTCCATATGCCTCACCTGCGGCCCACAAAAGCAAAATAAATAAATAAATGTAATAGTTTGCATCTGCTAATGCCAAATTTCCAGTCTATCCCCTTCGCTCCTGCCTCGTTCTTGGCAACCACAGTCTGTTCTCTTATGTCTGTGAGTATGTTTCTGTTTTGTAGATAGGTTCATTTGTGCTGTACATTTTTTTTCTTTTTCGGCTGCTCAATGGCATTTGGAGTTCCCAGGCCAGGAATCAGATTCGAGCTGCAGCTATGACCTATACTGCAGCTACAGTAACACCAGATCCTTAACCCACTATGCCAGGCTCTGGATCGAACCTACATCCTAGCACTCCAGAGACACTGCTGATCCCATTGCACTGCAATGGAAACTCCTGTGCCACATTTTAGATTGCACGTATAGGTGATATTATATCACTTGTCTTTCGCTTTCTGACTTACTTCACTTAGTTTGATAATCTTTAGGTCCATCTGTGTTGCTGCATTATTTTGTTCGTTTTTATTGCTGAGTAGTATTCCATTGTGTATATGTACTACATCTTCTTAATCTGTTCATCTGTCAATGGACATTTAAGTTGTTTCCATATTTTACCTACTGTGAATAATGCTACAATGAACGTAGGGCTACATGTATCTTTTTGAATTACAGTTTTGCCCAGATATATGCCCAGGAGTGGGATTACTAGATCATATTTCTATATTTAGTTTCTGAGGAACCTCCATACTGTTTTCTATAGTGATTGTACCAATTTACATTCCCACCAAGAATGTAGAAGGGTTCCCTTTTCTCCACACCCTCTCCAGCATTTGTTATCTGTAGACTTATTAATGATAGCCATTCTGATTGATGTGAGATCGTACCTCATTGTAGTTTTGACGTGTATTTGTCTAATACTTAGTGATATTGAGCATTTTTTACTGGCCATGTCTTCTTTGGAGAAATGTCTGTTTAGGTCTTCTTCCCATTTTTTCAGTTGGGTTGTTTATTTTTTGGTTGAGTTTTATGAGTTGTTTGTACGTTTCGGAGGTGAAGTCCTCATCCGTTGCACTGTGTGCAGCTATTTTCTCCCATTCCATAGATTGTCTTTTGTTTTGATTTGTTTTTTTATGGTTTCCTTTGCTGTGCAAAAGCTTGTAAGTTTGGTTAGATTCTATTGGTTTATTTTTGTTTTTATTTCTATTGCTTTGGGAGATTGACCTAAGAAAACATTTGCATGGTTTTTGCAGGACATACACTCATTCTCAAGTCAAGATTTATGAATGAGTTACTAGTCTCATGGGTGCCAGGTATACGTCAGCAAAGGTCTTCAGCATTGTTTGGGGACTGACAGAGCATAGAGGCCACCTGGTCCTAATGGTGATTAATTAAACAATATCTGTTACATACAAATACAACAGCGAAGTGATTTACCTCACAGTGCAGTCCCAGGTAGGCTTTGTGGAAGGGCAGGAGGAACTCAGTTATGTTAACAGCCATCAGTGATGGTCTCTATTGACCTGGGATTGGATTCAGAACTTTTTTTTTTTTTTTGGTCTATTTAGAGCCACACTTCAGCATATGGAGGTTCCCAGGCTGGGGGTCAAGTGGAAGCTACAGCTGCCGGCCTGCCACCACAGCCACAGCCATGTGGGATCCAAGCTGCCACACCTGCGATCTACACCACAGCTCATGGCGAGGCCAGGAATTGAAACTGCATCCTCATGGATACTAGTCAGATTTTTTCAATTGCACCATGACAAGAACTCCAGATTTAGAACTTTTTGACTTTAGTGAGAAACATAACTAAGGATGATTTTTTTTTTTAATTTTTTTGTCTTTTGTCTTTTTTTTTTTTTTTTTTAGGGCCACACCTGTGGCATATGGAGTTTGCCAGGCTAGGGGTCTAATCAGAGCTGTTGTTGCCGGCCTACGCCAGAGCCACAGCAACGCCAGAGCCAAGCCGTGTCTGTGACCTACACCACAACTCACGGCAACGCCGGATCCTTAACCCACTGAGCGAGGCCAGGGATCAAACCTGGACATACATACACTGCAGATGTGGCAACGCCAGATCCCTTGGCCCACTGCACTGGGCCAGGGACCAAATCCACACCTCCCCCAGCAACCTGAGCTGCTGTATTTGGATTCTTAATCCACTGCACTACAGTGAGAACTCCAACCAAGGATGAACTTTTGAAGACCCTGGAATTCTCTGTTCTTGGATATGGTTGTTGAAACTAACTTGTCTCCATCCCCAGAAGTTCCAGAGCTGTGTCTCTAAGAAGCACCTCTATCCTTGAAGTTATACTTTTATTTTCTGTCTTAGACTCCATCAATCCTGACACGAAATGAGCAAGCTCATTCCAACCCACTTTTGCTGTATGACACTCCTTTGTCCCAGGCAGTAGAGCCTGCTCCTTAGTACTAGAATCAGATATCAGGCCAACTCATAAGTCTTGTGTCTCCTCAAAATCAGGACTTTTGGGGGGTTCCTGCTGTGGTGCAGTGGGTTTAGAATCTGACTGCAGTGGCTCAGGTTGCTGCGGAGGCACAGGTTTGATCCCTGGCCCAGTGCAGTGGGCCAGAGGATCTGGCGTTGCCACATATGCAGTGTATGTATGTCACAGCTGTGGCTTGGATTCAATCCCTGGCACATAAAACTCCATATGCCATGGGTGCAGCCATAAAAATTAAAAAAAAAAAAAAAATTCAGGGAGTTTCCATCATGGCTCAGCGGTAACGAGCCCTAACAGTATCCATGAGGAATCGGGTTCAATCCCCGGCCTCACTCAATGGCTTAAGGATCCAGCATTGCCCTGAGCTGTGGTGGAGCTCGTACATGCGGGTTGGATCCTACATTGCTGTGGCTGTGGCCTAGGCCGGCAGCTATAATTCCGATTAGACCCCTAGCCTGGGAATGTCCACAGGCTGTGGGTGTGGCCCTAAAAAAAAAAAAAAAAAAAAAAAATCAGGTCTTTTGAACTAGATGAGCCTCTTCTGGCCATTCAAGCTAGTATTTATGAAGTACTGCTGTTTCCAAGCACAGTCCTAAGCACTGGGGACCCCGAAATGAATATGGCACAGAACCTGCCCTCCTAGAAAATCATGGTCAAGAAGAAAAGACAGACAAGTGAAAAATATGACAGTGTGCTGAATTGAGTCCCTTAGGAGAGGTACAACTGGGTACAGCAGTATCTTAAAGAAGAGGATAACTATCAGCCTAGAGAGGTCAGGTCCTTCGTCTTTCTTGAACTTACTTGGCCCAAGCCTGGGATATTCATCACCTCAAATCTTGGAAGAAGATTTTTGCAGTCTCTGATGTTCACAGAACTGCTTAACAGGATCTGCATGAAGGCTGGTAGAAAATAGTGAGGGTTAGGATTAGCAGTTCTCAGCACAGTTGGCAGCACTACAAGCCCTTGTTCCAATTGGAGAAGTGCTTTCTTTCCACCAGGAAGTCCCAACAGGTTAGACAATCTTTAAACTCTCTTCCAATACCTCCCAGTGTTATTTTCACCCTTCTGTACATTTTCACAGTGGAACTGCTTACCAGACCTTTTTGGCACAGAACCTCTGATTCAAGCTCTTTGGAACAGAAGAGTCACTCCTTCCAAGAGTCCCAAAGCTATACCTAAGCACTGTTGAAAGCTCAGCATGCACCAGATTCGTTCTTCTTAGTTCGTCGATTAGTTAACTGGGTCACAGAAAAACTTCCTGGGAAAGCCGAGGGTACAAACTTAGAGAACTCTGTCCTGATCAGGACATTCATATTGCTGCTAAGGAGTGAGATAGGGAGGGTCTCAAGCAGTTAACATCTACTGAGACCAGGTTGGATGCCTAGAGGATGTAGTGATAGAAGCAAGTACCTTCCAGGGAGGGAAAATGATGTGACAATTTCCCAGAAAAGAAAAATGAAGGGATGTCCAGATGTGGGGGGAGCAGAGAATAGTCTTGATAGCCGGTTAGATTGCCTTGAGAGGAATAAAGCAGGTTAGGTTGCCTTGAGAGGAATAAACATCGTGATTTTAGTAACCATTCCTACTTTTTGACCGTTTTGAGGGATTTAAGAGATATTTAATGGGACAGAATTATAAACACCAGCTTCCACTCATTAAAGTGTAGACATAAATTTTTATATCTTGATCTTATGTAACACCAATTTCCAACCAGTATTTTACCTGTTAACATTTCAGATTAATCATCCAAAGTATTTCCTCTGTTGCCTTCTCCTTATATCAAAATAACTTTATTGGAATTATCTTAATCTTATTTTTTAAAGACTTTATCTTAAACTCTTGCTGGTTGTGATTACTCCTGGGTCAGATTACCACTGGCTTTGCCAAGAAAAGAAATCAGTAGCATTTTGGTTGAAACTCTTAAACACTTCTTTTGTTTTGTTTTGTTTTGTTTTGTTTTTTTCAGGGCCGCACCCAGGACATACGGAGGTTCCCAGGCCAGGGCTCGAATCCGAGCTGTAGCTGCCAGCCTACACCACAGCCACAGCAACACAGGATCTGAGCCACGTCTGTGACCTATACACCACAGCTCATAGCAACGCTGGATCCTTAGCCCACTGAGTGAGGCCAGGGATCTAACCTGCATCCTCATGGTTGCCAGTCGGGTTCGTTAACCACTGAGCCACGATAGGAACTCCAAAACTCTTAAACACTTCTGAGTGAATTTTGCAGGCATTGTTATTTTATCTTTTCTCTTTTTTTCTTTTTTTTTTTTTTTTTTTTTTTGTTGTTGTTGTTGTTGTTGCTATTTCTTGGGCCGCTCCCGCGGCATATGGAGGTTCCCAGGCTAGGGGTTGAATCGGAGCTGTAGCCACTGGCCTACGCCAGAGCCACAGCAACGCGGGATCCGAGCCGCGTCTGCACCCTACACCACAGCTCACGGCAACGCCGGATCGTTAACCCACTGAGCAAGGGCAGGGACCGAACCCGCAACCTCATGGTTCCTAGTCAGATTCGTTAACCACTGCGCCACGACGGGAACTCCCAGCATTGTTATTTTAGATGGTTGCTGAAATAGCAGAAAATCTTATTATTACTTGATAATTCCTATTTATATAGTGCATGCTATGTTAGGCTGGTTTCAGGCTCTGAGGGCCTTTACCACTTTGCCTTCTGTTCCCGGGGTTTGCGTTGCCACCTCAGATTTCTCTTTCCAACACTTTGCTTTGTTGGTGTGATCTTTTAACGTTCAGTGTTCTCTGAGGTATTTACCTACATTTCTGCTGGCGTCCCATCAGATCACTCCTGTCATTTAATTGAACCATTCTCTGTGATCTGAGTTTATCTCTAGGTTTTTAGGTTTGAGTTTGGCATTGATTCTTGGCTGCCTTCTCCCCACACTCATGCTCGACAAACTCCAGCTTTCTTCATGTCCCCATCTCCACTCAGAGAAACATCACTCAGCTTTCGGGATCTGCTCGTTGTTCAGTGGAAGGAGGTCTGTACTGGCTTGTCAGCTTAACATGGGCAGCTAGTGAGCTAACACCTACTTCCTCACCCTCTGCTCATTAACACCACATGAGCCACTGTGCTTACCAAAAGTTCAGTTGTGATGGCTTCAGATCTTTGATGCAACTTTTATTGGTATTATAATTATATGGTTTTTATTTTATTTATTTATCTATTTATTTAGTCTTTTTAGGGCCACACTCTTGGCATATGGAGCTTCTCAGGCTAGGGGTGGAATCAGAGCTGTAGCTGCTGGCCTACACCACAGCCATAGCAATAACAGATCCGAGCTGCATCTGTGACCTACACCACAGCTCACAGCAACGCTGGATCCTTACCCCACTGAGCAAGGCCAGGGATCGAACCTGCATCCTCATGGATAGGAGTCAGATTCCTTTCCGCTGAGCCAGGACGGGAACTCCTATAATTATGTGATTTAATTAATAATATACAGATAAACCATGAGTGAGGAAAGAATTGTGAAAATGAAGGTTTGGAAAGGCAAATCAGTTAAAAATATGAAATGAAGTTGGATTAAGTTTGGGCAGGATACCTGTGGAATACTAGAGGTGGGGGACTCTTAAAAATCTAGAAAAATTCTGTACTTCCTGTTTCATAGGAGCCTGAGTTCTCCCTCTCCTTTAGAGAAACTGGAATTTGTAGATGATACATTATGGGCAAATTTTATGCAAAATGGCATAGATCTCCAGCCAGCAGAAGAGGTCTTGTTGGCCCTACATTCATAGTTTGGTGGCTCTCAAAGTATTGTTTATAGTGGATGATTATGGGCTTGGACATTGGGGAAAAAAATCACAACAAAAGTCAAAATAGTTATCTTTAGGAGTTCTCTTGTAGTGCAGTGGGTTAAGGATCCAGCCTTGTCACTGCATCAGCTCAGGTTGCTGTTCAGGTTACATCCCTGGCTTGGAAACCTTCCACACGCTGTGGTCAAGGCAAAGGAAAAGAAAAGAAAATTTGTCTTTATTACATGAGTTGGTTTTAAATGTTCTCCACTGGCTCTCAGTCATTGAAGATGAGGAAATCAGTGTTACTATTCTGCCTTCCTCCTTCCCCTCTCCCCCATCTTCCTAATTTTTGCTAGCCGTAGCTTTTCTGCAATGTCAAAGCATATAACATTGACACTCTGTTGTCACTCGAATGCCATTTGGGAGATTCCGTCTTTCTGCCATGGTTTTTTTCAGTCACCCCTTAGTTGGCAGAAGTGTTTTCTTCTGTAGTTTTCTAAGAAGATTCATGGGAACAATATTTCCCATCCTGTTACTCTTGATCCTACCATCAGCTGGGTGTAAAAATCTTGAGTTGTAATTTCCTTGGGAATTTTTGTTAAGTATTGCTTCTTTTTCTGCTAGCATTGAATTTTACTGCAGAAATTTTCAAGATTTTCTTCTTTTAAGTGATTTGATTTTTTGCCTGGTTGTGAAAATCCAGAAATCTTACCTTCAGTTTCTATCTAGGCACTGACTGTTCTGGGCCAGTTTTTCCATGGGATACAATGTGCCTTTTAAGGAACTTTTGTTTTTGTTTTTGTTTTTTGAGGGCCGCACCTGCAGCATATGGTGGTTCCCAGGCTAGGGGTCTAATCGGAGCTGTAGCTTCAGGTCTACACCACAGCCACAGCAACACTGGATCTGAGCCACATCTGTGACCTATACCACAAGTCATGGCAACGCCGGATCCTTAACCCACTGAGCAAGGCCAGGGATCGAACCCGCAACCTCATGGTTCCTAGTCAGATTCGTTTCCTCAACCTTGTGGTTCCTAGTCAGATTTGTTTCTGCTGCGCCATGACGGGAACTCCAGGAACATCTTGAATTGCATTTTTTTGTCTTCTTTATGAACTGGGTTTTTACATATTTTTTCCGTTCCATGTTACAGTTTTCTGTACTGTCTTCTGTAACTCATTTTCTCCCTACTCCTTTTAATTCTTTTTTCTTTGCATTTTACTTGCTCTTTAAAACTTCCCTTTTTGTTCCTTCCTGTGTTTTTACCAGTGTCTCTTCTCCCTTTTGTGCTTTCCGGTTTTTGTTTTTTGCTTTTTGCATTTCTGCATGTTTCTTCTCTTCCACCTATTTCTTGTCTCCTTGCTACTCCCATAAGCTCTTGCAATCATAGCTTTGAAACTCTCGCTTCATAGTTTTCTTTTTTCAAGTTACAAAATATTTCATCACCTTTCATCTGCTCCATGGCAGTGTCTTTTTGGTGTGTAGTCTTAGTCTGTCCTTCCGTTTTCCTGTTTCTTCCCTATTTTTTTCTCTTTGTACCTTTATATAGATCCTCTGCAGATCTCATCTTTATGACTCATCTTTAAATAGGTGAGTTTTTCAGGGACCAGCTATTTGCAGGATGCTGGTTTAGGGGAGGTGCCAAGTCTGTGTTCCCGACTGGCTGCAGTGTTCTCATGATTTCAGGTTCTGGGTGAGTTCCTTACCCTTTATTTCCACTCAGCCAAGAGAGATGGGAGTCTGTGATTTTTCCACTATGCAAAGACTGTCTTCTTTGCTGCCACAGGGACTGGTAAATAGAGATTGTTTGGGTGGTTTCTCATTTAGCCTCAACTGTAGGTGGAAAGAAGTTCCTATCTTCCAAAAACAAAGAGTCTGTTTGATCCCAGAGGTTATGTCTTTTACCTACGAGAAGTATCTTTTTGCAGATCTTCCTGAGTGCTCCAGCTCCCATGTCCTCTCTGAGCATCCTTTCTCCCTATCCTTCTCTAAAGGAAAGGAGCCATTGCTTGAGCTCCCTGCTTTTGACAGCTTTTACACTCATTTGCAGGCCTGGGATTGTGGTTTTCTTCTAATTTCATTGGAATTAGAATTTGCATTTTTATTTATTTCTCCTTTTTGCACTTGAAATACATTTTGAATAGCATTTTAAAATTATGATTTCAGGAGTTCCCGTCGTGGCTCAGTGGAAACAAATCCAACTAGGAACCAGGAGGTTGCACGTTCAGTCTGTGTTGCTGTGGCTGTGGTGTAGGCTGGCAGCTGTAGCTCCAACTGGACCCCTAGCTTGGGAACCTCCACATGCTGCCTGTGCAGCCCTAAAAAGCAATAGATAAATAAATAAAATTACGACTTCATGTTGCAGTGTTCAAAGCACAAGTCTTAACTGACCTTTTCTATTAATCAACCACTGGGCCCCATGATATTCTCTGTTGGGCCTTTTACTACACTTTCTCCATGAAAGCTCCACTGCCACAGTGTCATGCATCCTCCAAGCACCTAAAGCACATGGAGGATGCTGGTCAGACATAGGAAAAGCCTTTTATTCATCCAGCATGCCTCCTGCACACTGGGCATTGCTCTAAGCTTTGGGGATAAAACAAGGAAGAAGTCCTACTCGATCTTTGAACACCGAAGGCCAGTCTTAAAACAAGTCCATGTGGACTAAGAGATGAACAGGCTGGAAGACATAATCTGGGATCTTGAGGAAGTGTAATGGAAAGAATAGAACATGACTTCTGGAGTCGGGCAGACCTAGATCCAGCTACTAAATATGTGACATTCAGATAGTTTCTTGACTTTTTTATTTATCAGTTTCCTCATATAAAATGAAGATAACATTACCCCCCTCAGGTGGATGTTATAAAATCAGACCAGAGTGGGTACTCCACAAGTACTACTCCCCATGAAGGAGTTCATTAAATGAAAGGAGTAAATGCTAGGAGCACTGATCTAGAGGCTTTTTTTTTTGGCTGTGCCCGTGGCATGTGGAAGTTCCTGGGCCAGGGATGACACCTATGCCACAGCAGTGATCCGAGCTGCTACAGTGACAATGCCGCTGTGCCACAAGAGAACTTTGTCATCAATTTTTACGTACGATTCAGTGGTGTTTTAAATGTGTTCGCATTTTTGTGTAGCCCATCTCCAGAAGTCTTCGTCTTGCAGAACTGAAATTCTGTACCCATTAAACAACAGCTCCCCAGCCCCTCCTCCCCTTGGCCCCTGGCAACCACCTTTGTACTTTCTGCCTGTATAGTTCGGACTACTAGGGATCTTATACAAGTGGAACCATACTATATTTATCCTTTTATGTCTGACTAACTTCAGTTAGCGTAATGTCCTCAAGAATCATTGGTGTTGTAGCATGTTTCAGAATTTTCTTTCTTTCTATTGCCGAGTAATATTCCATTGCATGTAAATGCCACATTTTGTTTATCTGTCCATCCGTTAATGGACACTTGGGTTGTTTCCACCTTTTGGCTGTTGTGAATAATGATGCTGTGAAGACAGATGTACAAATATCTCTTTGAATATCTTTTCAGTTCTTTTGGGTATAAACCCAGAGGTAATAAGGTAATTTTATTTTTAATTTTTAAAGAAAATACCTTAGTGATTACGGAGGCCTGTTTCTTGATGGGGAAGTATAAACAGTGTAGTTCCCCAGGGAATAATTTTAAGAACAGTCTTGTTAGTTTTGTAAATTATCTATAGATGAGAGTTTTACCGTGAAATCTCCATTGCATGTAGATAATGAAGTCGTTCATATTGTAGAAAATTTAAGAACACCTCATGTGAGCGTATATGTGGACAGAAAAGTGGTTAATAAGACTTAATAGCAAATGTATTTTATTTGTATTTAAATGTATGCTTTAGTAAACTCCCTCCTCGTGGTCCAAAGAAATACCTTAGATATCTGTTAGTGTGTTCCCCTCACGTACTGTGGGCGAAATGTGGAGAACGGATGTGCCAGGAAACTTCATATGGCAGAAATTCACATGCACCAGTTCCCGTTATGGATGAGCAGTAACGAACCCGACTAGTATCCACGAGGATACCAGTGATGAAAGCCATTATTATTTATTTAGAACCCAGTGTGTCCCAGATACCAGGCTAGGCATTTGACATAAGTTATCTCATTCAGCCCTCTCCACAGCCCTGAAGGGGTAGTTGCCCAAGGTCACCCTGCTAACAAATAACAGAGCTGAAATTTAAACACAGTCTAATTTCAAATGAAGCCTGCCCCCTGCTTTGAGTGTAGCCAGGCTTTTCTGCCACTGCTCATGGGAGAGATTTGTGTCATGACAGGCTGAGATGTGGGGGAATCCCCCGTGGTCTCAGTCCAGGGGGCTGAGGCATTTGTTATGAATCAGGAGCCAGTGTCAGGTCTGGCCACTCTGCTGCTGCAGGAAAACCCACAAGGTTTCCTTTGGGGCCACACCCCAAACACCACGAAGAGCTCTAACCTGAATTATTTTTGTTTCCCCTTTAGGTGCACTACATCCTTCAGGAGGTGGTGATGGGTGGAATGGTGTTGGAAACAAACATGAATGAAATCGTGGCTCAGATTGAAGCTCAAAACAAGCTGGAGAAATCGGAGGTGACCGTGCAGGTGTAATTTTGCCCTCGCTGGTTAGAGAAGACCCAGGCAGAAGGAGGAATGGCTAATGTGTTGGTTTGGGTTGCTGTGGAACCTTTAGGATGTTTTCTCCTCATCCTCTTTCTTCCTTGAGTCCATTGAAACTCACTGGTTTGAAGACCAGCCCTGAAGATTAAACAGTTAAGAATGAGGCTAAAAGTGTGAATGGAAGAGCTAGGTGGCACAGGAAGGCACACATCTTCTAGCTTGAGAGGTTATGGCCCATGTTTGTGGTTTGTAATTCCTCTTTTCAAAGCCACACACTGCCTGGAGGTACTCAGAATCCCCTTCTCTGATTCCAACGTGATTTCCTAGTTTGTGTGCCTATGAGTCTGGTCTCCCAGCAGCCATTTCTAGTGGTGTCTTTCAGACCTCAGAGTTGCCAATTTCCTTATTTCCAGTTAGCCTTATAAAAAGCTACAGTAGAGTTTGGGCTGGTTTGAAAATAACGTAGCCCAGATCCACCCCCACAGAGTGCCTCGTTTGATAGAAATGCTCACAGCCAAGTCTATCCTGTTCCTCTGAGGTCTCTCCATCGCCTTTATCAGCCTCTAGCAGGGAGTAGAGGGTCCCATGGCAGAATGAGCAGGACCTCTCTATCTGAGTGACCTAAAGAGCTTCATTACTTTGTATAATGGAACTTGATCTTGCGAAACCAGGGATTCTTCTTTCTGTGAGGACTGGCAGTCCTGCTGAAGAAGCTCTTCCAGACCGCGGCTATTGTGGCAACTGTAGTTCTTTCAGAAATGTGGGCTGGGACGCTTCCAGGAATAGTAAGTGAGTCAGAGGCAAGGGGTTTGGAAACCAGAAGAAACGGAGACTTGCTGCTCGAGGGTAGAGTTGGAGTTGGGATCCTGAAAGCAGTCGATGAGGAGGAGACAGCTTTGATGACATCACGGTCAGCTTCTCCCCTCCTCTGCTCAGTGGGGCTGAGCCTGGTGGGCCAGGGCTGACCACAGGCACCTTTCCTCTCTGTGTCATTTCCGGACCTTCTGGGTCTGTGACTTCACTCTGCTCCCTACGTGGCCTTCCTCCCATCTTGTTGCCACATGACATTCCCAAAGCAGCTCTTTTCCATTTCCCATTATTAGTTGGCAAGCTGTTGTCCTGAGCTGTGACATTCATTTTCCCTTTAACAATTCCCCTGTGACTCTACTCGTCTGTAAGAGTCTTCAGTCTCCTGAGGAAAGGGTTTTGCTTTATTTTGTTTCATAACCTGAGAAGTGCCTTGACATTGAATGTGACTTGGTTAAACTACCTCAGATTATTTCAGCAGGCATCTATGGAGCACCTACTGTGTGCCAGGCGCTGTTGGTGCTGAGGCATAAGGCATAGCCCGCCTGTAGGAGCGCAGAGTTTGGGTCCCTGTGCCATAGAACCCACTAACCTGAAGGTTGTTTTGAGGTGTAAGGAGGGCACAGTTTGGACCTGTGCTCAGTTTGGACATTTTCTAGCTTCTTTCGCTTGTTTTTCTTTTCTTCAAGCATTGAGCAAGTGATACTGATGGTTTATCTCATATCTGCCTTCACATCTCCTCAGGGTGGCCTTTCAGCAGCGCCTGCCCGGGCCGTGTCTGCTGTGAAGAATATCAACCTGCCAGAGATGCCTCGGAACATCAACATTGGCGATCTCAACATCAAGGTCCCTAACCTGTCCCAGTTTGTCTGAGGGTGGAAGACAGCTGACCTGAGTCCTTGGAACCAGCAAGGCCAAGCCAGGCTGGCAACAGAACTCACCCTGCGCCCTGGAGGAGTCCGGCCTCGGGCCCTGGCCCCTGCTGTCCTGGAGCAGGGAGGAGTCCTGTGTCCACTGCCAGCCTGTGCTCTCTTCTCACATGTGCAGCCTCACCTGCCTCTCATACATGCGGCCTCTCGGGTGTGAGGGGTCCTGGCTTCCTCAGTGGGGGTCAGGTGCCCAAGTCACTTGCCCCCTTACCTTCCACATGCAACCACTCCCAGGCACTGGGGACTGGAGTGAGAGCCCCCCCACCCCATTCCCAGAGCCCCACCACAAGGACATTCTTTGATTTGAGTGTTCAGCCCTAGCGCCCTGAGGTCCTGTAGCGCTGACTTTCCTGGTGAGGTGCCAGAGCTAGGAAAGGGCCGATCCTCTAGATTTGGGGATGTGGTGAGTGGTAAACAGAGCCATGATTTTATGAGATCCAGAGTCGCCTACTGGCCCTCCTAGGGTTGTCACACCCAGAATCCTTTTGTATGGCCATGCTTTCAGAACACCACCTCCCATGGAACACCTTGCCCCACTGCCACAGTCCTGGCGCTGCTCTCATAGCTGTTAGTGTGCAGGACACAATCCAAATCATAAACTTGGTGCCTGCCCCCCACTCTTCTGCCAACAGGGAGACCACCCCCCACTGCAGCCAGAGGGGTCCTCCTCCCTGTGTCTGTAGAAGGCAAGTGGAACATCTCAGAATTACAACTCTTCCCAAGTATAAAATACATAGTCCTCACGAGGAGCGGATGCGTCAGTTGCTGTGTTATGGATGAGTCTTCTCTGTATAGGAAGCCTGCTGCTGTCTATACCAGCCTCTGGAGCACAAATCTGAGCTCGGGTCACGTGTTCTGGACCTAGCACAGAGGAAGGCCGGGGAAATGGGCAGTGTGCTGGCTGAGATGGGTGGCAGTGTAGCATCTTCTCCCCACTGAGCGAGGGGTCTATCCCTGAGCACACATATGGGCCCCCCTGCTCCCCTCAAATGACAGTCCCCTAGAGCTGGCTGTGGAAACCTGTAAGTGTTTATGTATAATTAGAGTCTTTCTTCTTGTGGATAACTTAGAGCTGAACTGCTCTTTGGGGTAGTGCCTCCCACTCCTGCACTGCCTCGGAGGCCAGGTCTCTGGTATGGTGCTAAGCTGCCTTGAGATTGGAGAGCAGCTTGAGATTGGGGAGCTCCCTGCGCCATCATGTCAGGACTTCTTGTGCGTCCCAGCCGGTGGTCCAGGCTGTCCTCAGGCTTCCTGATGGTATCCCAGGGTCCATCTGAGGTGGTGTGTGAGAGGACCATGTGTCAGGACTACGTCTTTTCCTGCTTTGACACTGCTCCCTGTGGTTGGTGCCCTTTGCTACCTGTAGCCTCTTATTCTCATTCTTTCAGAACCTCTCTGATAACCTTAGAGATGGGCAGTGTTGGTCAGAAGGTAGGCCCTCCCATGTTGGAAGAGGAAGTTGTAGGTAAATATATCTGATGTCAAAACCTCTGATATTATTCTTTTAAAAGTTTAATTTTTTTGGAGTTCCCATCATAGCACAGTGGAAATGAATCTGACTAGTATCTGTGAGGATGCAGGTTTGATCCCTGACCTTGATCAGTGGGTTAGGGATCCAACGTTGCTGTGAGCTGTGTGTAGGTTGCAGACACAGCTCATATCTGGCATTGCTGTGGTATAGGTCTGCAGATACTGGGACCCTCCATATGCCATGGGTGTGGCCTTAAAAGACCAAAAAAATATATATATATATGATTTTTTTTAAACAGTCATTTTCTCACATTCACATCCCTTTCTCTCACATTAGTTGAAAGTGAAATAGGAACTAAGGAAGGGAAACAGTATTTATTTTGCACCTACTGTAAGGTAGCTTCAGCAAGATCTTTGCACAAACCTCACAACAGACATTGTTATCTCCATTTTGCTAGTCAAGAAAGTAAGAGAGGTCAAGTAACCTGTTTTAGGTCACACAGGGCTAAGCATTGAGACTATGCCCAAATCCCCTGTCCTTTTGTTTTTCATTGCTCATGATGGCTTCTCCCAATTTAAACTTTCTTATGGATAAGGAAGCTTCAAAGATGTTGGTTAGCTTCTCACAAACTGTGATAAAAAATAGGCTTGGTTTTCTACGATGTCAGTGACAGCATCATGGAGTGTATCATAGAGTGTATCAGCGACAACATGGTAGAGTGTAGGAGCTGGAGGGTACTTCACATCCCTCCACTGAAGTGGTGAGGACATGGAAGCCCAAAAGGTTAAGTGTTGCGTTGAGGGTCACAGAGCTAGAACCCAGTCGTTTTTCTTGAGTTTGTTTTACGGTTTATTGTATTCTTGCAGGACAGCCACCTGTCCTGGATTTTCTGGGATAGTCTTAGAATGTTTTGCCTGCCAGAAACCAATGATTCCCCAAACCCACTTACTGGTCCTGTAGACTCCCAACAGTGGGCATCTCAACATCATCCCTCTACTGCCTCTAAAAATGACATACAACTTGAGCCTGGTCTTCTGTGTGGTCTACTTGAACCCCTTGGACAAGCCATAGCAATTGTACATTAAGTACTTGTGGTTGCTGGCAAATCCAGGTAGTTTTCTTGCCTGCTATCAACAAAGCCATAAACCTTTTTTTTTTTTTTTTTTTTTTAAGAGGGATACAAATATTGCTGCTGAGAGAGATGGGTGTGAATATGGGAGTCCTTGGCCCTGGGTGATTTACAACGAGGATTTCCTAAAGTAGAACGGAATACTGGGTTTTCAGTACTCACTGCCACTAATTAAAATCTAATATTCCTCAATTATGCAGTTTCTAAGTGCCTGGTGAATGCCAGGCTCGGTTCTAGGCTCTGAATATTGAGAGAGAGAGAAATGAGACTGCTTCCTACTCTTCTCTCTGCTGAGGATCTCTGTGTGCTCATCTTGAGTCTGACTGGCATCTTGAATTTGTGGAGACCAGTGACTTTGTGTTCATGGACTATTTAAAGGACAGCAGCCCGACTTCCAGCCCCAGCTGACCCCATTATGCCCTGCTGTCCATGCTCCAATCTGTCTTCAAGCTACTGTAACAAAAGTACCATAGACTGGGCAGCTTAAATAACAAATTTTTTTTTTTTTTCCTTTTCAGCCATACCTACGGCACGATGTTCCCAGGCCAGGGGTTGAATTGGAGCTGCAGCTGCAGCCATACCACAGCCACAGCAACACTGGGTCCTTAACCCTAAGCCACAAGGGGAACTCCTTAAATAACAAACATTTCTCACAGTTCTTCAAACTGATCAAGATCAAGGTGCCTGCAGATTTGGTGTATAGTGTGGACCCACCTCCTGTCTCATTGAGGACCGTCCTCTTGCTCTGTGCTCACATGGTGAGGAGAAAGCTCTAGACTCTTCATCCCCTTAGCATCAACCCACCGTGGGGGCCCCACCCATATGACTGCATCCAAACCTAACTACCTCCCAAAGGCCCTGTCACCAAACAGCATCCCACTCGGACTTGGATGTCAGTGTATAAGTTTGGGGAAAGACACATTCAGTCTATACAGTACCTGATTACCCACCTTCCTTCTAGGCCTGGTCCTGGCCCTGTGCTTGTCACATAGAGGACATTCAAGATGTCTCAAGTCTTAAGTCCCTGTTATTCAGGCCTCTGCCACTTCTAGAGCTGGCCTTTCCTTCTTACACATCTACTTTTAAGGAGCCAGCCTAGTGAAGCCCTGCCTGGGCCCAGCTTCAGAAAAAAAAACCAGAGAAGTGTGACTCAAACCAGGCTGATGGCTAAATCCTGTCTTGTGGGCAGAATTTCCTTAGTGTGGGCCTTGGGTTTCCAAATAGGATGCATTAGTGATTTGGCGCCTGAAGATAAAGACCAGGAGTGATTATGACGACCAGTGAGGGCCATTTAGGTGTGAGAGAGACCTGGGGAAAGGGGTGATGTCGGCTCCTAGCAGACATCTTGGTCTTCGGCTTCCCAAGTCCTCTGCTCTTCCACCAAGAGGGTGCCCATCTCACTGTAGTTGTTGTGAGCCTGGGGTCCACAGACTTGCAGACACCAGCATGTGGCCAGTGTCCATAGGGTGCCGGATGGCTGATAGGGTTTAAATGTCACCCACTGGGAAACTCTGGAGGCTCCCACATCTACAAATGCAGTTGGCAGCAGTTGGCAGATAGGCAGACAGGGCCTCCTTTAACGAAATAGTTCCATGGAAATGATTACTCTTTCCCAAAAGATTGTGTAAGTTCTTTCCTATTAAAATGAATTAATGCTTAGAAAAGGAAATACATTCAAACAGTTCAAAGTTTAAGAGAACAAAAAAGTTCAGCCAGACTCCCACCCTGTTCCCCCAAACCACCAAGCCCCCTACTAGATCCTTGGTAGAAACAAGTGTTTCCAATTTAACATAAACAAAGCCCATAGATTTTTATTACCAAAACCGAGAGTATACTTCCTAAGAGTTCTGTTCCATTTGACTTTGCTGGTTGACCTCAACCCACTACAACCATGCTGTCCTCGTAGGGAGGAGGGGCTTCCCAGATGAGCCCCTACAAAGTGAGCATGCCCTGTCCTTGCTCTGTTTTCTGTAACACTCTGACCTGCCATGTGTCTGGGTTGTGGTCATTGTCTTCCCTACCAGGATGTACACCCCTCAAAGGGCTGGCGTTTTCGCTCTTATTCATTGCTGAGTCCCCACTGTTATGAACAGTGCCTGGTACATACAGCTCAGTAAATAACCCTTGAATGAGTGAATGGTTGAGGCAAACAGTAAATCATAAGAGTAACTCATAGCTTGTGTTCCCCAGGCCCCATGCTCAGTTGGCACTTTGGGAAAGAGAACCAGGGGGGATGGCATTGGAGCAGCTGGCAGGGAAGGACCACGTGGTGGCCTGTGGGGTAAGGGAGGGGCACAAGGCAAAGCTGGTGGCGGTGGAGCCCAGGTGACTGGACGACCAGCGAGCAAGAGTTACTTGGGAGGGAGGAGGCGGTTTGGGAGGCAAAAGGCGCAGAGCTCGGGTGTGGACACATGAAGTTGGAGTTGCCAAGAGTGTCTGGAGGCAGATGTCCACCAGCCAGCTGGAACCTGGGTGTGGGCAGAAGAGGAAATGAATGTCCATCCCAGAGAGATGATGATGGTTGAAGACGTGGGAGCAAGTGATGTGGCCAAAGGCCGAGAGGAAAGGGTTGAGGATTGAGCTGTGGGGAGAGGAGGGGAGATGGTGGAGCAACCTCAAGTTGAGGGGGGCTGTCAATGGGTGGGCACCCTGCTGAGAGGCCAGGGAGTGGGACTAGGAGGAGATGACCTCTCAGTCTAGCCATTGTCCCCCAAGCTCTTGGAGTGAGGCAGCTAAATGAGGGAACTTCAGAAGGGGCAGTTCAGGCTAGGCAGCAGCGAGGTGGATCCAAACCACAAGGTGGTCTTGTGAGGGTAAGGGCCACAATCCAGCTCTGTGACACAGAGCCTTCAAAAGTCCAGCGTCCTCATCCACAAAGGGCACCAGTAACTCCTGCCTCAGGGGACTGTTTGACGTTAACAGAACTGATATAGACCTGGAAGGACTCCATAAGCACGGGCTGCAGTCATCATTGGGAGTTTTGCAGAGGGAACGGGAGCTGGAGTAGATGCGCTCAGCTGGGTGGACCCTGCTGGTGCTGGGAAGGAGAGACCAGCCCATGGCACTGAAGTCCTGGCAGAGGAGGAGGAGGAACCAAGGGCTGCAGAGGGATGACTGGGACAGTCCAGCCCTGGGTAAAGCTGTAGGGGAAGTGAAGTCTCCTTTACAAAGAGGAGTTTAAAGACTGGTGGGACCAGAAGTTCAGGGACACAGCCTGGAACCCCCTCCCCCGGAGTCAGCGGGAAAGGAGAGGTCCTGCAGGCCAGGACTGGGCTTGGCTGAGGGCTGGTCTTAGAGGGATTTCATGCTTACCCTGAGAAATGAGATCTTTGGGCTTTCTCAAGAGCAAACTACATTTTTAAGAATCTTTTTCTTTTTCTCTTTTTTTGGCTGTGCCAGTGGCATACAGAATTTCCCGGGCCAGGGGTTGAACCCTTGCCACAGCAGCAACCTGAGCCACAGCAATGACAACAACAGATCCTTAACCTGCCAAGCCAGCAGGGAACTCTGCAAATTTTACATTTTTGTTGAACTCAACATTAGCCTGGCCTCCTAGAGCACTTGGCATCAGGGGTGCCTTCTGCTGCCACTTAGAATGGGCCCTGCTTCTGCATTGATGAGGATGAAAACCCTTTGCAAACCCATGGGGTAAAAGCACAGCTGAAATAGTATAAAGGAGGAGGTACAGGTAGATTTTTTATTTCATTTTTCATTTTTTTAAGAGTTCAGCTTTTGGGGTTCCAGCTGTGGCTCAGCTGGTTAAGAACCCGACGTAGTGTCTGTGAGGACACAGGTTCGATCCCAAGCCTCACTCAGTGGGTGAAACATCTGATGTTGCTGCAAGCTGTGGTATAGATCACAGATGCAGCCCCGATTTGACCGTTAGCCCAGGAACTTCCATACTCCACTGATGTGGCTGTGAAAAGGAAAAAAATTGAACATGTTACAAAGGAGGTTTAGTCCAAAAGCCCAAAGCCCATGTTATCATCAGACTCCTCAGATTCTTTCCTTGCTTCCACTGTCTCCTACTCAGCTGGAGCAGCAGTGGTGGAGGGGGCGGGACCTCCTGCAGGTCCAGCACCAGCTGCTGGGCAGGCCCACCAGCCCAGGCATTGCAGCTGAGGCCTCCTATGTTGACACTGGCCAGAGCCTCGGCAAACAATCTTGCCCAGAAGGGGTCAGCATTTACACTGGCTGCTTTAATGAAGGCATTGATCCTCCATGAATGAAGGCTGAGTAGATGCAGGTAAGCTCTGAGAAAGAGGCCACGGTGCCGGTGAGTGCTAGGCAGGTACTGCCTGGCACAGTGCTAGTCACCGTACGAAAGGAGGACCTGACCCCAGTGCAGCCTGAGCTTCCTCGGAGAGACTGAGCACCCTAGCAGCAGCTGAGCAAAGGAGCCATGTAAAACTTTCACAGCTCCCCAGACTCAAGTGATAACTTAAAATGTTTACCAACAGGAATGGTTCAGGCACCGATGATTGGAGGTACCAGATGGGGGTTTGGGGGTATTACTGGGGGTTCATGATGCTTCTGTCACCAGGTCCCTGCCTCTCCTGTGGCAACAGAGGAGAGAAGCCCAGAGACCACCTCACCCGGAGCTGCCACAGTTCAGTCTGCTGCTGGCCTGGGTGAAGTGAGAATGAGGCCCTGTTGGTTGTAGCTGTGGCTTGGTGAGTCAGCGTCTCACTTGGCCACTGTGGTGGGAGGGACAAGGGGCCTTCTTGTACCCCACCCCTAGACCCTCACAAGCTGGCAGTGAAACTAGAAGCCACAAGCCCAACTCAACGCCCACTGCAGAAGATCACCGCCTTTGCCCTGGGCAGCCTGGGAGTGAAGCTTCCCTCCAGCCTCCTAGTTCTGAGCACTTGGCTTTGGGTGCCCTTCCCTTGACCCCTCTCCAAGCCTCCCAGTGGCCCCCTAGCTGGCCACAGGCCACAGGAATCTTACTCTGGCTGGCAGGCATGAGGAAGCTGCATGCCAAGGATGGCACATGTATGCTGGGAGGTGATCTTTTCCTGCAGAAGTGCTTATCTAACTGAGGCCAGGTAGGATTTGACCTGCCAACTGCTAAACCAGCTTTTCTGGACCTTCCTTTGTGTGTCTGAGAGGTACAGCTGGACCTGCCCCCTCAGCACCGGCCACCAGGAGGTGGCTCCCACTCAAACGTTGGACTGGGCACTTTGGGGTGTTTTCTGCTGAGTTTCCCAGGCTCTGCTCACTTCTTAACCACCCAACCCATCCACTGTTTAAAGTGCACGGTGATGTTAGAGGATTGGAAGGAAACTCCTGAGTCCAAGTTCTATGCCAAACAGGCAGACGTCACAGTGACACTACCTGGCATTGAAATGCACCTGGCAGACTGACAGCCCGCAGCAGGCCCTCCCTGCCAGGCCCCGCCCTGAGCCACAGTACTCTGAGTTACAACCCTTTTCCCTGTCAGGTCACCGGCTCCCAGCCCCAGCCCAGAACTGCTGAGCTGCTCTGGGCTCCCATGGCCCCAGAAAAGCCTCAAATCCCAGGCCGTCCCCTCTGCCCATCTCCAGGTCTTCCTTGTTCCCTCTCTTCAAGAGAGTCTCTGCACAAATGCCACCAGCAGAGGACTTCCCTGTTCTTCCCTATTTCTCATGGCATTTATCACCTGACAGAATAGTGTATATGCTGTCAAACTGATCTAAAAAAATTTTATTATAGTTGATTTACAATGTTCTGTCAATTTCTGCTGTACAGAAAAGTGACCCAGCTTTACATACATACATTTTATATATATATATATATATATATATATATATATATATATATACATATATATACACACATTCTTTTTCTTACATTATCCACCATCATGTTCCACCATAAGTGACCAGATGTAGTTTCCCATGCTACACAGCAGGATCTCATTGCTTATCCACGCCAAAGGCAATAGTTTGCATCTACTAAACCCAAACTCCCAGTCCATCCCCCTCCCCCTCAAGTCTGTTCTCCAAGTCCATGAGTTTCTTTTCTGTGGAAAGGTTCATTTGTGCCATATATTAGATTCCAGATATAAGTGATATCCTATGGTATTTGTTTTTCTCTTTCTGACTTCATATAATATGAGGGTCTCTAGTTCTATCCATGTTGCTGCAAATGGCATTATTCTGTTCTTTTTTATGGCTGAGTAGTAGTCCATTGTTCAAACTGATTTTTTTTTCACTGCAAATTTATTAAAACAAAGCAATGGACAGTGAAAAAAATCCTGATTTTTTTTTTTTTAACTTTTTGGTGGGAGTGGGGTGGGGCGTGGAAGGGGTAGGGACAGATGGAGATAACCCAGAAGGAAAGACAGCTCTGTCCACCCCTACAGCTTCCCCAGGCCAGCCAGGTTCAAAGCCCCTCAATCACATCTCACTGTGTCACTGTAAATGTGTGTTGTGGCTACAGATAGAGAGTGGGTTTGGCCTCTGCCAGGAGAGGATGGGCATCAAGGTCGGAGCTGCAGGGGTGACTAAGGGCTTGACACTATTCTCCAGTACTTGGTATGGAACAGAGAAGCCAGCCGGGCCCTGTCTAGAGGGGCGGGGTGGTTTTCCCGACAAGCCAGAGTAGGCCAGTAATGGTTGCAGAAGAGGCTGCCTTCAGCTCTGAATGAGCAGCTGGTCCGAGAATCGAAAACTTGGTGGAAGGGAGATCCAAGGAGGGAATGGATCCAGTGTCAAATTTCTTTTCCTTCCCTGGATCGTGACATCCCAGAGTCCAGAACATCTCGTTCCTGGTTCTGCTGTAACAAACTGATTTTTTTTTCACTATTTTTTGCTGCTGTTTCGCTGTGCCTATAACAGTGCCTGACCCACCTTAGTCAGTTGTCAGTAAACATGATTGTGAATGACTTAATGAACACTTCCACTGCTTCCCTCTCAATGCGCATGGAGCACTACACCCACTCCAGGCCTAGGGGCAGGAGTCTTTGGGGTGGGAGTCATGGGGCCTGGCTTTTTGATTCATGGGTGAGCCTTAGTGAGTCATTTAGTTGCCTGCTTCTAGTTGTAGGAATAGTGTATGAGAATGCACTTATTATACAGAGACAAAGCCCTGGACAGGATAGAAACTTGGTTTGAATCCCAGCCTCACCATCTGCCAAATGTGTGACCTGGGGCAGCATACCTAACCTTTCTCTGCTTCCGTTTTCTCATCTCTGAAACAGAAGTAAAACAGCTTCCTTAAATCAGTTGAGTTCTTAGTTGCAGACAATAGAACCAACCCAGAAGCTTGCTAAAGTGTTATGGGAAAGCTCTCACAGTCTCAACAGGAAGGTGGAAAGCCCAAAACAAAGCTGACCAGGACACAGGGAAAAAATTCTCTGGAGCACACCACCAGCACTGCCAGCATTGGACCCTGAGGCCACAGACCCTGCTGGCCTCCCTTGAATAGACAAGACTCCTAGGCAGTGTCCCTGCTTTGTGAGGCCCAGGCCCAGGGGCCAGCGAAGGAGCTTGCTGAGCAAGGAAGGACATCACCCACTACATCGCATGCAGAATGTTGTCCTGAGGATTAGGAGTTAATCCAGAACCTCATACACAGCTGGTGGGAAACCTGGTGGAATCCTCTGGAGTTGGTGTATGCTTATCCTATGACTCAGTGATGCCAAACGAGTGTGCGTGTCCACCAGAAGACAGGAACAAAAAAGTTAACAGCAGCACTATGTGTAATCACCAAAATCTGGGAACAGCCAGATGCCATCAAGAATGCAGTGCAGGGGTTTCTGTCGTGGCTTAGCAGAAACGAATCCAACTGACATCCATGAATAGGTTCAATCCCTGGCCTCCCTCAGTGGGTTAAGGATGCAGCATTTGCCATGAGCTGTGGTGCAGCTCGCAGACGTGGCTGAGGTCCTGCATTGCTGTGGCTGTGGGGTAGGCCAGCGGCTACAGCTCCAATTTGACCCCTAGCCTGGGAACCTCTATATGCCACAGGTGTGGCCCTAAAAAGACAAAAAAAAAGAAGAAAGAAAAAAAAAAAAAAAAGGAATGCAATGCATGGAGTTCCTGTTATGGCTCAGTGGGTTAAGAACCTGACATAATGTCCTTGAAGATGTAGGTTTGATCCCTGGCCTCATTCAGTGGGTTAATTTTACAGCGTTGCCACAAGCCTCCTCGTAGGTCATAGATGCAGCTCAGGTCCAGTGTTGCCATGTCTGTGGCATAGGCCTGTGGTTGCGGCTCTGATTCAGCCCCTAGCCACAGGTAAAAAGAAAAAAAAACGATGGAAAATATGAATAAATAACTACCCCGGAATACCACAACAGCTGTTAGAAAGATCAAAATACAACCATGTAACAACATGAAGAAGTCTAACAAGCACAATGCCAGGCATAAAAAGCCAGGCAGGAAACAGCATAAGTTGTATGGTGTCATTTAGTTGCACATCAAACACAGACAAAATGAATGCCTGGTTTTAGAAGCTGGGATAGTGGTGTCATCCCAGCAGGGCAGAGAAGAAGGAGCAGGGGGGTTCCTGGGGGTGGAAAAGCTCCCTTTCTTGATCCAGGTACTGGATTCACAGTGTGTTCACGTTGTGAAGCTTCGATGAGTTCTTTTATGATTTTGTGTTTTTCTTTCTTTTTTTGTTCTCAACCCTCAAATCTTTTCAGGAGACAGAACAGGTGCAGCAAGCACAGGGGCTCGAGCTTGTTTGTGGGTAGTGGGTACAGACCTCCTGGATTGGCTTAACTCACTCACTCAGCAAGGAATTAGCCAGTTCCTAGAGTTCCTATTGTGACTCAGTGGTAACAAACCCAACTAGTATCCCTGGCCTTGCTCAGTGGGTTAAGGATCCGGCATTGCCGTGAGCTGTGGTAAAGTTTGCAGACACGGCTTGGATCCCCCGTTGCTGTGGCTGTGGCATAGACTGGGAGCTGCAGCTCTGATCTGACCCCTAACCTGGGAACTTCTGTCAATTCTAACCCTAGAATGAAATTCTATATGCTGCAGGTGTGACCCTAAAAAGCAAGAAATAAAAAAGGAATTAGCCAGTTGCTGCAGAGGCTGGGAGACCAGAGAGTGAGAACTGGGTAAACGAAGGGCTTGCAGGTAGCTACGGCAAGGAGTGGAAACTGAGGTCAGGGAGGTGATGGAGAGCTGGGGCCTTGGAGGCAGGAAATGGGTTGGAGTCCATCCTGAGGACGGCAGGAAGCCAGGGAGGGAGTGGCCTGGGTATGTGTTTGCTGGGCATGGGGGAGGTATATGTGTTCAGTTTTGCCCTGGCTTTAGTGAGGGAGACAAAAACATTCCAGGAGCCAAATTAGGAAGCCTTTGGTGGTGACCCGGACCAGGTTGGGGTGGGCCTGTGGAGGTAGAGAGACGTGGAACATTGGGTGACATTGAGGACTGTCACCCAGCATGGAGGGAAGCATGAGGAAGGACGAGGCAGGCAGTACCAGGGACTCGGAAGGCCCCCTGGGTAACGCACTGCCAGGCTCCTCCAAGGAACAGGACTGGGGGTGGGCATAAGTTAGGTTTGGAGAGAAGAGTCCGAAAAGACTGAGATGCAGTGGGCAAGGCCTCTGGAGGGTGGGGTCGCAGAAGGGAAGGGAAGCACAGAGAACACCTGGCTTATAAGGATGGTGCCCAGTTTAGGCAGCTGGCCCAGAGGAGAGGCTCAGATCGGGCCATGAAACAAGAATATCTGGGGCTCAGGGGGAAGGGCTGACAGAGGGGTGGGACTCATGCACGGAGTGGGCTGTGGCCAAGGATGACAGAGATGTGGGGCCTGGCATGCTTAGCCTGTCCCTAAACTTCCAGGCCAATGAACCAGGCACTGGGGAATGGCAGGATCCTGGATTGGAAAGGAGAGAGCCAAGCCCAGGGCGGCAGCGCATCAGGCTGGATCACGTGTGTGGAGCCTTTGCACGGCCTCCAACTTGCAGAACAACATCAACAGTAATGGTGAAAGCAGCTTGATAGACACTGTTCCTGTTAAAAATGTCTCTTTTCTCTTCCTGGGGCACATGATATTTGCCACACTTTTGAAATCAGGCTTGGCTGCCTGATAGGCTTGGCTGCTTTGGTCAGTGACCTGAGTGTGTGAGGCGTGCCACTTCTAGGAAGAGACTTCAGCAGTCACAGCACTTGCCATGTCCTCTCATCTCTGCCAGGAGACCAGGAGTGTCCCAGATAAGGGCTGCTCCTTTATAACCTGGGTTTTGGAGTGGAGCTGACTTGTAGAGCTGCACTCAACCCATGGGAAACATGTAATGTGAGTAAGAAATAAACCTTGTTGTGAGCTGCTAAAATTTGGGAGCTGCTGGTTACCGAAGCATACCGTAGTCTCAGCTGACTGCTACAGCTCCCTATGGATTTGGAATGCTTGCTCTGCACCAGGCACTGTGCAGTTAATCCCAAAGTAACTCTGAGAGTAAAAGCAGCCAGATAAAAAAGAGCACACAGTATGCGATTCCATGCGTATAAAATTCCAGCAAACATAAAGTAACCTACAGTGACAAGAAGCACATCAGTGGCTGCCTGGCCACTGGGTGGAATAGAAGGGGGCAAAAGGGAGGTTTTACAAAGGGGCATGAGAAAGATTTGGGGTGACAGATATGTTCATTATCTTAATTGTGGAGATTGTTACATGAATATATACATGTCAGAGCTTAGATACTTTAAATACATACAGTTTATTATATGTCAAGTTACTCCAGTAAATTGCTGTTGGGTTTTGGGTTTTTTGTTTTTTGGTTTTTTTTTTGCTTTTAGGGCCACACCCATGGCATATGGAGGTTTCCAGGCTAGGGGTCAAATCAGAGCTATAGCTGTCAGCCTACACCACAGCCACAGCAACTCGAGATCTGCGCTGAGTCTGTGACCTACCCCACAGCTCACGGTGATGCTGCATCCTTAACCCTCTGAGCAAGGCCAGGGATCAAACCTGCAACCTCATGGTTCCTAGTCAGATTCATTTCCACTGCACCACGACAGGAACTCCAGTAAACTGTTTTTAAAGAAAACTGTCAGACTAGAATTCTAATCAAATTCTTATCCTTATTTACAAATGAGGAAAACAAGGTTCTTTGGAATTAAATTTCTTGCTGAAGGTCACTCAGCTCACCTGGACCCAGAATCTGGACCAGGTGTGCCTGAATTAAAAACCTGTGCCTTTTAACCCTGAAGGAGTCTGAGTTGTAGGTCAAGGGTTCAGAGATAAGGGTCTCCACATATGAATATGGGCTACGCATGGAACCCCAGACACAGCCCCTGCTTAAACACAATATTCCCCAATAGTCACCTTGGGGGAAGAGGAGGTAAGCAGATGTCAGGCCCCACAGTTTTCAGAGAAGACCCACATCTCTTGGAAAAGTGGGCATGGCATGGCAGCAGTGGGGTTCTGAAGCCAACTTGTACCCACTTGGGAGAGCTAACTTAAAATTTCAGGAATTTCATGGATCATTTGTTTTGTTTTGTTTTGGTTTGGTTTTTTGTCTTTTTGCCATTTCTTGGGCCGCTCCTGCGGCATATGGAGGTTCCCAGGCTAGGGGCTGAATCGGAGCTGCAGCCACCCGCCTACGCCAGAGCCACAGCAACTCGGGTTCCGAGCCGCATCTGCAACCTACACCACAGCTCTTGGCAACGCCGGATCGTTAACCCACTGAGCAAGGGCAGGGACCGAACCTGCAACCTCATGGTTCCTAGTCGGATTCGTTAACCACTGTGCCACGACAGGAACTCCATGGATCATTTGTTAAACTCAGCCATTATTAAAAATTAAATTAGGGAGTTCCCATCGTGGCTCAGTGGTAAGGAACCTGACTAGTATGCATGAGGATGCAGGTTTGATCCCTGGCCTCGCTCAGTGGGTTAAGGATCCAGTGTTGCTGTGAGCTGTGATGTAGGATGGCAGCTGTAGCTGGGATTCCACCCCTAGCCCGGGAACCTCCACATGCCGCAGGTGCAGCCCTAAAAACAAAAACAAAAATAAACAACAATTAAATTATATATGCTTGCACTCAAAAAAGTGTAAAAAACAAAAGTAATAATACTCAAAACCATGGCCTCCTAATTACACTTCCACATCTGACTGGTATATTTGCTCTTGCGGTTCTGCACACCATTGTATCTGTTAGGTAGAAGCGGTCTCTTCCCAACTCTGCCTCCTGCGGAAGCTCAAATTTGAACCTTTGGGGTTATTTACACCCCGGATATGGGAAAACGCTAAGTCAGGGCTAATCTCTCAAGTGCACTCCCTGCAGATGGTTAAACATGTAATCATCATATCACTAAGCCCTAGGGTCTCGGGCAGGAGGCTCAGGTCTGGGGCTGAAGGATGAGGCAGGTTCAGACAGAGGCCGGAGGCCCAGGGCTGCCTGTAATGATGGTGATCACAAGGCCAGCCTGACATGAGCCCAGCTGCCTGATAAGCTTTTTGTGTATTTCTTTATTTAATCCTCCCTGCAACCCTGAGAGGTAAAGTGCTATTAGTCTCCGTAGATGAGGAAACTGAGAAGTTACTTTCCCAGAGTCACTCAGCTAAGAAATGTCACAGGCAGGATACAAAGCTAGTCTCAGTGTTGGGTGCAGGGTCTGCCCTAACCCTTTCCTGAAACCTCCAGCCCGGCACAGGCCCCAGGTCCCCAGGAGCCTGGAGTAGGCTTCAGTGACCACTAGGTCAGTGGCCCCATGTCTCCTGTGGACAGCCTGTCTTGGGGGCCACATTTTGTGCAGAGCTGAGACCGGGAAGAAGACTGACCCATCTTCCACGACCAAGGCCAAGGGCTGGTTGAGCTCTTTCCACAACAGCTTGGGCCTCCCAGGGGCCCTGAAGCCCTAGGGGCCAAGCTGGGCTGTGGAGGCTCTGCAGCCTTCTGAGGACTGTGAAGAGGAGAAATCCGGGGACGCCACAGCCTGAAGGGCCTCTCGGACCTTCCTCTTCACAAGTGAGGGAAGTGGAGGCTTGGGGGTGGAGAGGGCCTGGGGAGTAAGAATGGCTGACTGTCCATAGTCTGGGGCGAGGGGTGCTTGTGTTTTGTGTTTTAGGTGAGCCATGTGGCGAGTGGGCCAAGACTGGCCTGGAGGAGGCTGAGGAGGGCCCAGGGCCCTGCTGAGTGAGGTAGGCTGAAGATGCCCATTCAAAAGATATGTCCCAGCCCTAATCCCTGGAACCTATGAATGTCACCTTTTTGGAAAAAGGGTGTTTGATATAATTAAGTTAGGGATCTGGAGATGTCATCTTGGATTAGGTAAGTTCTGAGTCCAATGACAACTGTCCTTACAGGAAATACACAGAGTTGAAGGCCACATGACCCCAGGCAGAGATGGGGGTAATGCAGCCACAAGCTTAAGACCACCTGGTGCTGCCAGAGGCTGAAAGAGCCACTGAAGTGTCCTTCCCGGAGCCTTTGGAGGGAGTGTGGCCCTACTGACACCATAATTTCAGACTGATGTTTCTCCAGACCAGTGAGAGAATACATTTCTATTGTTTTCAGCCACACAGTTTATGAACATTTGTTGTAGAGGCCCCAGGAAACCCATCAGCAGAGGTGAAAATGGGCATGATACAGAGATTCCTCCACTGCACAGGTCAGTGCTGGGAAAAGAGGCTCGTAGCCTGGCGGGTGGAGCAGGGAAGGCTCAGGCTGGGTGGGCAGAAGGAAGCCAGCAGATGCAATGGGTAGAAAAGACAGGGGGGGAGGTGAGGAGTCACCTCTCAAGGGCGTGGGGGAGCCAGGGTCCAGAAGAGGGCTCAGGAAAAGGGCACTTTCAGGAGATGGCAGGGCCTAGGAAGTGAGAGCCAAGGAGGCAGACTGGGGAAACCCCAAGAGTTAAGAATTTCTGAAGAAGAAGCTGACACACCCAGAGAAAGCATGGTGGGAGAGGGACGAGCTGTGCTAAGTAGGTCAGTGATGGGCATTGCATGCCATCATCCGTGTTACCAAGGACTCCCGTGGGCCGGGGGTGGTAAACACCTTGCACACCCATAAGCTCTCACAACAGTTCTGCACAGGGTTGTTTCCATTTTACAGATGAGGAAGGTGAAGGCTGAGGGTAAGTAACCTCCCAAGGTCAGCTGTTCAGCTACTAAGTGTCAGACCCTGACTGGAAGGCTGCCTGCCAAGCTGGCCTCCTCCTGCACATCTTCCCTGTCCTCGGGGGGGTGGGGGGCGGCTCCCGGGGAGGCCTGTGGCTAGTGCATGGGTGGCTGAGGTGTTGGGGGAGCACTGAGACTGAGAGCACACCCAAAGGAGCAGGGCTCACTCTGCCTTCCTGCCCAGCCTGGCCTGTCCCTCTCTCTCACCCTGCCTCAGGGACCTCTGTCCCTCCTGCTGAGCTTCTGGTCCCATTCTGTCCCTTCCAGGCCCGGGGCCCCGCTGGGCCCAACTTCACATCAACAACAGCCTCTTTCCCACTTCCGGCCTCTCCAAGACAATGTGCTCTAAAAGCTGTTCTTTGTCCTTTTTTTTTTTCAAAAAAGTGTGTTTTTGATCAATTTTATAATAAAACCCAAACTGAATTCTTGAAAACAACAGCAATGGGAAAAAGAAAAAACAACTTGGCTCCAGGAAGTGCTGACTCCAGCACTACCCTCTCCAGCCCAAGAGGAGCCTCTCCTTTCCCTCTCTCCCTCAAGCCCTGCCTATCCACGCGCAGTTCCTGGTACCAGGCATCCTAAATATCCCCTAACTGCCTCCTCGAAGCCCCTCAGCCTCTGCCTCCTGCTTAGATCCTTCTCCTTGGGGGAGTCTCTCCCCCTCCCAGCTGCTCTCCCAGCCTCCCATCTGACTCCAGTCCAAGCTGTTCCCCACACTCTCCCCAGAAGCTCACTTTACAAGACGAATTTAACTCCATCAGTGTTCTCTACTCAAAATGTATAGTCGAGGGAGTACCCATTGTGGCTCATTGGATAACAAATCCGACTAGGAACCATGAAGTTGCAGGTTCGATCCCTGGCCTCGCTCAGTGGGTTAAGGATCCGGCATTGCCATGAGCTGTGGTGTAGGTCGCAGATATGGCTCGGATCTGGTGTTGCTGTGGCTCTGGCGTAGGCTGGCAGCTACAGTCTGATTGGAGCCCTAGCCTAGGAACCTCCATATGCTGTGGGTGCGGCCCTAGGAAAAACAAAACAAAACAAAACAAATGCATAGTCAAAACTCCTCAGCATGGCATCTAAGGCTCCAGTGGACCCATCCCTGCTCACACCCCACCAGACACATGCCCCCTGGCCTTTGCATATGCTACTCTCTCCACTTGGGCCACCCTTCCTCCCCTTGTCCATCAAGATAATTCAACTCGATGCTAAAGACTCGGTCCAAATATTTCCCACTTTTGTTGACCCTTACCTCCCTCCCCAGGCACAGAGTGGCCTCCTCCCTGCTGTCATGACAATAGCATGGAACTTGGTTCATTCATTCACTTGGTAGGTATCAGGCCTCATGCTAGGCACCAGGCACAGCAGAAAATGCAGACCAGACCTGGCCCCTGCACCCGTGGACCTTATCAGCCCCGCTGCTGTTGCCCAGGTAGACCATGAGTCACCCAGGAGAGGTACCACCTGCCTGCCCAGAGCTGAGCTTGATGCCCACTGGCAGTGCAAGCTCCTTCAATGTTGGTTGACTGACTGACCAACCAGATGAGTGAGTGGATAACCTCAACTCTTTCCCTCTCCCACTTCCTCAATGCTTTTTATCTCCTTTTCTTTTTTCTTTTTTTGTCTTTTTAGGGCTGCACCCATAGCATATGGAGGTTTCCAGGCTAGGGGCTGGAGCTGCCAGCCTACACCACAGCCACGGCAACGCTAGATCTTCAAAAGTAACAAGACCAATATAATGAATTCCTAAAGTTCCCACCTCTGAGCTCCAACAGTGATCAAGATAAGTCTGATTTCCCCCCCAGTATGAAGTTTTCCTTTTGACATTGCTTGTGGTGGTTTTGTAATGCAGAGATTTTTGCTTCTGTGGAGTCAAATTTCTCAGTCTTTCTTTTGGTGAGTTCTGAGCTTTGTATTATGCTTAAAAAGGTCTTCCCACTCCACAGCTATTAAACAAAACAGATTCTTCTAGTACTTTTAAAATATTATTTATTATTTTTTAAAAGGTAGCATAGTATTTTTTTCACACAGAGGACCATAGCTATTTAACCAATCCCCAATTATTGACCATTAAGTTGTTTATAATTTTCTCCTATTTTTTTCTTTACCTCCCCCTATTTTATTTTATTTTTTTATTTTTTTGTCTTTCCTAGGGCCACACCCATGGCACACAGAGGTTCCCAGGCTAGGGGTGTAATCGGAGCTGTAGCCGCTGGCCTACACTACAGCAATGTGGGATTGGAGCTGCGCCTGCGACCTACACCACAGCTCACAGCAACACCAGATCCTTAACCCACTGAGCAAGGCCAGGGATCGAACCTGCAACCTCGTGGTTCCTAGTTGGATCCATTAACCACTGAGCCACGACTGGAGCTCATCCTCCCCCTATTTTAAATTACCTCATTTGGAGAAGCCAGCCCTGTCTTCTCCCACCTCACTTGGATTATTTCAAAGCAAACCTCTGACATCAAATTGTTTCATTCATAAATATAAAAGTTTTATATCATAGGATTCCCGTTGTGGCACAGGGGAAATGAATCCCAGTAGTAACCAGGAGGTTTCGGGTTCGATCCCTGGCTTCACTCACTGGGTTAAGGATCTGGTGTTGTTGTGAGCTACAGTGTAGGTTGCAGATGCAGCTTGAATCCTCGTTGCTGTGGCTATGGCTGTGGCTGGCAGCTGCAGCTCCGATTCAACCTCTAGCATGGGAAACTCCATAGGCTGCCAGTGCATCCCTTAAAAAAAAAAAAAGGGTAAAAAATTTTATATCATAATATCTATTAATACTCTTGTCTTTTTGTCTTGCACTTGTAATTTTATTTATATTTTGATTGGCCAGTGTATTCACATGGCTCAACATTCAAAAGAACAAAATGATAAATTGAAAATTTTACTTCCTACCCTGTTCTCTAGTTGTCCAGTTACCCACCTTTTAGCAGTTTCTTATGTATCTATAGAGTCATTACATACATTATATAAAAGGGAATTATGTGCTTTCCCCCTTTTAAAATACAATTGATAAGCTACTTGAATAAGAGTCTGCACCTAGCTTTTATTACTTAACATAATGTCTTGGAAATTGTTCCATAGATAGCATCCTAGTTCTTTTTTATAGTTCTTTTTGTCCATTGCATGGACATACAAGGAGAGTACAGTTATCCCATCTCGACTGGGGGAGATTTTGGTCCTCTCCAGCTATAGGCTCTTGCAGTGAAAAGCCCTACACACTCCCGATTTCTCTTATGCATGAGGATATTTGTAGTTTCCAAAAGTGGAAGTGATAAGTCAAAGGAGAACATGTGTTTAGATATTAGATAAATATTACCAAATCGTCCCTATCAAGTTGAGTCAGCCAGCAATGCAGGGAAGGGCAGAGGAGACTGGGGGAAGTTGGAAGAGTGGTGGTTCTCTTCCCACTCTTGCCAACATATCATTTTACCAGACTGTCTCTGCTGATCTGATAAGTGAACAGAGATACACTTTTTTTTTTTTTTTCTTTTTTTGGCCGCGCCTGCGGCATGCAGAAGTTCCGGGGCCAGGGATTGAACCAGACAGCAACCTGGGCCACAGTAGTAACAATACCAGATCCCCAACCCACTGAAAGCCACCAAGGAACTCCTGGAAATACTCATTTTATTTATTTATCTTTTCTTTTTATTCTTTTTTAGAGATACTCATTTTAATGAGTAATTGAGCATCTTTTCACATCTTTAAGGACCCATGGAAATTTGCCCTTTTCCATTAAATGTTTCTTCAGATCCTTTGCCCATTTTTCTGTGTTTGAGTCCTTGGTGGTTCATTTTAAAAAGATTTATGGGAGCTCTTTACATCTTAAAGAAATCAGCCCTTTGCCCTATGTTACAAGTTTCAGTTTTCCCCCTAGTTTAAAGTTTTTCTTTCGTGTTTGCTTGCGGTGGCTTTTTGCAAGGCAGAAATTTTAATTATTTTTATGTAGTCAAATTTGTCAAACTTTTCTTTTGAGGCTTCAGGTTTTGTATATTTATAAAGTTCTTCCCTACTCTGGGATTTTTGGGGAAAAAAATCCTCCCATGGTTTCATTCAGTAGTCATAAAACAGGATTTGTTTTTCACAGTAGGATGGGATTTCATATTTCATTTCAAATATGGCCAGACCATAATTTACTCAACCAATCACCTACAGCTGAATATTTGGGTTATTTCTGATTTTTCCTGAATTATAAATATCACTGCAGGAGTTCCCGTCATCGTGGTGCCTCGAAATCGAATCCGACTAGGAACCATGAGGTTGCAGGTTTGATCCCTGGCCTCGAGCAGTAGGTTAAGGATCCTCGTTTCCATGAGCTGTGGTGTAGGTCACAGACGCGGCTTGGATCTGGTGTTGCTGTGGCTGTGGTGTATGCCGGCAGCTGTAGCTCCGATTCGACGCCTAGTCTGGGAACCTCCATATGCCACAGGTGCGGCCCTAAAAAGCAAAACAATCAAACGAAAAAAACTCACTGCAGTAAAAGCTTTATCCATAAATGTTCTACTTCATTAGGCTAAATTCTGAAAGTTACCTTCACTTCTATCCCCAAACTGCCCTCCAGAAGATCCAGCTACCCTTCGGCCACAGGGATATGTGTACTACTTTCCAAGTGCCCTCAGAGCCTAAGGTGGACAGGCAGGAACCCAGGATTCAGATTGTCTCCTGGCCTTGCTGAGCCTTTGTATGGCTTGTCCGCCATAGAGAGAATTATGGCAAATAGGCTGGAGGAGGGGTCTAGGCATCTTGAGATCGGAGGGAGAGAAGGAAGCCCCAAAGAAGCTGCTGGGATCTCGCTCAGAGCCAACTTATTCACCTTACACACAATTCTATATTCCAGTAAACTTGTGACCTGGCTTTTAAGAGCACAGCAACGAATTAGGAAGAATAGGAAGGAGAAGCAAGGCTGCTTCTTAGAGGCACCCTGGCCCATGGTGCTGTTTCCAGAAGAGCAAGCACAAGTCAGACAACAAGCAACCACCCACAGACCAGTGCTAAACTGTCCCACAGACCCCAGGAATGGATGAGGAAGAGTCAATTAGATTGGGTGATCTCAATTTGCTTCTAAACCTGAGATTCTGGAAGGTATCTTGAACAATGTGGGGGGCAGAATAATGCCCCCTCCTCAAAGAAGTTCTTGTCCTAATCCCTAGATTCCGTAAATACGCTTTGCTATGTGGCAAAGAGGTATTAAAGTTGCAGATGGAAATAATTGCTAATCAGCTGGCCTTAAAATAAGGAGATTGGTGTTCCCATTGTGGCTCAGAGGTAACAAACCTGACTAGTATCCATGAGGATGTGGGTTCAATCCATGGCCTCGCTCTGTGGGTTAAGGATCCTGCGTTGCTGTGGCAGTGGTGGATGGGCCTTTGCCTGCTTTGAAAATGGTAGGGTGCCACAAGCCAAGGGATGTGGGCAGGCTCTAAAAGCTGGAAAAGGCAAAGAAATGGATGTTTCTTATGTAGACTGTCCAGAAGGAAGTCCTGTGGACACCCATGAATATAACCTAGTGACACCCAATTTGGACTTGACTTACAGAACTGCAAGATAATAATGTGCATTAAATGTGTATTTATTTGTTACAGCAGCCATAGGTAAGGAATACAAATAATCTGGCCCAGTCAAAAGATGCTCAGAGAAGAGGAGTACCCTTCCCCTGGCCACACAGCTTCTGAAAGCAGCATACCTCTGGCTCCAGTTTTTGTTGTTGTTGTCCTTGTTTTTGCTAGGTCCTGCTGCTTCTCTGCCTTCTTAATAATGAGCCCCATGTCTCACATAAGTTAAATTATGTCCTTCTGAGATTCAGTTATCTGGAACAGCCATCTCCAGGGAACGTCGGATTTCTTTTTCTGAATGAGTGGTTGGTTCCCCTTGCCCCAGATCGAAAGGCGAGGCTCTGTGCCCCTCCGCCAAGGGCAGATGCCCGCCAGATGTGTAGGGGCGGGGCCCTGGGGAAGGGGGTGCGGTAGCAGGAGGTCTGGAACGGAAGAGCCACTGCGGTGGCTCTACGTCTGGGGGCCTCCAGGGAGTGGAGGTGGGGTCAGTCGGGGCGGGGCTGCGGGCGGGCAGGGGTTAACTCGGGAGGAATAGTGGTGGGGTCAGGTTACTTCCCTTTAAAAAGACGCGGAAAGGAGGAGTCAGGTTCTGGTGGGCAGTGTCGGTGGCTGGCCTGGCTCTTCGTCCCAGGGAGGAGGCTCTGAGCCGGCTGGGGTTGAGCGCCCCTGCGGCCGCAGGCAAGTGGAGTGCGGGTTCGGAGGGGCTGCGGGGCTGCTGCGGGCGGCAGCTGGAGTGAGGCAGGGACCTGGACGGAAGCGCGCGCGCGGAACTCCCCGCGACGGCCGCCGCGGACGCTCTCTTCTCAGACTGGTACACTGAGGTCAGCCGAGAGTGAAGAATTCTTTTGGTCAATGTCCCGCTTTGATCTCTCGGCCAAATTGGTCCCCGCAGCGCGCCTATCAGCGGGCCAGGGGACCACCCACCTGGAGAGGTGGCCCCCCAGGGTGGGGAGGGGGGCTTCTGGCGCCTCTGGGGGAGGACAGATGGAGAGACCCGGGTGGTGCCGCAGACTCTGCCCTGCTGGGATCTGAGGCAGGGTGGTCTGGGGGACTCAACCCCAGCCGAGTGCCAGCTGGGTGACTGTGAGGCACAGCAGCTGAGTCCTCCAGTGGGTGGGGCACAGCCAAAGATGAGCGGGAATTCCAGCGGCCCCAGGGATCCGCACAGCCCCCAGGAGAGGAGAGGGCCCCCTTCGCCAACCTTGGACATTTGCCTCTCTCCAAAGGCTTCCACCTAACCCCTATTTTAAAGAGAATTCCTGTTTTTAAGCATCCATTTTAAAATCGTAGTCTCCCTTCTTACACCGACCCCATTGGGATGCATGTGGGTTTTCCAGATGCGGGAACAGAGGCTCTGGGATTATGGAGTCTGCTCCAGCCCTCCTTGGGGAGCAGCCAAGACAGATCAATGTTCCAACCAACATTGAAAGGGGAGGGGTCCCCAAATGGGGCCAACGGGGTCCGTACCCTGCACCTCCAAAACCCTCAGTAGCGCAGTGGGCCAGGGTGCCCAGCTGGGTCATGCCTTGCACTTTTGTGACTTGAATCCGCCTCCTCTCTCTAGCCCAGCCCAGGCCAAGCTGTTCAATTGTCCCAGCATTGTTCTCAGTGAGACCTGAGGTCTCATTGTAGCTTTGTCCCTGAGTCTTTATATGACCTGGACCTCTCTGAGCCTGGCTTTATTCACCTGTGAAAGGGGAGTGTTGGACCAGATATGGGCCCTTGAGTCCGTCCATCTGTGTTTGAGGAGTTGGCTGTAGAGGAATGAGGTGGAGGAAGGGGAAATGATGATGTGGCTGGGAGGAAGTGGAAATGGGCCTCCAGGCCAAGGAAGCCTGAGGGTAAGGGAGCTGGGAAAGGCAGGGCACCCTCCACTACCGTGGACTGGCATCCTCCACTAGCCCACCTCCCGAAGGAGCCCTAGCATCGAAGGCTGGATGAGTTTGGATAATAGCCTACCTGAGAGCACTGCCCCATTTCCCAGATGGAGAAACGCCCCCTGCCCTGTCTCAGAGCCTTGGGAGAGGGGGCAGCTCCTTCCCACTTCCACAAGTCCTCCAGCCCCTTTGCTTCAAGAGTTTTATTGCTAAGTATTCTGAGGAGATAAGTGGGGGCCCCCGCATGCGTAGGCACTAGGGCACTGGAACTAGGCCTAGTTCCTGGGCCTGCGGCTCTGCTGGAAGATATTAGACAGGACCCCATGCTGGGGGCTATTCGAGAATCTTGGAGAGAAACATGGACGGTGGGCCAGCTGGTCACGCTGAGGCCGCTGGGTCTTTCATTCACACGGGCAGACAGCCATTGCCTCCAGCCCAGGCCCAGCCCTGGGTGTCTGTCCTCAGAGATGCTGCATGATTTGGCTGCACCCTTCAGGACAGGCCAGAGTCCCTCCGGAGGCCTGTGCCTGGTAGTGCACCCCTGCTGAGAGAAAGTGCCCCTCCCTAGGACCACCCCTAGCTTCTGGTCCTGGTCTGGGGGTAGGGAGTTCATGTCCCCTGGGTAAAGTCCCCAAACTGACTTCCACCAGGTTCCCAGTCTCTCAGTCATTCCTTTGCAGCAGCCACTCCCATCCCTGCCCTTTAGTATGCCTATAAAATTCAGTAAAAGGGACACACAGTTCCCTTAAAAGGTGATCAGACATTTCATCCTGCCCAGATCAGCCTTGCTTTAGTTGACTAAAAGGCGTATGTCTCCTCCTGTGGTGTTTTAGCCCTCCTGGGCACTGCTCAGGAAATGTGGGGAGATGTATGGGAGGATGCTTTAGGAGGTGTATATAGTTAAGCGAGAGAATCTGCCACTAACTAGCTGTGTGACCTTGGGCAAGTCACTTAACTTCTCTGTGCCTTGGTTTCCTAAATAGCCAAACAGTGATGATTATCCTGGTCGTGATTATCTGCTCAGTTAGATAGATGGGATTTAACGGGCAGGATCCGAAGCCCAGAATGGCCCTTCCAAAGCTAGTGTGCATCCCCCCTATTCCACGAGGGCCTCTTCTGCTCGTTTTGTTCTGAGTGCCCTGCCACTGGGCTCCAGAGGCCACGACAGGAACCGACTCTCCACTGGGGCCGTCTGTGGTTCTCACAGGATGGACCATGTTCACGGCTCCCAGAGGAAGCACCCTGCGGCTGGCCCCAGGCCCAGCCTCTTGGAGCTGTGGGTGGAGACCTCAGAAGCCTGGGAGAAGGCCAGGGGCCTGAAGGGCCAGTGTGTGCCCTGTGTTGGAGCCCCAGCCCCAGCCTCATCCCCCTCCCCACTCTCTGCTCCTTCCCAGCAGACAGATGGGCTTTGGGTTGTTCCCTGGCTCCCAGCCTGCCCAGCCCTGCAGCTGAGGGGGCTGGGGGGTAGCACTGGGGGCGGGGCCGGCAGGAGGCACCGAGTGAGCAGCAGTTATCCCAAGACCCAGGGATCTGCGAGGAAGCCTGGGCTGCACAGTTGTTTGCCTGCCTGCTGATCCTAGGCTCCCCCTCCCAGCCCCTCGCAGGCTCCTGGCGAGTTCATGTTTGAAACGAAGGCAACTTGTACCCTCACATCTGAGATTGAGCTGCCTTTGGCTCTTCATTTGATGTCTTCTATGTGAGTGGCTATGCCTTAAAGATTCTCTAATACAATTGTTATCAACCTTAAATTTTTTTTTTTTAATTTAGAACTTTTGTTCTCAAACACAAACATAGGCAGGGCAGGCATAATACATAATTTCTGTATGTATACATAAACCCATAGATAGACTGCTTTGGTTGAGACTGGGGCTTGGTACTAGGCTTCTCCCTCATCAAGAGATGGGCAGTGAAAGGAATGTGCACATTCTGCTCACCTGTCCACCCCCAAGACAGCCGGCAGGTGATGCCACCCCCAGAATCATGTAGGATGGAGTAGTGATTCCCAAAGTAAGTGCAGCTATACAAGATCATTTTAGGGAATACCTAGATGTATAGTTTTTTTTTTTTTTTTTTTTTTTTTTTGGTCTTTTTAGGGCCACAACCGTGGCACATGGAAGTTCCCAGGCTAGGGTTGAATTAGAGCTGTGGCTGCCAGCCTATACCACAGCCAGAGCAACGCCAGATCCGAACCACATTTGCAACCTACACCACAGCTCATGGCAACACCGGATCCTTAGCCCACTGAGCCGGGCCAGGGATCAAACCTGCACCCTCCTGGATACTATGTTACCACTGAGCCACAATGGGAACTCCTGAATCATTTTTAAATCAGTAGTCATAAATGGAAAGTGTATCAGGAAAAATATAATGTAATACATCCAACCATGACTTTATGGTCATTACTATTCAGAAGGAGAGCAGTAAATTGATTTGAAGAAAAGTATAAGTAAATAATGTACAGGAGGATCACGGATATGGCAAAACTCATGCAAGTGGTTTGTATGCACAGCCTTGGAGCCCGAGAAGGAGTGTGAGCCACAGAGGGAATCTGTGCTGAGAGTCAAGAGTTTGAGTTACACCGAGTTCCATCTTTAACCGCTGCCACTCATTTTCTTACTGCTGCTTCCATTCCACTAGCGTGTGTGACTTGCCTGCTGCATACTAGCTGCTTGCCTGGTGTGGAGGATACTGTCCTCACAGCGCTGGGTCTTGGGGAAGCAGGAGGGCTGTGCTGGGACAGCATGACTGAAGTGAGCATCCAGCATGAGGGGGTGATAGGTGAGGGAAAGACAGAAGCTTTCCAGGCCCAGAGGGTGGGTGGGGGGAGGGTGGGTGCTGGAAGAGGGAAGAGATGATGGGCTTGAGAAACCGAAAGAGGCCAAAGCGTTGAGACAAGACTGGAGACTCATGGGGCTGTGTCACACCGGACCTCTAAGCCATGGCAAACATCGTGGACATTGTCATTCGTTTAGCCAACATAGGGCTTCTGCCCTGTGCTAGGCATGGAGGGGTGTTCGCAGAGCCTTCCCTTGAGGTGCCTTGGTCTAGCGAGAAGCTTTAGAACACATGGATGGCCTTTTCTTAAGTGCTGCGATAGATGAATGAACCAGAGGCCAGGGAAGCACTGGGGTAAGGGGCTGCCCACTCATGAGAAGGTAGTGACATCTGAGCTGTGTTTTCAAGAATGAGTAGGAAGGAGCTTGACAGGAGGGAGAGGAAAGGCATTCCTCAGCAGTGGAAATAGGATGGGTCAAGAGGTATGAAAAAGTGGAGAGTATGGAGAAATGCTAACAGCTGGAGCCATGTTGGGCATTGGAAGCAGAGGCCAGAGGGTTAACTTCACAGAAGGTTTTCAGACTCAAGCCAGAAATGAGGTTTCATTCTGCCAGCAGTGAGGAACTGGAGACCAGGTTCAAGCAGGAGAGGAAGATCCCTCTGCGGAGCTGTGTGGGCAGGCTGGGGGACAGGGAGGACAGCTCAGTTATTGCTGTTCCCTGGGGGTGGAGATCTGTGCCTGGGTCAGGGGCTGAAAGAAGGGTCCCTTTTCATTATCAAAGAAAATGGGGACTGTGGAGCAGGCCCCTCTGTGCCCCCAGCCTGGGCTGGCATGGTGCCCAGAACAGGGACCTCTCATTACAGGGCAATGGGTGGCCCGCTGCGCCAACTTGGAGGACCAGAGGCCCTTTCCAAAGGAGTAAAGACTCCAGCCAACCAGGCCCGTGGTCTGTGTCCAAAGCAAACAGGAAGAGGCCATGGTAGGCCAGGCCGGGCCTCTTCCTTTGTTTGGAGTAGGGATTAGGCCAGGCAGGCTTGTGTGTCTTTCTGCAGCAAAGGGAGGGGGCTGAAGGCCCTGCAGAGTGAAACTCAGTGCAGGGGATACATGGCCCCTGGGTGCCAGACCATCGGCCTATAAAGGTAAATAAAGGGGACCTGCCTTGGCAAAGTCTAGCTCTGATGGAGGGAGGCCAGAAGTATATACTTCTCACCCTCGGTCAACTTCAGGGGCTGCTGTTCCTTCTGTCACTGTGCCCAAGCTGGAGTCCTCCCCCGGGTACTTGGCTTCTCACTCATGCCCCCTGGCCATCAGCCCAGGCCTGATGGAGGTGGCTGTAGGTCACCGAGGTGGTAAGTCCACACTGCCCAGCCTAGGGCCCTGAGGGCAAGTCTCCAGAGAGAAGGAGGGAAGTGCTAAGGGCTCAGAGCCCCCTTAAGCTGAACGATAGGTACCTGGGATCCCTCTGAAGACCCTGCACTCAAGTCCCTGGCCTCCACTGGCCATAGGACAGGTAGCAGTCATTCACTCTTACAAGCATGCCTGAAGGAATTAATCTATGCATACATTTAATCCATGCATGCATTCATTCACCAGGCTTTCAGGCAGGCTCGGGGGGTGGCCAGCCCAAGCCAGAGCAGGGAGTGGCAGATGAACAAGGTCCTCAAGGCGTTGACAAGATAGGCATAAGCCCTGAGATGCGTTTGGCCCCAGGAGAGTCTTGCCCATCTGCCATGGTCGGAGGAGGGCTCAAAAGAAAGGGGCTGACAATTCTCCCAGGGCAAGGGTGGGAATGGGGACAGGGGACAGATGGGCTAGAAAGACTTCAGCAAGGAGTGACTCTTGAATTGACTCATTTGTCTATGCACCCATTCATGCATGTGTGTATTCACTCAACAAATATGTATTGAGCAACTACTGTGTGCTGGGCACCATGCCTAGTGCCAGTGAGCAGAAGCAGCCAAGGATCTGTTCTCCAGGGGCCTGTCCTGCAGGAGTTCCCATCGTGGCTCAGCAGAAATGAATCTGACTAGTAACCATGAGGATGCAGATTCGATCCCTGGCTTCACTTGGTGGGTTAAGCATCCGGTGTTGCTGTGAGCTGTGGTGTAGATCGCAGATGTGGCTCAAATCCTGTGTGGCTGTGGCTGTGGTGTAGGCTGGCAGCTACAGCTCTGATTGGACCCCTAGCCTGGGAACTTCCATATGGCGCAGGTGCAGCCCTAAGAAGACAAAAGGGGGGGGTCCTGCAGTTAGTGGGGGAGCCAGGCAGTCCTTGAGTCATCACCACACAGATAAATGGTGCTCAGTTATAGGGCTTTAAGGAAGAGATTTGTGGTGCTGAAGGGGCATGACTGGTCAGGGAGGTCAGGGTGACTTCTCTGAGGTGGAATGGGGGGATAAAGAGGATATTAACCAGGGCAAGAAGAGGAAAAGGAGGATCCAAGCTGAGGGAACTGCACGTGCAAGGTCCTGTGGTGGAGGGGCTGGATGAAGGCCAGAGTGGTTACAGTTCTGCACAGAGCTGGGTATGGTGAGAATGAGGTTGGGAAATTAGCCAGCCGATAGCACTTGAACTTGTGGGTGTCTTTTAAAAGACTGGGTCTGAATTCCAAGAGCAAAAGGAAGGTCTTAAGCAGTGGGTAAAATGATCCAATTTGTGTGGCAAGCTTGTTTGAGGGGGCCCTAGTGCAAGTGATTATCCACTAGGATAACGTGAGGATCCAGCCTTGCCCACATAAATGATGAGAATGGCTTTTGCCAAGGACACGGTGAGAATGGGGGAGAGGGTGAGTCAGATGTTGGGGTGAGGGTCAGGCGTTGAGGTCCAAGAAACTGGTGGATGGGAAGGGTGACAGTGAACATTGTTTTCCTGTAAGGACATGTGCTGTTGAGTATAAGGAGTACCTTCATTTCTACCACGGATAGAATGGGTGACCCTCTGGATGAGAAAGAAGGGAAGGATTTTGAGGTTCTACTATATGGTGTTTAATATGTTTTCTAACATTAAATCCGCTCACCAAATCTGAGACGTAAATTCTAGTATTTATTTATGTGAACAGGGTTCTCAGAAAGGAGAACTTACCTGCCAGAGGTCATGGCTGGGAAGAGGTTAAGCCGCCGCTAGCCTCCCTTCTTTAAAAAAAAAAAAAAAAAAAAAAAAGGCAAAACAACTTATTTCATTCTACTCAGTGAGCTGATAATTGAGGGGAAAGTTTTTGGCAAGAAGGGAAAGTGGCGGGGGGAGGACCTGGAAGAACTCCCTGCTCTGGAAGAATGCGGGAGGCTGGGACCATGTCCCTGAGGAGCGCCGGGCATCCCTCCAACTGCAGGGCTGACCCGGTGTGGTCTTGACCCGAGCCAGAGGCCGGCTCTCCCCGTCTTTTCACCTCCCACCTCTTGCTCCTGGGACGTCCTTCGACCCTCCTGGATCTAACCTCAGTCTTCCTGCTCCTGTGCCTGTTGTCATAGCTCACAGCTCACAGGGAGATCCAAGCCACCTGGCCGCTCCCTCTCCCCGCTGGGCCAGCCGCCTGCCACCTGCCCTTCAGCCCTTGGTGGGCTCCCAGGCTCCTGCAGCCTGTAACCAGACCCTGTTTGCTCCCAGCAGGCACCCCTGAGCCGCACTCCGCACGCTGTTCCTGAATCTCCCCTCCAGAACCGGAGCAGTGTCTCTACCCAGTTCAGTGACCTTCGTCTGTCTGAGCCCTGGTTAATTTTTGCCCAGTCTGCAGGCTGTGGGGCTCCTCCCCTTCAGGGATATAAGCCTGGTCCGAAGCTGCCCTGTCCCCTGCCCGTCCTGAGCCTCCCCGAGCTCCCTTCTCACCCTCACCATGGCCAAGGGATTCTACATTTCCAAGGCCCTGGGCATCCTGGGCATCCTCCTCGGCGTGGCGGCCGTGGCCACCATCATCGCTCTGTCTGTGGTGTACGCCCAGGAGAAGAACAAGAATGCCGAGCATGTCCCCCAGGCCCCCACGTCGCCCACCATCACCACCACAGCCGCCATCACCTTGGACCAGAGCAAGCCGTGGAACCGGTACCGCCTACCCACAACGCTGTTGCCTGATTCCTACAACGTGACGCTGAGACCCTACCTCACTCCCAACGCGGATGGCCTGTACATCTTCAAGGGCAAAAGCATCGTCCGCTTCATCTGCCAGGAGCCCACCGATGTCATCATCATCCATAGCAAGAAGCTCAACTACACCACCCAGGGGCACATGGTGGTCCTGCGGGGCGTGGGGGACTCCCAGGTCCCAGAGATCGACAGGACTGAGCTGGTAGAGCTCACTGAGTACCTGGTGGTCCACCTCAAGGGCTCGCTGCAGCCCGGCCACATGTACGAGATGGAGAGTGAATTCCAGGGGGAACTTGCCGACGACCTGGCAGGCTTCTACCGCAGCGAGTACATGGAGGGCAACGTCAAAAAGTAAGTCAGGTGGGGGCACACCCTAGATGCTGAGGCAGAGCTGGATCCTGGGGGCCAAGGAAGGGCTTGGATTCGGGACCTTGGAACCTTCTGGAGACTTTGGCTGGCCCGTCGCTCCATCCGCAGCTCTGGTAGAGAAGCTATCTAGACAATCAGCCCTTTCCCGGAGAGCCCCCCTAACCTTAGGGAGTCAGGGGTGAGTGATCCAAGTGCCCCCTTGGGTAGAAAGGAAAACAGGCTCTGAGGACAGAAATTTGCCCAAGGTCTCCCAGCTAATTCAGGGGTGGAGCCTGCCCGGACTTTGACCCCAAGTCCAGAAGGAGCTCTGCTCTCCCAAGTCAGCTGGCCTGTCAGCCTGGAGGCGGCCTGGGGGAGGCGGGGAGGGCAGGGATGGGGCTGTGCACCCCTTTCCATGCCCAGCCAGCCATGGCCTACACCCCCCACCCCCGGCCACCCCCATGGGCACAGGCATTTTGCTGGCATACCTTCTAACCCCCTGCTTCGGGCAGGGTGCTGGCCACGACACAGATGCAGTCTACAGATGCCCGGAAATCCTTCCCATGCTTTGACGAGCCAGCCATGAAGGCCACGTTCAACATCACTCTCATCCACCCTAACAACCTCACGGCCCTGTCCAATATGCCGCCCAAAGGTGAGCGGGCCTGGCGGGGACCACACGGCCTGGGAAAGCAGGTCCCTGGGGCTGGGGTGCAGGTCCCTGTTGCTGGGGTGCAGGCCCAGGAAGAGGGCACCCCTCCACGCCTGCGTGTCGCACCCAGGTTCCAGCACCCCACTTGCAGAAGACCCCAACTGGTCTGTCACTGAGTTCGAAACCACACCTGTGATGTCCACGTACCTTCTGGCCTACATCGTGAGCGAGTTCCAGAGCGTGAATGAAACGGCCCAAAATGGCGTCCTGGTAAGGGGCTGAGCCCACCTGCCCTTCCCCACATTGGCCCTGGCCTGGGAAGTATTCCCATTTATCCTCATCCTTGTCCCTGTGCTTGAGTCGTGAGGCAGTGTTTGAATTCCAGCTCTGAGTCATCTTGGGCAAATGTCCCAAGTTCTCTGACCTTCAGTCTCTGCATCTGAAAAATGGGACCCTCCTCATGAAGGGAGTTCCTGGCCCCTGAATGCCAGACAGATAGCAGCTGAGTCTGTGGTTATTCCCCAAAGGCTCAAAGCTCCGCAGGGACACCCCCTTTACCGCCCCACCGCCCCCGCCACCCTCTTCTCTGCTGACCAAACCTCCACTTTAACCTGGTTTGTCCCCCTGACTCTGGGACTTGGCCCACCAGCACCAGGACCCAAGGGGGGCCCTGACCCACCTCTATCTTTGCAGATCCGGATCTGGGCTCGGCCTAATGCAATTGCAGAGGGCCATGGCATGTATGCCCTGAATGTGACAGGTCCCATCCTAAACTTCTTTGCCAATCATTATAATACACCCTACCCACTCCCCAAATCCGGTGAGTGAGGGGCCTTGCATGGGGGGGAGGCGGACTGGTCTCCCCCCACCTCCCCATACCCAGAGACCATCCTGCCAACACCCTGGCCTCCCCAGACCAGATTGCCTTGCCCGACTTCAATGCCGGTGCCATGGAGAACTGGGGGCTGGTGACCTACCGGGAGAACGCGCTGCTGTTTGACCCACAGTCCTCCTCCATCAGCAACAAAGAGCGAGTTGTCACTGTGATTGCTCACGAGCTGGCCCACCAGGTAGCCCCCATAGCAGGGCGTGCAGACAGAGAAGGGAGGGGGGCTCTGGGAGGAGATGGCACAGGTCCTGGCTCTGTCCTTGGCAGCCAAGGAGGGAGGAGGGGTCCACCTGGCAGGTGGCAGGGAGGAGTCACAATTAGGTCAGTAAAGCCTCACACTCAAGCCTGGCATGCGAAGAACACTTGGTCAAGAGTAGCTCTGGGTACTTAGCGACCTCCCTCCCCCACAGTGGTTTGGCAACCTGGTGACCCTGGCCTGGTGGAATGACCTGTGGCTGAATGAGGGCTTTGCCTCCTATGTGGAGTACCTGGGTGCTGACCACGCAGAGCCCACCTGGAATCTGGTAAGCCCACTGCCCGGGGGCCCTGTGGTCTGGGATGGGGGAGGGCCTGCGTCACCCTTCCCAGGCCAGTCTCCTGATGGCTCTCAGGGCTTTGCAGAAAGACCTCATCGTGCCAGGCGACGTGTACCGAGTGATGGCTGTGGATGCTCTGGCTTCCTCCCACCCGCTGACCACCCCTGCTGAGGAGGTCAACACACCTGCCCAGATCAGCGAGATGTTTGACTCCATCTCCTACAGCAAGGTGCTGCCCAGCCTCCGTGCTGGTGCTGAGACAGTGGGGGGCGCAGGGAAGGAGGTGGGGACCCTGCCCATGCGGACCCACTGAAGCTGGGGCTCCCAGAGCGCCTGTCCCAGCCCAGTGGGGACACAGGGTCCTGCTGGCTCTGCGCAGCCTTCTGAGCCCCCTCCCCTCTACCAGGGAGCCTCGGTTATCAGGATGCTCTCCAACTTCCTGACTGAGGACCTGTTCAAGGAGGGCCTGGCGGTGAGTACCCTTGGCCAGCTGTTGGGTGGGGGGCGTTTCCTCCAGCCCTGGCCAATTGCAGAGGTCCATTGCTAGAGCCTGGCAGCACCGGCTTTCCCCTCACTGTGCCCTGTCTTTCCACAGTCCTACTTGCATGCCTTTGCCTATCAGAACACCACCTACCTGGACCTGTGGGAGCACCTGCAGAAGGTCAGTGATAGCCAGCCACCACCCCACTCCCCGCCGCCACCCCGCCCCTGCCCCCCCCCCCGCCCTCCCAACCCAAGCTGTTCTATGGGGGCTCTGAGATGCTGGAAGTCCCTAGGGGCAGCACGCATATAAGAGAACAGGCCCAGCCCCCCTGCTTACCCTCCCACACAGGTCACGTGGAGCCTCAGTTGCTCATCTCTAAAATGGGCTAGGTGATGGCTCCTCGAGGAGGCATGGTGAGAGCCTGTGTTGGGAGCTCTGGCAGAGGGCTGGCCCTACCACTGTAGTGAGCTCTGAGGGGTCCCCTCATCTAGGTGGGGAGGACATGGGCTCTCAGGTTTCCCAGGGCCAAGCCTTCCTCTGCCAGGAACTTTGGAGCCTGTGGTTCACCTGCTCAGCACTTCTGGCTGCCCTGTGCCCGGCCAGCCCCTCCCAGGCATGACTTCGCACAGACCAGCACCCTCAGCACAGCTTTGACCCTCCCACCCAGCTCCACTCCACCGTCTGTGAGGGCAAACCTTTGGGCCAAGTCCCCCCTCCCTCCCTCCAGCCTGCCCCTCCCTGCCCTCCTGAGGCTGGAGTTGCACCCTCTCCACCATCCCCCACCACAGTCTCTCCTTGACAGCTGCCGCCACCCACCCCTTCTCTATGGCCCTCATCAGTCCCACTGACCCCTCCACGTGCCCATGCTCCATGACCAGCCTGACCAGGGAGGGGAGCCCTGGGGCCTTGTTCCAGAGCCCCGGCCAGGCTGCAGGGCCCTCCCAGCGCCAGCTCAACACCCTCTACCACGAGTCTGGTCCCCTCCCCCACCTCCCATAGCCTCAGTCCCTCCCCTCTGCTTCCACATCTTCCTTGCCCTGCCTGGATTTCTCACTCCATCCCTCCTCCACGCCAGAGCCCCTTCAGCCCCATCTCTGCCTCCCCTTCCCTCTTTCCCTGAGCGCCCCCTCCCCCAGCTCCTCTCCTGCTCAGCTTGCCCCTTTTAACGTGGTCTTCTGCCCTCTTTTTATGCTGTTGTTAGTTTTTATTTTCTCAGTTATTAACAGAGGTGGTTGCCCTTTTGTTATTACAAAAGCAATGAGGGAGTTCCCGTCGTGGCGCAGTGGTTAATGAATCCGACTAGGAACCATGAGGTTGCAGGTTCGGTCCCTGCCCTTGCTCAGTGGGTTAACGATCCGGCGTTGCCGTGAGCTGTGGTGTAGGCCAGTGGCTACAGCTCTGATTCGACCCCTAGCCTGGGAACCTCCATATGCCGCGGGAGCAGCCCAAGAAATAGCTAAAAAAAAAGCAGTGGGACTCTCTTGTGGGTTAAGGATCTGGCATAGCCACTATAGTGGCCAAGGTCGCTGCTGTGGCACAGATTCAATCCCTGGCCTGGGAACTTCCACGTGCTGTGGGGGCAGCCAAAAAAGACAAGACAAAACAAAGCTTTAAGACAATAATAGCCACCCAAAGCCCATCCCCACATTCTCAGCCTGGTGCACTTCCTTTGCATCGACCACAGCCCGCTCCTTGGCCCTGCCTGTGACATCTTCCTTCATCCCTGCCCATCCTCCCAGATCCGTTCAGGCTGACCCATGGCATCCTGGATGCCCCTCCCCGACACACACCCACCTCAGGTTGGACCACAGAAAAGGAGGGCCAGGGATGTGTTGAATCAGTGCAGAATAAACCGGAGGCTGGGGCACTCTTGGCTCATCCAGTGCCAGGCAGCTGAGGGGAGAGATGGCCAGGCCGGGACCCCAGCTCCTGCCTCCCAGCCCAGTGCTCCTCCACTGCCTTCCAGCAAGGCACCACTAGGGCTAGTCCAGGGGTACCAGGGCTGCCGAGATGGGCAGGTGGGAGAAGAGCAGTCTGCTGACGGCTGCGCTATCTCACTCTACCCAAGGCTGTGGATGCTCAGACGTCCATCAGGCTGCCAGACACTGTGAGAGCCATCATGGATCGATGGACCCTGCAGATGGGCTTCCCCGTCATCACCGTGGACACCAAGACAGGAAACATCTCACAGAAGCACTTCCTCCTCGACTCCGAATCCAACGTCACCCGCTCCTCAGCGTTCGAGTGAGCAGATGGAGTCATTGAGCCAGGCGTTCTCCCGAGGGTTCTGAGGACTATTTGCTGTGGGACACTCTGACCATAGCAGGGTCTGGCCTCTGTGGCCTCGGCCACAATAGTTGTTGACAGTCTTCCTCTTGGGGCCAGAGTCGAGCAGAAACCGAGAGGCCGGGCAGGGCTGCCTTCGCTGGCGGTGGTCACAAGCTGCCGTCTCTCACACCTGGCCTCTGGATCTCTTGTTGCAGCTACCTCTGGATTGTTCCCATCTCATCTATTAAAAATGGTGTGATGCAGGATCACTACTGGCTGCGGGATGTTTCCCAAGGTAAGCCCCTCTCCTTGGCATTGCCCCAGTGGCCTGAGGGCCAGCTGCTGCCAGGCTGCAGGAGGGACTGCTCTGCTGAAGCCTGGGGAGAGGAGGGCCGGGGGTCAGGTCAGTCCATGGCCTTCTCAGCAGCCCCTCCCCGGCTCTGCTCCCTCCCCACAGCCCAGAATGATTTGTTCAAAACCGCATCGGACGATTGGGTCTTGCTGAACGTCAACGTGACAGGCTATTTCCAGGTGAACTACGACGAGGACAACTGGAGGATGATTCAGCATCAGCTGCAGACAAACCTGTCGGTGGGTACCTGTCGCCCCACCCCATTCCCGGGATGTTGCCCCAGACTGCAGGCCCTGCCTGCATCGCCAGCCTGAGGTCACACGCTCTGTTGCCCCTCCTAGGTCATCCCTGTCATCAATCGGGCTCAGGTCATCTACGACAGCTTCAACCTGGCCACGTGAGTGTCCCTTCCTCCTCCAGCCCTGCCAGCTCAGCCACAGAAGCCTAGTGACTTGGCAAGTGTGACTCCATAGTGAGAGCCAGTGCTCCTCCCCCTGTCCTCACCGCGAGCGGCACAGCACAGCGGGCTCCCTGGGCTTCCGGACACCCCTCCCCTGGCCTCACATCCCCAGAGATTGTTAGTGTTACAGCCCACATTTCCCAGAGAAGGAATCCGAGACTCAGAGTTTGAGTTCCTTGTCTGAGGTCACATAGTTGCCCAGGACAGCCAGACACAGGCCTGTCCTTCTCTAAAACTACACTGAATTCCATGGCACCAAGGTTCTCCTGAGGGCTAACTATGGGCCAGGCCACTGTGCTAGAGGCTAAAAAACATCTGGGAAGGTCGGTACAGGAGAGACGCAGTATGGATGAACAAATATTTATCAAGCAGCTGCTGTGTGTGTGAACACTGGCAGGTGCGAGGTTCTTTGCCATAGATGTCACCCATAGACACGGACATTGCTCATAAATGTCAAAATGGTCACCGATGGAGGAGGAGGAGGGAGGAAAGACCAGAGAGCCAAGCAGATCAGAGAAGAGAGGGCACAGGAAGAAGCACAGTCTTCTTGTCTTTTTGAACCTCAGTTCTGTCTCTTATGGGCTGTGTGGCTTTAGGCAGGGCATGTCACCTCTCTGAGCCTCAGTTTCCTCACCTGTAAAACGGGGACCATGAGCAAGGACATGTGACTGGCAGTGGATGAGGGCCAGGCCTGGGCTGCCCTTGTTTGTGGCACCACCCAGCCGCCATGTCTCCCACTCCTGGTGAATGTTGGAGCTGGCTCAACTGCAGCTCTGGGACCTCAGGCTCTAGGAGGAGGCTGAGGTTCCTACAGGGAGGATGGGCTGGCTGGGGGTGCTTATTTGAGCCCCTCTATCTCCCCCCAGTGCCCACATGGTCCCTGTCACCCTGGCTCTGGACAACACCCTCTTCCTGAACGGAGAGAAAGAGTACATGCCCTGGCAGGCCGCCCTGAGCAGCCTGAGCTACTTCAGCCTCATGTTCGACCGCTCCGAGGTCTATGGCCCCATGAAGGTACAGAGGAGCATGGCAGGGTTCAGGGACCAGTTCCTCCGTGTTTGAAATTACGCCTCAAGGAGGTGAAGAGAAATATTGCCGGGAGTGGTGAAACTGCCAGGCTGACACGACACCAGGTCCTTGGCTGAGAGTAGCCTTGGCAGTGGTGAGAGAGCGGGAGGGATGGAGGGGTGAAAGGAGCAGGAGCTGGGAAGGTGAGCAGGTTGGGCAACACAAAGAAGGGGCACAGACTTCTAGCAAAGTTTGCTAGATTTGGAAATTAGCACTTTCAGAAGGCAACAGAAAAAGCCACCAAACGGGGGTGGGGCCGGGTAGGGAGGCCAGTCTTTCACCCGAGGTGTGGCCTTGGACAATCCTCTTCAGGCCCAGAGAACTCCTCCGTGAAAGGGGTGGACCTGTGCCTGTCTAGCCTGCCCTAAGGGCCAGGAGGGAGTTGCAGATGTCGCAGGGAGGCGGGAGGATCAGAGGGAAACTGCTTGCTCTGGATGAAGCTGAATCTGTAAAGGATGTTCACTGCAGTGTGGTTTATAAAAGACAAGAAAACCAAAGCCGGAGTTCCCGTTGTGGCTCAGCGCTAATGAACCCGACTAGTGTTCATGAGGATGTGGGTTCGATCCCTCACCTCAATCAGTGGGTCAGGAATCTGGCGTTGCCGTGAGCTGTGGTGTAGCTTGCAGACGTGCCTTGGATCTGGCGTTGCTGTGACTGTGGCGCAGGCCAGCAGCCGTAGCTCCCATTCGACCTCTAAACTAGAATAAGCATTTGGTGGAATATTATGCACTCTTAGATCACACTTAGAGAGGTCATTTAAAAATGTTTTGGTTTTTTTTTCACATTATTAACTTCCTGGTATGGTAAATGAGGTTTTAACCTATTTTTAATTTATAAGCCTTGGAGCTCTGATTCGACCCCTAGCCTGGGAACTTCCGTATGTCAAGGGTGCGGCCCTAGAAAAGGCAAAAAGACCAAAAAAAAAAAAAAAAAAATGTATTAGCTTACCTACACCTTGGATCAACCGCATCCTCGTAATGTAGTTAAATCACAGTGTTTGGTCAACTCAGTATCAATATTTACTTTATGTGATTTCTAAACTGTCATTCTCTGCTAAGCCACATAGAGTGCTGTTTACATCCCCTTTTTATATATCTTATCCAATGTAGCAGGTAATACATCAGTTTTGCTTTCTCCTGGAGGCATCCTCCTGGAGCCCTCTGCTAGCCGGCCCCTCTGGGGCTGCTCCTCAGCTCCCACGCCAGAGGCGCTCCCTTGTTGGTCTTGTTTCCTGAACCCACGGTTCCTTCCTTGAGTTTGTTCTCTATTGGGGCACATCTTCCAGTTTGGCAGGAAGGGTTCGTAAGAGGTGGATTGTTTTCAGGTAGATTGTCTGACATGTCTTTATTCTACCTTCACACTGGATTGCGAGTTTACTTGGGTTTAGAATTTTCTAGGTTAGAAATTATTCTCCAGAAAATTTCAGGTTGAAATTGACCTCAAGTCTCTCGTGCTACTGTCAAAACTCCCAGAGCCGTTCTCATTTCCGCTTCTTTCAGTGTGGCCAGGTTCCCCCTTCTGGGAGCTTATGGGCTTTTCTCTCCATCCTGGTGGGCTTTTCTCATCCTTCTGTGCTTTCAATCTGGGCAACTTTTTGGAGTTCCCATTGTGGCTTATCAGTAATGAATCTGACTAATATCCATGAGGATGAAGGTTTGATCCCTGGCCCTGCTCAGTGGGTTAAGGATCTAGCATTGCCGTGGGCTGTGGTATAGGTTGCAGATGCGGCTCAGATCCCACGTGGCTGTGGCTGTGGTGTAGGCCAGCAGCTGCAGCTCCGATTCAACCCCTAGCCTGGGAACCTCCATGCACCACAGGTTTGGCCCTAAAAAAGCAAAAAAAAAAAAAAAAAAAAAAAAAAAAAACACCCAATCTGGACAACGTTGTCTCGCTCCTTTAACTGTTCTTCCCCCACCCCCAGCCCAGTTTTCTCCTTCTGGGGCCCTTGTTAATTCAATTTACTGTTCTTACACTGGTCCTCTAGTTTTCTTCTCTCCTATCTTCCAGCTTGTTGACTTTTTGTTCTGTCCTCTGGGATATGCTCTCAGCTTAGCACACCACCTCTCTACAGACTGTTTTCATTTTTCCTATCGTATTTTTAAGCTTCCAAGTGCTATTCCTGGCTCCAGCATCCTATGCAATATCCCCTCTGCACTCTCAGAGGATATTTACCATAGGCTTTTATGAAGTTTTATTTTCCTTTCACTGACTTATTTCCTCTGAGTTTTTTGCTTTGGTCTCCTCTTTCAAGTTGGAGGCTGAGCTGCCCCTTTGAATTTGAGAATGAGGCAATGAAAAGTGGGAATTCCCACTGTGGCTCAGTGGGTTAAGAACCCGATTAGTATCCATGAGGACACGGGTTCGATCCCTGCCCTCCCTCACTGGGTTGAGGATCTGGCGTTGCCGTGGCTGTGGTGTAGGCTGGCAGCTGTAGCTCTGATTCAACCCCTGGCCTGGGAACTTCCTCATGCCACATGTGTGGCCCTAAAAAGAAAAAAGAAAGAAAGAAAGCTCCATGGGGAGGTGGAGTTTGTCACCTGTAGTCTCCTTGTGGGGTGACTAGGTGGCCAAGTAATTCCTGATGGGGAACCTCAAAAATTAGTATCCATGAGTGTGTTCCCTGGGGACTCTTCAGTGTCCAGAGAGTGACCCTCTCTCTTATGCACCGAGGCTCACTTTCTGGGATCAAGGTGAGGAAGAAGACTGGGGGTACCTCTGTTCAGAATGCAAATATTCACCTCTGGCCCCCTCTGCAGTCCAGCAACCCTCCCACTGTGTCTGGGGACCAGAGGTCTGAGTCCCTCTGATTTAGCCTTGCCCATGGAAGGAGGGAGGGGTGCTGCTCGATGCAGGGAGGGAAGTGGAGGCTTGAAAGTTTAATTCATCCTTCTACAGACTTTGACTCCATCGACCTGTTCACGGCCCTGCCTCACTCCTGTCCCCTGCATGCCCTTCCCTCTAATCCTGAGCCTTGTCACAGCAAGTCTCCGGCTTCTGTCTCTATCTCCCCCATGGCAGGTGCTCTGCTGCAGCCTCTCCCCCTCTGCCAGGCCTGTTCCACCTCCCTCTTACACCTTCCACCTCCTAAATGTGCGAACTCTCTCATCCTCTGTGGCTTCCTTTCCTATTCTCTTTGTTCTGGGCTGGGGGGTGAGGGTGTTCCTTTTACATTCGGATGTGGATGCTAGTTGACGTACATGACAATCTACTCTGCTGAACCAAGGTCGGCAAAGAATTTTAATAACGTGGGATAGGGCTTACATGGGGATGCCAGCTAAAATGATCAGCATGCTACATTGCAGACCTGCTGGGCAGAAAAGAGGAAAGAGGGGGCAAATGCACCAATTTGGAAATCTTGGGTTTGGTACATTCTAGAGTCGTTAGTGTTTTCTGCCTATGCTTTAAGGCGTTTTCTGAATTCCTCACAATAAAGGGGCCTAACACTTATTAGGAAATGGTGACACTTAGACACAAGAGTATCAGAAGAGATCAAGGGGAGTTCCCTGGTAGCCTAATGCTTAAGGACCCGGCATTGTCACTGCTGTGATGCAGGTTCAGTCCCTGGCCCGGGAACTTCTGCCTGCCACAGGTATGACCCAAAACAGCAAAAAAAAGTAAAAAATAAAATGAAGATATCCTTTAAAAAAAGAAGAAGAAGAACTGGTCAAGGATTTGTGGAGGAGAACCTCAGATCAGTCATCTGAAACCTGGACGAGTGCCAGCCCCTTTGAGCACAGTCTGGCCTTGGGCGAGGCCTTTAGCCTCTGGCCTCTTGCTCCTGTAGCCATTAGCTCTTGCTACATCTGCCCACCCACATCAGAGGCTCCATGGGTCTCCAGATGACTCAGGCATGAGTCTCTTCTTTGAAGCTATTTTTAGGGCTGCATCCTCGGCATGTGGAGGTTCCCAAGCTAGGGGTTGAATCGGAGCTGTAGCCGCCAGCCTACACCACAGCCACAGCAACACGGGATCCGAGCCACGTCTGCGACCTACACCACAGCTCACAGCAATGCCAGATCCTTAACCCACTGAGTGGGGCCAGGGTTGAACCCATGTCCTCATGGTTCCCAGTCAGATTCGTTTCTGCTGTGCCATGACGGGAACTCTGGAACTTCCTCTTTGAAGCTCTTTATGTTTTGTTCTTGTTTTTTGTTTTTGTTTTTCTAGAAATACCTCAGGAAGCAGGTCGAACCCCTCTTCCAACATTTCGAAACTCTCACTAAAAACTGGACCGAGCGCCCAGAAAATCTGATGGACCAGTGAGTATGAGCTCGCTTGGTCTGGAGATCATGGGTGGTGCAGGTAGCCTGACCTGGGGGCCCATAGCAAGTCCAGCAGCATCCTCTCTGGAGCTCCCAACTCCTGGCCGGACCAGGGCCACAGTCAGGGAGAGCGACCCCTCCCCACCCCGCCCCCGGCCCCAGGAGTAGGGACTCTGCTCTGAGGCTCTGTGTGGCCTATGAACCATCTGGCCTCTTTGGGCAAAGGACCAAACTGAACCTCTGAGGGTCCCTCACCCGCATGGTGAGGTTCTAGGTGTTAAAGCTGGGGCTGGAGCCTGTGCCAGCCCTCCCCAGGCTGCCCAAGGGCAAGAAGCAAAGAAGGGAACCCAAAGGTGGCTGGTGGGCTATACCTGCAGAGTGCGGGCCTGCCTCCCTGTTGGGAGTTGTGTGTCAGCAGGGGAGTCTTGGTCAGCGTCAGGTCCAGGCGTGCTGACAGAGTGTCACCCCCGGGGTAGGTACAGTGAGATTAATGCCATCAGCACTGCCTGCTCCAATGGATTGCCTCAATGTGAGAATCTGGCCAAGACCCTTTTCGACCAGTGGATGAGCGACCCAGAAAATAACCCGTGAGTGTGTCCTTTGTTCCTCCCTTGATTTTCATCTGCCCCTCAAGCCCACAACCCTGTCCGCCTCAGGCCCTCATCCCACCCTCCCTGCTGCTGCTCCATCCCTGACACCCCTACCCCATGCCAGGATCCACCCCAACCTGCGGTCCACCATCTACTGCAATGCCATAGCCCAGGGCGGCCAGGACCAGTGGGACTTTGCCTGGGGGCAGTTACAACAAGCCCAGCTGGTAAATGAGGCCGACAAACTCCGCTCAGCGCTGGCCTGCAGCAACGAGGTCTGGCTCCTGAACAGGTGAGGACTGCAGCCAGACAGGGCTGGGTAAGCTCACTGCCCCCCGACCCCAGGGACCAGGCTCCCAGCGTGGGAGGAGCAAGAACCAGCCAGGCCTCCACATTCCCTCGTGGGATCCCCACAAGTCTGTGCAGTGGGGCAGTACCTACCCCATTTGAGAGATGAAGCTGCTGAGGCTGCGAGAAGCAAGACAACTTGCTCGAGGCCCAGAAGCTTAACCAAGTAAAAAAGCCAAGACTTGAATCTGGGTCCAGGTCCATGTCCTGTGCTCAAAACTGCTGCAGCCTCCTAGCCTTTACGTCTCTGTCAAGGGCTCTGGTGCAGCTAGACCTGAGTCCTTCTGTTCATCCAGCTGGGCACCCCACCCCCACCCACAACCTTTGAAGGAGGGCCCTACTGTGTGCCATCTCTGGGACCTCAGTAAGGAAGAGCCACCCTCAGTGCCAAAGGCAGGAGTGGCCACCCTATCTGACTCAGGGCTCACCCCTTCCTTGGCTCATTCATTGACAGGGGTTTATCAGGCACCTGGTCTAAGTCAGGCCTGACACCTGGCGAAGCCAGGGACCCTGCTTAGTGGACTCAGTGTCTCATCCCCACAAAGGAGGTAGGACCAAGGGGTCTTTAACCCTCAGCCGGCTGAAGGGATGCTGATGGGATGCAGGACAGGTGTGTGGGGTTGGGGAGAGGGCAGGGTCCTTCTATGAACACAGATTCTGCTCTCAAAGGTACCTGGGTTACACCCTGAACCCGGACCTCATTCGGAAGCAAGACGCCACCTCCACTATTAACAGCATTGCCAGCAATGTCATCGGGCAGCCTCTGGCCTGGGATTTTGTCCAGAGCAACTGGAAGAAGCTCTTTCAGGAGTGAGTCTCCCGAGAATGTGTTAGGGGAAGCACCTGCCAGGCCTGGGTGTCCCTGGGGATGGCCCGTGTGCACAGGACCCCACGGGGTCAGGACTGGAAAGTAGACCCTGCCTAGGCGTGGTGAAAAAGAACCCAACTTTAGGCCAGGTAGGGGCAGGAATTGAAAGATAGGACAGTGGTGAGAGTTCCCACTGTAGCTCGGGGGTAACAAACCCAAGTAGGATCCATGAGAACATGGGTTCGATCCCTGGCCCTGCTCAGTGGGTTAAGGATCTGGCATTGCCTTGAGCTATGGTGTAGATTCCAGATGCAGCTTGGATCCCACGTTGCTGTGGCTGTGGTGTAGGCCGGTAGCTGCAGCTCCAATTCGACCCCTAGCCTGGGAACCTCCATATGTCATGGATGCGGCCATAAAAAGCCAAAAAGAAAAAGGAAGGAAGGAAGGGAAGGAGGGAGGGAGGGAAGGAAAGGAAGGAAGAAAGAAAGAGGAAAAAAGGAAGAAAGAGAGGGAAAAAGGAAGAAAGCTAGACAGGGCAGCGGGAACGGCTATCCCTTTTTCCACTTGGGGGACATCTGGCTGGTGGGAGTACTCTCTGAAGAGGTGGGAGGAAGGACATTGCAGTCAAACCTGTGTTCGCGTCTCCAGTGGTGTCTCCTCAGGTGTGTCGTTGTTTTGCATCTACAAGACAGGGATGGTCACAGGGTCCTGTCACCTGCCAGTCACTAACCATTCCCTGTCCCCTGATGGTGCCCCTCTCTCCCTGCCCTGCAGCTATGGCGGTGGTTCCTTCTCCTTCTCCAACCTCATCCAGGGTGTGACCCGAAGATTCTCCTCTGAGTTTGAGCTGCAGCAGGTAGGAAGCCCTGGGCCCCGGGGCTCTCGCCTGGAGAGGGAGGACAGAGGCCCTGGCAGCCCTCTCCTCAGGGCTGTATTAGCGACCCAGCCTGCCGCTCAGAATCACCCTTGTCCTGGCAGCTGGAGCAGTTCAAGAAGAACAACATGGATGTGGGCTTCGGCTCCGGCACCCGGGCTCTGGAGCAAGCCCTGGAGAAGACCAAGGCCAACATCAAGTGGGTGAAGGAGAACAAGGAGGTGGTGTTGAATTGGTTCATAGAGCACAGCTAATAGTGCCTGGTCCTTCCCGCCACCTGGCCCCCCGCACAAGATGCCCGCATGTGTCCATCCCAGGGCCCACGGCAGGGCCCATGTTCCTGAAGCCCGAGGCACCTGCGTCCTCCCTTTAGGGACAAAGCCTGTGGCCCATGTTATCTCCATTCTGCCCTGGGGCCCAATCCAGTTTCTGGTGACCAGACTGTCCAGGTGTCTCCCAGCCACTGCCCCTTGTGCCAACCCCACCCTGGGCCTGGCCCAGGGCCCTTCTCAGGGAAGTCCAGCTCCAAGGCCAGATGAGCAGAAGCCCTTGATGGATGATGGATGGCCTTGAAGAACTGCCCTCTACCCTCTCTCCCCTTTTTCCATAAAGACCCTGAACCTGAGAATCAACAGGGCATCAGATCTGTATATTTTTTTCCTAGGAGTAAATGTAAATAAAGGATTTCTAGATGAGCTTCCAGGCTCTTTACTAAACTCAAGAAGGAATGAGTCTGCATAATAGCTGGAGAGACAGGGATGGAGGGAACCTGGGGTGCATGGGGGTCTGGGGACCCCCAGGAAGCCTAGGAGGGAGGTACCCAGCCTGCTAGATCTTCCTACAGGACACCCGTGTGGCTCTAGCTTGGAGATGGAGGACAGTGTCTGCCTGCAGTGTTCATTGCCTTGGCAGGATTGAAACTCTGGGTGCTGGGGAGCCAGGGGAGGTAGAGGGAATGAGACACAGCGGTCCCCATGGTGGAGAGAGCCAGGGCCTGACGGTGGAGGCAGTGCTTTTCTAGAAAGCAAGAAGTGCCATGGTTCGAGAAGCTAGGATTGGCACCTGAACTAACATGAGGCAAGATAGTAGCGTGCCGGCTGGCCCTTTTCCTGCTCCGCCGCTGGGACGTCTGGGACAGTGAGCGAAAGGGGCTTGCAGGGAGGACAGCAGCCCTGGGTCGGGGCCTGGTGCGACCATGCACTGGCCAAGGTAATGGCCAGGATCGCTGGTGGAGGGCGGCATATTGATTTGTAAACCGGTGTTTTCAAGAGTAGCAGGCAGAAAAAGGCAGGTGTCCTCCAGATCATCTGGGGCAGCCAGTGGTGAAGGCCACCTCTGGGGAGAAAGTTTGGGACCCAGAAGACTCCAAGCCCCACATCCATTTTGGTGGAACTTTCTTGGCCAATAAGGCCCTGCCGAGCATCCAAGGCTGGTTGGAGGGAAAGAAGGAGGGAATAGACAGACAGGCCAGGGCTCCTCTGGGGTCACCTCCAGTCGACACCACTGTGAGCTCTGCTCCAGCTCCAGCCCTGGAATCCAGCCACTGTTCCTTGAACAAGTGACCTAAACCCTTAGGCGATGGTTTTCTCATTTGGACGCTAGAGCTGGTCTATCCTAGGGTTGGGGTGTGGATCTAAGGAGATGCACGGACTTAGCTCACAGTCTGACGCTTAAATGGAGCTGGGTGTTACTAACATCCTTAGCCCGGTGTCTGCTCAAAGCCCCTCCACCTTTTCCCTCCCAGCCTCCTTCCCCTCCTGAGAAGGTGCAAACAGGCCTGGGGCCAGGAAGGCTCCCCCCAGCTCTGGGGGCTCCTGCACATCAAAGGGTGGGGCGGGCCAAGGGGCGGTCCCAGCCCTGGTTATGGATCCCTCCACCAATCAGGAAGCTCCCCCCCAGCCCAGTCCCTCTAGACCAGCTCTTCCTGTCGCCAGGGCCCAGCAGCCTTGGCTGGCACTTGACCTTCTGCGGACCAGAGGGCAGGAGGGCCCCCTCCGGTGGCTCCTCTGGGGGAGGGACTAGCCTTGCCATCAAGGGTCCCAGAGGGAGAGCTGGCCTCCAGGTAGGAGAGTCAGCAGGGACCCTAGTCTCTGTGCCTGGCACTGGGCTAAGGCTTTATGCGCATTATCTCATTTGGTTCTCAACAGCGCCGGAAGATAAGGACTGTCTTTATCTCAGTGTTGCAGATAAGTAAACTGAGGTTCAGGAAGGTTAAGGCCCTGGCTCTGATGCCCTGTGCATGAGTGGGAGCCAGGTCTCCATCTGGGGCCATGGCAGAGTCATCCACATCTTCTCGTCTGACAGCTTCAATGCAGGCATTCAGAACGGCCTGTGCGGCTGGAGGAAATCATTCTGGGGAGGCAGGGAGGACACGTAGAGCCAGAGACCTGCTTGCGGAACCTCGTTCAAGGTTGTATGCAGGATGGGATCTGACTAGAACTCAGGCTGCTCATTTCCTGTCCAGAGGTGGGTTGACCTCTCATGGCTACAGGGGGATAGCAGGAGCTGAGGATCAGTCCAGAGCAGTGGGAGGTGGCACCCTCTCCCACCTCCCCACCCTCTGGGAGGCTCCTCAGGAGGCAGGTCCTCTGCACTGCAGGATTATTGAAAGGCCTGGATGCAGTACTCAGTGAATGTCCCGTCATTTAGGGATGGTGACTGGGTCCCTAGGAAGGTATGGGTAGACCAGTTATCCCAGACAGGACACTAGCATCAGCCATGCTCCCTCCTCTGCCAGGCACTTAGCAGAGAGGAGCAGCCAGCAGCAGTCTGCCTGGGATGGAGCCACAGATGGGGACAGGGGCTGCTGCTCCTGAGAGGCAGGGCTGAGCCTCCCTCCTGAGGGTGAGGACAGGGGTGGGGGATTAGCCCAAACCCCCCAGGCCCTGCTCCCTCCCTGTAGCAGCATCTAGGAAGGGTCCAGGCTGCTCCATCTGCAGTGATGGCAGCCTTTTGCCCTGGCCTTTGTATCTCCCAGAGGAGCACCTCTTGACGAGAGCTGGGAGAACAAGGCTGCTAAGTTCCTGAAGATGCTCACCTCTGGCTGCTGCTGGTGGAGGCTGCAACGCAGTCCTTATTGTGACTCCAGCCGTCATCAGCAGCTTGACCAGGGATCCCCCTCTCTGTCTCTGTAAGGACTAAGCCCAGATAGGTGGGAGCCAAAGGAAGGAGGCAGGCAACTGTTCAGATCTGTCTTTGGTGCAAGTGCCGTGACACTGTGGAGCCAAGAATTTGGGTCTTCTCTGGAAGGAGAGCGCTCTGGACAGGGAGTCAGGGGGCCTGATGTCCAAGGAGGGCTGGAGAAAACTGTTCCCCTCCTTGGGCCTGCTTTCTCAACTGTCAAATGGAGGAGCAGGGAGTTCCCGTTGTGGCAAAGGGGAAATGAATACGACTAGTATCTGTGAGGGTGCAGGTTCGGTCCCTGGCCTTGCTCGGTTGGTTAAGGATCCAGCGTTTCTGTGACCTGTGGTGTAGCTCGCAGATGCGACTCGGATCTGGTGTTGCTGTGGTTGTGGTGGAGGCGGGCAGCTACAGCTCCGATTCGACCCCCTAGCCTGGAAACCTCCATATGCCACAGCTGCGGCCCTAAAAAGCAAAAAAAATTAAAAAAAAAAAATAGAATGAAGGAGCAAAAAATATCCATTGCTCCTAAACTTGGCTGGGCCTCAGCCCCAGGTCCCAGGTCCCAACCCATGCACTGAGTCATGCCCTCAGGGTAGGACCAGATGGCTCACCTTGCAGCCAGTTTAGGGAAGCACTAGATTGGATCATCAGCTATCATGTACTGAGCCATTACTATGTGCCAAGCCTGAGAGCCCTGAGAGGTCAGTATTTTACTGTCTCCATTTCACAGCTGAGAAGACCAAGGCTCAGGGAGGTTTGCAGCTTGCGGGCGCTTGTGCAGAAAATAGGTGCATGAAGGAGCACCTGGGGCAGCTGTGCCCTGGGTCTGTCTCCCTGCCATGTGGAATTTCATGTGAGGTTTCCTCGCCCTCTGCTGCCGCGGGCAGCCCCTGCAGAAGGCCCTGGGGTAGGAAGCAGAACCTCCTTTTAGGGAGTTAGGAGAAGGAGGCACGTGGTCACTTAGGCCAGTTCCTCTTTAAGAGATGGGGACACTGAGACATGGAGGGGGAGTGGCTTGTCTGATGTCCAAGGGCACAAGGGTCAGATATGAGGCTCGGGTGGGGTAGACCAGGCTCTTGTCTCCCTCCCTCCCTTCTCTCGCCCTGCACTGTTACAGGACCTCCTGCCTGGCTCCATCTCTGTGAAGCAGCCAGAGACCACGAGTGGCTCTAATGAGCACACCTATCCCCAACCTTCACTGCCTCCTCCACCCAGGACCCAGAGGCCAGATGCTTCCCTGTGCTGCCGCATGCAGTTCCCCACAGCCCTGCCTCCAAACTCCCTTTCCAACTCATCACTTTCCGCATCGACTCTGAACTTCAGCCACCTCTGTTCCCACTTGGCTCCTGCTGCTTCTCCTGCTTACTCCTTTTTGGCAAACTCCGGCACATCCTTCGATATTCATTGCAACTCTTCCCCTCCTGGAATCCGGAGAACGAAGTCACTATCACTGCTGGCTCCCAAGCCCACGACAGCCTTTGCTAATGGATCGTGGCACCCTTTCTCCAAGATCCTGGAGGTGCCTCTTAGTCTTGCTCAAGGCTGCATAAATCAATGCAGCAGGACTAATGGATCAGGTAACTCAAGAATGAAACTGTGTCATCAATCCCATCATCAGGGGTTGGCACATCCCCTCTGGTCCCAAAGTACCTTGTATGAACCCCCACCTCGGCCTCTGATCATTTCTTTCCTTTAATTCACCCACTAGTCAGGAAACATGGGAAAGTTTGCGGGTTTTTTTGTCTTTTTAGGGCTGCACCCACAGCATATGGAAGTTCCCAGGCAAGAGGTCAAATCAGAGGGCAGCCAATGGCCTACACCACAGCCACAGCAACTCGGGATCCGAGCCACATCTGCAACTTATACCACAGCTCAGAGCAACGCTGGATCACTGAGCAAGGCCAGGGAGCAAACCCGTGTCCTCATGGATATGAGTCAGGCTTGTTACCACTGAGCCACGACGGAACTTCCATAGACTGTTTTCTCTGGCACCTAGTACTGGGTACCATGGGCTGAAGGGTATGCCCCAAAACTCGTGGTGAAGTTCTAAACCCCAGTGCCTGAGAATGTGACTATATTTGGAAACAGAGCCTGGAAGAGGTAATTAAGGTAAAATGAGGTCATATGGGTGGACCCAAATCCAATTGGACTGGTGCCCCTGTAAGAAGATTAAGACACAGACACACTGGACCACAGGATAACCATGTGAGGACACAACAAGAAGGCGGCCATCTGCAAGCCACAGAGAGAGGCCTCAGAACTCACCAAAGCTGCTGACCCCTTGGTCTTGGACTCCCAGTCTCCAGAACTGTGAGAAAATTAATTTTTGTTAAGCCACCCAATTTGGCATATTGTCTCATGGCAGTCCTAGTACACTAGTACACTGGGCCCAGCAGGCGGGAGCCACTCACAAGCGCCCTCTGGAAACAGTTTCACATAATCGTGAAAGATCCCTTCAGGTTGGCAGGAATGCATCCAGGAGAAGGAAAAAGGGCAGTGGTGAGGGGGCGGAGGCCAGGGGGGAGAGGCCCGAGCATGATCCCACATGTGCCGCCTTGCACAGCAGGCCAGGTGGAGCCCCTGCACAGTCATTGCCAAATCAACAAGTGAGGGCCCACATCAACCTTGGTAGGCTTAGATTCCAGGAGGGGAAAAGCAAACGCGACTTGTTCCCTGCGGGATGGGAACATTTTTTCCTTTTCCAGAGCAATAACAACCCAGGTGAATAGAAGAAAAACAGACCAAACCAAATTTTTGTTTTTGTTTTTATTTTATGTTTTGCTTTTTAGGGCCGCACCTGCGGCATATGGAAGTTCCCAGGCTAGGGGCTGAATCTACGCTGGATCTTTAACCCACTGTGCGGGGCTAGGGATTGAACCCATGTCGTCATGGATACTAGTCAGGTTCATTAACCACTGAGCCACAACAGGAACTCCTTTTTGTTTGGTTTTGTTTTTATTTTTAAGAAGTACAAAATATAAGCATATAGGCTTCTTCCCACCCCCACCCCCCAAAATCTACACCACCACCAGTCCCATTGCAGTCAAGCAGCCACCATCTTACTGCAGCTCAGGCTGTGCTCTGCAGGGCACTGGTCAACCTGGGGGGAATATAGGATTGGAGGGACTGCCCCAGCCCCCTATCTGTTTCAAATACTGCTTCCATGAAAGACATCATTTGGAAAAGAGATCTGTGGCTAAAAGACAGCCTGAAAACCACTGAAACCACAAATGAGGAGGGCTCCCGACACAACAGGCCTGAGTCCTGGCTGAAAGGGGGGTCAGGCAAGGCCATCAGTAGAAGATGCCCAGGTGAGCCCCCCCCAGATCTTCCTGCCAAAGTTCAGGAAGAAGATTAAGACACACAAACCACAAATGAGGAGGGCTCCCCACACAACAGGCCTGAGTCCTGGCTGAAAGGGGGGTCAGGCAAGGCCATCAGTAGAAGATGCCCAGGTGAGCCCCCCCCAGATCTTCCTGCCAAAGTTCAGGGCAGCCACTGAGCTGTAGGCCTGAGCTCTGGGGACGGCTTTGATCACTGAGCTGGAAGGCAGGGTCTGGGGCCTGGTCCTCCAAGCTGGGCAGCCCTTCTGCACTGTGGCTCCAGCACTCCCACTGGGCCTGAGGCTGGAATCTCTGGCATGGCGGGCCGGGCAGGAGAGGAGGGGTTTCTGGTGACAGATAGGACTCCGGAGACACAGAGATACCCTGAGAGAAATAAGAGCAGCTGGTTAGTGGGCTGCTACCTCACGCCCTGAGACTTGAACGCGGATCTTCTTCCCCCATAGTGTGGCTGGCAGCTACCGAACGCCCCTGGTGCCATGGATGCAGTGAAGCAAAATGGTTGAGTACAGGCTCCAAGAGTCCCCTCATGGCTCAGCAAGTCAAGGATCTGGTGCTGTCACTGCTGTGGCTCTGGTTACAGCTGTGGTGAGGGTTCGATCCCTGGCGCGTGGAACTTTGGGAGGCTGTGAGTGTGCTCCCCCCACCAAAAAAAAAAGGGGTACAGCTCTGGAGATCCATTGCTAGGGTCCCAGCTTTGGCGCTCACTATGAGAATTCCGATAACCTTTTTTAAGTCTGTTTCTCCATTTGTGAAATGGGGGTGATGATAAGAAAAGCTGCTTCGTAGGGCTGCTGGAGGGCTGATAAATTAATACATGTAAAGTACCAAGAATATTGTTGGCACACAGTCAGCATTCAATACATTTTGGTTATAAACATGCTTTTTTATGGAAGCTTGGGGAAAACATGAAGGTTACCAGCTCCAAGCTCATCTACTTGGGAAGCCTCTACCCCTGGAGCAGCCAGGCCTCCCTCCACCGCAACCCTTAAGGGAGCACTTGGAGAGAATTTCCTGACAGTGGCCCCTGCTACCTTCCACCCTGGACACTGAAAGCAAGTCTTAAGACTCTCCCCACTTCCATATTGGCTGAGAAGTCCTCTAAGCAGATGGGGTGGTGGCCTTGACTTTGCAGAGCCCCGCCTCCCCTCAAGGAGGCTGGGTCCTCTTCATCCTTCCTTCAGTTTCTCTCCATCCCTAACCAGAGCTGGGGTAGAAAACCCGGGATCTAAAAAGGAGGAGGTTCCCTGGAGACTAGAGCCTACTCACCTGCTTCATTTCCACTCGAAGCCTGGGGACCATTCTGAGGGGGAGAGGACAGGGCCTGAGGGCGTACCTGGTACGCTGCAGCCAGCTCCAGAGACGCGGGGGGTGATGTCCAGGGTATGGGCTGGTTCCCGGGCGCCGGGGGTGTCTGCGTTCCGGAACAAGCTTGAGACGGCATCCAAAGGGCTGCGTTGGGGGCTCTCCCTTGGGACAGCTGCGAGGAGGACTGCAGCCCAGGGCAGTAAGGGGGTGTCACCCAGGGGCCCATGTCGGGGACCCTGCTCCCCAGGCGCTCTGGCTCCGTGAGCGCTCCGGAGCAGGCGGGCGGGGACCCCCAGGACGTCGGGGTACCGACGGCTGAGCCCCCGCCCAGGCCGCCCGCCTGCATCTGCATCTGCGTCTGCGCCTGCGCGGAGCCGCCGTCGGGGCACCGCGGGCAGCCCCGGGGCAGCACCACGTCGCCGCGTCGCCGGCGCTCGCGCTGCAGGCTCTCCTCGCTGAGGCCCAGCACGGCCGACAGGTGGCCGATGTAGCGGATGGCCAGGCGCAGCGTCTCGATCTTGGTCAGGCTCTGGCCGGCGGGCGCCACTGAGGGCGGCAGAAAGCGGCGCAGCTGGTGCAGCGCGCGGGCGAGCGTGCGCATGCGCAGCTTCTCGCGCTCGCTGGCGCTCTGCCGCTGCCCGCCGGCCGGCCGGGTCCGCGCACGCCCAGGCGCCGTCGGGGCGGCCTCCACTGCGCTGCGGGCAGAGGGCACAGCCTGCAAGGGGCCGGGGGCGCGGTCGCAGGGCCACGAGCCCGATGAGTCTGAGGAAGAGGCTGGGGACGTGGAGTTCGAGTGGCTGGCCCAGCCCCAACCTTGAGGGAAGATCCAGTGGTCGCGGCCGAGGAGGCTCTGCACAGGAGGGGACTGGGCCATGGCCGGGCTGCAGGCTCTGGGAAGCTGGGCCGGCTACCTCCAGGACCTACCTTTTATCTGGACCAAAGGTGTGAGGTGGACCCCCCGCCAGGTTACAGAGAGGTGTCAAAACCCACAGAGCCCAGGGAAGGTCTGGGTAGGGGGGCCCTGGGAAAGCGGGCCCATTTGCAGAGGTGTGGATTCTGACTCCTTGGGGGCTCTAATGGAGGCCCCTGCAGCCCGGGAAGTGTGGGAGGGACAATTCGCATCTGGCTGGAGCTGCTAAGCTTCTCACTGCGTTCCCACCCACCTGGCCCCATCCACTGCTCCGGTGAGTGCCCAGGACCCTGAGAGTGGTGGGCAATGCCATCGTCTCGAGGCGGCCAGACCGTCCCTCAGGTGACTCGAGGACCCCCGCAAAGAGTGGCCGCCTCCCTCATCACCACTCTCCGGGGGGCTGTGCCCAGTAACTCCCACCCAGTGCCTACCAGTTTGCTGGATAAGGCGTCAAGACAAACCCCCGAGGGACCTGCTCACAGTGATGGCAGGAGGGGGATTGGGGCAGGAAGGGACAGACAGGTGAACCCTTCCCAGGTTCCCAGAACCCACTCTTGCTGTGTGACACCGAGAGTGTCGACAGTTTCTTTCCCTGAAAAATAGTGCAGAGCAGCCTGGAGAAGAGGGTGGAGTGGGTGGTGAAAAAAGGGGAAGGTAGGTCTGAGTCAGACCCTCTTTATTCGCTGTGTGACCTTGGGCAGTTCACTTAACTCCTCTGAGGCTCAAGTCGCCTCATCCTTCTGGCAGTAAGAATATGAAATACCCACCACCTAGAATGATTTCTGATATTAAGTGGAACCATCTGTGGAACCACTTAGCATGAGCCTGGCAAGTTGGCTGAATGTTTGCTATTATTTTATAAAGAAAGTGCTTCTAGAGGCTTGTGAGTATTATTCATTTAATACATATTTCTTTGGCAAATGGTAAAGGTCAGTTATGCTGGAGTGAACAAAATCATTGTGATGTCTGCTCTCACAGCATTTCAGTCTTGTGGGAGAGAGGAGTGAACAGTATATAATTAGTAGCTCCACCAGTAGCTAGCTGTGTACCCCCTGGGCAGGTCTGAGCCTGAGCTTTGGCTCTTAAAACAGGAATAATAATTGTAGCATCTGCTCACAAGATGGTTGTTGTAGTCTTTGGTTTTTGTTTGTTTGTTTAGTTGGTTTTTTTTTTTTTTTTTTTTTTTGTCTTTTTAGGGCCACACCTGAGGCATATTGGAGGTTCCCAGGCTAGGGGTCTAATCGGAGCTGTAGCTGCTGGCCTATGCCACAGCCATAGCAACGCCAGATCCAAGCCACATCTGGGACCTACACCACAGCTCACAGCAACGCCAGATACTTAACCCACTGAGCGAGGCCATGGATTGAACCCACAACCTCTTGGTTCCTAGTCGGATTCATTTCTTTCCTAGTGGGATTCGTTTCTGCTGCACCAAGACGGGACCTCCTTGTTGTAGTCTTATAGGATAACTTTTGACACAGTGAAGTTTAAAAAGTAAAAGCTCTCATTCCTCAGCAATAATTACAGTTTGGAGGAACGCAGTCAGTGTTCTTCATGATCTTCAGAAAAAGGGCTGAACTCAGAGGCTAAGGGCCACATGAGGGCCAGGGACTGTCGAGCTCCGGCCACAGAAGTGGATAGATCACAGCTTGGCCTTGAACTGTGAGTTGGACTTGGGTAGGCAGAGAGGCAGGTGGAGAGCATTCTGAATGTGGAAACTACATAAGCAAGGGCCTGGCAAGAGGAGTTCCAGGGGTGCTTCAGGAGCGTTGTGCAATGAACTGAAGCACAGCTTAGCTGGGGCCAGGTTAAGAAGTTGGATTTTATTCCCAAGGCAGTGGGGAGCCAAATGGACTTTTGAGTAGAAGTGTGACATTAAAAAAAAAAAAAAAATCAGTAATCAATAACTAAAAGTCAACATGATGTTTCAGGAATAGATTAGCCTACACTAGACTGAAGTAATAAATAGCCTTGTACTTTTGTGACTTTTTAAAAATTAACTTTTAGTTACACAAATTATGTAACTAATACATTCTTTTTGTAAGAAATGGAAACAGGAGTTTCTGTCATGGCTCAATGGTTAACAAACCCAACTAGGATCCATGAGGATGTGCGTTTGATCCCTGGCCTCACTCAGTGGGTTAAGGATCCAGTGTTGCCATGAGCTCTGGTGTAGGTCACAGACATGGCTTGGATCTGGTGTTGCTGTAGCTGTGGTGTAGACTTGCAACTGTAGCTCCGATTCAACCCCTAGCCTGGGAACTACCATATGCTGCAGGTGAGGCCCTCAAAAGCAAAAAAAAAGAAAGACAGAAAGAAATGGAAACATAAAGCTCTAGTCCCATCCCTGTAGCCCCTTCCCAAAGGTCATGTGTCCTTCCAGAGGTGGTCCATATGCATAAAAACATATGTATCCTTAAAAGACTATGTTTATATGCATGGTACATTGCATGTAACTTGCTTTTTTTCATTCAACAGCATATCTTTTTTTTTCTTGACCTTTTTATTTTATTTAATTTAAAAATTTTTTTAAATGATTTTTATTTTTCCATCATAGCTGGTTTCAACACCATATCTTAGAGCATTCCATCTCAGAACATATTTAGCTGACTCATAGCTGGCCTTAGTTAATTTAAGCATTCACCCATTTAAGGAGTTCCCTGCTGGCCTACTGGTTAAGGATTTTTGGCATTGTCACTGCTATAGCTTGGGTTGATCCCTGGCCTGGGAACTTCTGTATGCTGCGGGTGTGGCAAAAATAGATTAAATGTTCATCTGTTTAAAATCATAGTGGATAATTTTAACTAGAAAAAAATTACAGGTAAACCTTCAATGATGAAATTGCATCACTTTCTCCTCAGAACTTATTTTTTACAAAGTTGGAGAAAATATGCTGAAGTTACTACTCTATGATGAAATGATAAATGACATTAAATAAGATTGGTCAGGGCAACTGTTATTATTTTAGCTGTTACGAATGGGAAGACATTTTAAATTTGTCCATCACACAAAAAGAAGGTGGAATTAATTGCTAATGGCTTTGATTTCAGTTTTTGAAAAGAAGCAATTAGTTATACAATATTTCATGATTTAAAAGGGTTTAATTCATTTTTTCTTTTTGGCCGTGCCCTTGGCTTGTGGAAGTTCCTGGGCCAGGGATCGAACTCACGTCACACCAGTGACCCTGATCCCGCTGGTTCAGTGATACCGCCAAAATCTTAACCCACTGTACCACAAGAGAATTTTGATGTAAAAAGGCCAAGGTAAAAGAAATAACAATATTTTTTCTTAAGGGCAGGGGGACTTAGAAAACAGTCAGTCCTACACTTTTTAGGGTTGAAATAATGGCAAATTATTTATAATAAACCATCATTTGTCCTAGACTGAACAGTACTATAAAACTCATGATATACTACCAAAGAATGTAATATATGTGATTGACAGTTGTAAATGAGATTCATCAGGTTTCATATATATTTCTTGATCTGAATTCTGAAGTTTCAGATGACTGTGCTGTTGATATTGAGTGTTCCAACTCACCTCTTTTATTTATTTATTTATTTTGTCTTTTGTCTTTTTAGAGCCCCAACCTCGGCATATGGAGGTTCCCAGGCTAGGGGTCCAATCAGAGCTGTAGCTGCCAGCCTACGCCAGAGCCACAGCAACAAGGGATCCAAGCCACATCTGCGACCTACACCACAGCTCATGGCCGGATCCTTAACCCACTGAAAAAGGCCATGGATCGAACCTGTATCCTTATGGATGCTAGTCAGATTCATTTCTGCTGAGCCACAACAGGAACTCCTATTTATTTATTTTTATTTTATTTTATTTTTTTCCTTTTTTGGCTGCCCCACAGCATATGGAGTTCCTGGGCCATGGATCAGATCTAAGCCTATGCCACAGCTGAGGCAATACTGGATCCTTTAATCCACTATGCCGGGCTGGGGATCAGACTTGTGTCCTGGCACTGCAAATCCCGTTGTGCCACAGCAGAAACTCCTTTTTATTTTCTCTTTTTTTCCAACTCACCCTTTTTAACTGCAGTATAGTATTCCTTAGCATGCTCACACTGTAGTCAGTGAGGATCCAAGCTGACTGGTGATGCACCTTTAGTGTGTTTCTAGTTCTTGCCAAAGAGTGCCGCCTTGTGCACAGGCAGCTACGTATGCAGTGGTGGAATGGCCTTGCGGTTTCCAGGAAGGTTCTGAATATCCAGAATCATTCTTTCTCCCCCATCCCCACCCCCACACACTCATTAGAGCAAGTCTGGAGGGACTTCCTGTGAAAGGATTTGGTGAATTATGGGAATTGGCCATCAGCACAGAGCCCTGCCTACTGTCCTTTCCCCTCTAGGGTAACCTGTCCTCATTCTCTTGGTTTGGGCCAGCTCTGGAGCCCCAGGCTTACTGTGGGTTGGCCGAGCCTAAGTTCTGGGAGGTGGAGTCCCAGAGCTGGTTTGCTGTGGCCCCGGCTCTTCACTGGGCCCCTTAGCCAAGCTCTGGGGGCACAGAGGTACATGGTTTGGTAGCCCCAGTCACTTAGCACAGGGAGGCAGTGTAGCTCAATGGTTAGGAGGCTAGACTATGGAATCAGACCTGGGTTTAAAGTCCCAGCTCAACCCCTTAGCAGTTGTCTGAATTTGGGTAACTTAACCTCAGTTTTCTCAGCTATGAAGTGGGGATTCTGGAGTTCCCGTCATGCCTCAGTGGAAACAAATCTCACTAGCATCCATGAGGATGCAGGTTCAATCCCTGGCCTCGCAGAGTGGGTTAAGGATCTGGCATTGCTGTGAGCTGTGGTGTAGGCTGCAGACATAGCTTGGATCTGGTGTCGCTGTAGCTGTGGGGTAGGCCGGCAGCTGAAGCTCCTATTCAACCCCTAGCCTGGGAACTTCCATATGCTGTGACAAAAGACAAAAAAAAAAAAAAAAAAAAAAAACTGGGGGGAGTTCCCGTCGTGGCGCAGTGGTTAACGAATCCGACTAGGAACCATGAGGCTGCGGGTTCGATCGCTGCCCTTGCTCAGTGGGTTAACGATCCGGCGTTGCCGTGAGCTGTGGTACAGGTTGCAGACGCGGCTCGGATCCAGCGTTGCTGTGGCTCTGGCGTAGGCCGGTGGCTGCAGCTCCGATTGGACCCCTAGCCTGGGAACCTCCATATGCCGTGGGAACGGCCCAAGAAATTTAAAAAAAAAAAAAAAATTGGGGATTCTGATCTCCAGAGCAACTGTGGGGGCAAAGTAAGATAATGCATGTCATAGAGGTTAGCATAGAGGCTCTGTTTATAAATCTCACTTATAAAGTTAGGGGGCAGCAGAATGTAGTAGGTAAAGGGTTGTGGGTAAGAGGACTGACATCCTCAGCCTTGGCCCTGGAAGGTGATTCCTTCCTTTTCTGAGACTCAACTCTAGCACCAGGCCTCAGGCACTCTGCCCTATTGCCCTCCTCCATCGTCAGCCTTTCTTCTCTGTGGACCAGCGTGGGGGTCATCCTCAGCAGGACACTCCAGCTCCTGGCCTGTGGCAAGAGTCACCAGAGCTGCAGTGCAGAGGCAGTGGGGGAGCTCTGGATGCCTGGAGCTGGAGCCAGAGCTGACCAGGCCAACCAAGGCTAACCATGGATGTGGAGGACCTGAACCAGCTTCTCCTGGTGACCGTCAGGCATCCCTCCCTATGTGCTGGAACCAGCCTCAGGTGCTATGTGAACAAGCCCCACAGGGGCTTCCAGTTGGGCAGCCTCTGCTTCTCTTTCATCTGGTAAAGGGAGGACCGTCTATGGTGGTGTGGTGTTAGATAATATGCTTAACTTCTGGGTCCCAGTGTGATAGTGACACCAGGTTTATCCCCCCTCCTTCCAGTAATAGGAAGAGATGTGGTAGCTAGATTAGGGAAACATGGTCAGTAGAATGCTCACTGGTGTGGCAGATACTTCTGGTTGACCACACAATATCTGTTACAGTCTCTGTTCTTCTTTCTTCCTTAATAACAGGGCTCTGTATTATCATGGGTGGTGATATGCCCAGCTGAAAATCTGCATTTCCGCCCTCTCTTGGAGATGGAATGGCCAGTGAGATGTTAGTAGAAATATTGTATGGAATTTTTTTAAAGCTCTTTAAAGCAGCAGGGTATACTCCTTTTGCTTCATTCCCTTATATTGTCATCCTGGAAAACAAATGTGATGGCTGGAGCTTCAGCAACTATTTTGTAACCCTGAGGCCATCTCAAGGACAGACGTCACCTAAGGTCACAGTGGAGCAGAAAACCTTAGGCATTGATAACATGGAAGTGCCATGTGGACCCAGAACTGCAGAACTGTTTAACCCTAAATTTCCAGAGTTTTTTTTTTGGCCATAACTGTGGCATGCAGAAGTTCCCTGGCCAGGGATCAAACCTGTGCCACATCAGCAACCCAGGCCACTGTGGTGATGACACCAGATCCTTAATCTGCCTACCCACGTGGGAACTCCAACCCTAAATTTCTTTAATATGAGAAAAAATAAATTACCATCTTAAGTCATTGTTATTTTGGCTGTGTGCTGCAAGCAGTCAAACATAATTTCTGTCCACATAATGAAGAAGTTCCTAGAGTGTCCTTGTTGACAACTGGGGCCAAGTGAACTGAAGTGAATTCATAACAGATTCAGTGTTTCCACAGATGAATGGGTGGATGTTCGCCTGGAGAAATGTTCCTAGTGATGTCCCACCAGCTCTGTTCCCAGCCTTGTCCTGGGCAGTATTAACGATCTTTTTTTTTTCTTTTTTTCTTTTTTAGGGCCGCACTTGCAGCATATGGAGGTTCCCAGGATAGGGGTCCAGTCGGAGCTACAGCTGCCAGCCTACACTACAGCCACAGCAATGCTGGATCCTTAACCCACAGAGCAAGGCCAGGGATCAAACCCACAACCTCATGGTTCCTAGTCAGATTCGTTTCCACTGAGCCACGACAGGAATTCCGGCAGTATTATGATCTTGAATGGAGATATGAACTGATCTTATTTGGAGTGAGATCCAAACCCAAGAAATTAATTGGGTAACAGCCAGAATCTAAAGAGATTCTGGCAGGCTGGAACAACTCATCAGACCTAATTACTAATAAGGTAGGATCAACAGAACTCTCTGTACCTCCCTCTTAAGTTCAAGGTCATGAGGCATCGTGTAACCACCAGCAGCTGTGGAAAGGGCACGGTAGTCATTGCATTCCAGGCACCAAGAGCAAGAAAAACAAATGTGATTCCCCTTCATGTTTGCAAGAAACTGGATGTTCAAGCAAGGGGGCAGTGGTCTCTTATTGTCTATGCGGGGTAAGTGGTCAAACCTGGGGGCCACAGTTTATGGGGTCAGGGGACAAATCCTGGCTCAGGGGAGGGAGGTTAGTGAGGAGGCTTGAAGCCAGGTCACAGAGAAGTAGATGAAGGACTTAGGAATGTTTAGTCCAAAAAAGGAAAAAACAGGGAGTTCCCATTGTTGCTCAGCAGAAATGAATCCAACTAGGATCCATGAGGATGTGGGTTCCATCCCTGGCCTTACTCAGTGGGTTAAGGATCTGGTGTTGCTGTGAGCTGTGGTGTAGGACACAGATGCGGCTGGGATGCCACGTGGCTCTGGCTGTGGTGTAGGCTGGCAGCCATGGCTCCAATTCAGCCCCTAGCCTGGGAACTTCCCTATGCCATGGGTGCAGCCCTAAAAAGCAAAAAAAAAAAAAAAACAAAAAAAAGAAGAGACATAGGGGATGTGAGAGTTGTCTCTGGATGCTCGGAGAGGAATACTCCAGGGAGAAGTTGAGGGACTTTGTAAGCTCCCAGGGGCTCTCTTGTGAGGGAGGGAGTAGCCTGTTCCTGGAGGTTATCAAGAGGAGGCCAGACGGTACACTCGAGGGTGGATGGCTGTCACTGCCTCTGCCAGTACGGACGCGTACCGTAAAACCAGGTAGTCTGACCTGATGCTCCCTGAGTGTTTTCAGAGCTGAGGCCAGGAACCAAGGAGAGGACAGGAGCTGTCCCCTCACTGCCCTGGGCAGCCTCAGAATGAGAGTGCCACAGAGGACCTTGGCTTCAGGACATCCTGGTAAGGGAGAGGGGGTGGAATGAGGCCTCATAAGTGCTTTAGCGCTCATGACACTCCTGCGCCTGTTCTTCGCTGCAGCAGCTCTGGCTCAGCGGGGCCTGCTCTTAGGGCAGGGACTCTGGCTCAGCTTGTTGGCCGTGCAGGAGGCCCCTCGGCCTGGGGAGGCAAGCATGGCCACATCAGCATTCCTGTTATCCAGAGTTCCTATCGTGGCGAAGCGGAAACAACCTGACTACTATCCATGAGGACACAGGTTTGATCCCTGGCCTCGCTCAGTGGGTTAAGGATCCGGCATTGCCATGAGCTGTGGTGTAGGTTGCAGACAAGGCTTGGATCCCATGTTGTGTGGCTGTGGTGTAGGCCGGTGGCTACATTTCTGATTGGACCCGTAGCCTGAGAACGTCCATAGGCCACGAGTACAGCCCTAAGAAAACCAAAAAAAAAAAAAAAAAAACCTCCTATACCGGTGAGAAAACCGAGGCCTTGTCCCATCATCTCCATATCGACATCTCCGGAGAAGGGCAGAGGCCCAGGCTGGACTCCAAATGTGCTCCTTCAGCTCGGGCCCTGCGAGGGGCCGTGGGAGGCAGTGTAGCCGGTCAGCCGCGGTGGCTGAGCTAGGACTGACCGTCTGTTTACGCCAGCCCCACTCTTGGAAGTCCTCCACCTGCTCCCCTCCTGGCCGGCAGCACAAGGCCCTTGGGAACTGGCCCCTGCATCTTCTTTCCCTTCCTTCCTCTTGGGACCCCTCAAGGCCCAGGGTGTGGGGGGATGTCAGGCTGTGGGAATGTGAAGTGGGAGGCAGGCCGCCCGGGGGCTGCAGGGGCCGTGTGGTTTTCTCATTACCAGCCCAGCCTCCCCCTTGGCCACTGCGGCTGCCTTCACACCTCCTGTCAGCCTGTGGATACAAGGCCGCCTCCCCGGGGGCAGAAGGTGTTGACTTGGGAACTAGGGTGTACAGGGGCCTCCAGAGCAGCCTGGCAGCAGGGCCCCGCAGAAACCCCAGAAAGCACTTCTGGGGTGGGGGTGGGAGGCTACTGGTCCCCATCCTGGGAGGCCAGGGATGGCAGAGTCTGTGTCCCTGGGATGGGGAGGGAGGGACACAGCAGGACAAGGGCCTCACGTGGACACTTGGCTCTGGAAGCCCTAAGTCAGCCTGTGCATATACTCCCCTCTCCTGGCCCGGGGGGCTGATGTGCGACTTTGGGCACAGCCAAGGAAGCCTGATGCCCAAGTCCTGCCACACAGGGCACCATCAGTGTCACCAGGGGGCCCAGAGGCTAAGGTCACAGAGCTGTCCCTGGAACTGAACTCACCCTGACTGGGCCTCGGACCTGCCCGTCTCTAAGCGCTTTCATGTCACACAGCGCCCAGTGCTGTGTCTGCAGTAACCTGTCCAGTGTTCGAACCCCAGGCCTTACAGCCTGCACTTCTTCCCCTGCTCAGGTGGGGAGACTGGGTCCAGAGAGACCACTGCCTTCGCCTTAGGTCCCCCAGGACCAGAATTCGAACCATTCAAGGCCATGCCTTCCACTATGGGGATACTGCCCTGGACCTGAGGCCAAGGCTCCAGGGAGCTCTGAGCTGGAGGAGAAGGACAGATTGGCTCTGAGTCTGTGGGGACCTGGTGTGCTGGGTACCATGGGCGAGCAGTGCTACCTGGCCAAGGGATGAGGGTGGGTCCCTGGAGGAAGCGGGGAACCTGAAGTCATGTGAGGTTATGGATTTTCCTTCGAGTGGAGGGGAAAGGAGGAACCCAGTGTGGAGCAGGGAAGCCCAGGGCTGGAGCCCTGGGGTGGAGGTGGGGAGGGTCGGCGGGGGGTGGACAGGCAAGTGGGGGCCAGGTGGGCTTGGAAAGTCCTGCCAAGTGAGGAATTTGGACTCAGGAAGGTAACAAGATCTACAGAACTTCTGAGGAAGAAGAGGAGTTGGAAGTTGAAGAGCTGGAGACAGGAAACCAGTCACGAGGCACCAAGGGCTGACTGGATGGGGCAGAGGCAGAGGTGCTGGGAGTGGGCTGGGGATCCCATAGGAGGGAATGTGGGGAAGTTGGGAAGGATGTAGCTTCTATTGGCTGGGGCTGCAGACATCCAGGGAGCTGCCCAGCAGGCTTGGGGCATGGAGGTGGACCCCCTGACCTTCCTCCAGCAAGAAGGCTGAGCCAAAGAAGCTGGTGTGGAAGGGGCTGCAGAGAGCCCAGGGCTGCCTGGTCCAGCACCTGGGGCAGCAAGGCCCAGCGGAGGCAGCTCAGGCCTAGGGCCAGCTGTGCCTGGGCTGAGTCCCCAGCAGAGCCTCAGTCTCCTCATCTATGAAATGGGTAACCTTGCTGGGAGGATTAGAGATGCAGCATCATGGTTGAGCATGTGGGATTCCAAGAGTATCCCCTGCCTGCCCTGCTGGAGAGAAGTGACCATCTGTGGTCCTGCAGCTCTTGGGAGGGACAAAGGGGGAGGGGGAAGGGTGCTCACTCCTTCGGGCTCCTCTAGGGAAGACCCAACCTGATCTCTGAAAGCCACAAGGGGGTGCCTGAGTCCACAGGCTCTGCTACTGGATGCAAACACGGTGGGGGAGGGGCTGCAGTCTTTTCCTTTTCCCTCCCTCCTTCCCTTCTTTTTCTTTCTTTTTTAACTTATTAAAACAATGCATAGTCATTACGGAAGAGTGAGAAGATACAGATGATCAAAAAGAAAGGAATTTAGGATGCCCCCACTTCCACCCAGAGAGAACAAGAACACTGGTCAGTATCTCTGCATCCTAACCTTTTTTTTCATTTTTGTCTTCTTAGGGCCGCACTCATGGCATATGGAGGTTCCCAGCTAGGGGTCCAATTGGAGCTACAGCTGCCAGTCTACGCCACAGCCACAGCAACGCAGTATCCAAGCCGCATCTGCAACCTACACCATAGCTCATGGCAACACTGAATCTTTAACCCACTAAACGAGGCCAGAGATTGAACCTGCAACGTCATGGTTCCCAGTCAGATTCGTTTCCTCTGCGCCACAACGGGGAATCCAAATTTGCCATCTTAACCATTGTTAAACATGCAATTCAGTGGCAATAATTACATTCGAAATGTTGTGCAACCATCACTACTTCCATTCCCAAAACTTTTTCGCCCTCTCAAGTAGAAATTATATCCATTAAGCAAAAACCCCCTTTTACCTCCAGCCCCCCAGCCCCTCCTGGTAACCTTTCGCTTGCTTCCTATCTCTATGAATTTGTCTATTTTAGGTTCCTCCTCTAAGTGTGATCCTACAGTTTTTGTCCTTTGGTATCTGGCTTATTTCGAAATGGCATCAAGGTTCATTCACTGTGTAGCATATGCCCAAACTTCATTCCTTTTTTTTTTTTTTTTTTCCTTCTTTTTTTTTAGGGCCGCACCCATGGCATATGGAGGTTCCCAGGCTAGGGGTCTAATCGGAGCTACAGCTGCTGGCCTACACCACAGCCACAGCAATGCCGGCTCCTTAACCCACTGAGTGAGGTCAGGGATCGAACCCACAACCTCATGGTTCCTAGTCAGATTTGTTAACCACTGAGCTACAGCGGGAACTCCCTTCATTCCTTCTTATAGTTGAGAAATACTCTATTGTACATATATGTCAGATTTTGTTTATCCATCTGTTGATGGGCATTTGGCTTGTTTCTACCTTTTGGCTATTATGAATGATGCTGCAATGAATGTTGGTGGACAAATATCTGTTCTGGTCTCTGCTTTCAATTCCTCGGGATGTAGAAAGAGCAGGTTGTTCTGTGACCAGCTTTTCTCACTAATGTATTAAGAACTTTTTCCACATCAGTAGATGTATTTCTGCAATGAGATTTTTTTTTTTTTTTTTGGTCTTTTTGCCTTTTCTAAGGCCGCTTCCCGAGGCATATGGAGGTTCCCAGGCTAGAGGTCTAATCAGAGCTGTAGCCGCCAGCCTACATCACAGCCACAGGATCCAACCCGTGTCTGCAACCTACACCACAGCTCACGGCAATGCCGGATCCTTAACCCACTGAGCAAGGCCAGGGATTGAACCCTCAACCTCATGGTTCCTAGTCGGGTTCGTTAACCACTGCACCACGACGGGAACTCCTCTGCAATGAGATTTTTAAGACATGCCTAGTACTCCATGCTGTGATGATAACAGTTTAAGTAACACATTCTCTATTAGTATATACTGAGATGCCTTAAAGTTTTCCACATAGGTATATCCTAATATCTGTATATTTTTTGGCTACATGTATGGCATATGGAAGTTCCCAGGCCAGGGATCAAATCTCAGCTGCAGCTGCAGCCTATGCCATAGCTGCAGCAATGCTAGATCCTTAAACCACTGTGCCACAGTGCTGGGCCAGGGATCGAACCCATGCCACTGAAGAGACAATGCTGGATCCTTTACCCACTGGGCCACAGCAGGAACTCCCTTATACATATATGTTAAAAGTTATTTTTAAAGGTATTTATTTATTTTATTTTTTTGCTTTTTAGGGCCACACCTGTGGCATATGGAAGTTCCCAGGCTAGATGTCCAATCAGAGCTGCAGCTGCCAGCCTCTGACACAGCCACAGCAATGCCAGATCTGAGCTATATCTGTGACGTACACCGCAGCTTGCAGATCCTTAATCCACTGAGTGAGGCCAGGGATTGAACCCACATCCTCATGGATACTAGTCAGGTTCTTAACCCGCTGAGCCACAATGGGAGCTCCTCAAAGTTATTTTAAAATTGCACATGTAATATTTGAATTTAAACTCTCTGTAAACATTTTGGACATTACAGATGAGATTAAAGCCTGCCTTTGTCACTTCCCAGAACCTAGCCTTGCCCACACCCCCACACCACATAAGTCCTGGTACATTATTCCGATTTGGGGAGTATGCATTTACACACATAAATACAGAAACCCCTTTTGCCAAATGTGTGGTATCATTCTGAGCCTTTTTGTGGAGGGGTTGTTTTTTAGATTTTTGTTGTCTTTTGTTTTTCCTTATATCCGTGGGGTCATATTGAAGGGATTTTTCTGCAGTTTGGTTCAGCAGTACATTTTGTCTTATTGCCATTTCTTGGGCCACTCCTGCGGCATGTGGAGGCCCCCAGGCCAGGGGTCTAATCGGAGCTGTAGCCGCTGGCCTACACCAGAGCCACAGCAACGCAGGATCCGAGCCGTGTCCACGACCTACACCACAGCTCACGGCAACGCCGGATCTGCAACCCACCGAGCAAGGCCAGGGATCGAACCCACAACCTCATGGTTTCTAGTCAGATTCGTTAACCACTGAGCCACAACGGGAACTCCCTCTCTTGAGCCTTTTAATATTTTCTTATCAGGGGAGTCATCGGTCAGGGAAACCCCTGGGCAAAGGGCATGCCAAGGCTGTTCAAAAGCCTTGGGCCAGCCCTGTGGAGCCTGGGAGGCAGCCTGGTTGTGGGCGGCCAGCAGCAGAGCCAGCATTCCCAGGGGGTCTCAGCCAGCCTGGCCACCTGTGCCAGGTGCTGACCGTGTCCTCCTGGGGCCTGGGGTGAGGCATACTCTCCAAGGGTGAAGGAAACTCCCTCAGCTCAGGCCAGGGCTGAGTCTTGGATTTCTCTTGGTGGGGGAACCTCCAGAGCCGAGGACTGCGTTCATCCCGTCCTTAGTCCTTGGCACGTAATCGGTACTGACCAGGTAAGACCCTTCTTCTGTTTGATTTATTATCTGGTCACCTTAAACTCTATCCTCACCCCCTACACGTTCTCCGCTCTGTCAAGGATGTCACTGTCCCCCAGTCTCTGGCAAAGGATCTTAAGCCCAGAGGCTCCTCACTCCACCAGGTCCTGCCCAGGCATTCTAGCTCAGCCCTACGAGCGAGCCCCTCTGCTTTTTATTGGGTCTGAAGTCAGATCCCTCAGGAGAGGTGAGGAGGAGGTGTGTGCCTTCCCCTGTCCTTGGGAAGGACAACCTGGAGCTGGCTGAGGGCCTGAGCCACCCAGTGACCTCATCATTGTCCTGCCACCTCCCTGTGCTATTGTGCGGTTGGGGTAGGGGTGGGGTCAGAAGGCACCCAAAACCTGTGCATCCTGCCTGGAGGGAGCTCCCTCCTGTGCCATCTACAGGGGCTGGTGCTGGACACGCCCCAAGTTGGCAGTCGAGCCGGGCCTGCAAATCCTTGCTGGGGAGCCTAGAGTTTTGGTTGGTTCGTGGTCTGTTTTCTGCCTCTGCTCCCAGGGGTGTGTAGGGACCTGAGCCCGCCCCCCTTCTCCTCACTCCTCTAGGCTCCATCTTGCTCTCCCTCTCAGCACACAGGTGTATGTTTTTCCCAGTGGACAGATGAGCAAATTGGGGTCCAGAGAGGGCAAGTGGCCTCTCTGGGGTCACCTAGCCCATCACACCAGCACTAAGCTGGCTTCACCCTTTTCTTAAGCCAGCCCCAGCATTTCTGACATGTCTGCTAAGCTCCCCATCCTGTACTCACTATGGCCCCAGGCCCCAGGAAAAAAGGCCCCTGACTGGTCGGCCCACCTCAGATCCCAAGATTCCAAGTGGTTGGGCAGCGCCCTCTGCTGTCTGTGGCTGGGAGTGCAAGGAGGCTGGATAGCCAGGGCATCCCTCTGGCTTGAGACCGGTACCTTGCAAACAAGGTATGCAGTCAGTCCCCCAAGGCATCTCAGCAAGCACTTGGGGGTCCCCGTTCCACTTCACAGCTTAGAAACTGAGGGGTCATGTGACAAACTTTCCCACATTTACATGTCTGTCTCTTTGCTTCGGGCTGGTCAGCTCTTTATGCTGCGGTTTCCCCGTGTTTCACTGCAAGGCTCCACTTACCTAGATGAAGCGAGGCATAAGTGTGACACCCTCAGGAGAGAGGTGCAGTCTACTCACCCTGCATTCTCTGCCCAGCTCTCCAAACTGGGGAGATTCTGGCACTTCCTCTCCAGCCTTTCCCCGGAATCTGACAAATCTCTCTCCTTTCTTCCCACCCCCTCCCTCCTTGTCACTCTGCCTCCTGTGACTTCCACTAGCTGCGCATCCAGCTGATCCATGACCAAGATAATCAGATTATCATGGGTCCAGAATAATCTATTCCATATGGCTTGCCAAGTCGGTGGCTCCAGGAGCTAAAGGTGTGAGGAGAGGGGGTGGCCTCCGTTGGAAGGGGCTTCCTGGGAGTTTTGGGGGCATAAGCTGGGCTGGTGGGGAAGGGGGGAAGTGGAGGAGAAGTTGGGAGCCTTCCTGCTGGGCCCCTGACGGCCCTGGGCTCCAGGTGGCTGCAGCCCCCTCGCCAGCACAAGCACGGCCTCATCTTTCCAAGACCTGGTGAAGCTTAGGCTCCATGGTGGGGGTTGCCCCCCATGCCTTTTCTCTGGATTGGGAAGTGCTCACTCTAGGGTGTTACTTCTCAAAAGTGGCCAAGCCTCATAATTCTCCGGAGATTTTACTTTTTTTTTTCTTCTTGTTTTTGCTTTTTAGGGCCGCACCCGTGGCATATGGGGTTCCCAGGCTAGGGGTCAAGTCGGAGTTACAGCTGAAGCCTATACCACAGCCACGGCAACGTGGGATCCGAACTGTGTCTGTGACCGACACCACAGCTCACAGCAACGCCCGATCCTTAACCCACTGAGCAAGGCCAGGGATTGAACCCACAACCTCATGGTTCCTAGTCGGGTTCGTTAACCACTGAGCCACCATGGGAACTCCAGATTTTACTTTTCACACCCGGAATCTCCTCTGGGGATTCTGGTTCAAGCAGGTCCAGGGTCTGGAAACCTGTTTTCTTTTTACTTCTCAACAGGTCCTGGTATATCAAGGTTTCCTGGGGGCTTAAAGATTATGCGGCATAGCCCTCCCCCAGCAGGGCACTCCCAGGGCACCCCTCCAGGAGGAAAGGAGCCACTCTAGTCCTCCAGAGGGGGCAGGGGGACTGGTGGGAAAACAGAACATTGGCTTTGGTCCCAGACAGAGCAGAACAGATCCCAGCTCTTCCCCTACTAGCCATGCAACACAGGACCACCTCTCTGGGCTTCCACTCGTTTCCACATCTACAAAGTGGGGCAATGACACTCATATCACAGTGTGGTTGTGAGCTGTAACCCAGCCAAGCCCCAGTACAGTGTCAGACCCCAAGTGACAGCAGGAACACACAGGTGGGCTCTGCCCAAAGCACGGTCCCTGTGCTATGATTTGATCCTTGCACTGTTGGCACAGGAGGTATTACAGGGCAGAAACAGAGGCCAGGGCAGAAACATGGAGTGAGTTACCCAAGTGCCACCGGTGGTACAGGGCAGAAGGGCATTCTATTCTAAGCCACCCTGGCCACACCCCAGAGGGGTGCCCCAGGTTATCTGAAGGTGGGGGCTTCGTGAATAAGAACCGCTGCCCTGAAAGAGCTTGCCTTGCGGGCTGGTGCCGAGGTGTGGTGGGAGGATCCCTGGCAGTAGGGGACACCCAAATTAGGAGCTTCCCAGGAGGTGTGCTGCTCATGCTAAACAGGCTGGCGTTAGGACAGAGCTGCTTCCTTCTCCTGGGGCCTCTGGCTCCAGTGGGGATGGGGATTAGGGGCCGCAAGGGGAAAACCGACACTGCACCTTTGATTAGCACTCCCATGTTAGAGGGGCTGGCCGGAAAATAAGGGTACTGAGGCTGGGAAGTGGGAGGGGGCAGCGCCCAGGACCCAGGCTCGGTCTGAGGAAGCCGGCTGGTTCCTAGTGGGCAGGCAGAGACCCGGGCCCTGGGCCCAAGGGGGTGCTGCCTTGTCCTGCCTGCACCCCCACCCTGGCCAAGGACCCCGTCTGAACTCTCACCTCTGCTCGGTGGGGCTGCCCCAAGGCCTCATTTCCCAGCCTGACACATTGGCAGGCAGAGGCAGGCTCAGGCCAGGGGAGCAGGAGCCACTGGCTTCGGCACTTGTCAAAACACAGGCCCCAAAAGTGTGAAGTCCTCACCCCAGCAGGAGGGCGTGTGGGCCCTGCCGCCTGGAGAACTCATTAACTGGGGCAGCTCCCTAATGAAGCCACTGGAGAGGCTGGTGATAAGATCAAAGGTGAGAGAGGAATGGGGAAGGGCAAGAGGGAGCCTGGCTGACAGGAGGGGGTAGAGCCCAGCTCCAGGTTGGGGGTTCCCTCCTCTGCCCCCACCTGGCTTTATCAGGCTCATTCACCATCACCCTTGCACACCCTGGGCCCTGAGACTCTGAAGGCAACGGGACTCCCACATGGCCCCTCCAGTTTGCTGCCAAGGCAGCCCTTGGGGCTCAAAGACCCAAAGATTGGGGGTGGGTGGGGACCCTCCCATCTGTTCTGCCTCTGTCATGCCAGTTTTGGGGTTTGTCTCTACAGGCACCCATGGGTCTTTTTAACCCTCTCAGCCCTATCAACCGGAGAGCCTCCTGTCATGCACCACTCAGAGTGTCCCTCTCACGCTCCAGGACTCTGTGACTCCCACGTAAGTGAGCAATGCATGTCGGATCCCAGATCCGAGAATCCTCAGGGGCCAGAGCTGTGCTTTTTAAGATAAAGTCTGCCACCTACACATGGCCCCTTGTCCAAAAAATGTTGGGTGACTTTGTGTTTAATAAAAATTCACTTCAGAGCATAGTTGCCCACAAGCCATTAATGGCCTTTTCCTCTGGACGGGAACTTGGAGGGCTCAGAGGTAGGATAAGAAAGATTTGTTAGACCCTCTGCAGTTGTTCATTCTCTTGACTTTTTAGTCACCTGTGTATATTCTAACTTCAAATAGAGACATGACAATAAAACAAAAGGTGGCTGATCACCTTAGGGGGTTTTGGTCATTCTGAGTTTTCTCAATAAATTAGCTACAAAGTGGAAATCAGAATCACTCGCAAGAACAGGAAGGATTTTTTTCTGACGTTCAGAGGTTGGCCACAGAGACCCCGACCCACCTGCCTGTCTAGTTTTTACTCTGCACCCCTCCTGCCTGGGTGCACAACCAGTTCCCACTCTTTGTTAGCTGCAGTCCAGTGGGATCAAAGGGGACTTCGCTGTGCTCCAATGCCAAGTTTTTGGCCTGGATCTGGAACCCCAGGAAGGCATCTATTGGCCAGGGTCCAGAAGGGGTAGACTGTGCTGACAGCTGTAGGCCAAGGAGGGTCCTCCTGGACCAGCTTCTCCTTGGGGGTAGATGGATCCTGTGGCATGTGCCCTTGGAGTGGGTTCCTCTCCTTCTCCCCAAGGGTGAGTTGGCACTGCCACTCCCAGGTGTGACCATGGGCACAAGCATCTGGGGCTGCTGGGAGGGGACATAGGTGTTAGAGGAGGCCAAGGGCAGTAGAAGTAAAAAGGGACAAGGAGAAGGGGGCGGTGGTGAATAGAGATGCCCAGATAGACGCTTGGCTTTCTTTGCTTCAAACCAGCTCACCCATCAGTCTCACAGAACTGGAAACTCAGGGGGTGGGGGTGGGAGTATGCAAACACTAGACCCCCAACGCTGAGAGAGACCCTGGATACCACTTCTTTTGAAGACATGATACCAGACACCATGTACTTAACAATCTAGCTGGAGAGCAGACAGCTATGCATGAAGTAGCTATTGTGACAAGGTACAAACTCAAACCCCCTGAGGAGTCAGGCAGGCAGTGTAGATGTCCTGAGATTTCCTATGTGGACAGTCATGTTGTCTGTAAATAGTTCATTTCTTCCTCCCCAGTCCGTAATGCCTTTTATTTCTCTTCCTTTATTGCACAAGCTGGACACCCCCCCCCCCAACTGCACCCCTGCAGGTGTCGTTAGAGGCCCACATCCTCACCTTGTTCTCAGTATTAGGGAGAAATCTTTCAGTTTTATTATGATGTTAGCTATAGCTTCTTTTATCAGACTGAGAAAGTTCTCCTCTAGTCTGAGTTTGCTGAACATTTTTTATCATGAAGGGGTGCTGAATTTTGTTAATTTTTTTCTGCGTCGTTTCCACTCACATTTCATTGGCAAAGCCCGTTATACTTGCCCCAAAGTGGCAGAATACCAGCTGCTAGCCAGTGGTAGCAGCTGTGGCCCCAGGCTAAGTCCCTGATCCTGCCAGGAGGAAGGTGTCCCGGAGGGCGGAAGAATCCCCTCCCTGGGCTCAGATGGTCCGGCACCCTGGGCTCAGATGGTCCGGCACCCTGACCAGATTCTGCCAGTTTGTTGCATCCGCCTGGAGTAACTTCCTTTCAGCATCCCTCCCATTCACCACCACCAGGGAAGGGCGCATCTAGGGCCAGCCGGCCTCAGAGGAGGAACAGGTTACTGTGCCTCTGGCCTCTGCGCCCCACTGCCAGTCCCCACTGCAAGTCCACGGACCTGGCTGCAGTATGCCCTGAGGCCTCCTTATACAAACTGGAAAGGAAGATTCAAGAAAAGTGAAGAATGTGCCTCAGGTCCCCACAGGTAAAGGCAGCTCCAAACCTACGTACTGGACTTCCAGGTCCCTGACGTCGCTTCCTTTAGCCTCCTGGGCTGGGCCAACACTCGGACAGCGCGGGCCACTGGCACGGGAAGAAGGCCTGCGTGTCTGGGTCAGGTGCCCATGCGCGGGCCCAGGTGTGACCAACCTGGCGCAGCCAACGGGCCCCGCACCTTCGCGCCCTCCGTTGGTTCAAAGGGTCAAGCCCCGCCCCCTTCAGGCCCCGAGCCCGCTTTGAAGTGCTGATGTGGCCTGGAAGGGGCCACTTCACACCTCGCGGTCGGGATAAAGCGGTCGCCCGCCGCCAGTCCCCAGACACGCCGCCGCTGCCATGGCCCAGTCCCTCTGCCCGCCGCTCTCAGAGTCCTGGGTCCTCTCCGCGGGCTGGGGCCCAGCTCGGCCGCCGCCGACCGCCGACAGGGACTGCGGTTGCTCCCCCGCCTCGTCCCCGGACTCCTGGTGCAGCGCCCCGGCCAGCAGTCCTGTGCCCAGTCCCGGGAGGCCCTTCGCCCGCGCGGCCCTCCGCGCCCAGCCTGCGGGGAGGCGCGGCGCGCGGGGCGGTCGCCTGGGCAGCGGGCAGCGGCAGAGCGCCAGCGAACGCGAGAAGCTGCGCATGCGCACGCTCGCCCGCGCGCTGCACCAGCTGCGCCGCTTTCTGCCGCCCTCCGTGGCGCCCGCCGGACAGAGCCTGACTAAGATCGAGACGCTGCGCCTGGCCATCCGCTACATCGGCCACCTGTCGGCCGTGCTGGGCCTCAGCGAGGAGAGCCTGCAGCGCGAGCGCCGGCGACGCGGCGACGTGGTGCTGCCCCGGGGCTGCCCGCGGTGCCCCGACGGCGGCCCCGCGCAGGCGCAGACGCAGACGCAAGCGGGCGGCCTGGGCCGCAGCTCAGCCGCCGGTGCTCCGACGTCTTGGGGGTCTCCTTCTGTCTGCCCGGGAGCCCTCGCTACGTGCGACCCGCCGCAGCTCTACGACGAAGCTGCATGCCCGGAAGGGCCTGCGATGGAGCCAGACCCCTCCTCTCCGGTTAGTACCGCCTTCCTCGCGCGGAATTCCTCCCGTCTCGGCGCCGTCGTGGGTGGCGCCACCTATCGTCTTGCGCTCCCGGCGCGCACTGCGGGGACCGGCCCCTGTGCGGCCCTCGCACCACCAGGCTAGGAAGCTCGAGCGCTGCTGGGAGGGAGAGGACACGCAGGTGACCGGGTCCCGCTCTTTGCCAGAGGTTCCCCAAGAGTGTGCGCTCTCCAGCGCGGACGCTGACGCTCAGAGGCCAAAGCTGAGAGCCCTGTTGTTTCCTCTCTCCCCGCAGCTCCTTCCCGGCGACGTACTGGCCCTGCTGGAGACCTGGATGCCCCTCTCGCCACTGGAGTGGCCGCCGGCCTGAGCAGTTGACGTGACGGTGGAATATTGGCCCCCTGTTCCGTTAGCACCGACGCCTTTTTGGCCTCCGCGCCTTCGAAGCCGTCCCTTTCTAGACTCCCTTTCCTGGAAGAGGGCAAGGGCATTGCTGAAAGTAAGGGCCTGACCCCACCTAGGACGGACTCCCCCACTCCTCCCAGAATGGAGGGCCCCAGAGGGTAAACACTTTGAGGCAAGCAGGAGGCTCTGCCTAGTATGTATTTATTTATTTGTGAATAAACTTTGTGCTGGTTTCAGTTGGCAACTTCCTTTTCCTGTACAGGGACACAAAGCCCCTTTCACCTTCTCCAAAGAACATAGGAGAGTCGGGAGGGTTTGTCGCAATCTTCAGCCCCAAAGGACACACCCTTCGTTCTTGCCCCCGGCCTTGGCTTAGCATCTTCTGTTCCCAATGGGGCAGCTTGAAGGGGGCGGAGCTTCAAGTGAGAAAGAGGCAGCGTGGAATCTGACCATCTTTTCTTTGAACCTGGTGAGGAGCTGGATGAAACCAAGTATCTCTGTAGAAAATACATTTCCATTATCACATACTTACCGTGCACCAGGTCCATTTCACATTCTTTTTCAATACCTAAGTAATCATTTAATTTTATTTTTTAAATATATTAAAGCATTTTTTATTTCCCCAATTTAAAAAATATATTAAAGCATTTTTTAGTTATTTCCCCAACTAATCATTTTACAGAAGGATAAATCAAGGATCAGCACTCGAGTCTAGATGTGACTTCAGAATACAAGCTCTCAGCTTTGGTAGGATTTTGCCAGCTCCATTCATTCTGGGGCCTGAGGGGACACCAGCTCCACGGGTGCATTGCATGTGTCCCAAGTCCTTATTCCCTTTGTGCTGGAGCATCATGGCCTGGACCCTGGGGTGTTCCATCTCCCTTCACTCTGGTTTCTCTTCCATGTTGTTTAGAGACATAAAATAATATCAATGAGTCAGACCTGGGTGTATGTTACTGTGACCTCTCAGAGGTCTAGGGTGAGGTGAGAGGTCCATCCAATTGTGTCCAGATCCACACAGCTGACCTGGAGCCAGGACAAGCTGCCACACCCCTGTCTACATGGGCTTGGATTCAGATTAGGGAAGCACTGTGTGGTGAAGGAGCCTAGTCAGAGGGGCTGGTGAGCAGTCAAGGCTGGGGAGTGCAGTGGGGCGAAGGGGTGTAGCCTTTCTGCCCAAGGTTCCCTCAGCCATCTATGGATACTCAGTTCTTCCCCTCTGCCTCTCTTAAACATATTTGAAATACTGACTTTAATCATTTTTATAAGGGCTTGAGATACAATTCACTTACCATAAAATTCACCCTTTTAGAGTACATAATACAGTGGTTTTCGTAGATTCATGCAGTCATGTAACCATCACCGCTGTCTACTTTTGACAGGTTACAAGACACCTCGTCACCATTAGCAGTGACTCATTATTCCATTTCCCCACCGAAGCCTGCACTTCTGCTTTCTATCTCTATAGATTTACCTGTTCTGGACATTTCCGAGGAATGAAATCATATGAGGTCTTTTTTGTCTGTCTTGTTTCAGGACTTCATTTCTTTTTATGGCCCAATGATATTCCCTTGTATGGATGTACTACAGTTTCTTTATCCATTGCTATTGATAGGTTTGTTTTTGAAACCACTTGGGAGATCATTTCCAGTGCTCTGGCTCAGGCCAGGAGGGGCAGTAATTCCGAGTGGGACGGGGGCAGGGGGTGTCACTGTGTGTGACTCAGCAGTCCAGGCGCCCCCTGGGCAGCATTTGGCTGCAGCGGCCCGGCGGCGGGGCGGGGCCTCACACCTTCGCTGACCCGCCCCCTTTCCCGCGCCTCCACCCCCAACGCGCTCCACCCTCCCAGAGCCTTAAAGGGCAGAGCGGGAAGCCTTTTCCAGGACCCCGCCCAGTTTAGAAAATCTGTTTGCATGGCAAAGGCCCGGTGGTTTAGGACAGGGTATTAAAGTTATTAGCAAGTCTTTTCGTAGATAAGTGGGGCTCATCGGCCGGTCCCCTCCCCTGCGGAGAGCCTCGCCTCGCTCTCGGAGCCCAGGAGTGGCCTACAGTTTATTAGCACCTGGGTGTGAATTTTCATTAACACGTTCGCGTTAATAAGCGAGAGGCCTGGAGGTGGGCAGGGGGCGCCTCCTGCCGCTCCAGCACCGCCTCCCTCTTCCTGGACTGACCCCCCCTCGCACCCACCGGCGGAGGACTGTAAGCAGCGTCCTGGTAGGTGAGCCCCGGCCAGCGCTGCCCCGCGGTTCTCGGGCGACCTGGGAGGTAGCCCCCAGCGGGCTAGGCCGTCGCGACGACGGGGATTAAGGCTAACCCACCCGCGCGGAGATTCGGGGGCGGCGCTAGGATGGGGACCAGGCTGTGACTCCAGAGCCTGGGTGCTCCCCCGTGGATGCACTGACTTTGTGACAGCCGAACGGCTCACCCGGGCCGGGCCAGGCGCTCCGGGCGCAGGGCTGCTGGAGGTGGGGGCGGCGAGGGGGTGGGTTGTGCTCCGGGCGTCGGCCGGCCTGCAGGTACCGCCCGCGCTCTGGTCGCCGCTGCTCTTTGGTGCCACCCTCCTTCCCCAAAGAGCTGCCCTGGTGGCCCTGCGGGTCAGAACCCACGTGGTGGAGAAACTGGCGCGTATGGAGCGGCCACATGGGCCAAGACTGTCTTTAGGGCTTTAAATTCGCCAACTGATTTCAAGTCATTTTAGCCTTAGAGCCACAGGTGAGGCCGGCAGGTGGTGCTTACACCTTTTTACCGGTCAGGACACAGAAAAAAGTCAAGGAATTTTTTACAAAGCTAATCCTCGGCTCTTGGGGTGGGGACAACAGTGGATGGTGGTTGGCAAATCCGGTCTTTGTCATAGCTTAGCCGGCAAGTGTGCACGTGTTGCGGTGTGTGTGTGTGTGTGTGTGTGTGTGTGTGTGTGTGTGTGAAATAGAGCTCGCTGGAGTTCCAGTTGTGGCTCAGTGGAAAGGAAGCTAACTAGCATCCATGAGGACGCAGGCTCGATCCCTGGCCCCACTCAGTGGGCTAAGGATCTGGCGTTGCCCTGAGCTGTGCTGTAGGTCACAGACGAGGCTGGGATCTGGTGTTGCTGTGGCGTAGGCCGGCGGCTATAGCTCCAGCTCGAGCCCCAGCCTGGGAACCTCCATATGCCGTGGTGCAGCCCTGAAAAAACAAAAAAGAAAAAGAAATAAGGCTCTCAAAGCACTGGGGTCATAATATGAACCCAGGGGTGGAGGAAAGGGGTGGTGAGCCTGAGTTGTCTGGATGGGCGGATGGCAGACCATCCACTGAGTGGGACTGGAGAGCTAGGCTCAGCCTTGGGTGGAGGGGAGGGACTCCTGGAGGAGGGCCAGGGTTGCTAAATGCAAGGTCAACCAGAGAGGCACATGGATGCCCTAGGATTCCGGGACACCCCTACCTGGAGAGCCAAAGTGGCACAAGCCCCTTTCACTGTGAAGCCCCTTCTTATCCCGGGGTGAGGCCGAGGCCACTCTGTCCACCTCTCCCTGCCCACTTCCCCCAGCTGCACAATGCCTCCTGAACTTTGCATCCCAGGCGTGCCCTTGCCTCCCCCTGGACCCAGCTTCCCTAGCCCCAACACTCCCTGAGATGACCCAGGGTTCTTGGTGCTTCCCAGCGTCCCTTTCTCCCAGGGGGCCGGTATCTCTTTGGGGACCACTGAGCCCAGGGGTAGAGCCCTGGGTCCCAGTTCTCTTTGTCCATCTTCTGGCACTTTCCCCACCCTGATTCCTTCTCCTTCATCCCTCTTGTACGACTTGGTATATAAGGCTCCCTGTGACTGTCCCCGGTCTCCACTTCCCTTCCCCCCACAAACACTGGGAAATGAGGAGGTGGCCTGGTGTTGGCAGTACATGACTTTGGAACAGTGGACAGGGCACCTCCATTGCCTTGGCCTGCTTGGCACCCTTGTGGTGTGCCATTTTCTTTTCTCCAGACAGCTCTCCCTTCCTTGGTTTGAGTGGCCATGACTTCCAGGCGCCTCCAGGGATGGGCACATTCACAACCCTGCCTAGTCATCATGGTGAGTGGTTCAGGGATGTGACCACGTGCAGGCCGGGGAGGAGCAGGCTCAGGACTTTGCTGGAGCTGTGGAGTAAGGGACACTCACTATGGGTGCTGTTGGTGGTCATGTTGCTGCCCAAGCAGGGGGCCTACCTGAAAAGAGAATCAAAACTGAGAAGTGGGAGTTCCCATCATAGCTCAATGGTAACGAACCTGACTAGTATCCATGAGGCTGCAGGTTCGATCCCTGGCCTCGCTCAGTGGGTTAAGGATCTGGCGTTGCGGTGAGCTGTGATGTAGGTTGTAGACACAGCTTGGATCCCATGTTGCTGTGGCTGTGGTGTAGACCAGCAGCTGCAGCTCCAGTTTGACCCCTAGCCTGGGAATGTCCACAAGCCACAGGTGCGGCCCTAAAAAGAAAAAAAAAAACAAAAACAAAAACCAGAGAGATTCCTGATGTAATCCAACACCTGGGTTTGGCCATATGGAAAGCATTACACCTGGACTCTTACATTGCACGAGCCAACCAATTCCTCTTGTTGCAATAGCAAAAGTTGGGTTTCTGACACTGTTGAAAAAGTCCATCGGGATTTGGTACAGGCTGCTCTGAGCTATGTAACCTGAGCCCCGGTTTCCCTCTCTGTGAAGTGGGAATAAAGATAATATCTACATTTCACAAGGTTAAGGCTTAACATGTTAAATACACAAACCACGGCAGAAGTCCCATAAATGTTAGTTCCCCGTTACATTTAGGTAGCGTGTAAGGCCAAGACCATCATCCTAAGTCTTCTTTCCTCATCTCAGAGAGGGCTGCCACCATGCCTACTGTGTAGAGGAAAAGGATTGCTGCAAAAAGTTATTTATGCTGCTGTGTTTTTATTCCCTTGGTATGGAGGGCAAGGGGCAGTGTCTTAGTTGGGGACCCTTTCATCCAGGGGACATTCAGCTAGTCAGCATCAGTGCCATGATGGAGGTGTCATGCCACAAGGAGCATGTGGGACCCAGGGGAGGAGGCGCCACCCAGCGGCAGCCACAATCACCGCCAGCCGCTGGCCTTGGTGGGCTGTTTATCCAGGGGAGGGTTCGGATGTGTTAACCACCTGCAGTTCTCAAACACACCACATGGTGTCCTCAGAGAGGCAGGCATAGCCTGCACCCAGTTTTCCTAGGAAGGGGAGTTTCTAGAAAAGAAAAAGCACCTCTCTGCCCCCGGCCTGTGCCTCCAAGCCCCCCAGCTTCCTCTAGGCTTCCCAGGCCATCAAGCAAGAGGCAGTAGTGGCACAGTTCCTGCCTGCCTCCTCACTTGCTCCTCCTCCGCCTTTCATACCTGTGTGACCTCAGGCAGTCACCCAACTACTCTGAGCCTCAGCCTTTGCAAAGTGTTTCCATAAAGTTATGAGACAGCAGGAGTTCCCATTGTGGCTCAGTGGTAATGAGCCTGACTAGTAACCATGAGGGTGTGGGTTGGACCCCTGGCCTTGCTCAGTAGGTTAAGGATCCAGCGTTTCCACAAGCTGTGGTGTAGGTCACAGATGCAGCTCAGATCCTGCATTGCTGTGGCTGTGGTGTAGGCTGGCAGCTGTGGTTCTGATTCAACCCCTGGCCTGGGAACTTCCATATGCTGCACCTGCGGCCCTTAAAAAAAAAAGGTTATGAGAAGAAGTGGGTGGGGAGAAGAGGGGCCATGTGAGAGCTGGGGTGGACTGGGTGTCTTGCTCATTTGGGCAGAGTGGCTCCTGGGTCTATGAGGTGAGTGGCCCTCACAAGCCCTGGGACTCTGGCTGATGTCATTGCTGGGGTCTGGACTGGGCAGAAAGGAAGGGTCACTATCGCAACTTTGGAGTCTGGAAACATCGTCACTGTTTATTTAGGTGATACATCTACCCACCCGAGGGCTCTGACAAGCAGCTTAGTGGTTGAAGGCCTCCCGATTGTGCCTGTCCCTTTGCAGGCTCTGCAGAGGTCAGACTGCAAGTCTGGGCCCTTTGGCCTCCTGAGCTGAAGTCCTTTGTGACCACGTCTCTGGGCCTCAGGGTGTCCCAGCACAAGGATCCGCCTGCTGCCAGCCTTTTCAGAGGACAGAAGCGCAGTCACTTCTTGAGGTTCTCTCTTTGGAGAAGCAAGGAATACCTCCGGAGCCGGGTCCAGTGCTCCTGCTCTTTCACCTTGTTATTCGCCAGCTTCTTTAGCCTGGGGGCCACACAGTTGGAGATAAGAGGAACCTGCTTTGTGCCACGTTCATGCCCCCTCCCAGTTCCCAGGGCCCAGGGCAGGACCCTGACCACCCTGGGCTGACATGAGAAAGTCTCCAAATGACATATCTGCTTCCTGTCAGTGTTCTCAGGGCTCGGCCTGGTGCACAGAAGGCACTGGAATCAGCCTTCCTGAAGGAACCATAGGCCTAGCATTCGAAACTAGCAACTGGCATGGGGAATTTACAAACTAAAAGTCTATTTGCAGGACCAAAGTTCAATATATCAGAATGCCAATGGTTCCTTTTTTCTGCCCCCCTGCTGCCCTGCAGCATATGGAGTTCCCAGGCCAGGGGATCAGTTCAGACCTACACCACAGCTGCAGCAGTGCCAGATCCTTTAACCCACTGTGCCAGGGCCAGGACTGAATCTGCGACCTGGTGCTGCAAAGACACCACCAATCCTATTGCGCCACAGCGGGAACTCTCAATGGTTAGAGTTAACAAACATTCCTTGAGCATCTATTCGTGACTGGTCCTGGTGGAAAGATCAAAGTTTCTGCCTTGGCTGCCTGATGATAGCAAAGTTAAAAAGCTTAAATGGGAGGAGGCACACTTTTAGGGGAAAAACAACGGCTGCAGCTTTGGGTTGGTTTGGTGGCTCTGCCTGTGGGACAGCCACACGGAGATGCGTCTGGTACTCAGTGCATTAAAATATATATTTTTTTAAACTTAAGAAAGTAATCTATGCTTTGCTTAAAGAAAAACCAAGGGATCCAAGTGGGTATACAATTACAAATAACCCTTCCCATCTTAGGTCCTTATTTTCTGTTCCCAAAGCAACTATAATTCACTGCTCCTTGTAAATCCTTGAAAGCTGTTCATGCACACATAGCATAGATGCGCATATAGTCTTTCTCTTTTTAAACTTAAATGGGAGCATGCAACACACAGCTCTTTTTGCACTGAGAATATAACCTAGCGGTTGCTTCTGAGCAACACTCAGATCTGCCTCCTTCTCTTTCCCAGTTGATGACACTTGGGGTGTCCAGTCCCAAATGCGGCGTCTTTGCCTGTGCGTGGGTGCAGGTGGGCCAGGGCCGGGTGGAAGTGAATGGTTTAGAAGCTTAGGCCTTGGGCCAGCACTGCTTGTGAGCAAACCTAGCTCCTTCGCATATAAACAGGTGACCTTGGACAGGTGATCTGACCTCTGTCAGCTACAACTTCCTCGCTGTACAGTGAGGATGATAACAATCATAGTCAGAAACAAGATAATGCCCAGGAAGCACTCAGCATAGTGCCTGGCACACAGTAGGCTCTCAGTAAAGGTTAATTGTCATAATGCTGCTGCTAAGTAGAAGTGAGGCGTTCTCTTGTGGATGTGCGTCGTCACTGCAGCTGTTTGGGTCGCTGCTCTGGCACGGGTTTGATCCCTGGCCCTGGAACTTCTGCATGGTGTGGGCAGGGCCCCCCCCAAAAAAAGTGGAAGTGAAATTGTTGAGGGGAGGGCTCCGTACAGTGTGGGATCCCTGAGCGACCACCTAGGAGGCAGCCAATCGAATGTACATAACAAAAAAGGTGCTCTACCTCCTTATTTCCAAATTAAAATAGTTTTGTTTGTTTGCCTTTTAGGGCCACACCCATGGCATATGGAGGTTCCCAGGCTAGGGGTCCAATCGGAGCTACACCACAGCCACAGCAACGCAGGATCTGAGCCTAGTCTGTGAGCTACACCACAGCTCACAGCAACACCGGATCCTCAACCCACTGAGCAAGGCTGGGGATCGCATCTGAAACCTCATGGTTCCTAGTTGGATTCGTTTCTGCTGCGCCACGATGGGAACTTCTCCAAATTAAATCAGTAATGAACTATCAATTTTTGTCCCTCGTTTCTGGCCATACGTGGAAGGGACGAGGTCGTGGAGTGGATCCTCTTGTCTCTGGGATGCCAGCGGGCACAAATGTCCCAGTGCAAATGTGCCTACCCTGTGACCCTGAAAGCCCGCCTCAAAGAATTCATCCTGAGGGAGTTCCCGTCGTGGCACAGCAGAAATGAATCTGACTGGGAACCATGAGGCTTCGGGTTTGATCCCCGGCCTCACTCAGTGGGTTAAGGATCCGGCGTTGCCATGAGCTGTGGTGTAGGTCACAGACGCGGCTCGGATCCCGTGTTGCTGTGGCTGTGGTGTAGGCCATAGGCTACAGCTCTGATTAAACCCCTAGCCTGGGAACCTCCCTATGCCGCAGGTACAGCCCTAAAAAGGACAGAAAGACAAAAAAAAAAAAAAAAAAAAAAGAATTTATCCTGAGGCAGTTTAAGGTAAACAAAAATGACTGCGTGAGGACCTTGGGCTGGGAGGGTGGTGCCAGCGTGATTTCCACAGTGAGTCTGCAGGGGACTGGGGAGCAAATGGGAGAAGCAGACACAGGGTGAGGGGGGTGTGGACTGTGACTGCTGGGAGCCGGGCTCTGGGTGGGGGAGAGAGAAGCTGGCTGCAGAACTGGGAAGGCATCCTTGTTTTCTCCCATGGGAATATGGCGGGGACACATGCCCAGGGGAATTAGGACAATGGAGGGAAGAGTGTGCCATCCAGCTGGATGAGATGGTCTTGGTGTCCTGGGGGAGGAGATGGCCGGAGACCTCAATGTAGGAGGAGCCATGAGCCTTGGGTACAAGCAGGGCGCCTCCTTCTCTGAATCAGGGGGCAGGCAGGGCTTGGGCGTGGGAGGTGGCGCAGGAGACCTGGGTGAGAGGGCAGCCAAGGGACTGGCGTGTTCTGGGAGGTGGGGGGCGAGGTCATCACCAACGGCCGGGGCAGAGGTGGTGGGAGCAGGTGGCAGTTGGGTGGGGCACCCTCCAGCATCAGTGCCCAGGACCCTGAGGGCCGGCGGAGGGTGCCCTGACGGTCACAAGCCCCCTGGGGAAAGTCCTCCTTGGAGGCTGAGACACCCTCCCTCCACCATCAGCAAAGCAAGGGTTTCCCTTCCCATGATGGCACCGCAGATAGGACCACTGTCAGTTATTCCCAAGCAAGGTGTGTGCGCACATCTTCCCAAAAGCTGGGCTGTCCATCCGCCAAGTGGCTTAGGAGATGGAACATCTGGAAAGCCTCGTGCAAAGCCTTTGAATTCCAATAGCCTGACCGCCTGAGTCTCTAAGTAACTTTCTAGGAATTCATCCCTTTGTTTCTCAAGAAGGGCAAAGGAAGGTTAGGAAAGGCCCACAGTTTCCCTCCCAGGGAGAGTGAAAAGCGGTCAGAGTCCTGGTCGGTCCTCACCCTCCTCTTCGCCCAGACCATCACGTGTCCACCAGGGACCTGCTCACCCCTTCGCCAAGGGGGCATGTGCCCTGTGGACCTGGGGCTGTCGGGTTGACCCAGAAGCCCACCGTCCGGTGGAAAGATGGGGGGATAAAGCCTAGATCCTGTTTGGCCTTGTACTACACAGGGCATAAAGGAAGGCAGAGAGAGAGGCACTCCGTTTCTGCTTCCTAGGGTGCAGAAATTGCCGTCTTATGATCAAAAAGTCTGACCCAGCTGGGCGGCCACCACAGCAGGGAGTGGAACCAGACGGAAATGGTGTCCTGGAGACGGAAATGTCTCCCTGGGCTGGATGGGAGCTGAAGCCAGGCCTGTGGGAGGGGTTGAGGGGGGCACATTTGGTGCTAACTGGCCTCCTTTCAAAGCCCTAAAGACAGGCTCAGTTTCATACTAGCTATTTATAATCCCAAGTGTAGGTTTTGTGAAAACAATTTGAACAGACTATTGCGATTCTGAATCTATTGCCACATAAGTCTGTTGCCTTAAAGTTTCACCTAGTTTTGGGGCCAGTGGAAACTGTTTCATATACAAAGAGTAAATAAGAAAAAAAAATCATATGTGATAAACAATGAGAGTAAAATGTTAATGGCAGAATCTAGGTTGTGGGTTCATGGACTTTTTTTTTTTCAAAGCATCTGTATTTTTAACATCATAAAATATTGAGGGGGGGTACTCTTTGGGAAAGCCCCAGAGAGCAGACCTCAGAGCAACTAGAACAGGAAAAGCCTTTTTTAAAATCAGTGTTTCCCGGAGTTCCTGTTGTGGCTCAGTGGCTTAAGAACCTGACTAGTGGATGCAGGTTCAATCCCTGCCCCATTCAGTGGGTTAAGATCTTGCATTGCTGTGGCTGTGGTGTAGGCCGAATTGGATCCCTAGCCTGGAAACTTCCATATGCCTCAGGGGTGGCCTAAAAATAAGAAAGAAAAACAAATAAAAATGAAACCAGTGTTTCCTAATTTAGTTCTGGGACCCAGTTCAGAAAATGGGTTGTCACGACGGACATGCGAATACTGTGATCAGACCCAAGTAAATGTCCCTTCACGCTGGGCCTGCCCCCAGCACACAGTGTGACCCCTCCTGGCTTCTGCTGGGAGCTTTTCTGGCTTTTCTATTGCCCAAGCTCCCACTGCTCGTTCAGTCCCTGTCCTGCCTCTGATCCCTGTGCCCCACCTGGCCAGCCGTGCTGACTAGGGCCCTATTCCCTGCAGAAGGTTCCTTGAGAGACAGTCGCTTCACCCCATCCAACCACTGTGGGGGTGAGGGGGAGCTTCCCTGAGAGGGGCTGGAACTTGGGACCTGGGAGCCAAGCTGTGCTGACAGGAAAGGGGGCAGTGGAGGAGGATGGGCCTCTGGGGTTCCAGAGGCCTCAGGAGGTCAGGGCAGAAGGTGCTGTCTCCTCCCTGTGAGAGCAGAGCCAATCATGGGGGCTGGGACTATATTATAGCCACCCTTTCCCTGGAAATTACATAGGCATTAAAAACTGTATTGACAAGGAAGTTTTTCTTAAAAAGTCATTAAATTATATTCTGGAGTGACATAAAACCAGATTTTAGGGGTTCCTGTTGTGGCTCAACAGAAATGAATCTGACTAGAATCCATGAGGACGCAGGTTTGATCCCTGGCCTTGCTCAGTGGGTTAAGCATCCAGGTTGCCGTGAGCTGTGGTGCAGGTTGCAGATGCAGCTCGGATCCCCATTGCTGTGGCTGTGGTGTAGGCCAGCAGGCGTAGCTCTGATTTGACCCCTATCCTGGGAACTTCTATATGCCGTGGCTGTGGCCCTAAAAAGACAAAACAAAAACAAAAAAACAAAAAAACCCAAAACAAACAGATTTTAAAAGTGAGCATGATCTCAACTTAGCAAAAATGTCAAGGATGAAACCTTAAGGAAACCTAACAGATGATGGCAGTCCTGGAATTTGGGGTGATGTACTGTGGGTTACTTAAATTTTCTTTTTTGTATTGTTCTGTTCTCCAAATTCCTACAAGTGTATATATACCTTTCATACAGTGAAGAATCACTGTTATGGTCACAGTTCTACACTTGAAACAACCTAATAGGGGTGTGTGGGTTTCAGCAGGTGTCTAGTGGTGACCTCCTCCTGCAGCCTGGCTGAGGGAGGGAAATGACAGTTAGGGGTTGAGTCTGGGGCCCTTGGTGGCCAGTAATGGGGTGAGCTGCCCAGAGGTGGAGCTGCTGGTGGGTGCCCGTTCCCACGGGAGGGCAGCCAGTTGGCTTCCAGTGAAGTGGGGAGAGTTCCCCTTCCTAGGCAAGTTCCATGCTGTGACCTCCAACCCGGGAGAACAGCCCCAGACAGCTGTGACCTAACCTCATCCTCTTGACTTAAAAAAAAAAATTATAAATGTCCAAAATAATGCATATTTTTTGTAGAAAAGTTGCAAATAGGAAAAATACAAAGAAAAAAATCAAACATGCTTCATCACCCAAATATAACTATTGTCACTCGCAGTGTACCTATTTCTAGTTTTCTCTTACTTCAAATCAGGATTATACTGTAAATAATATAACCTCTCTCCCTCTTTTATTTGGAAAAAATTCAAACTTACAGAAACATTGCAAGTAGTGCAATCAGCCTTTGCCCAGATTCACCAGTTGGTAACACTTTATCTCCCCCCATCCTTTTTTTTTTTTTTTTTTTTTTTTTTTTTGTCTTTTTACGGCCACACCCACAGCAAATGGAGGTTCCCAGGCTAGGGGTCTAATCAGAGCTACAGCTTCTGGCCTAAGCCACAGCCACAGCAATACCAGATCCTTAACCCACTGAGCGAGGCCAGGGATTGAACCTGCAACCTCGTGGTTCCTAGTCGGACTCATTTCCACTGTGCCATGACGAGAACACCTCACCTCCCTCATTCTCTCTCTCTAAATATTCTCCTGGGTTTCAGCATTGTTAACATTTTCTCTTTCCCTCTGTCTCTCCCTGCAAATGTTTCTTGGACTACTTGCAAGTAAGTTGTGAACGTCATACTTCACCCTTAAATTCTTCAGCTGCATCTCCTAAGAACAAGTCAAATCCTTATGAGCCAACATAGGAAACCTCCACGTCAGGAATAGCCATGCGTTCTTGGTAAATCTTTAATCAGGGGAACTGAGCCTGTCTTCACTGTCCTCCTTCCCCAAGACCCTTGGGCCATATCCCCCTCCTGGTGGGTGGGCATGCTTCCCCCAGGAAGTCCCCTAAGCACCCACCACAAGTCAGGAAGGAACCCAATACAGCCAGTAAATGCAGTCACGGAGGAGGGCTGTGGCGCCACCTCGTGGTGATATTTATGATTTCCCCAGGTATGAACTTGAACTAACTTGAAGGGGACTCGGCACCATTTTTGTACCTACCATTTACTGAGTGACTACCCTGTGCCTAGCACTTTACATGTCTTTTTCTCACTGAATACCTATCAAACCAGGAAATGAGGGATCATCAAAATGCCCAGGATACAATTTCACACCGGTCAGAATGGCCATCATTCATTCTACAAATAACAAATGCTGGAGAGGGTGTGGAGGAAAGGGAACCCTCCTGCACTGCTGGTGGGAATATAAGCTGGTACAACCACTATGGAGAACAATATGGAGGTACCTTAGAAAACTATACATAGAACTAACCTATGACCCAGCAATCCCACTCCTGGGCATATATCTGGACAAAACTTTCCTTGAAAAAGACACATGCACCTGCATGTTCATTGCAGCACTATTCACAATAGCCAAGACATGGAAAAAACCCAAATGTCTACTGACAGATGATTGGATTAGAAATATGTGGTATATATACACAATGAACTACTACTTAGCCATAAAAAAGAACAAAATAATGCCATTTGCAGCAACATGGATGGAATTAGAGATTCTCATACTAAGTGAAGTAAGTCAGAAAGAGAAAGACAAATACCATATGATAGCGCTTACATCTGGAATCTAATAGATGGCACACATGAATCTATCTCAGAAAAGAAACAAACTCATGGACTTGGAGAACAGCCTTGTGGTTGCCAAAGGGGAGAGGGAGGGAGTGGGATGGCCTGGGAGTTTGGGGTTAATAGATGCAAACTATTGCCTTTGGAATGGATAAGCAATGAGATCCTGCTGTGTAGCACAGGGAACTATATCTAGTCACTTGTGGTGGAACATGATGGAGGATAATGTGGGGAAAAGAATGTATATATATATATTATGACTGGGTCCGTTGCTGTACAGCAGAAATTGACACAACATTTTAAATCATCTATAATTTTAAAAAATGTCCAGGATACAGTCTGGCACATTGTAGGTGCTGACTAAATATTTTTTGAATGACTGAGGAAACGGAGGCTCTGAGCGGTTAAGTAACACAGCCAAGGCCTCCCAGTTAGTGTAAGTGGTGGCCCTAGAACGCAAACCTAAGTACATCAGCCACTCCGCTTCTTTCCTCAAGGAAAGAGTTAGAAAGAAAGGGAAATGTGGCCGTGAAAGGACGTTATGGAGATTGGAGAGATCACAGAATCTTGGAGCTCATGTTGCAGAAGGACATTGAGGCCCTGGAAGGCGGGGGGCGGGGGGGGGGCACCAAGGCCCCCAACTCTGTAGCAGCAGGGGGGCAAGAGTCCAGGGCTCCCTGGATGACCCCCTTCCACACGAAACACACGGGCCAGATCACAGCAGAAAACGTCCACAAGAATCTGTAAACCCCAGAAGCTTGTCATGGATGGATTGGAAGAGACACCTGCTTCCCCAGAATGGACTGAGTACCACTAATGATGTTTTCATAGCAGGAAGGAACACAAGCAGAGTTCCTGGGGCACTCGGGGGCCAAGAGAGATGTATAACTTAGCCATTTATCTGGATGACGGAGAGAAGAAAGGAGTCTTAGACCAGGGGCTGGCAAACATTTTCTTTTTCTTTTTTCTTTTTTTGGTCTTTTTGCTATTTCTTGGGCTGCTCCCACGGCATATGGAGGTTCCCAGGCTAGGGGTCGAATCGGAGCTGTAGCTGTTGGCCTACACCAGAGCCACAGCAATGCAGGATCCAAGCCGCGTCTGAAACCTACACCACAGCTCACGGCAACGCCGTATCGCTAACCCACTGAACAAAGCCAGGGATCGAACCCGCAACCTCGTGGTTCCTAGTCAGATTCGTTAACCACTGCACCACGATGGGAACTCCCTGGCAAACATTTTCAATGAAGGGCCAGATAGTAAATGATTTAGGCTTTAGGGGTCACAGGGTCTTTGTTGCAGCTGTTCAACTCTGCTGTTGTAGCCACATAAGTAGACATAAACCAGTGGGTGTGATGTGTTCTAGTGGAACTTTATTTACAATAACAGGCAGTGGGTCAAATTTGGCTCACAGGCTGCAGTTTGCCAACCCCTGTCTGTGTCTGATAATCCAAATATGCTTAAAAAAAAAAAAAGAATTGAGGAGATCTCATCATGGTGCAGTGGAAACGAACCCTATATAGGAACCGTGAGGTTGCGAGTTTGATCCCTGGCCTCACTCAGTGGGTTAAGGGTCTGGCGTTGCCATGAGCTGTGGTGTAGGTTGCAGATGTGGCTTGGATCTGGTGTGGCTGTGGTGTAGGCTGGCAGCTGTAGCTCTGATTCGACCCCTAGCCTGGGAACTTCCATATGCCATGGGTGTGGCCCTAAAAAGCAAAACTAAACAAAACAAAGAAAGAAAATACCCCAAAAACAAAAAAAGAATTGAGAAAGGCAAAGAGTCTTGACAGAAAGAAAACACCAACCTGAAGCCCTTCTTTTTTACCAGCCTGAATGCGTTCCTCCTTTTCTACAATCTGAATGGGCTTATAACGCCAAAATGATTTTACCATCAAGCAAACCACTCTTGCTTAATTGGGATACAACCCCGGGTGCAGGGAGGGGACAGAGACCCAGAACGCTACCTTTTCTGGAAGAAAATCTCACATCTTTTCTCCAAGGGCAATGCCTGGGGGAAGGCCATATCATCCAACATGTCAGTCTGAGAAATGGTGCAATTTCTTGAGATGTTTTCCAGGAGTGGGTAGGCCTCGAAATTAAAGTAGAAAACAGAAGTTGGAATATCGTCGGCTTTGCTGGCAGATCCAATTTCGTCTGGATGGTCCCCTGAGAACATAGGAAAACCGTGTTCTCTAAGTGGTTACGTTCTCCGTAGGCCTTGTAGTCCAGTGGGCACGAGGGGGCTGTTCTCTGCTTCCGAGACCTGAGTCACGGGAGTGGAGCTGGGGTGTGTGTGTGGCTCACGTGATCTGGAGCAGCAGGGGTCCAGAGTGGGGGCCTTGCCTGGCATTGTACCTAAGCTCCACGTGAGGACCCAGCAGTGGTGTCCTTCTGGCCTGTCGGGGAGGGAGGGGACGAGGAATGGAGCCTGGGAGGTCGCCATATGCTTTGTGAGAGGACTAAGAAAATCCCAGAAATGAAATCCCCATTGTGGCTCAGCTGCAATGAACCTGACTAGTATCCATGAGGATGCAGGCTGGATCCCTGGCCTAGCTCAGTGGGTTAAGGATCCGGCGTTGCCGTGAGCTGTGGTGTAGGTTCCAGATGTGGCTTGGATCCCGAGTTGCTGTTGCTGTGGTGTAGACCAGCAGCTGTAGCTCCAATCTGACCTCTAGCCTGGGAACCTCCATATGCCACAGGTGCAGCACTTAAAAAAAAGAGAGAAAGTCACAGAAATGGTGAGCAGGCCACAGGTCTGGGCAGCAGCCCTCATGGTCCTGTACCTCGGAGCAGGAAACACGGGTGGTGTAAAGACACGACAAACACTGGCTTCCAGGGGATTGCCAGCAGGTAGGACCTGGGAGGAGCAAAGGCGCAGACGGTCTGGGGCTTGGCCACATCCATGAGTTGCACGGAGCCATTGCTGGAAAAGACCAGCACCTGGGAAGCAAAGAGACAGTGAGTGGGGACTTGTCCCCCGTCACTCTCCTGGGTGTGAAATCAGAAAAGGAGCTAGAAATGAAAAACAGCATGTAGTCACTGTTGGGCACCCAGCCTCTGCGTCCAGCCAGAGCTGTTCAGGGGATGAGGGCTGAAGTGTGTGCTTTCTCCCTGGGAGCCACCACCAGCAGCGGCGCTCCCCAGGCGCTGTGTCCTTCCTGGCCTGGCCCTGCTGCTCTGGCTGCTCCCCACCCTCCCCCCGCTCCTCGCTCCGGGGCCAGGATCCAGCTGTGTTTCTGTGCAGACACCTTCTCCTCCCACCTTGCCAGGGACTGTCCAGTCCTGGGGCGCCTCCTCACCCAAGATACAGTTGGGGCCTCTCTCCTGCCAGGGCTCTTTCCTTTCTGAAGCTGAACATCCTAAACCCACTACAGTCTGTACAAAGCCCCTCGTCTCCCCTCCCTCACCCGCACCCCACCACCCCTGTTCACCTTCCATCGCCCTTGCCACAGACACTTGTCTCCACAATGTACCTGGCTTCTCTTCATCACAGGACCCTGTGCTCCCGTCTCCCAAAACCTCTTCCCTGAGCTGCCAGGAGCCCCCTCCTGGTTTCCCTGGGGTGTCCCTGCCAGTCACTTCGTGAGCTGTTTCCCCGGTCCTGTAAGGGATGGTGGTCCCCCCAGCAAACTTATTCTCCACTCACTTCCTCTCTGACTAGCTGTGCTGGTACCCATGGCCACTGAACACCGAATCTACGCTTTTAGCCCTGGGCTCTCTCAGAGCCTCCTCTGGAGGTTCCACGAGCCCGTCCTCCCGGGCAGGCCACACTGGGCATCCTCAGACTTTCCCAGTGGGGCCCTGAAGGATCAGAGAATCAGCAGCACAAGCTAGGATCAGCTTCAGCCCAGAGCTGTGGGGTCTGTCTCCTCACTAACACCTTGCCATCCTCCATCCTGCTCTGAACACGCTGCCCCCTGCGCCCCCCCACCCCCGCCAACCCCGGCTCTAAATCCCCTCTAAGCTTCAGGCGCCATTGCAGACAAGGGCCCCCTGCCCCCATCCCTATCCTCCACCCTCTCCACACCCCACGGAAGTCTGATCCCGCAGCTTCTTGAACTTGCTGCTGTGCTGGGATGCGCAGTTCTCTCGCCCCTGTGGTTCTGCCCTCTTAGCTCCCGGGGCTCAGCTCAGCTGCCCATCCTTCCTCCAAAGCATCCTCTCCGCCCCCACCACCTTCAGCAGGCTGAGGGAGGAGGCCCATCTCTCTGATACTTCCTGCAAAGCATGTATCACGGCCTCTCTCAGGTTCCAGGGCAGCTGCTTGGGGACTCGCCTGCCTTCCCAAAGGAACTGAGCTCCATGAGGGCAGGTGCTTTTGCCCCCGGGTCTCTGTGACCCGGAGCCAGTCTGGTGCTCAGCACATGATAGGCCTTTGGTAGATATTTTTGGAAGGAATAATGAGCACATTTTCTGAAGAGGAATGAGAGGCCTGAGGAACCTACCATGCCAGGGAAGGCTTGAACCGGGGCCACTGCACAGATGGCTTCATCCAGGTGCTTCACAGGCCTATGGGAAACAAGACACAGACAGCCAGACTTGAAGAGGTTTCAAGTTTTGCTATCTTCTCCTAGGCATGTGTCCTGGAGAAATTCTTGTCTATGAGCATCAGGAGATATGTCAGAGACAGCTCAGAGTAGCGAGAACTGGGAACAACCTAAATATCCATTGGTAGGAGGATGCTTAAGTAATTGTGTTCTAGGAGTTCCCATCGTGGCTCAGCGGAAATGAATCAAACTAGTATCCATGAGGATGCAGGTTTGATCCCCGGCCTCGCTCAGTAGGTTAAGGATCTGGCATTGCAGGGAACTGTGATGTAGGTCACAGACGGGGCTCAGATCCTGCATTGCTGTGGCTGTGGTGCAGGCCAGCGGCTACATCTCCCATTTGACCCCTAGCCCAGGAACTTCCGTATGCTGCATACGGCCGTAAAAAGAAAAGGGAAAAAAACAAAGGTGGAATCGTTTTTTTCCATGATTGAATGCGGGCATGGCCAGGTGACGCACTTTGTCCAATGTAACACAAACAGAGACTTGGAAAGCATTTGAATCAAGACGCCCTCGCTGGCGGCTGGGAGCCCTTAGGCGATCAGGTGACGGAGCCTGAAACAGCCTTCAGGAGAGGCCACGAGGAGGGGGCCTGGCCAGCAGGGCCAACTGCCTGGTATGTGAGTGAGGCTGCTTAGTCATCGAGCCCCTGGCCGAGTCACCAGCTGGCCAGGGACACCTGTGAGAGCCAAGGCGAGACCAGGGGAGGGATTCCCCCAACTGAACCCCACCCAAATCGCCGACCTACCGCATCAGAGGCTAAGCGGTGACGTTTTCTTAAGCCATTACCTTGTGCGGTGGTTTGCTCCTACTTCTTGAGGAGGTGCGAGAAGGACGTGATCAGGGAGGAGCACACACAGAGCCTGAGCTGAACTGGGGATGATCTAGTTCTTAAGCTCAGTGACGAGTACAGGGGAGTCTCTCTCTCAATCTGGCTGAATACACCCCCCATATGTGATGCATAGATCATTTGCATGCATGGACTATTTCACAATTTAAAAGACAGAGAGAGGAGTTCCTGGGAGTTCCCATCGTGGCGCAGTGGTTAATGAATCCGACTAGGAACCATGAGGTTGCGGGTTTGATCCCTGCCCTTGCTCAGTGGGTTAAGGATCCGGTGTTGCTGTGAGCTGTGGTGTAGGTTGCAGACACGGCTCGGATCCTGCATTGCTGTGGCTCTGGCGTAGGCTGGTGCCTACAGCTCTGATTGGACCCCTGGCCTGGGAACCTCCGCATGCTAAAGGAGTGGCCCTAGAAAAGGCAAAAAGACAAAAAAAAAAAAAAAAAGAGAGAGAGAGGAGTTCCGGCCGTGGCGCAGTGGTTAATGAATCCGACTAGGAACCATGAGGTTGTGGGTTTGATCCCTGTCCTCACTCAGTGGGTTAAGGATCCGGTGTTACCATGAGCTGTGGTGTAGGTTGCAGACCTGGCTCGGATCCTGCATTGCTGTGGCTATGGCTTAGGCCGGCTCTGATTGGACCCCTGGCCTGGGAACCTCCATGTGCCACGGGAGCAGCCCTAGAAAAGGCAAAAAGACAAAATAAAATAAAATAAAATAAAAGACAGAGAAAGAGACCCTTGGAGAAACTGATACAGCCCTATTTGGGCAGAAATGACCTTCTGTGGGCCATGTGTGATATGAAAGATGTCATTTGTGCCATCATACATTTTGTTAGAAAACTTTTATACATGTAGCCACATGTAAAAGATGGTGATCTTGAGAGGCTCACTAGGAAAGTGCTGACTAGAGGGAAAGTGGACTCTGGTCTGAGAGACGGTCACTTTTGACTCTTAGATAGCATCATTTCCCCTTCCCACCCCCCCACATGCCCTCAAGCCACCAACCTCTCCACCAGCAAGCTGAGGGTGGGTCCTTGAGTCCCTGAGGCTGCCACCAGATGGAGAGAAGCATCTGTGCACAGAACCACACATTTCACTCGGGATTTCACGGGACCCTCAGGATACATGTTCCGTCCCTTGTGCACCAAGAAGTATTTCAGGAAGTGAACGCTTTGGCAGATACATTTTTCAGGAAGAGCGATGACTCCAAGAGAGAGTCCTGAAGGTCATCACACAGGCAGGTCAGGAAGGGGGTGGAGGGGCACGGCCAGGGGTGCTGGGTCTGTGACCAGCAGCAGCCTCGACCCCCTCCCCCCTGGAGGGACAGCAGGAAGCCCCAGTGGCCAAGGGGGAGGGGAGCTCCCTCCAGAGTGTATGGGGTACCCAGACCCATGGAGGGGGGACAGAGTCTGCACCAGAGCAGAAGGAAGGAAGCTCCAACCCAGGCAGGGACTCACTATAGCTGACCCTGGGCTGTCCAGGTGTGGCAGGGGGACATGCTGCCAGGCAGGGGCGGGGCTCACCTTCGTCCAGGTCCCACAGCGTGAGCACACCATCCTCGCAGGCCAGCACCAGGTAGGAGCAGCAGTGGCTGAGCTGAGATACCACAATGGGCGCGGCACAGGGCCACACACTCTCGGGGTCTAGTGGGGAGGACGCCACTCACCAGGCTGCCCCCCACCCCCACCCCCACCCCCACCCCTTACCTCCACCTGGACAACCTGAGACCCAGACTGTCTGCCCGTCTGGACTCTCCATCTCCTGCCTCTCTGTGCAACGCTGTCTCCTTCCTCAGGATAATATAACAAGTTACACACTGCTATCATACTACAGCTAGCACTGAGTGAGTACTTACTAGGTGCTGAATACAGTGCTAAGCACTGTCTGTGCGTCATTTAATGCTCAGAGGATCCTATGAGATGAGTCCTATTAGCACCCTCATTTTACAGATGAGGAGACTGAGGCAGAGAAGTTAGTGACTTGCCCAAGGTCACCTAGCCAACCAGTACAGAAGCTGAGATTAGAATCAAGGTTGCCTAGAATGGACTTGTGGTTGCCAAGGGGGAGGAGGAGTGGGAGAGAGTAGGATGGACTGGGAGTTTGGGGTTAATAGATGCAAACTAGTGTGTGTGGAGTGGATAAGCAGTGAGATCCTGCTGTATAGCACAGGAACTGTATCTAGTCACTTGTGATGGGACATGATGGAGAATAATGCGAGATACATACATATATATGTGTCACTTTGCTGTACAGCAGAAATTGACAGAACATTGTAAATTAACTATAATTAAAAAAAAAAAGGAATCCAGGTTGCCTGAGACAGGGATGGGAGGAAAGAAATTCTTCCTTCGTGAGTTTGTAAATGTTACTTCTGAAGTATAATTCTTTTTTTTTTTTTTTTTTTTTTTTTTTTTTTTTTGCTTTTTAGGGCCATACCCACAGCACATGGAGGTTTCTAGGCTAGGGTTGAATCAGAGCTGCAGCTGCCGGCCTATACCACAGCCACAGCCACTCGGGATCTGAGCCACGTCTGAGACCTATACCACAGCTCACAGCAACTCTGGATCCTTAACCCACTGATCAAGGCCAGGGATCAAACCCACAACCTCATGGTTCCTAGTCGGGTTCGTTAACCACTGAGCCACGACGGGAACTCCTGAAGTCTAATTCTGAAGCACAACATAAGGGTATAGCTCAAGGAATTCTCACAAAGTGAACTTGCTTATGTAACCTGTCTCCATGACTTTGCAAAAAGCAAACAACCACCACCCATGTTTCCCGAGTGCCTTTCAACTTCAAAGAGCTTTGATGCACAGAAATTCTTTGGACTTTGTTATTCACAACAGATGTGTGTGCAGTAGGTAAAGATGGTGTGATTGAGTGGCTTTCTGTTTCAGATGAGATAACGGGTTGGGAGCTAAAGGGACTGGCCTGAGATCACACTGCTGACCCCTGTGCAGGGCCGGGCCTTCCTGTGCCAGCCCCACCTTCTTTTGATGTTTGCTGCCTAAGGGGCCCTAGGGCCTGATGGCTCTTTGTCCCTATGACCCTGTCATCTATTTTTTGTATTTTGCTTTTTTAGGGTTGCACCCACGGGATATGGAAGTTCCTGAGCTAGGGGTGGAACTGGAGCTACAGCTGCTGGCCTACAGCACAGCCACAGCAATGCCAGATCCGAGCCACGTCTGTGACCTACACCACAGCTCAAGGCAACACTGGATCCTTGACCCACTGAGCGAGGCCAGGGATTGAACACATCTCCTCTCAGAGACAATGCTGGGTCCTTAATCTGCTGAACTACAATGGGAACTCCCCTGTCATCTTTAAGAAACATGACAGTTCAGAGACAGGCTTGGGGTCACACTTCAGCCACTACAGCTGTGGTCCCCTAAAGCCACGTTGCTGTGTCAGTCACCTGCTCTCAGCTAAGCTGAAGAAGGACATGTTCTGAGAGTCCTGAGCTTAGGCTACCCCGGTCTCCACAGTAAAGTACCAAATTTATCCTTGAGCGTTCGGTTAAGTGAATAGAGGAAGAAGTTGTGACTTCCAGTCCAGTGCACACCAAGGACACAGGCCACCCCTGGGAAAGATGAGAGCAAAGGGGCATCATGTAAGCAGACTGGGTGGCCCTTGGTTTGTGTGAAGGGGTTTGCTCAAGAGGAAGGCAGCTTGCAATAGTTCCTTCTAAGGGGGCAGCACCCATCAAAAGGGTGAGCTTCCAGGAGGGCTGTTTCTAGACCCAACTCCCTGCTTTCACATCTTCTAGATGATTCACGTCCACTTGGCTGTCAGGGTTTTATTTCTTTTATTTTCTTCTCTTTTATGGCTGCCCGGAGGCATATGGAGCTCCCGGGCCAGGAATCAGATCTGAGCCAAAGCTGTGACTTAAGCCACAGCTGCAGCAATGCCAGATCTTTAACCCACTGTGATCAAACCTTGGTCCCAGTGCTCCCAGGACACCACTGATCCCATTGCACCACAGTGGGGACTCCTGTCAGGGTTTTAAATAACATTTTTTTTTTTTTTTGTCTTTTTGCCATTTCTTGGGCCGCTCCCATGGCTACCATAGCCACCGGCCTACACCAGAGCCACAGCAACGCGGGATCCGAGCCGCATCTGCAACCTACACCACAGCTCACAGCAACACCGGATCCTTAACCCACTGAGCAAGGGCAGGGATCGAACCCGCAACCTCATGGTTCCTAGTCGGATTCGTTAACCACTGAGCCACAATGGGAACTCCATAAATAACATTTCATACAAAAGGAATCCCTATCCAGAAGCAGCCAGTGGGATGTGAGCTTACCATCCTCCGAGGCAGGTCACTCCCAGAAGACAGCACCAGTCTCCCTTATCAGGGAATCAGAGCTCGGGGACCAGAGCACCAAGCAGACACAGTTAAGCTACAGCTGGGAACCCACTGTCCACCTCATTTCCTGCCAGCAGTCAGTGTGTGTGGGGCAGAGCTTCGCTAGGAGCCTGCTGAGGATTCCCCCAAGGTGACCACTTGCCCAGGACAACCACCTGCTTCACCTTCACTTACCTGGGGGATTCTTGACTTCTGCTGGCATTGCAATTAGGCAGCTAGGAAAGAGGAAGTGGAATGTGGCCATACTGGGAAAGAAAGAGACACTGATCAGAGCCATGGCAGACTGCTTGGCAAGAGGAGATGCTGGCAGGGTCTTGGTGCTAAGACCAGATATGGGTCGTTAGGATGGACCTTCCCAGGCACCCAGAGCCATGAGGCAAAGCACATCCTATGCTGACTCTGGGGGGTGCAGACCTTGGAAGCTGGTGAGGAAGAGAGGCAGGAGTTCCTTTCAGGCTGGGGACAGCACACAACAGGGGCAGAGCCATCTCTGTCCTTCAGGACTAGACTTTGGATGAGGTGCATAAATGCTTCTTTCCTGGGAGCAATACCCCCAGTGGTTTGCTAAGTTGGCACTCTTTAAAAAAAAACAGGAGTTTCCACTGTGGCGCAGCAGAAATGAATCCGACTAGGAACCACGAGGTCGCAGGTTTGATCCCTGGCCTCACTGGTCAAGGATCTGGCATTGCCATGAGCTGTGGTGTAGGTCGCAGAAGCGGCTCAGATCCCACGTTGCTGTGGCTCTGGCGTAGGCTGGCAGCTACACTCCCATTAGACCCCTAGCCTGGGAACCTCCATGTGCCACAGGTGTGCCCCTAAAAAGACAGAAAGACAAAAACAAAAAACAAAAAAACCCAAAAACAACCAGGAGTTCCTGTTATGGCACAGCAGAAACGAATCCAGCTAATAAACATGAGGGTGCAGGTTCAATCCCTGGCCTCGCTCAGTGGGTTGGGGACATGCATTGCTGTGAGCTGTGGTATAGGTCGCAGATGCAGCTCTGATCCTGCCTTGCTGTGGCTGTGGTGTAGGCTGGTGGCCACAGCTCCGATTGGACCCCTAGCCTGAGAACCTCCATATACCATGGGTGTGGCCCTAAAAAGAAAAAACCAGAGTAAAACAAAACAAAAACCCTGATTTGATTTATAGTGTTTGTAGCTTTTTGTGGTATAAATACTCGCACTGTAGATAGTTACTAGAGGTTTAGCAACTGGCCTGCAAGATTCCTAACTACCTCCTTAGGCAGCACAGCATTGAACCTTAATGGGTTCCAGTTCCGGCCTTGGTAGCTGCTGTTAGGGCTTAGCCCTGGGACTTTGCGTCCTGAAGTGAGAAAATTCAAGGTCCACTTAATGGCAAGATGAGAGGTTTCACTTCCCATGTGAAGCAAGAACATTCCTGAGACCCACAGTAGCTGTGAGGAGAGTTAGCTCCTCAACTGGCTCCGCCAGGTATTTTAAGGACTTGGGCTCGATTTTTATTTATTTATTTATTATTTTTTAAATTGCTCAAATGAATTTATCACATCTGTAGTTGTATAATGATCATAACAATCTGATTTCACAGGATTTCCATCCCACAGCCTTGGGCTCAGTTTTTAACACTCAGAACACGGGGTGAGTGAGGCCAACCTGTTGACCGAGATTAGAAAGTAACGTATTTTAATAATTACACATTCATGTACTGCATTTAGAAAGACTTGATGGAAATGGAGAAAATGTTAATAGTGGTGACATTTTTTCCTATCTTTAGGATCTTCTGTTGTCTAGATAATTAGGAAAACAATTTTTTTTTTTTTTTTAGGGCCACACTCACGGCATATGAGGTTCCCAGGCTAGGAGTGGAATTGGAGCTGTAGCCACCAGCCTACGCCACAGCCGCAGCAACACCAGATCTGAGCCATGTCTGCGACCTACACCACAGCTCATGGTTCATGGCAATGCCAGGTCCTTAACCCACTGATGGACACCAAGGATCGGAAACTGTGTCCTCATGGATACTAGTCAGGTTCGTTAACCACTGAGTTATGATGGGAACTCCAGGAATACAAAAATTTTTTAAGGAGATGCTATCATACATAAAATTGTAAAATAAACTCTACATCCCATCTCCGTAGATCTCTAGTCCTTCTTTGAAATCCATACTATCAGCCTCTGTTCTAACTTTATTTAACAGACAACTTTTCAAAAGATTTTTCTGAAGTTCTCAGAAAGGTTCCCCAAACCATCAAGTGCTTTGAGACCTAGATCAGCTCAGGTCTTTGGGCTGATTTCCACAGAGGCCCAGAGAAGAGGAGCTCTGAGGATGGAGGTGCTCTCGCTGGGTGCCAACCCCACCCCCACCCCCTGGCTCACCTGAGCGGCTCCTCCTCCCTCTCCCCATCCAGGTACTTCTGGTACGTGGCCTTGAAGATCGATGCCTGCTGATCCCACTGACTCTCCTTGATGAAGTGATTCTGCCCGGAGCCCAGCCCGCAGCAGTCCTCTATCTTGGCAAAGACCTCCAGGGGAGTTTTAAATGCAGTACCTAGGTTGAAGACATTCCAGCATTGTTCAAACCACCGGACTGCCTCCTTCCTGGTTTCCCCTCATCCCCACGCTTCACACTTTCCTGCAGGATCCCTCACACTCAGAGATCTGCTCTCGCTTTGCCCAGCCGTTCAGTCTTCTCCTAGCCTCCCGCCCCACCAGCTCATGGAGCAGAAGCAAAGGGCCACTGCTCTCGCTCCTCCCGCTTCTCCGTCTCCAAACCGCCAGCACTCCGTTTCCAGACTACAGAATCTCCAAAGGCCAAGGAAGTGTGAGACTTTTTTTTTTAATTTAAAAAATTTTTTTCTTTCTTTCTTTCTTTCTTTTTTTTTTTTACAGCTGCACCTGCAGCAAGCATATGGAGGTTCCCAGGCTAGGGGTCGAATCGGAGCTACACCACAGCCACAGCAACATCAGATCCGAGCCACATCTGCGGCCTGCACCACAGCTCACGGCAACGTTGGATCCTTAACCTACTGAGTGAGGCCAGGGATCAAACCCACAACCTCATGGTTCCTAATCGGATTTATTCCCACTGCGCCATGATGAGAACTCCAACTATGTCACTAGAGACTTTAGATCACTGTTGCTGTCTCCCCAGTGCAGCAAGCCTGCAAACCTGTCAATTACCCTCATTGTTCAGCTGCTGCTGAGGACCCACATTAGACAGTCCCAGCTCTTCCTGTGCTTACATTTATCCACCTACCTTCCTTTAAAAAAATCTCCCTTCTCTGCCAGTCACCTTCCTTGTGACTCTCCTTCCCAGTAACCTTTCATTTTCTTCTTTTTCATCTGCTCCTAAATCCACAGTAAAACTAGGTGGTTTATTTTCTGGGTTCACACCCCAACTTTCAGAACTTTGTTCTCTTTTTTTACCCCCGTTTTAGGGCCACACCTGTGGCATATGGAAGTTCCCAGGTTAGGGGTCGAACTATAGCTCCAGCTGCCGGCCTATGCCACAGCCAGAGCAGTGCAGGATCCTTAACCCACTGAACGAAGCCAGGGATCAATCCTGCATCCTCAAGGACACTAATCAGATTTGTTTCTGCTGCAACACAATGGGAAGTTCAGAATTATGCTCTCTTTGGAGGATACCCCAGTTCCTCGAGTTGCCCAAAAGGTCTCACAGAACCCTAGTCCCCTTCCCCAGAGGCAACCATTGTTATCAGTTTTCTTGCATAACTTTCTAGAAGGAGACCCCTTTCTATAAAGAGATGGTAGCATATTATTATATTGTATAATATATAGTTTTATATGTATTATATCATTGTATGTATTACATATACATTTTTACTTATTTTATAAACAAATGATAACAGATATCAACTAGCAGTTCTCAAAATGTGGTCCCAGATCAGCAGGGATCCGACAGGGTTAGAATTGCAGGTCCTCAGGCTCCACTCCAGACCTCCTGAAATAGAAACTGTGGGTGGGGCCCCACAATTTGGGTTTTAACAAGTTCTCCAAGAAAGTCTGACCCAGCTGAAGTTTGAGAATTGCTGTCATACACTCAACCCCTTGCATTGTGACCTAACAAAATATCTTGGAGATCTCTTCATTTCAGTGCTATAAGATCTTCTTCACTGTTTGTTGCTTATTTTCGTTTATTAAACATTTTTCTTGTTGCGAAATAGAACACATTCAGAAAAGAACATAAAATTAGATCTCAATAAATTATAAAGCAGACATCTGTCTCTACTGAGGTCAAGAAACAGATTGTCACCTCTCCCTAAAAGCTTGCCAAAGGCCCCTCCAGTCATAGCCCCCTGAAGAGCAGCAGCCATTTGCTTGGATTTTATGTAATTACCTCATGACATGCACTTTACTTTTGCTACCTAAATATGCATCTAAATACTACAGCTTTGGAGTTCCCATGGTGGCTCAGTTGCAACGAAATTGACTAGTATCCATGAGGATGCAGGTTTGATCCCTGGCCTTGCTTAGTGGGTTAAGAATCCAGCGTTGCCGTGAGCTGTAGCGTAGGTTGTAGATGAGGCTCGGACCTGGCGTTACTGTGGCTGTGGTGTAGGCTGGCAGCGGTAGTCCAATTCGACCCCTAGCCTGGGAACTTCCATGTGTCATAGGTGTGGCCCTAAAAAAAAGATAAATAAATAAACACTACAGCTTTATGTTGCCTGATTTTGAACTGTACATAGTGGATCACACAGTATTAACTCTGTATGTGTTCTCTTTTGCGTTAAGGTTATTTTTGAGATTTTTCCATTTTGTTGGGTACAGCTGCCGTTTGTTCCTTTTCATTGCTGTATAGTATTCCATTGCGTGACTACAATTTATTTATCTGTTCTTTTATTGATGGGTATTTCAGGTGTTTCATGATTTGGGACTGTTGGAAATCTTGTCATTGTTATCATTTCTGTACATGTGTCCTGATACACATTAACTTACAAGCCTATCAGGTATATATCTAGAAGTAGGGTAACCAACTTATCCTGGCTGGCTCAGGAGTTCCTGGTTTCAGCACCACAAGTCCCACATCCCAGGAAACCCCCTTAATACCAGGCAAACTGATATGCTTGGTCACCCTACCTAGGAGTGTAAATGCTGGGTCATAGGATATAAATTATCTTCAGCATTACTAGATAATATTAAAACATTTTCCATGGTAGTTGTACTGATTTTCATTGCTAAGCGCAATGTATGGGAGGTCTGGTAATTCCATATCCTAACTTGGTATGATCAATCTCTTTTCTTTCCTTTTCTTTTCTTTTCTTGCCATGCCTGTGACATGTGGAAGCTCCTGGGCCAGGAAGCAAACCCACGCCACAGTGTCAAACCAAGCCACTACAATGAATATGCCAAATCCTTAACCTGCTGCACCATAAGAGAACACCAATCTCTGTCTCTTTCTAAGGCTGCACCCACAGCACAGTAGTTCCCAGGCTAGGAGTTGAATTGGAACTATAGTTGCTGGCCTACACCATAGCCACAGCAATGCGGGATCCAAGCTGCATCTGCGACCTACAACCACAGCTCCCAGCAACGCCAGATCCTTAACCCACTAAGTGAGACCAGGGATTGAACCCACATCCTCATGGATACTAGTTGGGTTCATTACCACTGAGCCACAATGGGAACTCCTTCTCTATATATATTTTATATATATTTCCATCTATTATTCACTCATCTCTTTTTCTACCTTGTCTTAATTACTGAGGCTTTATAATAGATCTTGATGGAGAAAATCATATCACCAGGTTCTTTGTAAAAGTGAATTGGCTATTCTTGGGCTTTTGCATTTCTCTTTGTTTTTAATATTTGCAAAGTATTCCTTTGTAAGAGGGTACCAGATTCATCCAACCAATCTATTGCCTCTATAAAAACACCACAGTGAATATTCTTGCGGACATATCTTTGAGGTCATGTGTGAATATTGGAGGATAGACTCTACATCCGCTGTCTACAATGGACCTCTTCTCTGCTCCTCTAGACTGACTCCCACTTATGCTTCAAAACCTTCCCAAATGACCCTTCTTCTGATAAAGCCTCTGCCTATTCCCTGGGCGGATTAGTTACTCCTTCCTCTATGTTTTCACAGTCCTGGATGTTCCCCATTACTGCATCTATTATATCCTACTATGGTAGTTTCCTCCTATTCTCTCTTGCTATACTAGCAGCTTTGAGAGCACAGGAAATGTGTTTTATTCATCTTTGTGCTTGGTGCATTATTGGCACTCAGCAAGCACTGATGAATGAATCAGCGAAGGAATGTAGGAACAAATGAATGAACTCTACAGCACTCGGGGAACATGTCTCTTTCCTGATGTCCCAATTCTGTTAGTTAACTGTATACTTAGTCTGTAGGTCCCAGAGCTTATAACTTAAAAAGTTATCTTCCTGGGAGTTCCCTTCATGGTGCAGCATAAAGGAACCTGACTAGTATCCATGAGGATGCGGGTTCGATCCCTGGGCTTGCTCAGTGGGTCTGGGATCCGGTATTGCCATGAGCTGTGGCTGTGATGTAGGTCACAGATGTGGCTTGGATCCCAACATTGCTGTGGCTGTGGCATAGGCCGCCAGCTATACCCCTGATTTAACCCCTTGCCTGAGAACTTCCATATGCTGCAGGTGCGGCACTAAAAAACAAAAACAAAACAAAACAAAAAAGTTATATTCAGAACCATACTTGTAAATTAGATATTGCTGCTAATAAATGGGAAAGATGGGAAATGTAGAGAAAGGCAAAGAAGAAACTGAGAAATCAATGGTAAAAGGAAAGAGAATATTCATCGAATTCTACCCACCTGCAACTGGTTTGGGTGGTTTGATCTTCATTATGTAAACTGGATGACTCAGCTTAAAATCTCCTCTAAAACAAATGTTTATATCCTACAATAAGGAAAAGGCACGGCTAATAAGCCAACAAAGGAGATAAAACAGGATCATTAAAAATACTTACTTCAGAGAGTTCCCATTGTGGCGCAGTGGAAATGAATCTGACTAGGATCCATGAGGGTGCAGGTTCAATCACTGGCCTTGCTCAGTGGGTCAGCGATCTGGCATTGCCATGAGCTGTGGCATTACCGTGACCTGTGGTGTAGGTTGCAGACTCGACTCGGATCCTTCACTGCTGTGGCTGTGGCATAGGCTGGCACCTGTAGCTTCAATTCAAACTCTAGCCTGGGAACTTCCTTATGCTGCAGGGTGTGGCCCTAAAAAGCAAAGCAAAACAAAACAAAACAAAACAAAACTCCAGCAGCAAAAAACTCATTTCAGGAGTTCCCTGGTAGCCTAGCAGTTAAGGATCTGGTGTTGTCACTGCTATGGCTTGGGCTGGATCTCTGGCGTGAACTTCTGCATGCTGTGGGTGTGGCCAAAAATAAAAAATAAAATAATAAAATAATCAAAAATTTAAAAATAGATAAAAGTTGATCCCCTCCTTGCTCCATTCACAAAAGAAACTCCCATGTGTATTAAAGAGTTAAATGTCAAAAAAAAAAAAAGCCAACTATGAAAGTATTAGAAGAAAACACAGGAGAATTTATATATAATGTTGAGATAGAGAAAGCCTTCTTAAGTATAATACCTGTAAAGAAAAAACTGAAAATTCTGTCTATATCAAAATCTAAAACTTCTTTACAACAAAAAGGCACATAAACAAGGTAAAAAGTGAAATAATAGGTTGGAAGAAAATACATAATGGGCGAAGAATCCACAGACAATTCACAGAAGAAAAAAACTTCATAGCCAATAAAAATATGAAGAGATTAGTGAAAATTAACACGAGATGCCATTTTGTTTAATCAGTTTGCAAAAAAAGTCAATTAGTTGATAACATCAAGTTCATTGGTCTGTGGAGAAATAATGACTAAATGTAAACTCATAGGCCATTTTTGGAGGATAATTTAATAGAATCTAAAAAATCCGAGCCACGTGTCTAACCTGCAACTTAGATTTTCTTTAAAGTTTCTTACCATTTCTAAATTGTCTGCAGTCATGGGATCAAGAGTGTCCTGAGGATAAAAATGAGAAATGAATGCGCAGTTGGCTTTGGCACATCTTCCCGTTCTCCCTTAACCTTTCAGACGCGCCTTCTTCCCTCCAGTTACTCTCGCGAGAAATGAACTCAGCCTGTAGACATGGAGGATCACTAACTCCGTGGTCCTCCGGCCTGCAGGATTTTAGCACAATTCCTGTTCTCTAGGATCGTCAGACATATTTGGGGAAACAAGAAATCCTGAGTGACAGTAAGAGGAGACGTGAGTGGAAGTGAGATCACTAGGAGACTCTTACAAAAATCTAAGGAGAAATGAGTCTTCCTTCCTCCCTCCCTCCCTTCCTTTCCTCCTTCCTTCCTCTTTCCTTCCTTCTTTTCTCCTTCCTTCCTTTCTCTCTGTCTCTGTCTGTCTGTCTGTCTCTGTCTGTCTCTCTGTCTCTTTCTTTCTCAGGCCAGGGATCAAACCTATGCCACACCTGTGCCACAAGGGAACCCCTGAAGTGAATATTTCTTTCTTTCTTTTTTTTTTTTTTTTTTGTCCTTTTTCATTTCTTGAACCGCTCCCACGGCATATGGAGGTTCCCAGGCTAGGGGTCTAATTGGAGCTGTAGCCGCCGGCCTACACCAGAGCCACAGCAATGCGGGATCTGAGCCATGTCTGCAACCTACACCACAGCTCACGGCAACACCAGATCCTTAACCCACTGAGCAAGGCCAGGGATCGAACCCGCAACCTCATGGTTCCTAGTTGGATTCGTTAACCACTGAGCCGAGACGGGAACTCCCTGAAGTGAAATTTCTGACGGGCAAAAAAATATATCCATGATGTTGGCCATTATATTTAAGTAACTCAACATATAATTCTTGTACAATGGTACAAGAACTACCACTGTCAACTGGCAGTAGTTAACTGCTTCCCAGTTATAGAAACCGATTAGGTTGTGGCAAGGAACCACCCCCATTCCAAAAGGTGCTTTTCCCACTCGGAGAATAATCCCTCCAAAAATTCTATCTGTTGGATACCAAGTAGGATGCCAAAGGGTTGGCTGATTTAAAAAAGCAGAAGATATGACCTTAATCACCTAGAAACTGATCACCTAGTTAGGAGGGAAGGAATGCCATGCACAACAGGAGTGTGTGTGAGAAGCACCACAGAGACGTACAGAGAATAAATTCTGTACGAGTTTAGAAGAGGAAGTTCTCTGGGCCGGTAACTTCCAGAGATACAAGATCATACCCTGTCATGAAGACATTCACCGGAGAGAAAAAAACTTTTACCCAGAGCCACTCAATGAGCTCAGCATCAACTATGAGTCTCAATCTTGGTCTCCTACATTAACAATTTTACAGATTATTTAGTATGTAATACAATACGTTTCAAAGGTCTACTCAATTAATTTAGTTGTTGATTAAAACATAATAAGTGCAGGAGTTCCCACTGCAGCATGGTGGGTGACCATGACCCAGCTTGTCTCTGTGGAGGGGCTGGTTTGATCTCCATGTGCGGCATACGGAAGTGTTCAGACCAGGGATCAGATCCGAGCCACAGCTGCAGAAATGCTAGATCCTTAACCCCCTGTGCCAGGCCAGGGTTCAAAACCACACCGCCCCAGAGACAATGCCGGATCTTTAACCAGGTGCACCACAGCAGGAACTCCAACACCTCTACTTTGTAACATCTTATTTTAACCAAAGCAAATCAGTTTGAGAGACAGGGGCCGGTGTGCCTCTTGTCCTCTTTTAGTGTCTCCAGAGGCCTCCTTCATCCTGAAATTGCAGGGTTTAGGCTAGATGTGGGGGTCAAGGGTAGGAGAAACATAAGTTGTTTCCTACCAGTTGCAGCTGTCTGACTCTTTTCTTTGGATTCAAGGCGAATTGGGGGTGCTCCACTTCCTTGAGCCAAGACTCCTTAGGCAATTTATACACGTCCAGCCAAATATCTCCGGCTCCTGCATTGGGAAACCAGGAAAGCATTGAGCAACCACAAGCAGGCAACAAGTTGCCTCTGAGAAACGGCCTTCTCAGAACTGCTGGCACAGAGACCAGCAGGAACCCTTGGAACAGCAACTCTGACAAATTGAGAGACGTGGTTGTGGAGTGGTTATTCTAGCCTTCACTCACGGAGAGCTGCTGGCTCCTCCTCTCCATCCACCACGTCTAAAGGAAATAGGGGCTTCTCATACTCTCAGTGCTGATGTAACAGTTGTAACCCAGTTGTCTGCTCTGCCTGGTCCCCACGTTTTCTAGGTTCCAAACAGTAAATTCCACTGACATTTTGTCTTACAGCTCTTCCCATCTGGGGAGGAAAATGGCATATATAGAATCAGAAAAGTATGGCTGAGAAAGGGTTAGAATCCAGGGAGATGCCCCAAGTGGATTCTTCTGACCAAGATTTAAGGAGGTGACATGCCATGGGGTGGTTGTGAAACTCTCTCTTGCTAGAGAAGCATGTTCCACTTCTATACTGAATACGTGCCAACCTGGGAAAGGTTACTTTCCCATCATGGGATTCTGGCTAAATGCTTCCCCGAAAGAGTAATCACATAGACACCTGGATTTCAGACTCCTGGCCTCCAGAGCTGTGAGGGAATAACTATCTGTGGTTTAAACCCACCCAGCTATGGCACTTTGTCACGACAGTCCCAGCAAGTCATGACTCAGATAGTATAAAAGGTTCCTTTAATCTAAAATATGTCACAAATGAACCTACCTACAAAACAGTAACAGACATGGAGAACAGACTTGGGATTGCCAAGGGGGACAGGGGAGGGAGTGGGATGGATGGGAGTTTGGGTTTAGTAGTTGCAACTATTACATTTAGAATGGATAAGTCAGAAGGTCCATCATTAATAAGTCCACAAATAACAAATGCTGGAGGGGGTGTGGAGAAAAGGGAACCCTCCTGCACTGCTGGTGGGAATGTAAACTGATACAACCACTATGGAGAACAATATGGAGGTACCTTAGAAAACTATACATAGAACTAACCTATGACCCAGCAATCTCACTCCTGGGCATATATCTGGACAAAACTTTCCTTGAAAAAGACACATGCACCCGCATGTTCATTGCAGCACTATTCACAATAGCCAAGACATGGAAACAACCCAAACGTCCATTGACAGATGATTGGATTAGGAAGATGTGGTATATATACACAATGGAATACTACTCAGTCATAAAAAAGAACAAAATAATGCCATTTGCAGCAACATGGATGGAAATAGAGACTCTCATACTAAGTGGAGTAAGAAAGAGAAAGACAAATACCATATGATATCACTTATATCTGGAATCTAATACATGGCACAAATGAATCTTTCCACTGAAAAGGAAATCATGGACTTGGAGAATAGACTTGTGGTTGCCAAGCGGGAGGGGGAGGGAGTGGGATGGCCTGGGAGTTTGGGGTTAATAGAGGCAAATATTGCCGTTGGAATGGATTAGCAATGAGATCCTGCTGTGTAGCACTGGGAACTATGTCTAGTCACTTATGATGGAGCATGATAATGTGAGAAAAAAGAATGTATACCTGTATGTGTAACTGGGTCACCATGCTGTACAGTAGGAAAAAAACTGTATTGGGGAAATAAAAAAATTGAAAAAAATAGAATGGATAAGCAATGAGGTACTGCTGTGTAGCACAGGGAACTATATCCAATTACTTGTGATAGAACATGATGGAAGATAATTTGAGAAAAATAATGTGTGTGTGTGTATAGATAGCTAGATAGATAGATATGACTGGGTCACTTTACAGCAGAAATTGACAGAACATTATAAATGAACTATACTTTCATAAAAAATTAAAGAGAAATAAGCTAAGTTTAAATGAATATTACTATGTGAAAGTGAAAAGCTACATACTGTATGATTCCAACTACATGACATTCTGGAAAAAGCAAAACTATGCAGACAGTAAAGGGGTCAGTGGTTGCCAGGAGTTGGGGAGAGGGGAGGGATGAAGAGATAGAGCACCAAAGATTTGTGGGGCATTGAAAACACTCTGTATGACAGCTTGATGATGGATCCATGTCATTATACATTTGTCCAAACCCATCTAATGTATAACACCAGAGAGAACCGGAATGTAAACAATCTTTGGATGACTGGTCCTTGGGTGATTATGATGTGTCCATGCAGGTGCATCAGTAGTAACAAATGTACCGGTGTTGTTGATAATGGGGGAGGCTACACATGTGTGGGGCCAGAGAGGGTATATAGGGAATCTCTGTACCTTTCCTCAATTTTGCCATGAAACTACAGCTGTTCTAAAAAATAATAAATGAATAACAAATAGATGAATAAAAAAGCTTCCTTTGATGCATAAAGCATTATAAAATATATATCTTCCTCAAGCACCTAACATTTGAGGAGCCTGGGACAAGAGTATAGAGGCTAACATACGATACATCTAAATATTTAAAAATCATGCTTACAATCACTTGAATAAAATATGTTCTGTCAGAGTTCCCTGGTAGCCTCGTGGTTAAGGATCTGGCGTTGTCACTGCTGGGGTTCGGGTCACTGCTGTGGCACAGGTTTGATTCCTGGCCTGGGAACTTCCACATGCCATGAGGTGTAGCCAAAACATTTATCTATTTTCTTCTATAAATTGGGGGGCAGGAGTTCCCGTTGTGGCGCAGTGGTTAATGAATCCAACTAGGAACCACGAGGTTGTGGGTTCAGTCCCTGCCCTTGCTCAGTGGGTTAAGGATCTGGCGTTGCTGTAGGCTGTGGTGTAGGTTGTAGACACGGCTCGGGTCCCATGTTGCTGTGGCTCTGGCGTAGGCTGGCGGCTACAGCTCCAACTAGACCCCTAGCCTAGGAACCTCTATATGCCACGGGAGTGGCCCAAGAAATGGCAAAAAGACAAAAAATAAATAAATAAATAAAAATAAAAAATAAAAATTGGGGGGCAAAACTTTACGGAGAAACAGGATATTCTCAAAGTATCTCCCTTCAATTTATCAGTCACTGTGGCAGTTTCAGTGTATGTCTTAAATATTTTTGATCCTTATATATCTAGGAAATTGTGCTTAAATTCTCTCCCCTTGAGTATGGTCTGGACTTAGAGTATGGAAACAGAAGAACAGGAGCTCAACTGCGGAGGAAAGTGGCAGGTCATTTTACTTAAGTGATCAAGGGTGACATCAGCAGGAGTGGTCACACTGCTACTACTTCCCCCTGATATAATGCGACAAGAAGAGCATGTCACTTCTTCCGGACCTTCTCCCAAACCCTTAACCCAGGTTGAAGCATGAAGAAAGAGTCAGACAAACAAATCAGGAACATTGCACAAAATATCTGATTGGTGGAGTTCCACTGGCGCAGTGGAAACGAATCTGACTAGGAACCATGAGGTTTCGGGGTTGGATCTCTGGCCTCGCTCAGTGGGTTAAGAATCCAGCATTGCCATGAGCTGTGGTGTAGGTCACAGACAAGGCTCGGATCTGGCATTGCTGTGGCTGTGGCTAGGCCGGCAGTTGTAGCTCCAATTAGACCCTAGCCTGGGAACCTCTGTATACCATGGATGTGGCCCTAAAAAAGCAGAAAGAAAAACAAAAAAAGAAAAAATATCTGACTGGTACTCTTCATCAATGTCAAGGTCATGAAAAACAAAGAAAGACCAAGACATTGTTGCAAATAGTTGTAGACTAAAAAGATGATGAATAAATGCAATATGATACGTTGGATTGAAACTTGGAGTGAAAAATTAGAAGAAAAACTAGTAAAATCTAAAAAAAAAACCCTGTAGTTAATAATGTTATACCAATGTTATTTGTTTAATTTTGACAAATGTATCATGGTTATGTTAAATGTTGATATTAGGGAAACTGGATAAAGCAGTTAGGGGAATTCTGTCCTATGGTTACAACTCTTCTGTAAATTATTTCTAAATAAAAGGATGGTAGGGGGAGTGATTATCTGGAAGAGTAGGCAAATGTGAACCATTTTAAGAACCTCTGGTTAGTCTTGCCTTGGAGGAGGAAGGCTGCAAAGTCCCCTCCTTCGGAAACCTCCATCTTTACACAGGTGGTCTGCTTGCTGGTATCATCCTGAAAAATACAGAGATGCTGATAGAGTAAGCTCAGCCTGATGACAGAAGAAGAGTGTATTTGTGGTTCTTACCAGGGAACATAAATCCTTTTAAAGCTCAAGCATAAAAAGATGCCTTGGGAGTTCCCATTGTGATGCAGTGGAAATGAATCCGACTAGCATCCGTGAAGATTCAGTCCCTGGCCTGCTTAATGGGTCGGGGATCCAGCATTGCTGTAAGCTGTGGTGTAGGTCACAGACGAGGCTCGGATCTGGCATTGCTGTGGCTGTGACGTAGGCTGGCAGCTGCAGCTCTGATTTGACCCCTAGCCTGGGAACTTCCATATGCCGCTGGTGCAGCCCTAAAAAAAAAAAAAAAAAAAAAAGGCTTCAAACTTTCCATTTTTGTACAGGAGTTGGACAAGACTGTATTTAAAGACATGGAATTCAATTTTCTGTTTAAAGGTGCTTGGGTTTTGTTTTGTTTTTTTTTTTTGCTATTTCTTGGACCACTCCCACGGCATATGGAGGTTCCCAGGCTAGGGGTTGAATCGGAGCTGCAGCCACCAGCCTACGCCAGAGCCACAGCAACGCTGGATCCGAGCTGCGTCTGCGACCTACACCACAGCTCACAGCAATGCCGGATATTTAACCCACTGAGCAAGGTCAGGGATCGAACCTGCAACCTCATGGTTCCTAGTCGGATTCATTAACCACTGCGCCACGGCCGGAACTCCTCTCTCTCTCTTTTTTTTTTTTTTTTTTTGTCTTTTTGCCTTTTCTAGGGCCACTCCTTTAGCATGCGGAGGTTCCCAGGCCAGGGGTCCAATCAGAGCTGTAGGCACCAGCCTACGCCAGAGCCACAGCAACGCTGGATCCGAGCTGCGTCTGCGACCTACACCACAGCTCACAGCAATGCCGGATATTTAACCCACTGAGCAAGGTCAGGGATCGAACCTGCAACCTCATGGTTCCTAGTTGGATTCGTTAACCACTGCGCCACGACGGGAACTCCTGGGTTTTTTTTTTTTTTTAATTTAATTTTATTTTATTAATTAATTAATTTATTTATTTATTTTTTGTCTTTTGTCTTTTTGTTGTTGTTGTTGTTGCTATTTCTTGGGCCGCTTCCACGGCATATGGAGGTTCCCAGGCTAGGGGTTGAATCGGAGCTGTAGCCACCGGCCTACGCCAGAGCCACAGCAACGCAGGATCCGAGCCGCGTCTGAAACCTACACCACAGCTCAAGGCAACGCCGGATCGTTAAGCCACTGAGCAAGGGCAGGGACCGAACCCGCAACCTCATGGTTCCTAGTCGGATTCGTTAACCACTGCGCCACGACGGGAACTCCCTGGGTTTTTTTTAATACCCTTTTTTTTTTTTGGCTTTTTAGGGCCGTACCTGCGGCATATGGAAGTGTTCAGGCTAGGGGTCAAATCAGAGCTGCAGCTGCCAGCCTAACACTATAGGTACAGCAACGCCGGATCAGAGCCATGTCTACGACCTACACCACAGCTCAGGGCAACCTGGATCCTTAACCCACTGATCAAGGCCAGGGATCAAACCCGCATCCTCATGGATACTAGTCGGGTTTGTTACCACTGAGCCATGACAGGAACTCTCCGTCTAAAGGTTTGGGGCTTATTTACTGGTTTCTTAAATACTCAATAATTTGTGGTGATTTCAGGCTATCAGAGGTCCTGGTCAGTTTCACAACCCCCTACAGACCTCAGTTATTCAAAGTGAGTTGAAACAAGTTCTACATGGCCCTGGAAACTCTGATCAGTTGCTTGAAAAAAGGATCTATCTAGACCACACTAGTGTCATGGTCTGTTTGAGTTTCTGTAACAAACACCATAGACTGGGTGGCTCATAAACAATTAACATTTATTCTTCATAGTCCTGGAGGCTGGAAATCCAAGATTTCCAGGAATTTCTGCCAGATTTGGTGTCTGGAAAGCACTGCCTGCCACCTCTAGCTGTGTTCTCACATGGTGTGTAAGGGTTAAAGGAACTCTCTGGGTCTCATAAGGGCACATTCATAAGAACCCCATTCATGAGAACTCTGCCCTCATGACCTAATCTCCCCAAGGCCCCCACCTCCTAACACCATCACATCAGGGGTTAAGATTTCAACATGAATTTTTGGGGGACACAAACATTCAGTCCAAATTAACTAGAGACTGAATGTAACCCTAGTATGAAGTCTGCTAAAATTTTGGGCCAGATAAAAACTCAATGTGTATGGTTGGGCTGTACCTTTAAAGAGCTCTAAGACTAGCTCTAAGATGGCTAGACTAATTAGGCTGCTAAGGCCCCTAAATTATTTAAGGAGAATGAACTTTAAACATTTTTTTTTTTTTTGGTCTTTCTGTGTTTTCAGGGCCGCACCCGTGGCATATGGAGGTTCCCAGGCTAGGGGTCCAATCGGAGCTACAGCTGCTGGCCTACACCACAGCCACAGCAACATGGGATCTGAGCCGCGTCTGTGTCCTACACCACAGCTCATGGCAATGCTGGATCCTTAACCCACTGAGCGAGGCCAGGGATCGAACCTGCAACCTCATGGTTCCTAGATGGATTCGCTTCCACTGTACCATGATAGGAACTCCTAAACATTTTTTATTTTTGTTTTTCTTTCACTTTTTTATTTTAATTAATTAATTTATTTTACATTGGCAGTCAAAATATTAGCAGATTATTGTGTCTTTAATAGGGATAAGAATTGTAGATACAATTCTCTTAATGTGTGATCTGAAGAACTGCTGGGTCAGTGAATGATTACAGCTGTTTAGGGGCTGGTTAAAAACTGGCCTAACAACATTCCTGGAGAATAGAGCAGTCAAATCCAGATTTCATTCTTCAGATTGGCCAACAGCAGGATCCTCCACCCAGGGATCAGTTTTTCCAGTGAATTGTCCTAAAACATTACTGTTGCTTATTTAGGAAAAATCCCACTGGGAGCATTCGGCCAGTGGTCAACATTCAATCTTTAAAAGATTAAGCATTCTTTTCCCCAGTGAGCATCAGTCCTTGGTTTGTCTTGTGGTTTATGTGGTGTCAAACGGCTTCTAAAAGTCCAAAAACTCATCTTCACTGCAACAGTCAAAATAAAGAATGAAGGACCGAATCCCTTTGTTCCTTCACTTTCCTTTTTAAACTGAAGTTAATGTACAATATTATATAAGTTACAGGTGTAAACAGTGATTCACAATTTTTAAAGTTTAAACTCCATTTATAGTTATGAAATATTGGCTATATTCCCCATGTTGTATAATATATCCTTGTAGCTTACTTTATACATAATTGTTGGTACCTTCGAATCCTCTGCCTCTATATTTCTCCTCCCCATTTTCCTCTCCCCACTGGTAACTGCTTGTTTGTTCTTTTATTTATTTATTTATTTTTGTCTTTTTAGGGCTGCACCTGCAGCATATGGGAGATCCCAGGCTAGGGGTCGAATTGGAGCTGAAGCTGCCGGCCCACACCACAGCCACAGCAATGCGGGATCCTTAACCCACTGAGCAAGGCCAGTGATCAAACCCGAGTCCTCATGGATGCTAGTCGGGTTCCTTAACCGCTGAGGCATGATGGGAACTCCCACTTGTTTGTTTATATCTGTGAGTCTGCTTCTTTTTTGTTGTTGTTATATTTACTAACTTGTATTTTTTAGATTCCACATAGAAGTGATATCATACAGTATTTGTCCCCCTCTGCCTGACTTGTTTCATTTCTCATAATACCCTCCACCTCCATCCATATCGCTGCAGATGGCAAAATCTCCTTTTTTTATGGCTGAACAGTATTTCATTGTGTGTGTGTGTAGCTTCTAGACCCACTCATCTGTTGATGAACACTCAAGTTGCTTCCATGTCTTGGCAATTATCAGTAACGTTACTGTAAACACAGGGGTGCATGTTCTTTCCAAATTTGTAGGTTTGGGTTTGTTTTTGTTTTTTGTTTTTGACATATACCTAGGAGTGAAATTGCTGGGTCATATGATGGTTCTATTTTAGTTTTTTGAGGAACCTCCATACTGTTTTTTTAAATGATTTTTATCTTTTTCAATTATCGCTGGTTTACAGTGACCTCCATACCTCCACAGTGGCTGTACCAATTTACCTCCCCACCAACAGTGTACCTTTTCTGCTACATTCTTGCCAACATTTGTTATTTGTGTTCTTTTGATAATAGTCATTCTGACAGCGGTGAGGTGATATTGTGGTTTTGATTTGCATTTCTCTGATGATTTAGGGATGTTGAGCATCTTTTCATTTCCCTGTTGTCCATCTGCATTTCCTCTTTGGAAAAATGTCCATTCGGTTCTGCCCCTTTTTTTTTTAAATTTTTTGAGGAAACTCCATACTGTTTTCCATAGTGACTACACCAGTTTATTCCCACCAACAGTACACGAGGGTTCCCTTTTCTCCAACACTTATTATGTCTGTCTTTTCCATAACAGCCATTCTAACAGATGTAAGGTGATACCTATTGTGGGTTGTTTGTTTGTGTTTTTGTCTTTTCAAGGTCGCACCCTCGGCATATGGAGGTTCCCTGTCTAATCCACAGCCACAGCCACACCAGATCCTAGCCGCGTCTGCAACCTACACCACAGTTCACAGCAACACCGGATCCTTAACCCACTGAGTGAGGCCAGGGATCAAACCCACAACCTCATGGTTCCTAGTCAGATAAGTTTCTGCTGAGCCATGACGGGAACTCCCAGTTCTGCCCATTTTTTAATTAGGTTGTTTGGTTTTTTGATGTAGAGTTGTATGAGCTGCTTATAAATTTTGGAAATTAATCCCTTGTTGGTTGCATCATTTGCAAATATTTTCTCCCATTCTGTAGGTTGTTTTCATTTTGTTTATGGTTTCCTTTGCTGTACAAAAACTTTTACGTTTAATTAGGTCCCACTTGTTTATTTTTGCTTTTACTTCCATTACTCTAGTTGACAGATCCAAGAAAAATATTGCTGTGATTTATGTCAAAGAGTGTTCTGCCCATGTTTTCCTCTAGGAGTTTTATGTATCTGGTCCCACATTTAGGTCTTTAATCCATTTTGAGTTTATTTTTGTTTATGGTATTAGGCAATGTTCTAATTTCATTCTTTTACATGTAGCTGTCCAGTTTTCTCAGAACCATTTGTTAGAGAGAACATTGATTCTCCATTATATATTCTTGCTTCCTTTGTCATAGATTAATTGACCATAAGTACACGGTTTATTTCTAGGTTTTTTTTTTATTATTACTCAATGAATTTATTACATTTGTAGTTGTACAATGACCATCACAATACAATTTTATAGGATTTCTATCCCACAACCCCAGAGCATCCCCCCATTCCCCAAACTGTCTCCTCCGGAGACCATAAATTTTTCAAAGTCTGTGAGTCAATATCTGTTCTGCAAAGAAGTTCAGTCTGTCCTTTTTTTAGATACCACATGTCAGTGAAAGCATTTGATGTTGGTGTCTCATTGTATGGCTGACTTCACTTAGCATGATAATTTCCAGGTCCATCCATGTTGCTACAAATGCCGGTATTTCGTTCCTTTTAATGGCTGAGTAATATTCCATTGTGTATATGTACCACATCTTCTTGATCCACTCCTCTGTCAATGGACATTTAGGTTGTTTCTATGTCTTGGCTATTGCACATAGTGCTGCAATGAACACTGGAGTACACGTGTCTTTGCGAGTCATGGTTTCCTCTGGATAGATGCCCAGGAGTGGGATTGCTGGATCAAATGGTAGTTCTATTTTTAGTTTTCTGAGGAATCTCCGTACTGTTTTCCACAGTGGTTGCACCAATTTACAATCCCACCAACAGTGTACTAGGGTTCTTTTTCTCCACACCCTCTCCAGCACTCATTGTTTGTAGACTTTTTGATGATGGCCCTTCTGGCTGGTGGAAGGTGATATCTCATCGTGGTTTTGATTTGCATTTCTCTAAGAATGAGTGATGTTGAACATCTTTTCATGTGTTTTTTTTTTTTTTTGACATCGGTATGTCTTATTTGGAGAATTGTCTGTTTAGATCTTCTCCCCATTTTTGGATGGGGTAATTTGTTTTTTTGGTATGGAGCTGCAGAAGGTGTTTATAAATTTTGGAGATTAATCCCTTGTCAGTTGATTCATTTGCAAAGATTTTCTCCCATTCTGTTGGTTGTCTTTTCATTTTGTTTAGGCTTTCCTTTGCTGTGCAGAAACTCTGAAGTTTGATTAGGTCCCATTTGTTTATTTTTGTTTTTACTGTCAATACTCTAAGAGGTGGATCTGGGATGTTGCTGTCGCTTATGTCAGAGAGTGTTTGGCCTATGTTTTCCTCTAAGAGTTTTATGATGTCTGGTCTTATATCTAGGTCTTTAATCCATTTTGAGTTTGTTTTTGTGTATGGTGTTAGGGAGTGTTCTAATTTCATTCTTTTCCATGTGGCTGTCCAGTGTTCCCAACACCACTTATTGAACAAGCTGTCTTTTCTCCATTGTATATTCTTGCCTCCTTTGTCATAGATTAGTTGGCTGTAGGTGCGTGGGTTTACTTCTAGGCTTTCTATCCTGTTCCATTGACCTGTTTCTGTCCTTGTGCCAGTACCATACTCTTTTGATTACTGTAGCTCTGTGGTATAGTCTGAAGTCAGGGAGTGTGACTCCTCCAGTTCTGTTCTTCTTAATATTGCTTTAATTATTTGGCATCTTTTGTGTTTCTATACAAATATTAAAATTATTTGTTCTAGTTCTATGAAAAATGCCATTAGTGTTTTGATAGGGATTGCACTGAATCTGTAGATTGCCTTGGGTAGTGTGATCATTTTTTCTACATTTTTAATGTATTTATTTTAATATCAACCTGTGGGTTATAAAAATTTCAAACACACATGAAGGCAGAAAATAGTATAATGTGGAATTCTCATTGTGGCTCAGAGGTAACAAACCTGACCAGTAACCATGAGGATGTGGGTTCAATTCCTGGCCTCACTCAGTGGGTTAAGTATCTGACATTGCTGTGAGCTATGGTGTAGGTTGCAGATGCAGCTTGGATCCTGGGTTGCTGTGGCAGTGGTAGGCAGCTGTAGCTCCCATTTGAGCCCTAGCTGGGAACTTCCATATGCAGCAGATGCGGCCCTTTAAAAAAAAAAAAAAAAAAAAAAAGAGTTCCCATCGTGGCACAGTGGAAACGAATCTGACTAGGAATGATGAGGTTGCCGGTTCAACTCCTGGCCTTGCTCAGAGGGTTAACAATCCAGTGTTGCCGTGAGCTGTGGTGTAGGTCACAGACGTGACTCGGTTCTGGCATTGTTGTGACTGTGGTATAGGTCGGTAGCTGTAGCTCTGATTAGACCCCTAACCTGGAAACCTCCAGATACTGCAGGTGCAGCCCTAAAAAGACAAAACAAACAAACAAACAAAATATATATATCTATGGCAAATGTTGTTTTATTACCTCCCAACTTCATTAAGTATTTTTATTTAATCACACCTAAAAGATTAACAATAATTCCTCTTTTATTAACGTATAGTTGATTTACGTTAATTTCTGCTGTATAGCAAAGTGATTCAGTTATACATATATACATTCACTTTTTATATTCTTTGCCATTACGGTTTATCATAGGACATTGAATATAGTTCTCTGTGCTATACAGTAGGACTTTGTTGTTTATCCCCTATAACTTATTAATTCGTCTGTTTTCAGTTTTCTTCAGTTGTCTTATAAATATCTTTCCACAATTGATTTATTCAAATAAGGATTCAAATGAAGTCCACATATTGTATTTAGTTAATTTGTCAATTTATCTCTTAAGTCTCTCTTAATTTATAGCTGTTAACCCATTTGTTTTTCTTTTTGCCTTTTTTGTGGTTGTTGAATTATTTGGGTCCTTTGTCCTATAGAACTTTTCACTTTCTACATTAGACTGATTGCATTGTTAAACATGTCCTTGTGTCCCTTCTCTTTCCAGTAAAGTAGAAACTACATCTAGAGGTTTAATTTGACTTAGGTCCAATTAAAACAAAAGGCAAGACTGGGAGTTCCTGTGAGGCGCAGCAGAAATGAATCTGACTAGGAACCATGAGGTAGTGGATTCCATCCCTGGCCTTGATCAGTGGGTTAAGGATCCATTGTTGCCGTGAGCTATGGTGTAGGTCGAAGATGCAGCTAGGATCTGGCATTGCTGTGGCTCTGGTGTAGGCTGGTGGCCACCGCTCTGATTCGACCCCTAGCCTCAGAAGCTCCATATGCCACGAGTGCGGCCCTAAAAAGACAGCGCCACCCCCCCAAAAAAAAAGACTAATCACAGGTGTTCAGTGCTTCCCTCTGGCCTTACGTCAGAAGGCTCATTAATGATAGCTAGTTGTTCTTTCTTTTAATAATAGCCACATTATTGATCACTGAGAACAGCTGTTATCCTGGCTTGTCAGTTATAAAGTTCCCCATCAGGAGTTCCCATTGTGGCACAGTGGAAACGAATCCGACTAGGAACCATGAGGTTGCGGGTTCGATCCCTGGCCTCAATCAGTTGGTTACGGATCTGGCGCTGCCATGAGCTGTGGTGTAGGTTGCAGACACGGTTCCGATCTGGCATTGCCGTGGCTGCAGCCGTGGTATAGGCCGGCAGCTGTAGCTCTGATTTGACCCCTAGCCTGGGAACCTCCATATGTCGAGGGTGTGGCCCTAAAAAGACAAAAAAATAAAAAATAAATAAAGTTCCCCATCAACCATTGAAGGCCATTACCTATACCATTACTCTAGAAATAGGCTACCAAATTGAGATATCCCAATTATATCATTCCTTCTGCATTTGTTAGAATTTTTCTATAAAGAAAATCCTTCTCTTTTTCCACCATCAACTATTTGATTACCCTGAAATACAGCTGATACTGAAAAGTCAAGATAAATGCTTGATGCTTTCCCTAATCAGTTTTCAGAGTATTGAGTTTGTACCCTAGCAGCTTCCAAAGGCAATGAATTTCAAAACAGTTATAGGCACAGATATTAAACGTACAACTTGGTGAGTTTGGACAGATGTATACATTTGTGTAACTGATACACAGTCAAGGTATAGGACCTTACCATCACCCCAGAAAGTTCCCTAGTGCTCCATCTTAGTCAATTATACCTCTATAGGCCACCAGCATTCTGCTCTTCCTCACCAGCACAGCTTAGTTTCCCTCATTCTTAAATGTCATGTAATTAGAATCATACAGGGCCTGTAACATCAGCGACCTCTGCATCCTTTCTCCTTCAACAATGCCACACGCCATGGGTCCCTCCATCTCCTACACAGCAAAGGCACGTCCTGGGGTTACTCTTTATGGAAGTCTGCTGCCCAAATACATCCTCCTTGATGTCCTTACTGTCAGTGAAAACTTAACTCTTACTTGAAGGAATCATCTAACTGTTCCCTAAACCTTTGTTGCCATGACCTCTTTGTCCCACCAGCAGGTGACACTCCTTGAGCGAATGGTGCAGGCGTGGGCAGCACAGAGAGCAGTGGGTGGCTGGGCCTCTGCCTCCTTGCTCAGGGTTGTGGTCATGGTGATTGGGGCTGCCGTGACAGCTGCGGCTCCTCCTGGGGTGTGAGGGTCACTAGACAGGGGAATGGTGGGCTTTCTCAAGTTCTCTGGGGTCCGCTCTCTGGCCCTGATACCGATCGAATTCTAATAGCATCTTTTGATGAGTAGAAGTTTTTTAGCAGCTTTATGAGGGATGTGATAACATAATTAACTGTGCATGTTTAAGTGTACAGTTTGGGAGTTCTCTTGCGGCCCAACTGGTTAAGGATCTGGCGTTGTCACTGCAGCAGCCCAGATCACTGCTGTGGTACAGGTTGGATCCCCAGGGTTGGGAACTTCCGCATGTCTCATAGGCACACCTCCAGTGCCCCCCCTCAAAGTGTACCATTTGATTAATTTAGACATATGTATACCCCTTGAAATGAGCAGTAGTTTCCATCGATCACATCGATCACCCCCAAAACTTTTCTCCTGCCCCTTTGTAAGCCTCCCCGCCACCCCTCTCTCAACCCACTCCAGGCAAAAACTGGTGTTTCCTGTCACTAGATATTCCTTTTTATGACTTTTTCCACTCAGCATTATTCTGAGACTTATCCATGTTGTTATGTGCATCTTTTTTGACTGCTGAGCAGTATGTACCATGACTTGCTTATCCATTCTTATGTTGATGGATATCAGGTGGTTTCTGGGTTTTGGCTATAACAAATAGAGCTGCTAGGAACATTCAGGTACACGTCTTTGTATGGAGATATGCTTTCATTTCTCTTGGGTAAATTACTAGGAATGGAATGGCCATATCATACAGCAAGTGGATGTTTAACTTTTTAATTTTTATTTTTTTGGCCATGCCTGCGGCATGCAAAAGTTCTAGGGCCAGGGACTGAACCCACAGCAGTGACTGGAGCCACACCAGATCCTTAACCTGCTGAGCCACTGGAGAATTCCTTGACTCAAAAAACAAAAAACAAAAAACAACCAAAAAAACTTGCCAAAGTGGTTGTAGTGCCATGCTTCACCAGCAGGAGTGTACAAGAGTTCCAGATGCTCCATATCTCTGCCAACACTTGGTATGTTCAGTCTTTTTGGTTTTCGGTATTCAAACACACGTGCAATAATAGTTTGTGATTTCAATTTGCATTTCCCTAATGACTAATGGTGGTGAACATCTTATTTATCTTCCATATATATGCTTTGGTGAATTGTCCTTTTTTTTTTTTTTTTTTTTCCAAAATCTTGACTAGTTTTTAAATATTGGGTTGTTTTCTTAGTTTTGAGTTTTGAGTTTGGGGAGTTCTTTATAACTTCTGGATACAAATCCTTTATCACAGATGTTATTTGCAAGTATTTGCTCCCAGTCTATGGCTTGCCTTGTTATTCTTTTAACAGTGTATTTTGCAGAAGAGAAGTTTTTAATTTTGATGAAGTCTAATATATCAGTTTTATTCTTGTTATGGACTGCGTTTTGGGTGTTATAGTTTAAAAAAATCTTTGCCTACCCCAAGGTCACAAAGACTTTCTCCTATGTTTTCTTCTAGAAGTTTTATTTTATTTATTTATTTATCTATTTTTGTCTTCTTAGAGCCACACCCATGGCATATGGAGGTTCCCAGGCTAGGGGTCTAATCGCAGCTGTAGCTGCCGGCGTACACCACAGCCGCAGCAATGCCAGATCTGAGCTGCGTCTGCAATCTACACCACAGCTCATGGCAACACTGGATCCTTAACTCACTGAGCGGGGCCAGGGATCCAACACGCAATCTCATGGTTCCTAGTCAGATCCATTTCTGCTGTGCCACGACGGGAACTCCCTAGAAGTTTTATAATTTTAGATTTTTTGTAGAGATATATGATTCATTTTAGGTTGATTTTTGTATATGGTGTGCAGAATGAGAAGTTTCTAATTTTGATAAGTCCAATTTCAGTGTTTTTTTTCTTTTATGTTTAGTGCTTTTTATGTCCTAAGAAATCTTTGCCCCAAGTTTAGAAAAATATTTTCCTCAAGAAGGATAATGTTTTTAGCCTTTACATTTAGGCCTATAATCCATCTCAAATTAATTTTTATATATAGTATGAAATAGGGCTGAGATGCATCCCCCCATTTGTTTATCTAGCATTCCAGCATTATTTGTTGAAAATACTCTTTCCCCACTGAATTTCTTTGATACTCATCAATAATATTTTTTTACAAAACAAACTCCGATTAAAAATATACTCTGAGCAATACCTTCCTTTTTTGGATTCACTAATTCAAAAAACACTTTCTAAGAACCTATAGTACATAGGCAATGTATTAAGAACCAGAAAAACACAGGTGAGTAAGGCATGTCTCCTGCCCTGGAGGAACTTACATCCAGGAAAAGAAGCAGTCATACAAACAGCTAAGTACAGAAAGTGGAGAAAACTGTGATAGCAATTCTGTCCTACATGCTGGTGGCACAGAGAACGAAGAGATTAGCTCCTCTTGGGTCAATCAGGGAAAGTATCTAGAGGAGATATCTGAGCTGGGTTTTGGTTTTTTGCTTTTTAGGGCCACATGTGTGGCATATGGAAGTTCCCAGGCTAAGGGTCAAATTGGAGCTGCAGCTGCCTGCCTACACCGCAGCCACAGCAACTCAGGATCTAAGCCACATCTGTGACCTACACCACAGCTCACCACAGCGCCGGATCTCCGACCCACTGAGTGAAGTCAGGGATTGAACCTGCATCCTCAGGGATACTATCCAGGTTCATTACCACTGAGCTACAACAGGAACTCCCTGAGCTAGTTTTAAAGAATGAGAGACATTTAAGGGGCACACATAGTAAGTAGGGAGACAAGGAAGGGCATTCTAGGCAGAGGGAACAGCACAGACAAAGGAACTGGATGTGAGGCGCAGCCGAAAATTCAGGGACTTGTGAGTAGTTATTAGATATGTTGGTCTGGTACTCAATCTGGAGCTCCTTGGTAATTTTCTTCTGTTGACAACAAGATAAGTAAATCCAAGGCATCCAGCATGTACCCTCTGATACTGAGGGATCTTTTAATTGGCTATTTGGAGAAGGCTTTCGGGCCAGGGAGGTCTCTGTTTCTCTTTACTCTAGAATGGTTGTCATTGATCTCCATGTTGAAATGAACATGATTTACTACAGTTTGGGCACAGCTATAGATAAAAGAACAGGAGCTTACCACTTCATTGATGGCTTTGATGAGATAAAGACCATCCTTATAAAAATAAAACAGTCTAATGATACCTGAAACAGAAAAATAAGTAAGAATGAAGACCGACAGTTGAGCTAAAGAAAAACTGGAATTTTTTTTTTTTTTTCTTTTTAGGGCCACACCCGCAGCATATGGAGATTCCCCAGGCTAGGGGTCCAATCAGAGCTACAGCTGCAGCCTATACCACAGCCACAGCAATGTGGGAGCCAAGCCATGTTTTCGACCTACACCACAGTTCACAGCAACACCAGGTCCTTAATCCACTAAGCGAGGCCAGGGATAGAACCTGAAACCTCATGGTTCCCAGTCAGATTTGTTTCCTCTGTGCCACAATGGCAACTCCAAAAACTGGAATTTTATATTTGACTTTCTGAAATACCATTCTAAGTTCATGCAATGTTAGGCTTCTTCCCTGGCCCCTCCACTGCCCAGGAGCACCTTGTTCTCCTTGTTTCTACCTCTTACTTGAAATGTTCAAATTATTCTCCCTCCCCAGTCCTCTCTGTCCACCCCGGCCCCACCTCTTCTAGAATCCTCATGTAAGCACTTTGGCCACACCAATCTCCATGACTTCTATCCACCTGCTTTAGCATCTCCTCCAGCAGCATTTCCCATTGTTTGCCAGCTGCTTCCTGAGTCTTTTATTCCTCCTGCAAATGTACAGATTCTCAAGGGAAAGGATCATATCTTACTCTTCTATGTGCCTCATCTCTCAAACCCCAAAAAGCTCCTTATGCGGTTATTTTTTTTTTATTCAATAAGTAATCTGTTTGTTTGATTTTTTTTTTTTTTTTTTTTTTTTTTTAAGGCCTGCACCCTCAGCATATGGAAGTTCCAGGGCTAGGGGTCAAATCGGAGCTACAGCTGCTGGCCTACGCCACAGCCACAGCCACTTGGGATCTGAGCGGCATCTATGACCTACACCATAGTTCACAGCAATGCTGGATCTTTAACCCACTGAGCGAGCCAGGGATTGAACCAGCATTCTCATAGATACTACTTTCCACTGCGCCACAACCAGAACTCCTCAGTAAGTAATTCTGTCATTCTAATTCCCATCTAACCTAAGGGCTCCAGTATATGATCATCACCCACCATGATTTCTTGCCTCTTTCTTTGGGTGCCTCCCAGACACTCATAACCTGCCCCTAAAGCCATAATACAGACCTTGTAGGGGTATTTGGCCCACTGTGGGTACAAGTCTAACTCAACCCAATAAACATTCATGGTATATCTGCTCCAGGACCATGAATGTGCTGGGACAACCAAGACAATTTCTGCTCTCAAATTCATCACAAAACTCAAACAGATATGTAACCAACTAGATATAATGCAGGGTGATAAGTGCAAATCTATCTTTTTTTAATGTTATTATCTTTTATTTATTTATTTATTTTGCTTTTTTGGGGGGTGGGCCACAGCAGAGGCATGTGGAGGTTCCCAGGCTAGGGGTCCAATCAGAGCTACAGCTGCTGGCCCATGCTATGCGAGATCTGAGCTGTGTCTGTGGCCTATACCACAGCTCACGGCAACACTGGATCCTTAATCCACTGAGCAAGGCCAGGGATTGAACCCGCAATCTCATGGTTCCTAGTCGGATTCGTTTCCACTGTGCCACGACGGGAACTCCTTCTTTTCATTTTAACAGCCCCCGCCTTGGTTCAGACTTTGGTAATTCCTACCCTCATCAGATGCACTAGCTCTTCCTGGTCTCTCAACCTCTCCTTTTTACTTTTTCAAACACTATCAGGGTGTTCTTCCTAAAATGCCAACTGGAGGAGCCACTCTCCTGCAGAAACAGGATCCAGGAATGGTCCATAGTTCTCTATACTGTGGTCCTCAGGCCTGGCTCATCCTTAGGCCAAGAGAAAATAAAGCAACTCTGGCTTATCTGAGCAGCTGGATTGCTAAGTGCCAGAAAGGGTGTGGCCTCCAGGGCCATACTGCCTGCTGCAAATCCTGCCTGTGCCCCTTATTTCCTGCGTGGGCTCGAGTAAGTTATTTAACTTCCATGCCTCGGTTGTCTAGTCTTCTGAAAAACACTCTATTTACCTCCAGGGGCTGTCGTGAGGGTTAAATGGGATGTGAATTGTTAGAACAGTGCCTGGCACACCAGACTGTCCTGCAGATATTAGTTAATACTGTGTGGCCATGGAGGACTCTCCATGTCTGGCGCCTCCCATGCCTGGAAAGGAGATTAAATTGAACACCAGTCTACCGATATCTGCAAACTAGGCTAAAAAGGAAGATGAGGGGCAAATACCCATTTCATCCACAGGAGCAATGAGTATTTCACTTCCCAGATCTGTGGCCCAGATGGACATGACATCAACCTTAAGTTTCTCCCAAGCATAGACTCGTTTAGCATTATACAGACTGTAGATGGAGAATCCTTTGGTTCCTCCAATAAACACATAGTCTTGGGAAAGAGCCATGCAGTGTGGCATTTTGTTGAGCTGAGAAAAGAAAAACAAAGAAAAAAAAAAAGAAAGAAATGGCTTTCAGTTATCACCATCTGCAAGTAATATGAGCTAACTTTGCAAAGAGGGATGTAAATCCTTTGTACTTACGGTATCATGCCTAAACACAGTTCCTATCTAATTGTCTTGCTCAAGCATCAAGAAAGTCAGAGCATTCCACTTTTAGGGGAACAGGGCCAGAGAAAGCAAAGAGGTTGAGAATAAAGTGCTCAATCCCAACATGAAGTATGGTTGTGGGCCCTGTGCTGAGTGGACCAGTGACCCCATTCTCTGTGTTTTATTCATCTAGAACCCTGCAGAAAGAACAATGGCTGATGCCCTGGCAGATTCCCAACAATCCAGCAAGAGAGTGATTATTATACTCAGGAAGATTTTAAAATAACAATAGGATGTAAAAGATAAAACTGTATAATTTTTTTTTTTCTTTTCAGGGCTACATGTGTGGCATATAGAGGTTCCCAGGCTAGGGGTTGAATCAGAGCTGCAGCTGCCGGCCACAGCCACAGCCATGGCAACACGGGATCTGAGCTGTGTCTGCAACCTACACCACAGCTCACAACAATGCTGGATCCCAGACCCACTGAGGGAGGCCAGGGATCAAACCTGCATCCTCTTGGATACCAGATTTGTTTCCGCCACATCACAACAGGAACTCCCATAACTGTATACTCTTTAATGAACCAGAACAACCACCTCAGGCATTTACTAAATCTATTTTAATCAGCATCAGCAGGCCCATCATCTTTCAACTATGCACCTGTCTTACTGAGTGAGGGTTCCTGGTAGGAGTCCTTCCCTAGATCAGATGCTTTCATGCATCAACACTCAACTGAGAAACAAGGGCTCTTGGTCAGCTGCTCCATACCTTGCTCTCCATCAGTGGAGGGTAGATGGTGGGCTGGATCCGGCTGAGCTCAGCTTTCCTCGATTTGTCCCTCTCCTCAATAATTTCCCATGAACAGTCAAACAGATAGTTCACCAGCTTGTTGATCATTCGATAAGGCTGAGGTAAGGAATCCAGCTCTTGATCTGGACCCTTGAAGATGTAATCCTCTTCATCATCCTTAGACCAGTCCTCCTCTGTGGGGGAGGGTACCTCCAGGGTCCCCTTTCGTGTAAAAATGTGCAGCTTCATCTTCTGGGTTCGACTTCCTTTGGGAGCTGTCATGGCAGAAGGTGGTGCTGGAAACATCGGTGAAACTCGGAAAGGCTGATGAAGGAAGCAAGCCAAGGTACTCTGAGAAAAAGGATAAGTTACAAAGGACAGCTATTTTCTCCTTGGCACAAGAGTCTGTGGGAGCTATTTATTCTAGAGACTGATACCTTCCTTATTTATCACATGATTGTTAGCACATTGTCAAGAGATGCTCTTCATGTTACTAAGGCTATCTGCCGAGATAGGTACTGACTGCTTACATCTTCAAGGCCAGCCCAGGATGACGTGTGCTATGAGGGAAGGAAAGAAATTTGGCATCCTTACTGCCTTTCTTCACTTCCCGATGAGAGAGTGGCTGTCTTTCTGGACCAAAGAGGATACGCCTTTTCTCCTACAACTTATGCTTTCTCCTGGCTCTTGCATCTCTGCAAACGGTTGTGCTCAAGCCAGCTGGGTTAGGAGCCATGACTTTTGCACTTCCTTTTCCCTCACCTCCAATTAGATGTAGCTCAAGTACGGAGTACCCATCCTGGCTCAGAGATTAATGAACCCAACTAGTATCCACGAGGACCAGGGTTCAATCCCTGGCCTCAGTGGGTGAAGGATGTGGCATTGCCGTGAGCTCTGATGTAGGTTGCAGATGCGGCTCGGATCCCTCGTTGCGTGGCTGTGGCACAGTTGTGGCTCTGATTCAACTCCTAGCCTGTGAAGTTCTGTATGCCAAAGGTGTGGCCCTAAAAAAAAAAAAAAATAATAAGGTGTAACTCAAGTACTTCCAACTCTCACTGTTGAATTTGTTCCTTCCTTTCTAGTCCCGCTGCTGCCATCCAGGGGCTCTATAGGCACAGTGCCCAGAGCCTATGAGATTTTTCAAGAAATGTTTGAGACTCGAAAAAAATATTGAGTAAAAAAAAAACCCAAATCAACTTATTGGCTCCACTCTGAGTGTGCATAATGTTTAAGACTTTCAGGAGTTCCCTTGTGGCACAGTGGGCTAAGGATCTCATGTTGTCACTGCAGCGGTTTGGGTTGCTGCTGTGGCATGGGTTTGATCCCTGGCCCAGGAACCTCTGCATGTTGCAGGCATGGCAAAAAAAAAAAAAAAAAAAAAAAAAAAAAAGGCTTTCAAATGTTACAGTTTTAAAAAGGCATTTAATGTGGAACACAGGGTAGATTTTAAGATGCTTAATAGGTAGTGGAGTAGGGTCTTGCACTGTCAGAGTGTCTTGGATCCATGGACGTCATATAAAGGCTCTGCTCCCACCATCTTCTCTTACCCGCTGGAGCACATCTGTGATGTTTCCAGTGCAAAGGTGAGTCTGGGTCTGAGAGGAAAGAACCGCCTGAATAATCATGGGAACAGTAAGCTGAACTCACCAAAGGCTGGGAATAACAACTGTTTCCATTAGTGAGAATGGGAAAAGCTCCTAATTCACAAACACTGGCTAGAGTACTCAGAAGAGTCTAGCCAAGTAGTGGGAAAAATTAACCCTGGAATAAACACTGTACTGGTATTACCCATCAAATCTTAGAAGTCAGAAGGTCAAACTTACTTAGTAACTTAACTATATACCAAGACAAAGCTGGAGAAGACTTATAGGAATACAAATATGCAACCTAGGCTCCCTAACACAGGGTACCCTTACTGAGTTTGCGATTAATTTTTCTGTCTGAAACTTTATTCCCTTTTATGTCTCCTCTGAACTCAAGCCTGTGCTGATTAAACACTAATCACCCAGAATCAGATGACTAAGACCGCAGTAGTTGATAACATCATAAGTACTAAACTTAGACATGTAGACATCATCCTTAAAGTACACACTCTGGTTGTTTCTTCAGGGCAGGATGAGCTCGCAGACCCCCAAGCCATGGACCACCTGACCAGAGGATTGTAAATCAGAGACATCCTGATTCCCGAAACTGTGATTAAGACATGTCACAGAAATGTCACAAGATGATGATTAATGCCAGTTTCTTTGTTCTCCTTTAAAATACCCCTAACCCAAAGAACAAGACAGAGTGGTTCTGAGATTTTCCTCCCATTCCCTTGCTTGGTGGTTCTGCAATAAACACTTACTATGCTGCAAACACCTGCTGTCAGAGTTTGGCTTTCTGCACCTTGGGCACAACAGCCCTTGCTCAGTTACAAAGAGATCAAGCATCCAATGAAGTAAAATTCACAATGCCTAGGATCCAATAAAAACAAATTACCTGGCATGCAGAGAAGCAGGAAACCACAAGCCATAATACAGAGAAAACTCAGTCACTTGAAGCTGAGTCATAATTAACAGATATTAGACTCAGCAGGCCAAAAACCAAGAGGAAATGCTGTATATGATAAGTAAAGATGTGGAAATATTTAAAAACACACAACTGAACTTTTAGGGATGAAAACTACAATGTCTCAGATGAAAAAATGCAATGAATTCGATTCATAAAAAGATTTCAAAACAAGACAAATTAAATGTGCCAAAGAAAAGATTTGTGCACTTAAAAACACAGCAACAGAAATAAAATGAAACAAAGAGAAAAAAAAGAAAAAAAATAAAAGAGTGACATGTGGTATAATCTGAAGTAGCCTAGTATAAGTGTGATTGAAATCCTCAAATGAGGGAAGAGATTTTTTTAAACAGTTGTAGAAATAATGGACAAAAATTTTCAAATTTTGATGAAAACTCTAAACCCACAGATTCAAGAAGAAAAACAAATCCTAAGCAAATTACGCATGAAGAAATTTATACCAAGGCACATCATAATCAAAACTAGTGATAAGATAAAGAGGAGTTCCTGTTGTGGCTCAGTGGTTAACGAATCCGACTAGGAACCATAAGGTTGTGGGTTCGATCCCTGGCCTCACTCAGTGAGTTAAGGATCTGGTGTTGCCATGAGCTGTGGTGTAGGCTGGCGGCTACAGCTCCAATTATACCCCTAGCCTGGGAATCTCCATATGCCACAGGTGGGGCCCTAAAAAGACAAAAGACAAAAAAAAAAAAAATGATAAAGACAAAATTTGAAATGCAGCCAGAGATAGAAAGACATTTACAGAGGAACAAAGAACAACAGATTTCCTGAAGGAAACATTGCAAGTGAGAAGGCAGTGAAGTATTAACAGAAAAAATTTGTCAATCAAGAATTCTAGGTTAAAAAACGTATCTCAATAAATGAAGGTAAAATACAGACTTATTATACATTCAAAAACTGAAAGAATTCAGCAGCAGCAGATCAGCATTATAAGAACTAATGCAAAGGGAGTTCCTGTTGTGGCTCAGAGGGTTAAGAATCCAACCAGTATCCATGAGATGAGGGTTCAATCCCTGGCCTCACTTAGTGAATTAAGGATCTGCCATGGCTGCAAGCTGCAGCATAGGTTGCAGAGGCAGCTCAGATCTGGCAATGCTGTGGCTGTGGTATAGGCTGGCAGCTGCAGTTACGATTCAATCTCTAGCCTGGGAACTTCTATATGCTGCAGATGCAGCCGTAAAAAGAAAAAAAAAGCAACAATAATGTGAAAGAAAGGCCTTCAGGCATCAGAGAGAAATGTGAATCTAAACAAAAGAATGAAAAGCACTGGATGATAGATATGTAGGTAAATATAAAAGAATTTCTCTTATTATGTAAATCTCTTTAAGAGATATTTAAAATGTTTAAACAAAAATAATAATGTAACGTGGGGTTAAGAACATATGTAGAACAACAGGGACTCAGGGTTGTCACTGCTATGACATGGGTTCAATCCCTGGCCTGGGAATTTCTGCATGCTGTCTCTGCCAAAAAACAACAACAACAACAACAAAAACAAAAGCATATTATAAATCCTAAAGCAACCACTAAAGTAATAAAACAAAGAGTTATAGCTAATAAGCCAACGAAAGGGGAAAAAATGAGTCACAAAAATAGGTAAAAACAGGAGTTCCATTGTGGCTCAGTGGTAAGGAACCTCACTAGGATCCATGAGGATTTGGGTTTGATCCCTGGCCACGCTCAGTGGGTTAAGGACCCAGTGTTGCTGTGAGCTTTGGTGTGGTTGCAGATGTGTCTCAGATCCCTCCTGGCTATGGCTGTGGCTGGCACCTGCAGCTCTGATTGGACCCCTAGCAATAAAAGCAACTTTTTTCTCCTTCACCTAAAACTCTGACTCCACATTACTGTTTCTACCTGTGGACAGAGGCCAAGTTCCATCAACTGTGCAGTTTCATTTTAATCTCTTTTTGCCCCCATTTTGTTCATGTTAATCTTTGAGAATTTCCTCAGGTAGCACTCTTCTGGCAGTGTTAAATAATCCCAACAGAAAGTTCTCTCATTTACCCAGTTCTCATGCTAAAAATACATTCCAAGCATTGGCTTAACTCTGCTCTAACCATTTCCTATCCCAGAAGTGGAGCTGTGTTGCTCAAGGGACGCGGAGGCAAAGAGCTGGGAAATGACCAGGCCTTTCAATCCGCAAGTGAAAACTCAGGGGAATCTCCATTAGGGATTCCGCGGGAGAACCTGGGTACCCAGGATCTGCCGGGAGGCGCAGGCCGCCCCGGGGCCTTCTGAGGCTTGGAGACCGGCCCTCTCTAGCCCGGCTCCCCCTGCTAGGAGATCCCAAAGGTAAGTGGAAGTCCACCGGGAGCCGCAGCCCGGGAAGCCCGAAGCCACGATTCTCTCACCTGGGCTGGCAGCTTGATGTTGCCTAGTAACCACGACTTCCGGCCCAGCCGGAAGCCCGAGAAGTCGTTGTTTCGAATAGGCGCCCGCCCCTGCGGGGGCGGAGAGACGGTCCCTGGGGCCGGCGGAGACTGACCTTCCCGCGGGGACCCGACGACGGCCGCCCCTGACCATTCGCGCGACACAGCCCAGTGCGACGCATGGTCTTGGGCCGGGCGCCATGGACGCTTTCATCCGCTTCACCAACCAGACCCAAGGCCGGGACCGGCTCTTCAGGTGAGTCAGGTGCCTGCGGCCTCCACCCGGGCCCCATCCCTCCACCCCGGACTCGGCTTCATGTTCTCCGGCACCTGGGGAGGAGATCGTGGCCCAGCGGACGGAAGCAGCAAGGACGCTGCCGGCCCCTGCAGGGAATGTAGTCCTGGAACCCCTGTTCACCCTAAATTCAAAGGGGCTGAGCCGAACGCATCGCTTCACATCCTGAACCTGTCGCCCCAAAGCCCGGGTGCCTGACCCCGCAGCCCTCTCGGGAGTGATGGCTGTGTTAAACCAGCCAACCAACCCTTTTCTCCTAACCTGAGAAAGACTGGGAATGATTATTCTTCCGAGGAATTATTGAAGAAAAACTTGGGGTTGACATCTGTGTCTAGGGAAGCCTACCATACATGGCTGTAACTTCGAAGACCCCACGAACTTCTTATGGGGAGAATAAAAATGCATTTATTTATCTTCCATTCTTGTCCTGTCATTGAGATACCATGTGTGAAATGGTTTTGTGGAAAGTAGAGGGTGGAGAGCTGGAGAAAGAACTGACAGCACCTCGAAGGCACACGCTGTGCTACTGAAAATATTGAACGGAGGTTGCACTTTTAATGCTAATTCATAATGTTTCGTTTAGAAATTCAGTTGAGTTTTGCTCAATAATAAAAAAAATTATTACAGTTGCAGTTTGATTTAACAGCTTTTCCTTCTTCTGGGTATACAACTGCTACGACACCCAGGCCAATAGTAGCCCCAATAAATATGAAACTTTTGAAAGCCGACTTTATGCCAGATATTGTTCTCAGTATGTTACGACTATTAACCCCTTAAACCCTCAACACAACCCTAGGAAATTAAATTCTCTAAATCATCCCCATTTCAAGAAAGGGGAAACTGAAGCAGGAGGTTAATAGATACTAAATGGTTGACCTGAGAGATTTCAAAGCACGCAGTTGATTCCAGGGCCCACGTCTTTAATTACCAAGCCATACTACCTTCCTGGTTAATTTGATAGATTTTCAAAATGGTTGCATTCTATTATAAGCTTCATTAAATCAAAGCCTACAATTCCAGTGTACTCAGAATATACCTGCAAAGTTTATCAGTGAAGTTGGTTAATAAATAATTGTTTAGGATGTACTTATTTAGCATGATCTGAGATCTCTGCCATTCATTTCCTAATCTACTTGGTGATCTACAGCTTCTATGAACAGACTGGCATTCATAAAGTAGTGCTTTGTCTTTGGACACATTTCTGTTTTTAGACCTCATCTGAGAAAGAGGGATTCATTGACTTGAGCAGCTTGAGCTCTCTAGCCAAGAAGCATACCAAAAGAGGAAGAGAGAGAGAGATTGTTCCTTTTTACTTCACCCTCAGTCACAGTTCACCACTTTGGAAAATGTGCCACATTTTTACTGGGAGTAGTATTTATGGCATAAAGGGTTTCAAATGCAGTTACGGGATTATAGACTACAAGCACCTGCCTACTTGGTTTACTAGACTGCCAAATGCATTTAGATGTTTGACTATGTGGTATAAAAATTTTCATTTTTTGGAGTTCCCGTCGTGGCGCAGTGGTTAACAAATCCGACTAGGAACCATGAGGTTGCGGGTTCGATCCCTGCCCTTGCACAGTGGGTTAACGACCCGGCACCGTGAGCTGTGGTGTAGGTTGCAGATGTGGCTCGGATCCCGAGTTGCTGTGGCTCTGGCGTAGGCTGGTGGCTACAGCTCCGATTCAACCCCTAGCCTGGGAACCTCCATATGCCGCGGGAGCGGCCCAAGAAATAGCAACAACAACAACAAAAAGACAAAAAAAAAAAAAATTTTTCATTTTTTTATGTTTCTTGGTAAGGCATTGCTGTTTGTACTCATGACAATAATCACTTTATTGGACATTTACTATTATCAAACAAGAGTTTGTATTTTATATAAAATACCAATTAGTGGTTTTTTTTGTTTTGTTTTGTTTTGTTTTTTGTCTCTTTGCCTTTTCTAGGGCTGCTCCTGAGCCATGATGGGAACTGCACTAATTAGTCACTAATTAGTTTCAAAAGACAAATCTATACTTATTTGTGTATAGGTGTGTATTTGGACCTTTTATAAAAGTTAAGCAATACTCAGACTGTGACCTTTTCACTGGGTCTGGTTTGAATGTGTGACCTGTCATATAAGCAGTTGGTAAAAAAAAAAAAAAAATCTGTTTTAGAAATTTGAAAATCTTTTAGAAATTTACATTGGAGAAAATAAGTAAAGATCTTTGCAGAATTAACATGAGGTAGATCTTTGTGCAATTTACTGCTTTGATTATCTTCCATTCTCTGTGCCAGCCAAAGGCCTTTTGAGTGTGTTATTGCAGAGTTCTTTTTCATTCTCTTTGTGTTACCTCTGTGTGGCGTTTCCATTGCATGTTCTACCTTTTGGCCCTGTGGGGTGACTGTTGAAAAATTTGCTCTTGTAAGAGCTGCTACTTGAGACATTGTTCTGGAAACTTTGCCTTTAGCAAGACACATTTCTCCTTCCCTTACTTCATGAATTTTATTTGGTTTGTAAATCATTCTCCTCATTTTTTTTTTTTTTCCATTTCAGAGCCACTCAGTACACATGCATGTTGCTTAGATATTTGTTAGAGCCTAAAGCTGACAAAGAGAAGGTGGTAATGAAGCTCAAGAAACTGGAGGCCAGTGTGAGCACTGGCCGTAAATGTAAGTACCCTGTCCCTTGAGGGACAGTGGCTCCTGGTGTAGCACCTTCAGATCCTGTAATGCACAAAATACTTTCTAGATCATTGATTTGTAGTCAGTCAAGTTTATTGATGAAGTTCACTAGCAAGGCTGCCCTCACAAAATGTCAGGCCAAAAAGGTTGACCGTTCACAAACACTGTCCTGTGTTCCACATCTTTCTGCTTAATCATAGCCAGAAGGACCTACAGTGTGTGAGTTCACCTTTAGTTCTTAGAATCACAAAATGTTCTGGTAATCCCTAACATTAACCTAAGCTCCTGGCTCTGGGAGCCCTGGAAGAACAGAACTGCTGTATGCTTGAACCCTGGCCTTTTCCTCTTCTCTTGAAGGACTGCTAGAGGAAATGGATGGATACATTTTCTTAAGTCATTTGTGGGGTTGCTTCATGTTCAAGGCAAAAAATGATCAGTGTTTTGTACTCATTTGATTCACTTTGATAATAATGTGGGAGTTTCCGTCATGGCTCAGTGGAAACAAAAATGACTAGCATCCATGAGGATGCAGGTTCGATGCCTGGTCTTACTCCGTGGGTTAAGGATCCACGTTGCCATGAGCTGTGGTGTAGGTCACAGACACAGCTCGGATCTGGTATTGCTATGACTGTGGTGTAGGCCAGCAGCTACAGCTCCAATTTGACCCCTAGCCTGGGTACCTCCATAGGGCCTCGAGTTTGGCCCTAAAAAAAAACAAATAATAATAATGATAATGCATACTGGAAAAATCTCATACTTCTGATAGCAATTGCATGCTTAACTCCTCGTTGATGAGAATCAGATAAGCAGAGGCCTGCAATGTAGAAATCAGATGTTGATCAATTATTTTCAAGTACCTACTTCATAAAGATATAGTACTAAGCCTTATGAGACACCTAAGATGACATGGTATAATCATATAAAATTTAGTACCAAATATGTTGGTTGGGGTAGAGAAAAAGAAAGGTGTTTTGAGGAAGTAGAAATTGAGGTGTGGCAAAAGGGAGAAGGAAGGAGAACATTCTTGAAGGGTGGTTTCCTCTAGTGAAGGCTCAGAATTGTTATGAGCAAACCATTGTATTGGAGAATCAATGAAGAAACTGGTTTGATGGAGAAAACACTTAAATTGTCAAGCAGAGGGCGGGGTGAGCTTTTCTGGATGGCTTAGAAAGCCGAGATTAGAAGTTCTCTTTAGAATGTTGGAGCTCAAAGGTCCTTAATTTAAAGGTCACTAGTCTCTAAAGTCCAGAAATGACGTAGCCAAGGTTACTCGGCCAGTTAGTGGAAGAGCCAAAAGTAGAACCCAGGATTATTCATTACATATTTTGTGTTATTTTTGATAAAATAATACCAAACAGGAGCTCCTGTCATGGCTCAGCTCCAACAAACCTGACTAGGATCCATGAGGACTCGGATTCAATCCTTGGCCTCGCTCAGTGGGTTAAGGATCCGGCATTGCCGTGAGCTATGATGTAGGTCACAGGCTCGGCTCAGATCTGGCATTGCTGTGGCTGTGGTGTAGGCTGGCAGCTGCAGCTTCGATTGAACCCCTAGCCTGGGAACTTCCTTATGCCCCGAGTGCAGCCCTTAAAAGCAAAATAATAAATAAATAAAGTAATTAATTACCAAAGATTTTTCTGAGATTGTAAGTTTCCTGAGGGTAGCTACTTCTGAGCATTTGCTGAGTCTAAGATAGAGTCCTTTAAGGAAGATACTTCATTTGTATCATCCATAATGTTTAGGACTATAACTGTTTCTGAGAAAGTACTATGTAAATATTGGTTGATTGCTGCTGTCCCTGATTAATTGAATTACAACATCAGATAAAGGACATGCCCTTGTGACGGTTGGTTTAATTCAGCTAGGAGTCACATGTGACAATATTATTAGTTGTGCTGTCCACTAAATTCTACCATCTCTACTTTGTCTTTTCGACAGTAGGGAGCCAAAGGGGGTTTGGAGCAGAGACATGGCAAGATAGGTGTTCCCATTGTGGCGCAGTGGTTAACAAATCCGACTAGGAACCATGAGGTTGCGGGTAACCCTGGCCTTGCTCAGTGGGTTAAAGATCCGGCGTCACTGTGAGCTGTGGTGTAGGTCATAGATGCGGCTTGGATCCCGCATTGCTCTGGCGTAGGCGGCGGCTACAGCTCTGATTGGACCCCTAGCCTGGGAACTCCATATGCTGCTGGTGCGGCCCTAGAAAAGACAAAAAAAAAAAAAAAAAAAAGAAAAGAAAGGGCAAGATGACAATGGTGTGGTTTTTGTTTGTTTGTTTTTGTTTTTAAAGCAGTCTTTTCACTGGAAAGTAAATAAAAGTGTAGAATGTTGCATCTGAGTTCATGTTATAGTAGTACCTTCATGCTAAAGAAGTAATATTCAAATATAACAATCCACACTGAAGACTGACCTGACCTAAGGTGTATTGTAAGTCCTCGTGAATGTAGTCAGTGAAATGGAGGCAGTGTTTAACGAGTCCCTGTCTTTTTTGCCTTCCGGGATCATTTTAGGTATCCTTAACAGACTGTAAAATTCTCCTTTCTTGAGCAAAGGCTGAGCTTCAGATGAGTCAGCTGTTAAAACAACTGACCTAACTCCCGATGCAGAGATTCTGCCTATAAAATCCTATTACCTACCCATTAAATAACTGTTAACTGTCATGGGTTCTTCTTGCAGGGTTCAGAGTAGGCAATGTGGTACATGCTCTACAGGCGACTCGAGAGAGCATTCATGCCACTGACCTGGTGCCCCGCTTCTGCCTAACACTAGCCAGCCTGAACCGCGTGGGTTATTTCATCTGTGACACCATCCTCTTTGTGAAGAGCATAGGGATCACCTCTGGCATAAACAAAGAGACATGGCAAGTGTGGGCTGCTCGCTATTACTGCTCCTCCCTTCTGCTGAGCCTGGTCAGGGATCTGTATGAAATCTCCCTGCAGATGGAGCAGGTTGCCCACGACAGGGCAAAGAGGGAGAAATCACCCACCCAGGATCCTTTTGGGTACAGCGTGGCTGATGAGGAAACCGAATGGCTCCAGTCCTTTCTCCTTCTCTTATTCCGGTCTCTGAAGAAGCATCCTCCCTTGCTCCTGGACACAGTGAAGAACTTCTGTGATATCCTGAACCCTTTGGACCAGTTGGGGATCTATAAGTCCAATGCTGGCATCATAGGCCTTGGAGGTCTTGTGTCCTCTCTAGCAGGCATCATCACCCTGGCGTATCCTCAGATGAAGCTGAAGATCCACTGAGGTGGTTTCAGGCTGAAGACTGGTATCTGCTTTTTAAAGACAACCTGTTAGTGGAATGCACATTTGCATTAAGGCACAGTCATGTCATACTGTGTTTAAGGACTTACTCACATGACCAGTTTGTGACCTGTGATGTGACCAGAGGTGAAGCCAAGAATGGTGGAGGGGAGAGCATGATTTATATGTGTTCTAGAGTGCTGGAGTGACGTCTGAACTTCTGAGTATTTTTCCTTCATCTAACGTTTATTGAGCATCTCTTATGTGCATAGGAGGAACTTAGTAGTTGCTGAATAAATAAAAATTGAAAGAGAAAAATTGAAAAAGATTCAACCTAACAAGTGGACCCTAATATGCAGTGACTTTGGGGCCATGTACCCGCCTACTTTTGCATAGCTACACTAGATGTGATGCACAGCCCTCTCTCAGATCTAGTAGCGGCCCTTTATTCTCTGGTGGTTTACCCCCCCTTCCTCCATAGCTGCCAGTGCCAGGATGGAGGAGAGCTGAGCTTATAGCCTCTTAACTTGTTGGCTTTTACATCACTGTATTCCTGTCCTTCCTGTATCCAGAAGTCAAATCAAATGCATCAGGCACCTTCATGGTATAAATTGATCCTTAGGTAACACAGTGAAAAAACAAAAAATTGGAAGCAGATAAAAATGACTTGAGGTCAAAATAAAATGGAAAGTCACAGTTGGTGCCTGTGACAGATGAGGAGGCAGAGGTTAAAACTGAGGGCAGAACCTCACTTCTCTGACTCCCAATCCAGTGCTCTTTCCCCCATATACTGCCTTCCCGATTGAGTGGATGTATGAGACTCTCCAGAATCCTGTGCAAAAAGCCTTTTTTAGACCCTTTGTTGGTGAGTGGTTTATATTCTATTCTACAAAAATTAAAACTAGATCTAGATCCATCAACTGGATTGTTCAGTTTAAGCCCTATAACAGTTTGGGCACTTCTACATTCATTTTCATCAAAATTGTACAATTAAGTAACTTCACGGGAGTTCCCATCATGGTTCAGCAGTACAGAACCAGACTAGCATCCATGAGGACGCAGGTTTGATCCCTGGACCTGCTCAGTGGGTTAAGGATCCAGCATTGCCGTGAGCTGTGGTGTAGGTCACAGACGCAGCTCGGACCTGGCGTGGCTGTGGCTGTGGTGTAGGCCGGCATCTGTAGCTCCGATTCGCCTCTAGCCTGGGAAATTCCATATGCCACAGGTACGGCCATAAAAAGCAAAAAACAAGAAACACAACTTCAAGAAGACTACAAAAGTAGGAGGGTGGTAATGTTCTATGACAAATCAGATTTCATGTCTGTAGGGTGGTTGGGGAGGCAGGAAGGAGCAAGGAGGGGCTCGTGAAGGGGACAGTAGAATACTGAGTCAGTGCCACTTATGTTCCTCCTTTCTGTCTTGGGTTTTGGGGTCTTATTTCTGATTGCAGATCCTCTTAATTTGAGGCAAGTGAGAGAAAGAAATAGGGTACCATCAGGTAAGGGATCAGTGTCAGTCCTACCAGTAAAGCCGTCACATTTATCTGAATGGAAATGAGAAAAGAAATGTGCACTGAATAAATTTCCCATGAATGTGATAGAGATTCTTACAAAAAAAAAAATTGTAATTGAGATTCTTAAAAAGTAGACTCAGGTCCTTGGATCTCTATTTTTCAAGTGACCACTCAAGGTAATGGGATTTGAGAAAGAACATTTGGGGAATTTTAAGAGAAATGAAAGCTGCTAGCAAAGCCCTGGCAAATGAAAAATTTAACTGTTTTTACTTTGCCCAGATCTTCTATTGTAATAAATTAACGATGTCTAATAAACTTGTAGACAGAATGTCCTCACGTATCTGTGCATGTGTTCTACAATGGAGAAGAGTTAAAAACAGGAGGATCCAAACTTAATCAGCATCTACACAGTTGGTAGAGTGAGCTCTGGTAAAATGAGCCCCCGGTTGGAAGGTGCAAGCTGATGAGGAGGATGAAGAGGATTTAGATGTGGGATGTCCAGGTAGACGGAGACCTCTAAGACCATCTCATCCAGACTGCTACCCGGGAGAGGGTCCCCTGATGCCCTGTCAGTAGTGTGTTCCCGTCTGCCTGGAGAACTCTGCCTTGAATCTGCCATGGCATGTTACAGTAGTGTCCGTGTTGGTAGGTCTGTCCTCTACAAGGTGGGGTGGGTGGTGGAGAGTCTGGGAAGTGCCACCCCCACTGGAATCTGTGAAAACCTTCGAGGTGCCCTGCTACCTCCTTCCTTGTGCGTCTTTCTCCTTTATAACTAACCCCCCACCTCCAAGCCTCTGCGTTTATTCATAAGGCCTTCTAAATACCAAAGACGTGTGCTTTTTTGTTCCTCCGGTTCTGTGGAGATACTGACACAATACTGTGTAAGTTTAAGGTGTGCAGCATAGTGATTTGACTTACATGCATCATGAAATGATGATGACAGAGTTTAGTGAATATCCGTCATCTCATACAGCTGTAAAACAAAAGATAGGGAATTTTTTTTTCCTCCTTGTGGACTCTTAGGACTTTCTTTCATAAATAATGAACAGCAGTGTTACTTCTGTGTATTTTGTTGTACATTTCATTCTTCGTACTTACTTGTCGTATAACTGGAAGTATGTACCTTTTGATTGCCTTCATCCAGTTTCCCCTCCCCCATCCCCTGCCCCTGGTAACTGCAGAGCTGACCTCTTTTCCTATGAGTTTGTTTCTGAAGCAGTAGTGGTGGTAGTAATACTGAACTGACAGCACTATGTTAGTTCCTGGTGCACAACCTAGTAATTCGATAATTCTGTGCATTTCAAAATGATCACCATGGTAAGTCTAGTTACCACCTGTCACCAAAGATATTACACAATCATGGACTGTATTCCCCACACTGTACATTTCAGGCCCATGACACACTGATTCTGTAACTAAGAAGTTTGTACCTCTTACTCTCCCTTACCTATTTCTCTTCTCCCCCCATTCCCCCATCCCAAATGGAAGGTATTCTTACTAACTGTATTTTTATCTTTATTTTTATTTTTGGTTTTTATAAGATTTCTACTTTTCTATTAGAGTTGATTTACAATGATGGTTCTTTTTTGCTTTTCAGGGCCACACCTGCAGCATATGGAGGTTCCCAGGCTAGGGGTTGAATCAGAGCTACAGCTGTGGACCTACACCACAGCCACAGCAGTGCAGGATATGAGCCACGTCTGCAGCCTACACCACAGCTCACGGCAACACTGGATCCTTAACCCATTGAGCAAGGCCAGGGATCGAACCCACAACCTCATGGTTCCTAGTCGGATTTGTTTCCGCTGCACAACAATGGGAATTCCCCAGGTGTTTCTTTTCTTTTCTTTTTTTTTTTAATTGAAATATAGTTGCTGTAAAATATTGTGTTAATTTCAGGTGTACAGCAAACTATTCAGTGATTTTTTTTCTTTACAGATTATTACAAGATATTGAGTATAATTCCCTGTGCTATGCAGTAGGTCCTTTTTGTTTGTTTGTTTTTGGTCTTTTTAGGGCTACACCTGCAACATGTGGAGGTTCCCAGGCTAGGGGTTGAATCGGAACTGTAGCTGCGGGCCTGCACCACAGCCACAATAGCGCTGGATCTCAGCCACGTCTGTGACCGAGAACACAGCTCACGGCAATGCCAGATCCTTAGCCCACTGAGCGAGGCTAGGGATCGAACCTGCGTCCTCATGGATGCTAGTCAGATTCGTTTCTGCTGAGCCATGATGGGCACTCCAGTAAGGTCCCTGTTCATCTCTTTTGTATATAGCAGTGTGTGTGTGTGTGTGTGTGTGTGTGTGTGTGTGTGTGTTTAATCCCATCATCCTGATTTGTCCCTCTCCCACCTCCCCTTTGGTAACCATAAGCTCCTTTTCTATGTCTGTGAATCTGTATAGATTCATTTGTATTATTTTCTAGATTCCATGTATAAGTGATACCATAATATTTGTCCAAAGACATTTCTAATAGGTGTACAGGTCAGCACATTCACAACTAAATGTTTTTGCTTGAGAATTTGTTTAGTCAGTAATGCATGTTTGAATGCTGTCCCTGATTTGGAACCATTTGTTCCCAAGATGGCCAAGGTCCCTGTGCTTGGGCAGTGGTTGGACGAGGTTGGAGAGGTGGGCATTAGGAGTAGGGAAGGAAAGAAGATAGCTATGTCCTTTCAGCAGCTTCTGGAAAGTGAACTTTTGCCTAGGGACCTTCCTGGGCCCTTTCACCACTTCCCACCTCTTGCCCACATTCTGGATGCCCAGATGAAGCAGCCAAAGAATGAGCTTTGTCAGCAGAGTGTCGGGCATGGAGCCCTGTGCTCCTTGCAGCCCAAAGCCACTGCTCCAGAGGCTTAACACTGCCCTTTGGCCCAGGTGGCTCTGTTGGCACAGCCTCGTAGACAACGTGCCCTGAGCCTTGAAGTGTGGTCAGGGCAGAGGTTGCTTCTTTAGCCACCACCCTTCCTCCCGGTTATCATCCTGTGTTTTTGAAAGGCCCGGTTGAATCAGTAAGTATTAAATGCATCATGTATTTATTACTCCTTTTGGAGACTATCTACTTGACTTTCTCCTCCCTTTCCTGACTTCTCATCTCCCACTTTATCATATCCTAGATACAGAATTGATTATAAAGGATCTGTCACGAATCTCCGTGTCTCCCCACCCTGTGCCTCTTTCTCCTGTTGCCCACAGTATACGCCTTAGCAGAGAGGCAACAATAGATATGCTTCTACCAAAAATAAGGGAAATAAGTTGTGTCCTGGTATCGATCCTATTTCATTTCTTTCTTTTTTTTTTTTTCACTACTGATTCCATTTACTAAAAATCCAAAACAAGGAAAAACTTACCTACATATTAGAAGTCAAGATAGTAAGAGGATTACCCTGGCAGGGTGGGCGGTTGTCACAATTGGAAGGGAATATAAAAGACGGTTCAGGTGCTGCTATTATCCACTGTAATTAAAGGATTTTTTTTTTTTTTTTTGTCTTTTTGCCGAATTTTCTAGGGCTGCTCCCAAGGCATATGGAGATTCCCAGGCTAGGAGTCTAATCAGAGCCATAGCCACCGGCCTATGCCAGAGCCACAGCAACGCAGGATCCAAGCCACGTCTGCAACCTACACCACAGCTCACAGCAACGCCAGATCCTCGACCTACTGAGCAAAGCCAGGGATCGAACCCGCAACCTCGGTTCCTAGTCCAATTCGTTAACCACTGCACCACGATGGGAACTTCTAAAGGCCTTCTTAGACCAGCTGGAGGCCATGGTTTACACCACAGCCTTCCATCATCTTTGAAGCCAGGCATTAGAACTCAGGACTCCTGCCTGATTAATTGCTAAGGATGAGTGGTGGCAGCTGGTTGTCTGGATGCTGATGATCAGTAACAGAATCTTGGTCAACATTGTCCCTTTTCCAAAACCTGATAAAAACCAGTTGGCTCTCCCACTGCATAGTCTGGGACATCTTAGACCAGGTAGAGTTCAATAAACTATTTTGAAATCTAGGATTTGGAGTTCCTGTTGTGGCGCAGCGAAAACGAATCCGTCTAGGTTGCGGTTCAATCTCTGGCCTCAATCAGTGGGTTAAGGATCTGGTGTTGCCATGAGCTATGGTGCAGGTCACAGACGCGGCTGGGATCTGGCATTGCTGTGGCTGTGGCATAGGCTGGCAGCTATAGCTCCGATTAGACCCCTAACCTGGGAACCTCCATATGCCTCAGGTGTGGCCCTGAAAATCAAAAGACGAAAAAGAAAGAAAAAAGAAATCTAGGATTTACGGAGATGAAGTTGCTTTCTCAAAAGCTAGACTGTCAAGGAGTCCACCTCAGCTCTGTTTCTCTTCTTCACTGAGAGAAATTTATCTTCATAATCAAAAGACTAGTAGGAGTTCCTGTCATGGCTCAGTGGTAATGAACCCGACTAGCAACATGAGGACACAGGTTCAATCCCTGGCCTTGCTCAGTGGGTTAAGAATCCCATGTTGCTGTGTCTATGGTGTATGTAGGCTGGCAGCTGTGGCTCCAATTGGACCCCTAGCCTGGGAACTTCCATATGCTGCGGGTGTGGCCCTAAAAAGACAAAAAAAAAAAAAAAAAAAAAAAAAAAAGACTTGTACATTCAAGAGAACTCTGTTCCTGTGTGGGTTTAAATCTTACTGTTCAAACTTCATTCCCGAAAGTGAAAAATAAACATGATGGAAATGGGTTGAAAACAGTTCCACAGGACCCCTCTGCGGAAAAGGAGCCAAAGATGATAAAACTTTAGAGCTTATGAGTTTAATGACACATATCTCAACATCTTTCTGGAAACAGCTTTTTGAGAACTAGGGGCCAGAAATAAGTTACAGAACAGATATTTCACAGCTCTGGAATACTAACTCCTCTGAGTCTGGTTCTTTCAGCTCTGCGATCTACCCCCTAGTTGGCTAAACCTCCTTAAAGAAGTTAGGATGTGCCCAGGGGACACTGGGTCAAATAACCATAGCAACCAACTGATCCAACTTTCTCTTCCTCTCTGCCCTCCTCTAGCTGGGAGGTGTTAGGAGCTTTGCTCAAGGCTCCCCAGAGCAACGGGGCTGCTTCTGCCAGACGAGACGCTCTGCAGCCTGGGCTCTGTGGGACTGAGGTGGCATTAGCTGGAGCGAGCGTCGGGGTCCTGGGACAACTTTACTAGGTTTGTTTTCGAGCACCAAAGAAGTTGAGGGTTAGGGTCTTCTGGGAATTTTACTGAGCATGAAGAGGCCTGCAGGGAAACCAATGGCAGAGAGATTATTCAGGGTGAATGACCAAGGGTGTGGAATTCCGGGGCCACCAGCTTTTCCAGAACACAGCTGAAATGGCTGGTTTTAAGAACAACTGCTTTCTCATCTGGTCGAGCATAGAGGGAACGACTGGTAGATAGTCTTGCTTAAAAAGAAGGAATTAATGAAGAACTTTTTTATTAAAATTAAAAAAAAAAAAAGACTAAACCTGAAACTCATTCTTGAGTCTCTTTTGGACAGTCATCTGAGAGCCCCTAAATTTCATCTTAAGGCCTCTTCTCTCTTAACGCTACTTTCATTTTTTATTTCTTACCCTGAATCTTTATAAGAAACATCAGTCTTGACAAGAAGGCTGCAGAGTAGCTCATCAGACTCCAGGGAGCGGCCACTTGTCTGTTCAGGGAACTGATGGTGAGAGGTAGGGGGCCGAGCCTGTGGATCTCAGGCAGGGGACTTGCTCATGGACCTGGACCCCTGTGCTTTGCAGCTTGAAGAACTACGATGGCAGTCAACAAGGGCCTGACTTTGCTGGATGGAGACCTCCCTGTAAGTAACGGGCTTCTCTGAGGCCATGCACAACTGATGGGGGAAGGAAGAGCTGGGAGGAGAGGTTCCGGGGCCTCAGCGCAAGATGGGTGTAGATTATATTCTTAATTCATTGACCATTATGTCTGAGTTATTCTTGCCCTCACTCCTTCTTGCGGAAGCCTATTAGAGGATCTGCAGGAGTGAAATGCCTATTGAAAATGAACCACCTTGGACAAAAAGAATGGAAAACTGGCTGGGAGGGAAAGGAGAGGAGGGGAAGCTCTAGGTTCTGACCCCGGAAGCAGAAGCCCATGTTTTGTCCACCTGGGTGAAATGTATGTTCAGGACTAAGCCACTGTGCTCTGTGACTCCAGAGGTGGCGTGCACGGTGCAGGCTATGTCCGTGGCACCTCTCAGGGTTACACAGTGCACACTGTGAAGGTGGGAGGAGGTCGGAGAGGCAGTGTGTCTGGCCTTGTGCCTTTAGCCTCGTTTTCACTGTGACTCAAAGTGGTTTAACACGTTTAGGTGGACCCAGTGCCTCCTGGCAAGGCCCCTCTGATTTGGTCCAGTTCAAACAGTGAAACTTTGAAAAAGTCTTGAACCCATATAATAGGCATTTTGTCCCAAGTTAGGCTTTAACTCACCTTTGCATGAGGAATCGCCACATTATGTTTCGTATTCATTCGTAGAACACAGGCGTAAAATGGTCAAGGGCATGGTTAAGCCATCCTAACAGGTGGTAGTTGGTTCCCTTCCCAGGGTCTCCCTCGCTCCTCCGCTTTGCCGAAAACAACCCCGGAAGGCTCTGCCCAAAATGTAAAAGAAAATGTTTTCTTACTTTCAGTCCTAATCATTTTCTAGTTCAAATTTCAAACTCACATGTGAGACCAGAAGCTAAAATAGAATAGCCTGCTCTCTACTGTACATGCCAGCCTCCCTGATGGGTCTTCTGACACAGCCTCTTACAAACAGAAGAAGCTAGGTTCTCCCCTCCAGAGCCGAACCACGCAAAAGTGTGTGTTCAAAGCTGCAGAGAGCTCGCACTTCTGATCTGACCTGAGATGTTCATGGGGAGATTCTTAACATTCCTAAAAATAGGCGGAAAAATAGAATGCCCTTCACTAGCCCCGGCAATGTAATCCATGGACAGTTCTGACCCATCCTCACTCTATTCCCCAAGCTTGTGTTATTGTGAAACAAATTCCACATATGCCATCTCAGGCCTGAGTTGGAATCCTGGCTCTTCCACTTAACTAGTTGTGTGATCTTGGATAAGTCATTTCACATCTCCAAGCCTTTGCCTCCCCGCTGGCAAAGTGGTGGCGAGAATGCTGACCTCAGGGAGTTGCAGTTAAAATTAAATAAAGTCATGTCACCAAAACACTCCGATAAGTGCCTGGAGCACAATGACCCTGAGTAAATATTGTCTCCCTCTCCAAGAGACTAGAATTCACATTTTTTTCCTCACCCAAAGACCAATGGTTTTTCACTAAGCTTCCCAGGTGATCTGAAGTTTAAGTATGTGGCTGCTGCCAAAGTTAGAACACATTGATAAGAGCACAGCACCCCGATAAGGCAAATGATGGTTTCAGTGTACCCCACACTCAGACCACACCTGGACTCTCTCTTCAGGTCTGAGTTTATATATATATATATATGTATTTTTTTTTAATGTCTTTTTGCCATTTCTTGGGCCGCTCCTGAGGCATATGGAGGTTCCCAGGCTAGGGGTCGAATCGGAGCTGTAGCCACCAGCCTACGCCAGAGCCACAGCAACGCGGGATCCGAGCCGCGTCTGCAACCTACACCACAGCTCACAGCAATGCCGGATCCTCGACCCACTGAGCAAGGGCAGGGACCGAACAAGCAAGGGAGAAATACTTGTCTTAAGTGTGTGAAAGGCCAGCCCATGGGTGATGAAATAGCTTCGTGTTGTTTCACAGGGTAAAGGGTGGAACAGTGGGCGGAGGTGGATTTCAGCTCAGCAACACCATCCAACAAGGGGCATAGGCCGCTCTGTGAAGGGTGAGCTCCATCCAAGTAGATGACCAAGTACAAGCCTCCCAGAGGGACTGTAGGAGGCACCCTTGCCACAGAGGCCCCTGGAAGGCCTGAGAGTCCCTGATTCTGTGCACTTGCGCAGATTTGAACTTACTCCTTAGGTGCAGCCCCAACAGTGACTCACTTATTCAACTCACATGTGCAGGCTTGAGGTCAGGCCCTGGAGGTACAGTGACAGCAGTCTCCTGGGAGAGAGAGAAGTACACACATGACCAAGACGAGTATAGCACCCTGGCATGAGCCTGGAGACAACCCAGGAGGAAGAGGTGGCCTCTGATGTGAAAGGAGAGGCAGGAAGCTTCCCAGGAAAAGTGATGCTCAAATTCTCTCTTTGGGGGAGTTTCCATCATGGTGCAGTGGTTAACGAATCCGACTAGGAACCATGAGGTTGCGGGTTCGGTCCCTGCCCTTGCTCAGTGGGTTAACGATCCGGCATTGCTGTGAGCTGTGGTGTAGGTTGCAGACGTGGCTCAGATCCCGCGTTGCTGTGGCTCTGGCGTAGGCTGGTGGCTGCAGCTCCGATTGGACCCCTAGCCTGGAAACCTCCATATGCCGCAGGAGCGGCCCAAAGAAATAGCAAAAAGACAAAAAAAAATTCTGTCTTTGAAGGAGTGGACTTTGGCCAGACAGAAAGGACTGTAGGAGGGAAGGGGAGCGCCCTAGGTGGTGGGACCAGGATACACAGGCAGGGAGGTGGTGTTCCAGAGGGACCAGAAAAACGTTCAGATAAAGCTACCCATCCAAGGTGGACTAAAACTCCAGAGGGGGGGAGCTCCCGTTGTGGTGCAGCAAAAACAAATCCAAGTAGTATCCTTGAGGATGCAGGTCCAATCCCTGGCCTCGCTCAATAGGTTAAAGATCTGGTGTTGCTGTGAGTTGCGGTGTTGGTCGCAGACACGGCTTGGATCCCAAGTTGCTGTGGCTGTGGTGTAGGCTGGGGGCTACAGCTCCGATTTGACCCCTAGCCTGGGAACCTCCATATACCGGGGTGGGGCCCCCCAAAAAGCCAAACAAACCGAAAAACTCCAGATGACACACCTGCCCTCTGCTGTTAAGCTTAAGTGGGGTGGCTGCAAGATGGGGTGGCATTTGGCTCAACCCCTGTGGGACAGAGGTTGCCTTAGTAGCTCTCCAGAGCCAAGGTTGTGACCAGGAGAGCATGGCAGCCTGGTTCTTGTTTTTCCTGTGGGGCATCCAGAGACCTCCCTAGTCTGGGTTCCTTGGACCCAGGCCAGTCCTGATGGGCTCTGTGGCCCTGGGGCCGCCTGCCCTCAGTGCTGCATTCCTTCCGTGCCAGGAGCAGGAGAACGTGCTGCAGCGGGTCCTGCAGCTACCGGTGGTGAGCGGCACCTGTGAGTGCTTCCAGAAGACCTACACCAGCACCAAGGAAGCGCACCCCCTGGTGGCGTCTGTATGCAATGCTTACGAGAAGGGCATCCAGAGCGCTGGCAGCCTGGCCGCCTGGAGCATGGAGCCAGTGGTCCGCAGGCTGTCCACCCAGTGTGAGTCGTCCAGGCACCTGGAGGCTGCTTGCTCGTTCACTGCCTGCCAGCCTTTTTTCCCTCCATCCATCAGTCTGTCTGATAGCTTGTATGTCTGTTTGCCAGTATGTCTGTCAGTATGTCTGTCTGCCTGCCTGCCTAACTCCCTGTATTCCATTATATAATCTTTTCATCTATATAGATACATGATATGCACATGTAGCTATAGATCATGGGTCTCTTCTCATCTCTAGATGCCTCATCAATATCCCCACTGGTATTTTCCTAGGATGACAATAATGGGCCAAAGGACTGACCGGAGAAGGGAAGGGCAGAGCTACATGGGCAGTGGTGGGAGTGGGGCCCATGCCAGACCAAACACCCACCTTAGCTCCAAATCCAGCAGCAGCAGCAGTAGCAGGAGTTAGTAGAGCCTGGTACAGAGGCAGAGGCAGCAGGCACTGGGCTGGCCTGGCAGGGCTGAGGGGAGTGGGGGCGGAGCAGGGGAAGCCAGAGAGCTACCAGTCAGGGCCCTGGAGGTGGAGGACAGCTGCCCTGCAGGCCTCACCAGACCTGCCCCTGTTGAAATTGTTCTGCCTCATTTGAAAATACAGTCTCCAAGGCACAGCCCTTGACAGGGCGGAGGGAAACTCTAGAGGTCTAGGACCTTCCATCATCCTCTTTAACGAGTTATGCGTATCTGAAGTTTCAGCATGGCAAACAGGAGAGGGTAGATATAAAGGAGATCCAAGCCTGGCCAGACTCCCGGCCTGTAAGTGCCTGAAATCATTGCCCTGGGTCTCATTTTGCTCAGTCAGAAGCTGGCCAAATTGACTGGGCTTTCTGCTGCTTGAGAATTTTGTGAAGAAACCTAAGACACCTGGAGAAAGAATGCATGAAAGAGACTATATAGGGATCCTTTAAAACTATGATGTCCAGGGGTCATGACCACAGAGGTCCTGCCCTTGGCAGTCCCTGGGCGGTATCCCAGGACATTTGCACCTGCTGGCACTTGCCCCTTTCTTTTCCGTATGAACCTCTGCCACTGTCGAGAGCTCAAAAGGAAGGGCCATGAGGGAGTTCCCTTTGTGGCTCAGCAGTAACAAACTCTGCTAGTATCCATGAGGACTCAGGTTCCATCCTTGGCCTTGCTCAGTGGTTGAGGATCTGGTGTTGCCGTGAGCTGTGGTGTAGGTCACAGACACATCTCGGATCCTGCATGGCTGTGGCTGTGGTGTAGGCCGGCAGCTGCAGCTCCAATTGAACCCCTAGCCTGGTATCCTCCATATGCCGCAGATACGGCCCTAAAAAAGCAAAAAAAGAAAGTGGGGGGAAGGGCCATGAACCATCTGGAGCTCTAGGACAGCAGTACCAGGTCTGCTCCCACCAAGGCTGCCCCTACCCACGCACACTTGTCTCCCTACTCAGGTACACCCAGCCCTCACCCAGAGAGGGCTCAGGGGAGGAGAGAGGAGAGAGCCAGTATTTGTTGGTGATGCACATAGCTTCTGTCACTTTCTCATTTTACAAATGAGGAAACTGAGGCTCAGCCAAGTGTTGACTTGCCTGAAGCCACACTGCTTTGCGTGCCAATCTGTATGACTGTAGAGTTCCTGCAGGGGGGAAGGCACTGCTCTGGTCCCAGGATGTCACAGTAGATGGGGTTCAGGGCAGCAGAGGGCCTCCAGTTCCCAGACCCTTGGAGGGAACAGAGCTGGGGGTTGGAGAACTTCAAGGGGCCTTCCTTGGCACAGAGGCCCTGCTGGGTTCTCGCAGGATGGGCAGAGCTCAGTCCCCCATGGCCTTTCACTTCTAGTCACAGCTGCCAATGAGCTGGCCTGCCGAGGCCTGGACCACCTGGAAGAAAAGATACCGGCCCTCCAGTATCCTCCTGAAAAGGTGAGCCCCCAGCGCCTTCTCTAATGCTCTCCATATTTTGATGCCCGCCTCTCAGGGGAGGAGAGGGCACCAGCCGATGATCGATGATTGACTGAGAGACTTTCGCTTCCATGGCAAACGCCTCCAGGGCTGGTGGCAGCTGCCTGCTCCTGAGACCGCACATCAGGCTTCTTCCTCTCCCTGTGGGGCCAAATGAAGGCAGGCTTTCTGAAACCAGCATGCATAGCCCAGAGGCAAACTCCAAAAGGAACTTGGGGTGGAGTGGGGCCCACTGTTCCCGATCCCTTTCTACGGGTGCCCCTTTGGACCTATGCTGGACCATTTGGTGGCTGCATCACCTAATGTCACGGGTCCAACTCATCAGATCCCAGGATCACAGTCCCATGTCTTCAAGACTTTATGGACCATGAAAGTGAAAAATCACTTCATCCAGATCCATATTCGCTGGGTATTTGCCTTGGTAGGAGCCATGCCAGGTACTTTGTGGGCAGAAGCTTTAGTCTCAGAGCTCATCCATCTCACTAACAAATTTCCACTCTTCTCACATTTACTGAGCCCTACTCTCTGCCAGGGGTCATGATGTGTAATTCACATTTACTCCTCTTATCTGGGATGGGGGCGGGTGACCCCATCTTAGAGATGAGGAATCTAGACGTCCCCCTGACCACACATCTGTAAGTGAAGGTCATGGGGGAGCAGGTCTATTTGGCTGTGAGGTCTGTGCTCTTCATTTATTTTTCCAGATGAAGGGCAACTGGCCTTTGTCTCAAAGGAGTCCCCAAGCTAAGTGGAGAGAAAGGTATTTCAGTGCAGAACTTATAGAGAGTTCCCGTTATGGCTCAGTGGTTAATGAACCTGACTAGCATCCATGAGGACGCGGGTTCGATCCCTGGCCTTGCTCAGTGGGTTAAGGATCCAGCATTGCCGTGAGCTGTGGTGTAGGTCACAGACGTGGCTCTGATCCCCACATTGCTGTGGCTGTGGTGTAGGCCGGCAGCTACACCTCCGATACAACCCCTAGCCTGGGAACCTCCATATGCTGCGGGTGCAGCCCTACAAAAAGGCAAAAAAAGTAAAATAAAATTCAGCTTAAGGTGCCTGAATATCAGTGCCAGCCCCTTGGGCTTGACATGAGGCTTTCCTGAAGCTGGGCTCGGGGCCTGCCAGATCTGCACGCCTGACTCCCTGCCCACTCCCCAGATCGCCTCTGAGCTGAAGGACACCATCTCCACCCGCCTCCGCAGTGCCAGGAACAGCATCAGCGTGCCCGTCACCAGCACTGCGGACAAAGTCCTCGGTGCTGCTCTAGCTGGCTGCGAGCTCGCCTGGGGGATGGCCAAAGACACTGCTGAATATGCCGCCAACACCCGAGCCGGCCGACTGGCCTCTGGGGGTGCCGACTTGGCCTTGGGGGGTGTTGAGAAGGTGGTAGAGCTCCTCCTCCCTCCAGCCAAGGAAGAGTCAGGTATCAGGATCTGGCAGATGCACCCTGGGGAGTGAGTGGGCCCCCCATGCTGCCTGGGAATTACCAAGAGGCCACCAGGGCTCCTCTAGCCATTGCTGGAACAGAGGGGGCCTGGAGCCCAGCAAGGTTTTCAGATGGATCCACCCTCACCGACCCCCCCCCCACCCCCACCCAACCCCATCCCTAAGTGGAGACAGTGAATTGCCCGCATCACCCGGGAGCTGGTGGTGGGAGCCGGGATGACCACTTTCCAACCCGAGACACAGCCCAGCTTGGCCAGCCCTCTCTGATCTGCTCTCCTTCCCTCCCCCCACCCCCAAATCCCTACCTAGCCTCCGCTCCAGGACACCAGCATGGCCAGAAGCCTCCCAAGGCCAAGCCGAGCCTCGTGAGCAGGGTTGGAACCCTGGCCAGCACCATCTCTCAACACACCTTCCAGGCCACGTCTCGCGCTCTGAAACAGGGCCACGCCCTGGCCATGTGGATCCCCGGTGTGGCACCCCTGGTGAGTGTCTGCCCTGAGCTCTGACTGATGCCCAGCATGAGAATCCTAAGGGCCTCCTGGGCCCGTCCATCCTCCACCCCACTTCGCCTTCTGTCCTGGGAACAGCCTGTCTTCCAGCTGGGATTGGGACTTTAGGTCTAAGAACAAGAGGCCTTAAGAGAGGCAGAAGGTGGGAGCTCCCTTGTGGTGCACGGGGGGTTAAGCATCCCGAGTTGGGACTTCCCATCATGCTCAACGGTTAACAAAATTGACTAGCATCCATGAGGATGCAGATTCGATCCCTGGCCTCACTCATTGGTCTAAGGATCCAGCGTTGCTGTGGTTGTGGTATAGGCCAGGGGCTACAGCTCCGATTCGACCCCTAGCCTGGGAACCTCCATAGACCACAGGTGCGTCCCTAAAAAGCAAAGAAAGAAAGAAAGAAGAAAAGAGTCCCACGTTGTCACTGCTGTGGCTCAGGTTCAATCCCTGGCCTGGGAACTTCCATATGCCATGAGTTTGGGCACTCCCGCCACCAAAGAAAAAAAAAAAAAGTAGAGGGGAGGTAGGCTAGTCCTCTAGGATGCCAGGGGAGAGAAGGGACACGACTTGAGCCAAGGGCAGGCCTGGTTGTTAGGGGGTCCTGCCTCTCCTTCTCTTCTGTTGCTGTCATTCTCCCTCTGAGTCTTACCCTCATCCCAGCCTTCATCCTCCCAAGTGGCCCTCCCACCCCCGTCCCCGTGAGGAAACCTGCAGGTACTAGGGAGTGTCACCTGTAAATAAGCAAGGCACAAAACCCCTTCTGTTGGGAAGAGAGCCCTAGCTGTCTGTGTCCTACCTACCCCTAGGGTCCTGGGCCCTTCTAGAGGCTTCTAATTTGCATCCCACTGCACCCACGCAAAGCTTCCTTTTCTAAGCCCAGATAGGGCTTACTCCCCACTACACCCTACCCCCACCTCTCTCTGGATTTTAGCAGAGATAGTCTGGAATTTTTTTTTCTTTTTAGGGCTGCACCTGCAGCATATGGAGGTTCCCAGGCTAGGGGTCGAATCAAAGTTGCAGCCACCGCCCTACACCACAGCCACAGCAACACGGGATCCAAGCTGCGTTTGCAACCTGCACCACAGCTCACGGCAATGCTGGATCCTTAATCCACTGAGGCCAGGGATCGAACCTACATCCTTAGGAGCACTATGTCAGGTTCTTAACCCACTGAGCCACAACAGGAACTCCACCTGAATTTTTTTTTTGCATAGGAACATTAGTGAGAAACTAAGGTGAAAAGAAAAAAGTAAAACAGCATTAAACAACAAAGGTCAGCAAATAAGATAACCACTTTTTGGCCATCATGAGGGTGTTAGTTTTTTTATTTTTTCTTTTTTGGCCACCCCACAGTACATGGAGCTCCCAGTCCAGGGATCAGGTTACCTATGCCGTAGCAACACTAGATCCTGTAACCCACTGTGCCAGGCTGGGGATCGAACCTGCATCTTGATGCTGCAGAGACACCACTGATCCCATTGTACCACAGCGGGAATTCCAAAGGGTGGTAGTTTTTGTTTTTGTTTTTTGTTTTTAGGGCTGCACTTGCGGCATATGGAGGTTCCCAGGCTAGGGGTCCGTTCAGAGCTGTAGCTGCTGGCCTACACCACAGCCACAGCACCCCGGGATCTGAGCCGCATCTGCAACCTACTCCACAGCTCATGGCAATGCCAGGTCCTTAACCCATTGAGCGAGGCCAGGGATGGAACCCTCGTCCTCATGGATGCTAGTCAGGTTCGTTAACCCCTGAGCCATGATGGGAACTCCAAACAGTGGTAGTTTTAAAAGCATCATCAGGCCTGGCTCCATCACTCAAACAAATCTTTGCTGGGAACCTACTGTGTGTCAGGTTTGGTACCTCCAATAGCAATACAAGAGTAGTGCTCTACTCTGTTGTCTGCACTGGGCAGTCACTTCCCCCTGGGAGTTCGAGTAACTCCTGGGCCCCAGCCCAGCCCCTATGGTGGTGTGTGTGTGGGGGGACGCTGTACAGCACAACCTCAGACATCACCTTTCACATAGAAAATAACGGTGTCCTGGGAGTTCCCTTGTGGCACTGTGGAAATGAATCCAACTAGTAACCACGAGGTTATAAATTCAATCCCTGGCCTCGCTCAGTGAGATCCACCGTTGCCGTGAGCTGTGGCATAGATCACAGACAGCTCAGATCTTGCGCTGCTGTGGCTGTGGCGTTGGCCAGCAGCTGCAGCTCTGATTCAACCCCTAGCCTGGGAACCTCTATAGACCAAGGATGAGGTCCTAAAAAGCAAAAAAAAAAAAAAAAAAAAAGAAAGAAAGAAAAAGAAAAGAAAAGAAGAGTGTCTCCTAAGGTTGTACAACAAGGAGACCCTCTTTGTGGGGCTCCCTAGGGGTTTGAAATGAGCCAAGCTATGCCTCAGTGGACATCAGCCAACCTGCCCAGGTCAGCTTCCTCCCATAGGAAACTCTGGCCCACTTGGTTTTTCACTCTCTAAATATCTGCCAGGTGCATCTACTAAAGTTAAACATGCGTATCCCCTATGACTCAGCATTTCCTTCAACAGAAAGGAGAGTTTATCACCCCCAAAACATGTTGGAGATGTTCCTGTCAGCTTTACCTTTATCCAAGAACTGAAAACAGCAAAAACGTTCATCAGTGGTAAAATGGGTAAATTGTAGTGTATTTTATGCAGTGGAATAGACACAGAAATGAAAAAGAAGGAACTACTCTGACACTTAGTAATAACATGGATGGGAGTTCCCACTGTGGCACAGTGGGTTAAGAACTTATCTGCAGCAGGTCTTGTGGTCGTGGTGGAGATGAGGGTTTGATTCCCCAGCCTAACCCAGGGCAGTGGGTTAAAGGTTCTGGCGTTGTTGCAGCTGTAGTGTAGGTCACAGTTGTGGCTCATATTCAATCCCTGGCCTGGGAACTTCCATGTGCTGCAGGTGTGGCCATAAAATTAAACAAACAGATAAACATGGATGAATCTCATGACACTGAACACAAGCTATTCATGAAAGAAAACACATTGTGTGGGAGTTCCTTCGTGGCTCAGCAGTTAACGAACCTGACTAGGATCTATGAAGATGTGGGTTCCATCCCTGGCCTTGATCAGTGGGTTAAGGATCTGCCGTTGCCGCGGCTGTGGTGTCGGCCTGCGGCTGTAGCTCTGATTCCACCCTTAGCCTAGGGACTTCCATATGCCCCGGGTGCAGCCCTAGAAAGCAAAAAAAAAAAAAAAAAAGAGAAAAAAAGAAAGAAAAAAAGAAAACATATTGTCTGAGTTCATAACACATTGAGTTCATTTACATGAAGTTCAAAAATGGGCAAAATCAGTGCATGATGATAGAGAATGACAGAGGCTAGAAAGCAGCCACCCTTGGGGGTTACTGACTAGATAAAGGGTCCAGGGAGTCTATTGGGGTGTTGAAAATGGCCTGTATCTTGATCTGTGGTAGTCCCAGAGGTGTGTGCTTCTTAATATTCCTGGAGCTGTACTCCAAGGCTGAGTGCGCTTCCGTGGGTGTAAGTTACCACACCATAAAAGGTGTGAAGGACAGTCTGCTGGGGTCAGGCCCTGGGGGAGAGGAGCTTTGCCTGCTGGGGCTGCCCAGCCTCTGGCAGGTGCTGTGAAGTCAGTGGCCTGCTGTCTTCCCACCCCCAGAGCAGCCTGGCCCAGTGGGGTGCATCAGCGGCCATGCAGGTGGTGTCCCGGCGGCAGAGTGTGGTGCGGGTGCCCTGGCTGCACAACCTGGCGGCCACCCAGGAGGAGGATCACGATGACCAGACGGACACAGAGGGGGAGGAGATGGAGGAGGAGGCGGAACCAGAGACAGAGGAGAATAAGCTCAGTGAGGTAAGGGAGAAAGCGGAAGCTGAGTGGGGATGACGGAAACTGGGGATCCCACAGCCCACTGAGCGGCCGAGACAAGGTCTCCGCCTCCAGGCCCAGGGACATGGGTTCAGTGGCCCTTCACCTCACCCTGGAACACCCAGCTAAGAAAGTCCGCTCAGCAGAGCTTCACAACAACCCCATAAAATAGGCAGGACAGAGCTTGTCATCCCCATTTTGCAGATGAAGAGACTGAGGTGCAGAAAGCAGAAGCGACCTACCCAAGAGCCAGGCCGATAGTTTTTTTCAATTTGGTGACCACGTCCTTTCCCCTCTATCCCTGGGGATAGTGAGGAGGGGAAGGCTCTGGTGTGTGTGTGGGGGGGGGGGTTCCTTTGGAGGCACTGACTTTGCTCTGGCCTCCAGGGAGCAGCCCTGCCTGGCCCGCAAGGCTTCCTGGGCAAAGCGGTGCACACCCTGCAGAGAGCGCTCCAGAGCACGATCTCCCTCGTGACTTGGGCACCTGCGACTGCGCTGGGCACCGCTGGGAGGATGCTGCCCTTCACGCCGGCTCGCGCTGTCTCCTCGACCAAGGGGAGGGCCATGTCCTTGTCTGACGCCCTGAAGGGCGTTACTGACAACGTGGTGGACACGGTGGTGCACTACGTGCCGGTGAGTCCCCACCCTCCTTGCCCTAATCCCCTCTCCCCTGGAAAGGACGGGTAAAGCCGATTTGACAGAAGCGCCTGCAGCTGCGCTCCTTCCCCAGTCTCCTGGGGGTTCTCCGATCCTCAGTGCCCCAGAAACACCTCGACGTACTCTGGCCTTGACTGGGGGCCTTCACAGCCCCGAGAGCATAGAGACCCATGGCCCTGGCCTGAGACCTTTCCCCACATCCGCCCTTCCCACCTGCTGCTCACAGGGCGCCCACCATCAGTCTGGGATCCCCAGGGGCCCAGCCTTCACCCTTCAGCTCCCAACTGAAGGGCCTGGCAGGTTTGCCCACTGCTCCCTGGGAAGAGGTTGGACGGAGATTTCCAGGGCAACAGGAAAACTCCAAGGGTACCAGGACTATCACTCTGGGAGTCCCTGGGTCCCTTCCCAGAGCAAGTTACAGGTTGTGCAGCCACTAGGAGGGCTGGTCTGGGCAGGAAGCCCCTTCGAGCTGAGGGTTGGTGCTGCGGGGTCGGGGGTGGGGGGGAATTGATTACTAAGTCACTCTTACCAAGAGGCATGACAGGGGTCTTGGCAGCCACCTCGGGCCTCGAACAGAGAAACAGCGAGGTGTTCGTGCCCGGAGGGGGGAAAGTGGGGGCCGTCCTTAGCCCACAACTCAGCCTAAGGAAGGGTCAGGAAAGCCGCTGACCTCTCACTGAGGGACCTCCAAGGGTGACCAGAAGGGTCCAGAAGCTTTAGAGGGTGGCTGCCTGCCTTGCCTTGGGGGTCTGGGTTGTGCACAAGGTCAGAGAGGGCAGGGGCTCAGCGGTGTCCCCGGCACCCCCCTTCCTCCTGCACCGCCGCCTGTGCCTTCCTGACGGCCGCTTCCGGGGCCCCGGCGCGGGTTGAGGGGCGGAGGTTGAGGGAGCAGGGATGAGGGCCAAGCCGGGGCCCTAACGGGGCTGCCGGGCCCTCAGCTCCCCAGGCTGTCGCTGATGGAGCCCGAGAGCGAGTTCCGGGACATCGACAACCCGCCGCCAGAGGCCGAGCGCCGGGAGGCGGAGCGCAGGGGGTCCGGGGCGCTGCCCGCCGCCCCGGAAGCCGCGCCGCGCCCCGCGCCGACCCGCGGCAGCCTGCGCAGCGCTCGGGGCCCTGGCGCCGAAGACCGGGGGGACACCGCTGCCGCGCTGCGCCCCGCCTTCCCGGCAGTGCCCCGCGAGAAGCCGGCGCGCAGGGTCAGCGACAGCTTCTTCCGGCCCAGCGTCATGGAGCCCATCCTGGGCCGCGCGCAGTACAACCAGCTGCGCAAGAAGAGCTGAGCTCGCCTCCCGCGCCCGGCCTGGCCCGGCCCGCGCGCCCCCCGCTCCCCCGAGGGCCAGGGCGCTGTCTCCTGCAAACCAGAAGAACCTGCGCGGCCAAGCGAGCGTCCCGAGCTTCGTTCCAAGGACGCTGCCAAGGCACACATCATCTTTTGAGCATCCTTTTGGGGCTTAGTTGTCAGAGCCCATTTTTGAGAAGCATCAGAGTAGCAGCCCGCTTTGATTCTATGCCTTGGTTTTTGTTTTGTTTTGTTTTTACCAAAAAATTAATTGCCTAGCTTGATCTCTCGCTTATTTGACCAAACTTGTGGCCAAATGACATTTAACTGTTTCCAGTATTTACATCCATCTTCTGTAGACAAATATTTGCCACCAGCGAGGGACGTGTCACCACCCCGAGGGTTCAAGCGGGAGATCCTGACACATTTTTAAGCCCCGAATGCAGAGGTTCCTCTGAGTATCCAGGTTCGCAGCAGACCACTTTGAAGGGAACAGCGGTCAGGTGCAAAAGCTAAGGAGCGTTTATGTACATATTAGCGTCACTTTCTGAGTAACCGGCTGTCTTCCCGGGCTGAGTCGTGGCCTGTGCTGTATAGCGACACCTTCCTGCTCAACAGACACATTTCCATTTGCAGCGTTATTTCCTTCCACCTGCACTTCCACCCTTCCAGCCGTCTTTTGAATGCTGCCTTCCTCCCCCCGCCACCCCCCACCCCCCGCCTGCATGCTGAGGGACAGTAGAAACCGTTCATTATATAGATCATATAGATATTAGATATGGGCTCTATGGCCACAGTTCATTCCCAGCCCTATTTTTGAAAATGTTAATATTTGGTAAATGCCTTCATATTATGTAAAAATTCAGACATTGCAAAAGGGTGTGTGCCTTCCTCCTTGAGTTCTCTGGTTCCACTTTGCCAAAGCCCGTGGGGGTCCAGTCTCTCGAGTATCCTTCTGGTTACCGGCTGTGCATGGGCAAGCTTACCTATATACACCCTCTACTCTATTTACACATGTGTGGGATGTTATACTCACTGCTTTTTTTTTTTTTCACTCAACAATACATCTTAGAAATCTTTTTGTGTCAGTATCATAAATCCTCCTTGCTCTTTCTAATGGTCACGTAGTAGGTGCTTCATAATATAAATGTGCTGTATTTGATTACACTAGTTCCTTAGTCATGAACTCTTAGGTTGTTTCCCAATTTTTTGCTCCTGCAAACAGTGCTGCAATAAATGTCTCTATACAAAATGTTTCATGTAGATATGTGCATATGTCTATAGGAAACATTTGTAACTTGGAACCATGACATGCCAAGTGAAAGAGTATGTTCATTTCAAATATTGACAAATAATGCCAAGTGGCCCTCCAAAACAAACTCCATTTTTCTTGTTATTGGCATTTGCAGCTGCACAGATAATTCTGACACTTCTGTCAGTCCTTTTAGACACGTGTATATACACACTCTCTCCTATAGGACCCCCTCAGATCCATGAGCACCCTCTTGGCCCCCACTCTGTGAGTCCAGCCCCCTGACACTGACGCTGGGCCCAGGCAGATCTTTGATGTAATGAGTTCTTGGCCTTGCTCCATGATTTTGGACTCTGAGGATGCCCAGAATGGGAAAAGGGGCCTGCTGATGGACTTATACATGTGGGCATGGTTTTGACCTTGAACTAGCTTTGGGAACCCCTCCCCACTCTCCCCTCACAATCCCCACCACACTCAGCAGTTCCCTGGGGAGGGGGTGTGGATCTGGCAAGAGGGGCCCTTGGAAGCTGATATGACTTGGCTAAGAAGACAGAGCCCAGCCTAGCTGCTGCTGGAGAACTGGCCTCAGGCCTGGGTGTGTAGAGAGAAATGTGCAGCTGGCCTGTCCTTGCTGCCTTCTTCCTGGAACTCCGGAAACCTCACTCCTGACTGTCCACCCCTCCGTAGTCCAGGGGCCCTTCCTGCCCCGGGGGAGCAACCCAGGAGGGCTGTAGAAGTCAACACACCCGCTGGTCAGACCCAGACCCCTCCCCATGCCCTGGACCTCAACCAGGGTGCTAGGAACCAGTGTATGGCACAGCACAAGCCAGGAAGCAAATAGTTTGTCATAAAAGTCTCTTTTTAACATTAGGTTGAGAGCCAAGTGCTTTGAGCCTGGCCCTCAGTTTTCCTGAATACTTTTTAGTGAGAAATGAGAGCAAAGCATCTCCTCTGAAGAGCAGAAATTTGCTTTGTTGGCCCCAGGCTGGATGTGGGACTTTGTTCTGCAAGGCATCACTCTGGCCAGCCTTCTTGCTCAGGTGGATGTGAGGGCTCGTCCACACTTGCCTTTGGTAGCTCTGGACCAAAGTTCAGGAAGACCTCCCCTTCACACTGGGATGCCCAGGTCCCCCTCTTCTACACTGTCCCCTCTCTTCTACTCCAGCTCACAAAATGCACCTCCAACTCAATCACAGCTTTCGGAGTTGGAAACACAAGCAGTACAGACCATAGCATCATTTATCTTTTCTGTGATCAGGCCACTCAAGATGGCTGTTCTCTTGCTCTCTTTACGGCCCCTGCTCAACCAGTGCCTGCTTCATCTGCACCCTTCGTGCCCATGACTTACCTTCCTGCTCTTTGCCCCAGGCCCCAGCTGGTGATGCTTATCAAAGGGGTGCTGAGAGCCGTGCCCCTCTGCTGGTTTCCCTGGAAACTAATGAACAAACCTGGCATCAATTCCCCCTATAACTGGCAATCTTCCCTTCCCTCAGGAAGCAAGACACCCATCTTGTCCTGCCTGCTGTCCGCCGAACACTATGAGGTGGGAAGGTGGGGGGTAGGGGTGGGGAGGGGGTGAAGGGGTAGGAGAGAGTTGCTTCAGGACCTTTATTTATTGTCCTTTTTTTAGGGCTGCACCCGCAGCATTTGGAGGTTTCCAGGCTAGGGGTAGAATTGGAGCTATAGCTGCTAGCCCACAACACAGCCACAGCAACGCCAGATCTGAGCCTACACTGCAGCTCAGGGCAACACCTGACCCTTAAGCCACTGAGCAGGGCCAGGGATCAAACCTGTGTCCTCATGGATACTAGTGAGATTCATCTCCGATGAGCCATGACAGGAACTGCCAGCTCCTTACTTTAGCTGTGTCAGCTCCATCCATTAAACCATTGATAGCTCTGTTGCTGATTCTCGGCTCTTTCTTCGGTCTTGAAGCTGGGCGAGCACGGGGCCTCATAGGCCAGTGGGGTGTAGCCCAACATCCATATGCAATTACTTACCGTTTCCCCCCCATACTTATCTAGGATTTTAATATCCAAAGGACTTCTGTGCCTGGAGAGAGCCACCTCTAAAACTTGGATTTTTTTTTTTTTTTTTTTTTTTGCTGGCCTCACCCACAGCACGTGGAAGTTCCCCGGCCAGGGATTGACCCCTCAGTGCGGTGGCAATGTCGGATCTTCAACCTGCTGATTCACATGAGAACAGCCCACGACTTGGATTTTAATGCTCATTGTATTAAGCATAGTTTTCCTAAACGTTTAATCACTTCATATATAAGCTTATACAATGCATGAATCAAATTATTTAAAATCTTTAAATGTTGATTGCAAACTAAAACGTCAAATTCTGCCAAACATTTCTATCAACTCTGAGTGAATGGAAACCTCTGCATGTCTTATCGACATCTCGCTGGAGTTTGTCCGCATCCAGAGTTTCCTCTGTTTGCAGAGAGGGGCCTAAGCTTGCACAGGCTCAGTGAGGTCTCCTCCTACAGCACCCTTCTCCTACCCTTCCCAGCACATGGAAGAGCTAGACCATGAGCAGAACTGGAAAAACCTACACCCTGGCGCCCTCCACCACAATCCTAACATTTTTTTTTCTTTTCACTGCATCTCTGGAATATGGAAATTCCCAGGCTAAGGGTCAAATTGGAGCTGCAGCTGTTGGCCTACACCACGGCCATACTGGATCTGAGCTGCATCTGCCACCTAAGCCACAGCTTGCGACAATACCGGATCCTTAACCCACTGAGTGAGCGCAGGGATTGAACCTGCATCCTCATGGATACTAGTTGGGTTCATTACTGCTGAGCCACGGTGGGAACTCCCCCCTTGCTTTTCTTTATAGATTTATTTCCTATGTATATACCACATCCCAGTATTATTTACTTTTGCATGCTGTAACTTTAGGATTACATGTGTTCTTCCGAGACTTGCTTTTTTCCCACTCAAAATCAAGTTCTTAAGAATCACTCATTTTCACTAGAGATTTTAATATGCAGCTATTTATATGGCCTGATTATATGTATCCTCTCCCAAATTCATATGTTGAAAACCTAACCCCCCCCAAAAAATAACAGTATTAGGAGGTGGGGCCTATGGGAGGGCAGAGCCCCCACAGATGGGTTTAGTGCCCATATAAAAGAGGCTCCAGCAAGATCCCTTGCCTCTCCCACCAGGTGTGAGGACACAGCAAGGAAACACTGGCTATGAACCCAGAAGAGGGCCTTCCCCAGAATGTGACAATGTTGGCACCTTGATCTTGAACTTCCCAGCCTCCAGAACTGTACAAAATAACTTTCTGTTGTTAGCAAGCCACCCCACTCTGCAGTGTTTTGTTAGAGCAGCCCAAATAGACTAAGAAAAATGTATTTTATTATTTTTTGGCCAACCCCTGTGGCACGTAGAAGTTCCTAGGCTAGGGATTGAACCCAAGCCACAGCAGTAATCAGAGCCACAGCAGCGACAATGCCAGATCCTTAACCTGCTGAGCCACCAGGGAACTCCAAGCCAAATGTATTTTTAATTTAATAAAAATATATAAACATGTGACAACTTATTTAGTTTTTTGTATTGGATTCAATTCAGTTTTGAGGGACTGAAAGCCCTAAATAACAGTGTGTATCAGTCAGCCTTGGCTATAATATTGCTGCACAAGAAACGATCCTAAAACTCAGTGGCTTACAAAACCATGCATTTACTCTTATGTTTTGAGGTCAGCAGGTCTACTGTTGTTCAGCTCACCACTGTGCACCCACAGTGGCTCTGCTTCAGCCAGTGGATCAGCTGAACTTGGCTCCTGGCTGTGCATGGGTTCAGATCTGCTCTAGGTGTGGTGGTTCAGGGCTGCAGCATCAGTGGCTGTGCTCTGTGGGGTCTGCTCTCCCCATAACAAATCACTGGTGAGTGAGAACCAAGATCAACAGGCTTCTGCTTGCATATCTACTCAAACTTCCTCTGGCCAAACCATGTCATACAGCCACAGCCACATCAGTGGGGAAGGGGACGAGGTAGAGAAGCAAATACTTGCTGAACAGTAATGCAAACTAGCACATACTGGTTCAGCCTATGATAGAAGTTTACTTCTCTGTTATGTAAAAGCGCAGAGATGAATGGTCCAGAGCTGGGATGGCAGGGATTCAGGCTTTTTCGATTTTATTGTTCTTCTGTGAGTGAGGTCCTTTTCTTTTTTCTTTTTTTTTATGATTTTTATGGTTTTCCATTACAGCTGGTTGATAGGGCTCCATTGGTTTTCTACTGTATAGCAAGGTGACCCAGGCACACATCCATATGTACATTCTGAGTTTCTTTTCTAAAGTCTTCTCATAGACCAAGAGAGGTGCTCTAGCCCCAGCCATCAACTCCACATCCCAGCCACAGAAAAGAGCAAGGGGGTAAGACAAATGCAACATGCCCCTTCTGCTTATAACTTGCTGGAAAAAACTTAGTCTCGTACCCACATCTAGCTGAAAGCAAGGTTGGGAAATATGATCTTCATTTGGAGTGGCTAGGCATCCAGCTAAAAACCTGAGGTCTTCCTAGGAAGGGGAGTGGATCCTGGGAGTGAGGGGCAGGTTGAAGTCTCTGCTACCCCACTGTCTTGTCCACAGACATTTGGGTTGTTTCTATAGTTTAATTAGTACATACTTTGGGCAGCAAATATTATTATGAGTTTCTTAGGGAATATAATTCAAAGTGAGATTGCTGGAGTTCCCTGGTGGCTCAGCAGGTTAAAGATCTGGCATTGTCACTGCTGTGGCTCAGGCCATTGCTGTGACGTAGGTTGGATCCCTGGCCCTGGAACTTCCCCATGTTGTGGGTATGGCCAATAAAAGCATACAAAAAGACTAGTATCCGTGAGGACACAGGTTTGATCCCTGGCCTCGCTCAGTGAGTTAAGGATCTGGTGCTGCCATGAGCTATAGTGTAGGTCGCAGGCGTGACCTGGATCTGGCGTTGCTGTGGCTGGGGTGTAGGCTGGCAGCTACAGCTCTGATTCAGCTCCTAGCCTGAGAACTTCTATATGCTGTGGTTGCAGCCTGAAAAAGACAACAACAACAACAACAAAAAAAAAAAAAAAAAAAAAGAATCATGTGTATCGTTAACCAAATATTGCCAACTTGTCCTCCAACTTGGTTGTGCTGATTCACATTTTCACCAGAAGTATTAGTGCTCTTGGTCAACATTCTTTTTTTTTGGTCTTTTTGCCTTTTCTAGGGCCATTCCCTCGGCATATAGAGGTTCCCAGGCTAGGGGTCGAATCAGAGCTGTAGCCAATGGCCTACAACAGAGCCACAGCAACGCAGGATCCGAGCCCGAGCCACGTCTGTGACATAAACCATTACTCATAGCAATGTCGGATCCTTAACCCACTGAGCGAGGCCAGGGATCGAACCTGCAACCTCATGGTTCCTAGTCAGATTCGTTAACCACTGAGCCACTATGGGAACTCCCTTGTCTTTTTTTTTTTTTTGTCTTTTTTTTTGTTGTTGTTGTTGTTGTTGTTGCACTTGTCTTTTTTTTTTTTTTTTGCCAATATTCTTATCACACTTGACATTGTCTGTTTTTAATGTTTGCAAATCTGAAGTGTATATAATGGTACCTCTTTATAGAGTTAATTCCCTAATTAGCAATGATATTGAACATGGCTTATTGTGTTTATTGAATAGTTGTATTTCTCCTCTGTGAAGTGTCTGTCAAAACTTTTGAGCAATTTTCTATTGGTAGTTTTTCTTTTTCTAGCTGATCTTTATTAGATTTTTGTATTTTCTGGTTACTAATCCTTTATCAGCTCTGCACATCACACTTCTTCCAGTGTGTGGCTTGTCTTTCATTCTCTTTATGGTTTCTCTCAATGAACAAAAGTTCTGAATTTTAATTTAGTCAAAATTATAATCAAATTTAGTCAAAATTATAATTGTTTATAATATAAAATTATTATTAAAACGATGCTTTCTTGCATCTATAATATAATTATAATTGTTTTCCTTTATGTTTTGCAATTTGGTTTTTTTTTTTTTTTTTTTGGTCTTTTTAGGAGGTTCCCAGGCTAGGAGTTGAATCAGAGCTGCAGCTGCTGGCTTACACCACAGCCACAGAAAAGTGGGATCCTTAACCTAACCCATTGAGCGAGGCTGGGGATCGAACCTGCGTCCTCATGGATGCTAGTCAGATTTGTTTCTGCTGAGCCATGAGGGAACTCCTGAATTATTTTTTTAAAAGCTCTTCCTGCCAAGAAGTCATAAAGATATTCCCCTGTATTTCCTTCAAATGTTTTCATAGGTTTACTTTATACATCTAATTAATTTTTATGTATGATTTGAATAGGAATCTGACTTTTTCTTCCACATGGATAGTTGGTTATGTTACATATTTTCTTTTTTTCTTTTTTCTTTTTGTCTTTTCTAGGGCTGCACCTGTGGCATATGGAGGATCCCAGGCTAGGGGTCGAATCGGAGCTGTAGCCACCAGCCCACAGCAACATGGGATCCGAGCCGTGTCTGCAACCTACACCACAGCTCACGGCAATGCCGGATCCTTAACCCACTGAGCAAGGCCAGGGATCGAACCCACAACCTCATGGTTCCTAGTCAGATTCGTTAACCACTGAGACACGACAGGAACTCCATATCCTACATATTTTCTAATTCCTTGATTTTTTAGTTTCTCCTTAGTTGAATTTTATACTGTGGGAAGGTTAAGATTTTCTCATGAAAGTCATCTGGAAGCTTCTGGCCTGTTGATGTCTGATACCTGAACGATGCTTTCTTGCATCTAGGTGGGGCAGAGGGACCAGCTTCTGCCTCATGTATGGAGTAGTCTGACTTCCCCTCACTCTCAGCTCTGTCATAGATCAAGTTTCTTTTTTTTATGATTTTTATGTTTTCTATTGTAATTGATTTACAGTGTTCTGTCAATTTCGACTGTACAGCAAAGTGACCAGTCATGCATACATATATATTTTTTTTCCCACATTATCCTCCATCATGCTCCATCACAAGTGACTAAATATAGTTCCCTGTGCTACACAGCAGGATCTCATTGCTTATCCATTCCAAAGGCAATAGTTTGCATCTATTAACCCCAAACTCCCAGGCCATCCCACTCCCTCCCCCTCCCCCTCGGCAACCACAAGTGTGTTCTCCAAGTCCATGAGTTTCTTTTCAGTGGAAAGGTTCATTTGTGCCGTATGTTAGATTCTAGACATAAGTGCTATCATACGGTATTTGTCTTTCTGACTTAGTGTGAGAGTCTCTAGTTTCATCTATGTTGCTGCAAATGGCATTATTTTGTTCTTTTTATGGCTGAGTAGTATTCCATTGCGTATATTATCACATATTCTTAATCTATTCCTCTGTCAGTGGACATTTAGGTTATTTCTATGTCTTGGCTATTGTGAATAGTGCTGCAGTGAACATGAGGGTGCATGTATCCTTTTCAATGAAAGTTTTGTCTGGATATCTGCCCAGGAGTGGGATTGCTGGGTCATATGATAGTTCTATATTTAGTTTTCTGAGGTACCTCCTTACTGTTATCCACAGTGGTTGTACCAATTTACATTCCACACCCTCTCCAGTGTTTGTTATTTGTTGACTTTTTAATGATGGCCATTCTGACTGGTGTGAGGTGATATCTCAGTGTTTTTGATTTGCATTTCTCTAATAAGATCAAGTTTCCAAGTGTGTTCTGTTCCTGTGGCATTAAGACATTGTCTGACTTAAAATATGTTTTCAGGAGTTCCTGCCATGGCGCAATGGTTTAAAGGATCCGGCATTGCTGTAGCTGTGGCTTGTATTCACTCCCTGGCCAGGAAACTTCTACATGCCATAGGTGCAGCCATAAACTTTTTAAAAAATATGTTTTCAGGAGTTCCCGTCGTGGCTCAATGGTTAACGAATCTGACTGGGAACGATGAGGTTGCAGGTTCGATCCCTGGCCTCACTCAGTGGGTTAAGGATCCAGGGTTTCCGTGAGCTGTGGTGTAGGTCACAGATGCATCTCGGATCCCGTGTTGCTGTGGCTCTGGTGTAGGCTGGCAGCTATAGCTCTGACTCAACCCCTAGCCTGGGAACCTCCATATGGCGTGGGTGCGGCCCTAGAAAAGACAAAAAAAAAAAAAAAAAGATAATAAAATGAATAAATAAAAATAATGTTCTCATATCTGGTTGAGCAAGCCCCCTCCCCTGCCATTGATCTTCTGGAAGAGGGTCTTTGCAACTTCTGGCTCTTTGCTTTTCCATACAAACAATAAAGTCAACTTGTCAAATTTCATGAAAGGAAAATTTACAGACTCAGCTTGTTTCAATTAACTGTAATTATTCTTTGTACTTTTGATGCTCAAATAGTTACAGTTTGACCCCTTTAAGTTGGGACCTTTGTCCTTTAGGCCTACGACAGACATTTTTAAAGCATCTGAGTTTTCTGACCATAAAAAAATTATTCCAGTTCTTGACCTAATCCATGGAATAAGCTACTTTTACTTTTATTTTTTAAATTTTCTTTAAAAATTTTTGGCTGCCCTATGACATATGGAGTTCCCAGGCCAGGGATCAAATAGTAGTCCCAGTCATGATCTAAGCTGCAGCTGTGGCAATGCTGGGGATCGAACCTGCGTCCCAGGGCTCCCAAGATGCTACCAATCCCATTGCACCACAGTGGGAACTCCAGAATCGGTTACATTCAAAGGGCAATATCTTGGATCCTGGGTATGCCTATCTGATTGTCCCATGTGAATATTGGTGATAGAAAAGCAGTGCACATCCACTAGTGAAAGCTAGAAAAAAGGTATTTAATTCACACTGATAGTTTCGGTAACCTCTAACATCACAAATTTTTTAAAGAATTATTGTAGCAAAAGTTTCAATTTTCTTCTCTCTAAACATAAGTACTATAAGTGTAACTATAATTGTACCTCCTTCTCTTAAATATGAACTTTCATCAATTAGTATCACTTTTTGTTATTTTACACACATAGAGACCTAAGTCTTTAATTTTAGACTTCTCGCATTCAGCATCTAAGTGAATCTTTTTAAAAAATTTTGGCGCAGTGGTTAACGAATCCTACTAGGAACCATGAGGTTGCGGGTTCGGTCCCTGCCCTTGCTCAGTGGGTTAATGATCCGGCGTTGCCGTGAGCTGTGGTGTAGATTGCAGACGCGGCTCGGATCCCGCATTGCTGTGGCTCTGGCGTAGGCCGGTGGCTACAGCTCCGATTCAACCCATAGCCTGGGAACCTCCATATGCCGCAGGAGCGGCCCAAGAAATAGCAACAACAACAACAACAACAAAAAAAAAGACAAAAAAAAAAAAAAAAGACAAAAAATTTCAGTTTATTGAGGAATTCCTGTTATGGTGCAGTGGAAATTAATCTGACTAGTGTTCATGAGGACGCAGGTTCGATCCTTGGCTTCGCTCAGTGGGTTAAGGATCCGGCGTTGCCATGAGCTGTGGTGTAGGTCACAGATGTGGCTTGGATCTGGCATTGCTGTGTCTGTGGTGTAGGCTAGCAGGTGTAGCTCTGATTGGACCCCTAGTCTGGGAACCTCCATATGTCTCAGGTGTGGCCCTAAAAAGAAAAAAAAAAAATTTATTCAAGTATATAGTTGATTTACAATGTTGTGTTAATAAATGAATCTTTTTTTTTTAATCATTATGGTAACAGGATGAATTATTCCAGCTGAGGACCCCAACTGCTTTAGAATATTTTAGAACAGGGGAGTTCCCGTTGTGGGTCAGTGGTTAACAAATCCGACTAGGAACCATGAGGTTGTGGGTTCAATCCCTGGCCTTGCTCAGTGGGTTAAGGATCCAGTGTTGCCATGAGCTGTGGTGTAGGTCACAGAGGCGGTTCGGATCCCACGTTGCTGTGGCTCTGGCACAGGCCGGTGGCTACATCTCCAATTACACCCCTAGCCTGGGAACCTCCATACGCCGTGGGAGCGGCCAAAAAGACAAAAAAATAAAAAAAAAAGAGTATTTTAGAACAAACAGTATAATCTATAGCATGTCAGAAAACACTGGGGTTTCATCTACTTTTCCCAAATGTTTGAATTTTTAGTTTCTCCTTAATTGAATTCTGTATTTTAGGAAGAGTCACACCTTTTGGCAGCTTCTGACAGATAGATGTATAGTCCCTGAATGATGGCCCTTCATTATACATGAATCAGTTGACCAGCTTCTCTTAGCTTTAAAAATTCTAAGAGGAGTTCCTGTTGTGGCTCATCAGGTTAAGAACATGACATTGTCTCTGTGAGGATGCAGGTTTGATCAGTGGGTTAAGGATCTGGCATTGCTGCAAGCTGTGGTATAGGTCACAGATGCAGCTCGGATCTGGTGTTGCCATGGCTGTAGCATAGTCTACAGCTGCAGCTCCAGTTTAACCCCTGACCCAGGAACTTCCATATGCCACAGGAGCGGCTGCACAAAGGAAAAAAAAAAAAAAAAAGAAAGAAAATTCTAGGAGGTTGTTGGTAGATATTATGTAGGACTTCCTACATTAGGGCTCTCCAGAGAAACAGAACCAATAGGAAGTATAAATTTATTCCTGTAGGAAATATACAGAGCTAACCCTCAGACAACACACAGGTTGGGGTGCCAACCCTCTACATTGTTGAAAATCCTAGTATAACTTTATTATTATTACTTTTTGTCTTTTTAGGGCCACACCCGAAACATATGGAAGTTCCCAGGCTAGGGGTGGAATTAGAGCTACAGCCACAGCAACATCAGATCCAAGCCACATCTGTGACCTACACGACAGTTCACGGCAATGCCAGATCCTTAACCCACTGAGCCAGGCCAGGGATCAAACCTGCATCCTCATGGATGGTAGTCGGGTTCGTTTCCGCTGAGCCACAATGGGAACTCCAAAAAAATCCTAGTATAACTTTACAGTCAGCCCTCTACATCTGCAGATTCAACCAGCCAGGGGTTGTATAGTACTGTAGTATATATTTATTGAAAAATAGGAGTTCCCATCGTGGCTCAGTGGTTAACAAATCCGACTAGGAACCATGAGGTTGCGGGTTTGATCCCTGCCCTTGCTCAGTGGGTTAAGGCTCTGGCGTTGCCGTGAGCTTTGGTGTAGGTCGCAGACATGGCTCAGATCCCGCGTTGCTGTGGCTCTGGCATAGGCCGGCGGCTACAGCTCCAATCAAACCCCTAGCCTGGGATCCTCCGTATGCCGCGAGAGCAGCCCAAGAAATGGCAAAAAGACAAAAAAAGAAAAAAGAAAAAAAAAGAAAAAGAAAAATACATGCGTATTAGCAGACCTGCACAGTTCAAACCTGTGTTGCTCAAAGGTCAACTGTATGTGTAACTATATAAACACATACACACATATATAAAGAAATTTATTATAAGGAATCAGCTCACAAGATTGTGGAGGCTGGCAAGTCCTAAGAACTACAGGCTGAGTTGGCAAGTCTGGAGACACAGGAGAGCCAGTGGTTTAGTTCTAGTTCAAGCCTGAAGGTCAATGGTGTAGTTCCAGACTGAAGATTGGCAGACTCAAGACCCAGAAGAGCCGATATATATATATTGTTTGTTTGTTTGTTTTCCCCTTGTACCCACGACATGGGGAAGTTCCCAGGCAAGGGGTCAAATCAGAACTGCAGCTGCCACAGTTACAGAAACATGGGATCTGAGCTGAGTCTGCGACCTACACCACAGCTCACAGCAATACTGGATCCTTAACCCACTGAGTGACGTCGAGGATCAAACCTGCATCCTCATGGTTCCTAGTCAGGTTCGTTAGCCACTAAGCCACAACGGGAACTCCAAGAGCCGATATTTGTTTGAGTCTGAAAGCAGGAAAAAAGCCAAAGTCTCAGTTCAAAGACTGGCAGGAGCAGGGTCAGCCTTTTTGTTGTCTTCAGGCCTTCAATTTATGGGATGAGGGCCACCCATGTTGGGGAAGGGTGTGCTTTACTCAAATTTATATGTTAATCTCATTCAAAAACACCCTCACTGTGAGTTCCCATTGTGATGTAGCGGAAATGAACCTGACTAGTATCCATGAGGATGCAGGTTCAATACCTGGCCTGGATCAGCAGGTTAAGAATCCGGAGTTGCTGTGAGCCATGGTGTAGATCACAGACATGGCTCAGATCCCGAGTTGCTCTGGTTGTGGTATAGGCCGGCAGCTATAGCTCCGATTCAACCCATAGCCTGGGAAATTCCATATGTCGCAAGTGGGACCCTAAAAGGGAAAAAAAAAAACCCAACCAACCAACAAACCATCATACATCCCAACATCCATGCATATTCATCCCATGTGAATATTGCAAGCCAACCATAGCAATCCTCCCTCCTTGCCAGTGGTTACTTCTGGGGGATGGACAGGCCTCAGCCATGTGGTACAGGAGATGTGCAGGAAAGCTGACAGCAAGGTGCCTAGGAAAACTTCCCCGATCCAAACAGTGTGCTGCATGACACAGTGCTCTCCTCTGGAAGTTTTCTGGTAGAAGGTGACGGCAAAGGGGAGAAATGGAAAAGCCAGGTCTCCTGTCACTGATTCAACCTGGCTGAGAGCCCTCTTCCTTCTGGTCTCTTTGTTCACCGAGATAACACATGGTCTATTGTTCAAGCCACTTCAAGTTGTGGTTTCTGTTTCTTGAGGTTGAGGGTTTCCTAATACAGATCTATCCCAAGAGGCTTGGCAATTTCCACAGCCTTTAATTATAATGCTTGTCTGTGACAGGCAATTTTCTGCACATATAATAAATTGTTTCATTACTGTCTCAGATTTCAGTTTTTCTCTTCTTTTTTTTCCTTTGGTTTTCTTCCTTTCTCTCTCCCTCCTTCCTTCCTTCCTTCCTACTTTCTTTCTCTTTTCTCCCTCCTTCTTTCCTTCCTTTCTTTCTTCCTTCTTCTTTTTTTTAATGGCCATACTGTGTCATATGGAAGTTCCTTGGCCAAGGGTCGAATCAGAGTGGCAGCTGCATCTGTGATCTGTGCCAACACCAGATCCTTAACCCCGTGAGTGAGATCAAGGATGGAACGTGTATCCTCAGAGAGACAATGCTGAGTCCTTAACCCGCTGAGCCACAATGGGAACTCCCAAGTTCAATTTCTCTAATGGCATTTTAAGTAACCAATATGCTTCTAGATGTTCATTAAAATTTAGCCATGCATGATGCTCCCAATGTCACCAACCCATCAGAGGTCACAGAGGTGAAAACACCATCTCTTTAAGGCAGCATGTGGATATTCCTATGTCACCTCTTCTGGTGCCTGGTTTCCCTTAGCAATGACTACAAGATACAACTTAATTTCAGAGATGTTAAAATGTGAGCAAATAAGAATCTTAAATCTGAGAAAGCATTTTTAGATGTAGGGAGATGTAAATTTCTGCTGGTCTTTTGTGAGGAGGGGTGGTTTGGGACTGAGAGTGGAAAACAGGGGTGAATGGAGAAAGGACTCTGAGCTGAGGACAGGGTTGTCTGGTGTCCAGTTTGGAGACGTGACATAAGGAGATGCCATCGCGAGGCTATGCCTGCATTCTGCAGAGGTGTTCTGCATACCACTCAGTCATCTGTGTCTACAAAATGAAAATATGAGCCATATTGATCCATGTCCATATTTCTGTTAATGCAAAGACAGTTTTTTCCTTCTTTTCTTCAGTAACTTTGACCAAAATCTTTATGGAGTGACTATGCCAGGTCTCGGGCCACGGAAAAGACTTGGAGATAAATAAGGCACACCTCCTTCAAGGACCTCACAGTTTAGCAGGACAAGTTATAATATGTATATTCTTCTTGTGTATATTATATGTGTATGTACATGCTTGTATATCATAGTGCTATAGTCTGAATGTTGTGTTCCCCGAATTCGTATGTTGAAATCCTAACCCCCAGTGTGAAGGCATTCGAAGGTGGAGCCTTTGGTCATGACGGTGGAGCCCTGATGATTGAGATCAGTGCCCTCATAAAAAGGAACCCCAGGAGTTCCTGTTGGGGCGCAGCGGAAACGAACCTGACTAGTATCCGTGAAGTCTCGGGTTCGATCCCTGGCCTCAATCAGTGGTTAAGGATCCAGTGTTGCCGTGAACTGTGATGTAGATCACAGACATGGCTCGGATCTGGCGTTGCTGTGGCTGTGGTGTGGGGCTATAGCTCCGGTTTGACCTGGGAACCTCCACATGCCGCGGGTGCAGCCCTGAAAAGAAAGAAAGAAAAGAACAAAAACCCAGAGAGCTAGCTTGTCCCTTCTGCCATTGGGACACTCCGCAAAGATGGCCATTTAGGAAGTGGGCCCTCACCTGACCCTGAGTCCTCTAGCACCATGGTCGTGCACTTCTCAGCCCTCAGAATAGTGAAAAATAAATATTTGCTGTTTATGAGTCACCCAGTCTGTGGTATTTTGTTACAGCAGCCTGAATGGACAAAGACACATAGAGAATAATAGTTAGAGGGGTACCCTCCAAGACATGACTATGCTTACCTGTCTTCTTCTGTACTTTTGAGTTTTATTTTATTTTATTTTTTTATTTTTTTGTTTTTTGGTTTTTTTTGCTTTTAGTGCCACACCTGAGACATGTGGAAGTTCCCAGGCTAGGGGTCGAATCAGAGCTACAGCTGCTGGCCTACCACAACCACACCAAATGTGGGAATCCATGCCCCATCTGTGACCTACACCACAGCTCACAGCAACACCGGATCCTCAACCCACTGAGGGGGGCCAGGGCTTTAACCCACATCCTCGTGGACACTAGACAGGTTCATTACCACTGAGCCACAGTGGGAACTCCAGCTTTTGTGCTCTTTAAAACCCGTTTTTAAAATTGGCGTATGTTATAAGAAGCGAGGCCAGCAAAGAGGATTTGCAGTGGCCCAGGCAAAAGACAGTGGTGACTTGGGCAGAAAGGTTGTGGAAAACAGATCTGCCCAGATTTAGAAGCTACTGAGGAGGGGTAATCAGACATGGTGGAAGAGAAGAGTCAAAGATGGCTTCAGTGATGGGATGGATGGAGGGGCATCTGCTGGAAGAGATGTTTGGGGGCAGCCCTGGGCAGCAGTTGCCCAGGTGGATGCAGAATGAATGCCTCTGCAAGATTTCCACTGGCCATGCACCCACAGAATTGCCTCCCCAACCAGAGAGGTTGGCTAAGATGTCTACAGCAGCCCCCACCTCCAGTGACCTCTCCTAGGGGCAGTTGTCCATCCAGGAACCCAAGTCCAGGTGGCAATGTAGTCCTCAAACGGGCCGGTGAATGCCATCCCATTTCAAGCTGGGGGCTTACAAATCAGAAATGTGGGGTCACATTTGTCAGGGCCGGGCTCCGGTTGAGCCCGCCGCGGGGGCAGAACCCCTGCTTTCTGCCTCACAGCCTAGAAGGCCTGAATGAGCTCTGCCGCGGCTTCATCTCTCCACCCCTGGGTCACCCCGGGTCTGGGGCTCTTCCTGGTGTGAGTGCCCAGGGTGCAGCCAGGGCACTCATCCCAACCGCAAAATTCGCGTGGGGGATGAATCTTTCTCAGCTTTAGGAGTCGTGAAATCAGATGAAAAAAGTGGGGTGGAGGCTTCCTGGAGTCTGGGAAGGGAGAGCTTTGCTGAGCTATGAGAGGGCGTGGGGTGGAAGGAGTGCTGGGATAGAGGGGCAATAATGGTGGGAAAGAGAAAGGCTGCAACGGAATGAATGAAGGAAGAACGAACGGATCGTAGTTTATTTTTAGGCCTCTGTTCTCCAGAGTCTCAGTGTTGGAAAATCCACCCTCTTCTCACAGAGTGCAAAAGTCTCCTAGTTAGTTTTCCTTCTCTCATTTGTTACAACTTGCATTTTAAGACGCAGGGGCCCTGCTCCATCGGCTGGTGGGCTTCTCCAGTTCAGAGAATCAGACCGGCCTTGGAGGCCGCTGTGGCCTCTGTATTAGGCGAGTCTGGCTAGGATCGGCGCCCAGCGCTTGAGACCAGAGGCGGTGCTAGAGGACCTGGGGTGGGCGGCACCCCCACCTCAGCCCAGGCCACGCCCAGGCCACGCCCCACCAGTCTCGGCTCCGCCCCTTCTGCGGACAGACTCCGCGGCGCCGCGCGGCCAGCGCCTCCGCCCCCGAGCGCCCGGGCGGGCGGAGTGGCGGGTGAGGGGCGGGATGTTTGATGGGCGGGGGTCCCAATGACGGCATCCGAGCGCGCCGAGTTGGGGTTCAGAGCCTTCCTGGCCCGCAGGGGGACTGCGTTCCTACCCTAGCAGGTGGGTGTGGGTCCGGGACGCGGTGGAGGTCGAGGGCTAGGAGGCGGGAGGCGCGCGCTCGCCCCCACCTTGGCAGACCTGGGCCGGGTGGCCCTGGACGTCGGCACGCCAGGGGATCCCTGACCCAACACGAGGATCCTCCATCCTTGCTAACCAGCCTCCTGGAGTTGGCGGGGGCTCTCCGCTTCCCTAAGTCGGGGGCCTGAGGCCGGCATTCCGGGCCTAGCCAGGAGGAGTGAGGGCCCACGCTGCGAGAGTCGGGTTCGCGTTTGTAATCACTTCTCCAAACTTTCCGTGAGTTCCTGTCTCGAGAGTTCAGCTTCTCTGACTCCCTATCTCCTACCCCGGGCGCCCGACTGCGCCGGTGTTGTCCGGGAGATTGGGGGCGCGGAACAATGCCCGGAGCCCTGGCGCGGAGAAGCCAGCACGGAACGGGGCTGGAAAGGCTCTGGGTGAGGGGTGCATGGAGGCGCCTACAATCTTGCGTGGCAGGCACCACTGTGTGCTCAGGCCCGGGCACCCAGCAAGGCCTGAATGAACGAACGGACCATTACAGGTGCTGAGAGAAGTTAAATCGTGAAAAGAAAAGTGCTGTGACCCTAGAGTTGGGGTTGGATGTGGTGAGGTCTGCGATAAGCGAAGGGAAGAAGGGGACGAGGAAAGTTCCTTGGATAAAGATTATTTATCACTGTTAGGCAGCTACTAAGCGTTGGACCTTATGCTGGGAGCTGCAGCTGGAGCACGAAGGGAACAGGAGGGTCCCTGCTTCCTAGCTCCCAGTTTGGGAGGTAGGGGGAGACCAACGGATAATATGGCTTTTGCAAGGGAAGGGAGTGGTCAGTGGCTGTTGGAAGAACCAGGGGTGTGTGTGCTGGCGTGTGCTTGCCCTTCCCTAGCTCCCTGAGGATGGGACCAGCCTAAGCCTGGCGGGATGGGGAGTCAGGCTACACTGAGTGTGCTGCAGGCAGAGGATGGTGAGGGAAGGTGGGGTACAGGAAGTAAATAGGCAGGGCCCCGATTAAGGTTTTTTTGTTTTTTGTTTTTTGCCATTTCTTGGGCCACTCCCGCGGCATATGGAGGTTCCCAGGCTAGGGGTCTAATCGGAGCTGTAGCCACCGGCCTACTCCAGATCCACAGCGACTCGGGATCCGAGCCGCGTCTGCAACCTACACCACAGCTTACAGCAACGCCGGATCGTTAACCCACTGAGCAAGGCCAGGGATCGAACCCGCAACCTCATGGTTCCTAGTCAGATTCGTTAACCACTGAGCCATGACGGGAACTCCGGCCCCGATAAAGGTTTTGTTTGTTTGTTTTCTGTTAAGGTTTTGAATCTCAGAGGCATTGGGCAGCCAGTTTTGGGGGGAGTTTAAGCAGGAGGGTGACTAGATCACGTTTGTATTTTTGCAAGATGCCCCTGGTCGCAGCATAGGAAGGTGTAGGGGGGCTGAGGCCAGTGAGGAGGCTGGTGAAGATCTCTGTGGCTGGGACCAGGGCTTTGGCGAGAGGATGGAGACAAACAGGTGAACTTGATTTAGGAATTGGATTTGGCAGTATTTGACCGTGGGGGTCTTGCTCTCAAAGGATCTGCTGGCTTTTTTTTTTTTTTTTTTTTTTTTCTTCTTCGATTTTGGCCGCACCCATCAAACATATGGAACATATGGAAGTTCCTAGGCCAGGGATAGAATCCCAGCGGCAGCTGCGACCTATGCTACAGCTGTGGCAATGCCGGATCTTTAACCTTCTGCGCCAGGCCGGGGATTGAACCCACCTGGCCGAAGAGACAAAGCTGGATTCTTAACCCACTTTGCTACGGTGGAAACCCCTCTGCTGACTTTTTTGAAGAAGGTGGGTGTGAGGTGACAAAGGTGGAGACCAGAAAACCCAGGGCGTGTTAGGGAAATAAGGTCCCTGTGTGGTGCTGCTTGTGTGTGTGTGTGTCATCCTTCTAGGAGATGTGGTCAGAGTGGAAGGAAGCAGCTAGAACATGGAAGCCCCTGGATGTCTACTGGAGGGCTTAGGGCCTTATTTTGCCAGCGATGGGAGCCATGATGTTACTGTGTCGGATTTTATGCTGGCCCCTGCAGCATTTGGGCGTCAGGTGGTTGGGGCACGGAGGATGTTTGGAACCTTGATCACTCTCCCTTTTATCCGTCCACAGTCAGGAGCTGCAGGGTCTGGCTCCAGGTCCCCTGCAAGGTGAGACCAGTTGCTGATGACAGGGGCCTCTTCCTCTTTTCCCAGGGCCGGGAGCAGACTTTCCTCAATATGGGGCTGGAGGCCCAGAGGCTGCCAGCGGCCGAGAAGGCCCCAGTGAGGGTGGCCCTTCGAGTCCGCCCGCTGCTTCCCAAGGAGCTGCTGCATGGGCACCAGAGCTGCCTGAGGGTGGAGCCGGGGCATGGCGGAGTCACCCTGGGCCGAGACCGCCACTTTGGCTTCCATGTAGTGCTGGACGAGGATGCCGGGCAGGAGACTGTATACCAGGCCTGTGTGCAGCCCCTCCTGGAGGCTTTCTTTGAGGGCTTCAATGCCACCGTCTTTGCCTACGGTCAGACAGGCTCTGGGAAGACGTACACCATGGGAGAGACCAGTGTCGGTGAGTGACCCTGCTTGAGGCCCCGTGCCTCACTGTCTCCTGAATTTCTGCCCCTGCGCTCTTGCTGCTAGAGACAGCATGTTGGAGGAGGGAGGGTGCGTTTCCTAAACAGATCAGCAGCCCAGGCTGCACCCAGCCATGTCAGTGGGCAGAGTAGGGCAAGAAGGAAGAGTCCTTGGAGGTGAGTGGCCTTCTCTACTCCATGGAGGTGGGTCCATGTTATCTGGTTCTGGGGACCTCTCACGGGGAGAAGGGGTGCTCAGAAAGTTGGCCTGTCTCTGGAGGTTGTCAGGGTGGCTGCCAAAGGTCAGGAATCCGTGTTCTAGCTGGAATGGTGGTTGGAATGGGATGTTCGTGAGACATTGTTAAGAAAATAACACAGAATATAGGTTGGAACATTTCTGTACTTTTTTTTCTTTTTTCTTTTTTTGCTTTTTAGGGCTGCTCCTGAGGCATATGGAGGTTCCCAGGCCAGGGGTCCAATCGGAGCTACAGCTGCTGGCCTACAGCACAGCCACAGCAATGCCAGATCTGAGCCACGTCTGCGACCTACACCACAGCTCACAGCAATGCCAGATCCTGTGGACATGTTTGTTGTGGAAATTTAGGAAAATACAGAAAAGCACACACACAAGATAAAACTGACTTGATATTTGCCTTTCAGAAATCACTCACCCTATTAGCATTTCAGTTTCACTTTTGATGAAAATTATATCTTAAACAATGGTATTGTACTTGTTCTTTTGTATTCTTTTTTCTTTTCTTTTTAGGGCTGCACCTGTGACATATGGAGGTTTCCAGTCTAGGGGTTCAATCTGAGCTGTAGCTGCCAGCTTACACCACAGTCACAGCAACACCAGATCCCAGCCACGTCTGTGACCTATGCCATAGATCATGGCAACGCTGGATTCTTAACCCACTGAGTGAGGCCAGGGATTTAACCTGCGTCCTCATGGATGCTAGTGAGATTAGTTTCCGCTGAGCCACAATTCGAACTCCTGTATTCTGTTTTATTTTCTTAACAATGTATGACGAACATTTCTCTACTTTTTTCATTTTTCTTTTTTTTTTTTTGTTTTTTAGGGCTACACCCGAGGCATATGGAGGTTACCAGCTAGGGATCCAAGCCGGCCTACGCCACAGCAGTGCCAGATCCGAGCTGCGTCTGCGACCTACACCACAGCTCATGGCAACGCTGGGTCCTTAACCCACTGAGTAAGGGCAGGGATCGAACCCAATCCTCATCTATCCTAGTCGGGTTCATTCACCACTGAGCCACGATGGGAACTCCATTTCTCTACATCGTTAAGTAATCTTCGATCAAAAATTTTAGCGGCTGCCTGGCATGCCATTGTGAATATAATTTATGTAACCAGATCCCCTACTGGATGTTAGGATAGATGCTTAGGATGTTTGCGTTTTTATTAAGTTATGTGGAAGAGTGTGCTCTGAACATCGTCTTTACTACTTCCTTGGGATAAATTCAGGAGGTCCTTTAGATAACTGAGCACAGACTATGGTAATGAGTCCCCAGGAGGAGCCAGGCAAATGGTATCTGACCATCTGGCCGGGGTATAGTGAACGGGATACTAACATCATGAAAGGGGTTGGTTGAACCTGGAGAAGCTGCTTCCAGTTCTGGAGTTCTGCCTGCCCAGTCCACTCTGGCCTCTGCTGCTGCCTGGAGGTGGAGCCACATCCAGCAGAAGGCATGGTGGTAGGAGGCCCTGTGGTATCCCCCCCAGCCTCCCTTCATGAGGATGAACAGGGCATCATCCCGCGGGCCATGGCTGAGGCCTTCAAGCTGATTGATGAGAACGACCTGCTTGACTGTCTGGTGCACGTGTCCTACCTGGAAGTGTACAAGGAGGAGTTCCGGGACCTGCTGGAGGTGGGCACTGCCAGCCGTGACATCCAGCTTCGGGAGGATGATCGCGGGAATGTTGGTGAGGAACTCCTGGGTCCTCCACTGGCTCGGAGTAGGGTATCTGGCTTGGGGAGGCTTTACCTGCTTAGGGTGGCTTACCTGTCTGGTGTGGGGGGGATACCTCCTCACTGGGAAAGCCAAGTTCTGGATGGTTTTACTTTCATTTCCCCTGTCCCCACTAAGCTCAGCATACATTTGTGGACCCAGAATGAGAAGCATTGAGGTGGGCCTGGGAGAAACTGGATCCCCTCAACCCCCAGCCAGGATGAGCAGGACCCCCTAAGCATGGGGAAGAGGCCCCTGAGTCAAGAAAGGCCGTCAGAATTTCTGTTGTGGCTCAGCGGAAATGAACCTGACTAGCATCCATGAGGACACAGGTTCAATCCCTGGCCTCACTCAGTGGGTTGAAGATCTGGTATTTCCGTGAGCTGTGGCTGTGGCATAGGCATAGGCATGGCAACCGCAGCTCTGATTCGACCTTTAGCCTGGGAACCTCCATATGCCTCTGGTGCAGCCCTATAAAGACAAAAGAAAAAAAAAAAAGGAAAAGGCCTGTGGAGAATCAGGCCTGCTCTGCCTGCTCTGGTGGCTGGTCAGTCTCAGGCTGTCCTTGCCCTGGGCTCACAGCCTTCTGTGTCCACAGTTGTGTGTGGGGTGAAAGAGGTGGACGTGGAGGGCCTGGACGAGGTGCTGAGCCTCCTGGAGATGGGCAACGCAGCGAGGCACACGGGGGCCACACACCTCAACCGCCTCTCCAGCCGCTCACACACTGTCTTCACCGTGACTCTGGAGCAGAGGGGCCGGGCGCCGAGCCGCCTGCCTCGACCCCCCGCGGGCCAGCTGCTCATCTCCAAGTTCCACTTCGTGGACCTGGCAGGCTCGGAGAGGGTACTCAAGACAGGCAGCACGGGTGAGCGGCTCAAGGAGAGCATCCAGATCAACAGCAGCCTCTTGGCGCTGGGCAACGTCATCAGCGCCCTGGGCGACCCCCAGCGCCGCAGCAGCCACATCCCCTACCGGGACTCCAAGATCACCCGGTGAGCTGCCCAGTGGCCGCTGGCCCACAGAGAAGGGGCCTCGAGAGCCACACTAGTCTGTCCTGTTCTCTGGCTTCTGGGGTTGGGGGAGGCGATTAGGAGATAGCCCCGCCTTTGGTTTGCGGGGTGTATCGCTTATGCGGTTCGATCCACACAGAGGATCAGACGCTGTTTGGCGTCTGGTGCGCTAGCCCTGCCACTTTGGGGTCCCTGACACATCTCTCCTGGTGTCTTCAGGATCCTCAAAGACTCCCTGGGCGGGAACGCCAAGACAGTGATGATCGCCTGTGTCAGCCCGTCCTCCTCCGACTTTGACGAGACCCTCAACACCCTCAACTACGCCAGCCGTGCCCAGAACATCTGTAACCGCGCCACCATCAACTGGCAGCCCGAGGCCGAGCGGGCTCCCGAGGAGGCGGCGGCGGCAGTCCTGGCGCGAGGGCCTCCGAAGCACCGCTCGGAGACGCGCATCATCCACCGGGGCCGGCGCGCCCCGGGCCCTGCGGCCGCCTCCGCTGCGGCCACCGCCCGCCTGGGCGCCGAGTGTGCGCGCTACCGAGCCCGCACCGACGCCGCCTACAGCCTCCTGCGTGAGCTGCAGGCCGAGCCTGGCCTGCCTGGTGCTGCCGCCCGCAAGGTGCGCGACTGGCTGTGCGCCGTCGAGGGCGAGCGCAGCGCCCTGAGCTCCGCCTCTGGGCCGGACAGCGGCATCGAGAGCGCCTCCGCCGAGGAGCAGGCCACGCAGGGGCCTGGCGGGCAAAAGGTGGCCAAGGGCCGGGTGTCTCCCGGGGCTGGGGGAGGGGAGGAAGAAGGTTATTATATGGAGTTCCCGTCGTGGCGCAGTGGTTAACGAATCTGACTAGGAACCATGAGGTTGCGGGTTCGGTCCCTGCCCTTGCTCTGTGGGTTAACGATCTGGCGTTGCCGTGAGCTGTGGTGTAGGTTGCAGATGCGGCTCGGATCCCGAGTTGCTGTGGCTCTGGCGTAGGCTGGTGGCTACAGCTCCGATTCGACCCCTAGCCTGGGAATCTCCATATGCCGCGGGAGCGGCCCAAGAAATAACAACAACAACAACCAAAAAAAAAAAAAAAAAAAAAAAAAAAAGAAGGTTATTATACAGCCAACTGTGTGTCCCTGCCCCTTGCTCCTTAGCAGAGCACGTTCGGGATTCGGAGGCACTTCTGCTGATGATCGAGATGACTTTTCCATTTCTTAGAGTCTCAATCTGTAAAACAGGGCTAACCCCGGTCATGTAAAGATTGAAGATGCAGCAAGTGCCGGTGAAGGCTAAGCTGTTCCTACTAATAGTGGTGATGTTACTTTTAAGGGAAATATAATTAATAATGATGAGACATGACCCTCCGTGGCTTGCAGAGGGGACCGCAGGCCAGGTGGGGCCCCCACTGCAGATAGGGCTTGGAGCAGAGTAGCAAGCAGGGTTAGGGGAACCTCTGGCAGGGAAGGGGCTCAGGTGTCTCAGGGCTAGGCAGGCTTGTCCTGACAGCCAGCTCCTGCCCCTGAAGCTTCTCTCCCCGCCCCATAGGAAGATGAGGGGGGGCTGCAGCTGCTGGCCCTGCAGAGCCAGGTGGCCCAGCTGGAGGAAGAGAACCGGGACTTTCTGGCTGCGCTGGAGGACGCCATGGAGCAGTACAAACTGCAGGTGGGGCTGCCCCCTTCCACGTGTGGGGGGCATTTCTGTCAGGAGGTGAAACACCATGTTGGGATGAGAGGAAGTTAGCGGAGGCAGGGTTCTGGCAGGATGGGTAAATACGGGGAGGTGCACAACATGAGCAAAAGTGCGGAGGTGAGGAACACATTGGTACAAGGGGGTGTGCAGAAAGGAATGAGGTTGGATGGGAAGTGGGAATGGGGGGAGGCAGCCCTGCATTTTGTCCCAAGGTAACTGGGTCAGCATTACTCCTGGCGCCCTCTGGTGGCCGTGAGGAGCATGGCTGTGGAGGACGTGATTCGGATATGTGGCGGGGTGGACGGGTTTGAACCCAAACTAAGGCAATTTGTGTGCGAGAGGGACACCAAGAAGTGGTCAGAAGCATTTGACCCCCCACTTTAGCCCAGAGAGGGCAGGATGGCCTCAGACATGCTCTTCAGTTCCCTGTACTTCTGCCTGTCAGCATCCCTGCACCCCGCCTCTCCCACATCTGGGTCCTCTGTCAGCACCTGGACCATGTCTTCCAGAGCGACCGTCTTCGTGAGCAGCAGGAGGAGATGGCAGAGCTGCGGCTGCGGCTGGAGCTAGTGCGGCCTGGCTGGGGGGCCCCAGGGCTCTTGCAGGGCTTGCCCCCTGGGTCCTTTGTGCCTCGTCCTCACACAGCTCCCCTGGGGGGTGCCAACACCCATGTGCTGGGCATGGTGCCCCCTGGCTGCCTTCCTGGAGACGGAGCTGGTCCTGAGAACTGGGGAGAGGTGAGGAGGTGGTGAGGCTGGGCATTTGTTAGGCCTGTTGACCTAGGCAGGCTCCGGCAAAGGAAAGGTAATGCTGGTAATGTGCCCTTGCCCCATGCTTTCGTGGGACTAGCTACGAGATGCCCCTTTTCTGGGGTCCCTAGAGGAATGAAGCAAAATTGGGTAGGGCCTCTCAGAAGGATCTGGTGCCCTTGAGCATCCCCCAGAGTAGATGTTTGGGATGAGGAGGTTACAGAGGAGCTTCTTGTCTGGAACAGAAAGCTTGCATACCTCCAGAGATGGGGAGCTCATCACCTCTGAGGCTACCCCACCTCTCTGTCTGTGGTTGCCTTTCTTCACAAGTTCACTTTTCCATGAGCTCTAATCTTCTTGAGCCCGGTTTCCTGCTCTAGTTCTGTCTCTTGGGGCCTTTTGGACCAAGCCTGCTCCTTTGCATCTGCCTGAAAGCTCTGGGTCATCTCAGCTCTAAAGGCCTAGAGGACTGAGGAGAGGGAGGATGTGGCTTTGGCAGAAGCCTGTTATGCACCCCCCACTCTGGCGGGCATTGTTGGTGAGCTAAGACATGGGTGTGGAGGACCTGTATACAAGATAGAAATGGGCAGGCTGCCACCAGAGGAGGAGTGCCAGCTTTGCTTTGGGAGCTGGAGCAGGGAGGGAGGTGGGGGTGGGGTGGGGGGGGGAAGAAGAGGAAGGAGCAAGGGAAGAGGGACAAAGCTCCTACTCCACCTGGAGACACGGAAGGCTTCCCAGAGATGTCATTTGAACTACATTTTTTTTTTTTTTAGCTTTTAGGGCCACACCCACAGCATATGGAAGTTCCCTGGCTAGGAGTCAAATTGGATCTCCAGCTGCCGGCCTACACTACAGCCACAGCAACACCAGATCTGAGCCATGTCTGCACCACAGCTCATGGCAACACCACAGCCTTAACCCACTGGCCAGGAATCAAACCCGCAACCTCATGGTTCCTAGTCAGATTCGTTTCTGCTGTGCCACAACAGGAACTCCTGAGCTAGATCTTGAGGGTGAGGTAGGGCTTGAAGAGGTGGAGTTGTGTGAGGGGGCAGGCAAGATAGAGCATCGTTAGGGGCAAAGACTTGGTGATGAGAGATGGCTGATGGAGAATACCCTGCAAGCTTCCTGTCCTGAAACTCTGGCATCCCCTTGCAGGTGACAGATGCCAGGGAGTCTGGCACCAGGTTTCTGGAGGTGGGAGACAGGCTGGGAAGTGGCTCTTCAGCTGCATCATCAGAGGAAGAGGAGGAGGAGGAAGAGGGGGGAGGGGCGGGGGAAGAGTTGGAGCCCCTCCGGCGGACCCTGCACCTGCGCAGGTGAGTGGGACCCTTTGCCAAGCTAACAAGGACCAACTCAAGGTCAAGGTACGGCAGGAGGGGGAATCGCACGGTGGTCTCAGCGTGCCCTCAGCGATGTCACCCTGGCTGGTCCTTGGGGGAGAGCAGGCAGGGGTGGTGGGCTCTGAATGCAGAGTTCTCACTGGGCTGGGTGTGCTGACAAATGGGCCCAAGCCTCCCAGTTCTTAGCCTCTGAGGTGGCCCTCGGTGCCCCCAGCTGCCCTGCGCCCTCTGAGCTCAGCTGATGGCCTCAGAATTCTGCCACACTGGCACCCCAGGGTCACAGTGACCCTGGAGGGCTGGAAGATCCAATGGCATCTCTTCCCCTCCTGGGCCACCTCCAGGAGGTGGCTGTGCCGGGGGCAGGGACTGGGGAGGGTACAGACTCCCATTTCTGCCCTCCAGAAACGGGATCGGTAAGCGGAGCCAGAGGATGGGGGCCTGCTCAGGGAATCCACTTGGCAGGAAGGACCCAGAGCTTCGCCTGGGGGAGCTGGGCACAGCCATCCTGGGGCCCAGAGGTGAGCTGTGGGTACAGAAGGGGACCCACCCCTTTCTCCCCTTCACAGTCCTGGACCTGCCACCCCGGACGGCCCGCCCACCGTCCCTGGCTGCCCCTGGCCAGGGCAGGCCCCTCCTCTCCCCTCCCCTCGCCTGCCTCCCCCATAGTCAGTTGGGGCAGCAGCCTTGACGGTTGGCCTGTTACAGTGGTTGGTGGGAGCAAGACCCCAGCTTGGCCCCCCCAGGCTCCGGCTGCCACCGCCTCTGAGTGGCGGCTGGCCCAAGCACAGCAGAAGATCCGCGAGCTGGCCATCAACATCCGCATGAAGGAGGAGCTCATCGGCGAGCTGGTCCGCACAGGTGAGGGGCTTCCCCCCCCCAACCCCCGGGCCTCCTACCCAGAGCTGGTTGACAGCAGGGTCCAGAAGGTGTAGGTTTGATACCCAGCTCAGCTCCTTCCAGCTGTGTGACCTTGAACAGGTGGGATAACCCCTCTGTGCTTCAGTTTTCTCATCTCAACGGTGAAGATAACAATTGCCTCTATAAGGTTGCTGAAATGAGTTAATTCAGGTAAAGTTCTTACAGCAGCTTTCAAGAAGCCTTACTTTTTTTTGGTTGTCTTTTTAGGGCCACACCCATGGCAAATAGAGGTTCCCAGGCTAGAGGTTGAATCAGAGCTATTTATAACTGCCGGTCTACACTGGCAGCCACAGCAACACCAGATCTGAGCTGCATCCACGACCTACACCGCAGCCCACGACAATGCTGGCTCCTCAACCCACTGAGCAAGGACGGGGATCGAACCCGTGTCCTCATGGATACCAGTCGGGTTTGTTAACCACTGAGCCATGACAGGAACTCCAGGAAGCCTTACTTTTTACTACTATTATTTATCAATTGCTTGCTGTGTGTCAAGCACTGTGCTGGGCATAGAATCTTCTGGTCTTGGGAGAGCAGTGTCTCCAAATCATGCTATGTCTGCTACTGGTGATATGCATGATTGAGCAGGGATCGATTTTAGGTGGTAACCAGTGGTGACCAGTTGAGCTTTTTTTTTGGCCACACCCAAGGTATGTGGAAGTTCCCGGGCCAGGGATCCAACTTGTGCCAAAGCAGCAACCTGAGCCACAGCAATGACAATGCCGGATCCTTAACCCACTGTGCCACAGGGGGAATCCACAGATGAGCTTTTTTATTTTAATAGTTATGAATGTATTTATTACAAAATGCATTGGGAACAATTTCAAAGGGGCATATGAGAGGATAGACAAATGTAGCGCTTCCCTACACAGCCATCAGCAGATGTGGCATTTCCAAGCTTCATCCACGTTTGTTTCATCTCTCCCCTTTTTCTCTTTTTCTTTCTGTTTTGGTTTTTCGTGGTTTTTTTTTTTTTTTGGTCTTTTCAGGGCCACACCCAAGGCATATGAAAGTTCCCAGACTAGGGGTCACATTGAAATTGCAGCTGCCAGCCTATAGCACAGCCACAGCAATGTGGGATCCGAGCTGCATCTGCCACCTGCACCACAGCTCACGGCAACGCCGGATCCTTAACCCACTGAGCGGGGTCAGGAATCAAACCCGCGTCCTCATGGATACTACTCGGGTTTGTTACTGCTATGCCACGACAGGAACGCTCAACTCTCCCTTTTTTCATTGCTGAAATATTTTGGAACAAATCCAAGGCGTCATGTCCTTTTATCCCGAAGCCTTTCAGTATGCCTCTTTCTGGACATTTTAACCAGAATGCCATCAATACATCTAACAAAACCAGTGTCCTCTCAGTGCCCAGAGCAGAAGCAGTTCTTCAGTAGCGTCTGTGTACAGCTTTGGACTTGTCCACACATTATACTTCCTTTTGTTAGGTCTCTGAAGTCTATGTTGTCTCACCTCTTCACAGTCATTCTCCAGAATGTTCCAAACCCCAAATGTTCTGGATTTGTTTCTTAGCCTCTTCGTGTTGTCGTCTTGCTTGCTCCTCTGTCCTCCAGATTTCCTGCAAATAAATGGTAGTTCTAGAGGCTTAGCTGTATGCAGACTCAAGTTATGCCTTTATTTTAGCCATGCGTTAGGTGAAACAAGATCTAGGTAATTCATAATTTCCTTGGGCACTGCTATGGATAAAGCTCTTTTAAAAAATGAGGAGTTCCCGTTGTGGCTCAGTGGGAATGAATCTGACTAGCATCCATGAGGATGCAGGTTCAATCCCTTGCCTTGCTCAGTGAGTTGGGGATATGGCATTGCTGTGGCTGTGGCTGTGGCTGGTAGCTACAGCTCCAATTTGGCCCCTAGCCTAGGAGCTTCCATATGCTGTGGTCATGGCCCTAAAAACCAAAAAAAAAAAAAAAAAAAAAAAGTCAATTTTGGGAGTCCCCTGGTGGGCTAGTGGTTAGGATTTGGTGCTTCCACCACTATGGCCCAGGATTCAATCCCTGGCCTGGGAACTGAGATCCCATATCAAACCAGTGTCATGCAGCCACCAAAAAAAAAAAAGGTATGGCAAAATTCACATAGGTGTCCAGGGGCAACACAGTTCTGGAAAACCTCTCGGGAACAAACTATGATTCTCTACAGAGAGAGGGGCTGCCTGGGCCGACACAGCCCCCCTTTTTTCCAGGGAAGGCGGCCCAGGCCTTGAACCGCCAACACAGCCAACGTATCCGAGAGCTGGAGCAGGAGGCCGAGCGGGTGCGGGCCGAGTTGAGCGAAGGCCAGAGGCAGCTGCGGGAGCTTGAGAGCAAGGAGCCCCAGGACGCTGGCTCACGTTCCCAGCTCCAGGAATTCCGCAAGAGGGTTGCTGCCGCTCAAAGCCAGGTGCAGGTCAGTGTCAGGCCCCGGGGGTTGGGGTGGCAGCCTCTGAGGCTGTGGTCCTGGGGTCATGACGTGTGAACTCCAGAGCCCAAGGTCACAGAAGAACCTGTGGGTGCTCAGGGGCTTGTGCCCCAGTCCTGGCTGGTGATGCAAACAGCCTCCTGGCCTCCTGGGATGAGGCTGGTGTTAGACAGAAGCTGGGGGTCAACTCGGCTTTAAACACAGCAGAGGCAGGGAGGCGGGGCCTGCCTGAAGACCACCAGGAGACCATCAAAAGAAGCTGACCCTCCCGCATGCAGCCCTCTGCACCCTCCCTCCATCTACCCTTCCTTTCTCCTTTCACCTCTCTGTCCCACCATCCCTCTGTCCATCCACTCATCAGTCCATGTGTCCATCCAATCCATTTATGCATCTAATCCACTTATGCATCTCTTCATTTGTCTTTATATTCCCCTTTATCGATCTGTGCATTATCTGTCCGTCTGGTTTTTTACCTTTATGTGATCCTATCCATCCATCTGTCTACCCACCCTTCCATCTCTTTGCAACCAAGTGTCCATCCATCATTCTTCCCTTCTTTGCTCAGTTCACGCGTCCAAGAGACAGTACAGTAGCGGGATCAAGAGCACAGGTTTTGGAACCTGACTGCTTGGGTTTGAATCCCAGCTCTGCCCTTTACTAGCTGTGTGTCCTTGGTCAAGTGTCTTAACCTCTCTGCGCCTCAGTTTCCTAATCTGTTTAGTAGGAATAATTATTATTATTATTATTATTATTTTTTTTTTTTGTCTTTTTGTTATTGTTGTTGTTGCTATTTCTTGGGCCGCTCCCGTGGCATATGGAGGTTCCCAGGCTAGGGGTCGAATCGGAGCTGTAGCCACCGGCCTACGCCAGAGCCACAGCAACGCGGGATCCGAGCCGCGTCTGCAACCTACACCACAGCTCACGGCAACGCCGGATCGTTAACCCACTGAGCAAGGGGCAGGGACCGAACCCGCAACCTCATGGTTTCTAGTCGGATTCGTTAACCACTGCGCCACGACGGGAACTCCAGTAGGAATAATTATAATCATACCTTTTCATAGAATTGTTAGGACTTTTTAATATATTGAGAACACTTGGTACCTAGTAAATGTCATAGTATTTTGACATTTTTGTCATTTTGATACTTTTATTAGTCCATCATTTATCCACCCGTTTTCCCTTCTGTCCTGCATGCCCTTGTTGAGACCCAGACACCATGCCAGGCTCTCTGCAGCCGCTATGCATGGCCCAGTGGAGCCTGTGTTGTCCCAGGTGCTGAAGGAGAAGAAGCAGGTGACAGAGCGGCTGGTGTCGCTGTCGGCCCAGAGTGAGAAGCGGCTGCAGGAGCTTGAGAGGAATGTGCAACTTATGCGGCAGCAGCAGGGGCAGCTGCAGAGGCGGCTTCGAGAGGAGACGGAGCAGAAGCGGCGCCTGGAGACAGAGATGAACAAGCGGCAGCACCGAGTCAAGGTCGGGTGCTTGGTGACGGGGCATCCTGTCCAGGCTGGGAGGCTGCACTGGGCACAGAGCTAGAGGACTCCGTGCAGGTCCCAGCACTCCCAGCCACATGACCTCATCAAGCAGATCACTCAGCCTCCCTGAGTTTGTTTCTTCACCTGAAAATGAGGAGAGTTATGGGAAGCTCAAGGCCAGGGTCAGAATGCAGTGAGATGACCTGTGTAAGGGGACTGGCAACGTGTTAAGTGTTCACGTCTGTTTGCTGGTCCCCAGCAAGACCTAGGGGGTGGCAAAGCTGGGTGATGCTATGCAGGGCCGGGCACTCCTGCGGGCTGTGGGGAGTCACAGGCTCTGGGAGGACCCTGGCACCACTCATGGCCCTGCTCACTGAGCTAACCCTGTGCCTCCCCAGGAGCTGGAGCTAAAGCACGAGCAGCAGCAAAAGATCCTGAAGATCAAGACAGAAGAGATCGCGGCGTTTCAGAGGAAGCGGCGCAGTGGCAGCAATGGCTCTGTGGTCAGCCTGGAGCAGCAACAGGTGGGGCCTGGGCTGGGCCTGTGACCCCAGGGGCACCCACAGCCTGGCCAGTTGCTAGGGTTCCCCAGGGGTCAGCCAGTGGGCACAGCTTTCTTCCTGTCTGAGTTCTCTCCCCGCCTCCCCCACTGTCCCTTAGAAGATCGAGGAGCAGAAGAAGTGGCTGGACCAGGAGATGGAGAAGGTGCTTCAGCAGCGGCGGGCACTGGAGGAGCTGGGGGAGGAGCTCCGCAAGCGGGAAGCCATCCTGGCCAAGAAGGAGGCCCTGATGCAGGAGAAGACAGGGCTGGAGAGCAAGCGGCTGCGGTCCAGCCAGGTGAGGTCCAGCCAGGTGAGGTCTTTTCAGGTGAAGTCTCTCCAGGTGATAACCCTGCCAGGTGAGGTGTAGACAGTTGAGGTTCTTCTAGGTGATACCCCTGCCAGGTAAGTTCTAACCAGGTCAAGCGCTGTTCTACTGGGCTATATCCTATGGATCCCTCAACAATTCTAGGGCTTTGGGGTGTCTGTGATGCATGTCTTTTTTTTTTTTTTTTTGGTAAGCTTTTTAGGGCCACACCTGAGGCATATGGAGGTTCCCAGGCTAGGGGTCAAATCAGAGCTACAGCTCCTGGCCTATGCCACAGCCACAGCAACATGGGATCTGAGCTGCACCTGTGACCTACACCACAGCTCACAGCAATGCCGGATTCTTAACCCACTGAGCGAGGCCAGGGATTGAACCCGAGTTCTCCTGGATACTAGTTGGGTTTGTTACAACTGAGCCACCACAGGAACTCCTGTGATGCAGGTTCTGGGTAGAAAAACCTCTCCAAGTATCTACCCCACAATTCATTTTACCTCATTTACCACCCATTCTGGGACCATGCAAGCAAAACCAGAAACCACAGGTATGGAGGTGGTTCGGCCAAAGAGAAAGAACTTTCACTGGCATTGGAGGCAGTCGGACCTGGCCCCACCCAGCTCCATGTGGCTTCCCTGGTCCCTTTTCAGTAGGAAGCTTCTGATTCAGTTTCCCTATCTGTCTAATGGAATCACAGCTGCCATGAGGGTTAGAGAGGGTGGTGCATCATATACGAAGCCCAGAGCCTGTTCTGGGAGTGGGTCCTCCGGCTAGACTCCCACAGGGTTCTAGACCCACTCCTGCGGTCATGGAGTCCAAGAGGGTTTCGGTGATGCTGGATTATCCGCAGTTTCCCTCAGCCATTAGAGCCCTCACTTCCTCCCATGTCAGCTTCTCAGAAGGGCCTCTGGGGTTTGGTCTCTAATTCCTCTCAATTCCCATCACAAATCTCAGTGACAGGCCATCACCACCATGCTCTGCCTTTGCCCATGTCATCCGTTCCCTCCTGGTCAGGACTATCCTTTCCTCTGCTCATCTGTCTCCTCCTTCAAGGCCATCTCTGGGGGCCCCTCCTCAGAGGCATGGGTTTCAGCAGCCCTCACTACCCAGTGCAGGACCAAGAGTCAGGCTTACCCTTGAGCAGCCCTCTTGGGGTGCCAGATTCTTGCAGGAAGGCGCCACCTCCTCCCTAGCATCCAGCAGTGATGGCAGGGCTGGGATGTCCCTGTTAGCCCCCAGGAGGGTGGGACCCACTCATTCCCTAATTGCTGGCGGTGCCACCCCCAGGCCCTCAGCGAGGACATTGTGCGAGTGTCCAGCCGGCTGGAGCACCTGGAGAAGGAGCTCACGGAGAAGAGCGAGCAGCTGCGGCAGGGCAGCGCCCAGAGCCAGCAGCAGATCCGCAGGGAGATTGACGCTCTGCGCCAGGAGAAGGACTCACTGCTCAAGCAGCGGCTGGAGATCGATGGCAAGCTGAGGCAGGGCAACGTGTTGTCCCCTGAGGTGCGGGCTGGCCCCGGGCCCTGGCTTCCTCGAGGCTTTGGGATGCACAGTCCTCCCAGCTACTGGCCCACAAAGAGCCTGATGGACACCCCCCCCCCGACTCCCGCCCCGCTCCAGCCCCCCCGCCCCACTCCAGCCTCTCGGTCCTGCCCAGTGGACTCTGGGCTTGTTCTGCATCCTCTGTCCCATGGCCTGCGGGCTCACACTCTCAGCTCCCTGGGGAGGATGTCAGTGCAGCGCTGAGTCCCGACAGCAGAGACAGCCTGCCCTAAGAGAAACCGTGGCAGACTGTGCCTCGCGGTCCCGCCATGCCTTTCCTTTAGGACAGGGTCTTGGAGCCCGAGTGCTGATCACCCCAGAGGTCACATGCTTCAAAGAGCCTCTTAGAAGAGCCCCCCCAGCCCACCCCAGTCAGGACTGCGATAGAAACACACCCGTTCCTGCAGTAGTAGAACAGGCCGCCATGCTGACTGTGGTTAAGGGGACCTGTTAAGGGCTGGGTGGTGGCTATGTGTGACATCCTGAGCCTTCTGTTGTCAGTGAGTGGGCATCCTGTGGTGCAGGGAGTCCACCCCTACCCCCCCCACACACACATCCCCATGTCCCCGCAGGAGGAGCGGACACTGTTCCAGCTGGATGAGGCCATTGAGGCCCTGGATGCGGCCATCGAGTACAAGAACGAAGCCATCACGTGCCGTCAGCGGGTGCTGCGGGCCTCAGCCTCCTTGCTGTCCCAGTGCGAGATGAACCTCATGGCCAAGCTTAGCTACCTCTCGTCCTCGGAGACTAGAGCCCTGCTCTGCAAGTACTTTGACAAGGTAGGTCACCGGCTCACGAACCTCTGCCTCCTCCTTCTGGAATGTGGGGCCAGGGGCAGTATTGATGGCAGCTCGAGAACCCCCTGTTCCCTTCCAGACAGAGAGACAGAATCAGGACAAACTCTAGTCTCCAGGGCTGTCTCAAATGCCTCAAGTCTGCCTTACTCGGTGAAACCAAGACCAAGTCTCCTCCACCTCCCCTTCCAGTCCTATTGGCACCTTCAGGGTGGCCCAGATCAGTGGTCCTAAACAAGGGAGGATTTTATCCCCTGCCCCAGGGAACATTTGGCCACATCTAGGCATACTTTGGGTTGTCACAACCGTGGGGGTAGAGGCCAAGGATGCAGTGAAGTATCTCATGACACACAGGGCAGGCCTCTACAACCAAGAATTACGAGACCCCAAATGTCAGATGTTCCAGAGTTGAGAAATCCTGGCCTCCATAAAATCTTGAGATCTACGCTTGAGATCTGCTTAGAATTTGCCTTAAAATCTGCCTAGAAGCTTCTTAATGTGTGACTAGAAGTTTTAGGCAGGGAGGACAAATAAGATTTGGAAATTGCTGCTTAGAGCATTGCCACCTTGAGGTGACCGAAGCCAAGTCTTGGCTCAGCAGGAGCATTGTCGGCCATTGGTGGCAAGTTGGCCAGATCTCTGGTTGAGGAGTCCCTCAGTGCAGGGAGCTGGTGCTGGGGGCTAAGCCTGGCTGGGTCTTGGGACAGGTGGTGACGCTCCGAGAGGAGCAGCACCAGCAGCAGATTGCCTTCTCGGAGTTGGAGATGCAGTTGGAGGAGCAGCAGAGGCTGGTCTACTGGCTGGAGGTAGCCCTGGAGCGGCAGCGCCTGGAGATGGACCGCCAGCTGACCCTGCAGCAGAAGGAGCATGAGCAGAACATGCAGCTCCTGCTCCAGCAGAGTCGAGGTGAGGCGTGGGCCTGCCCGAGGCTGAGGTGGCTGTGGCCTGCGTGCAGCCCCTCATCCTTTTTCTGCGTCTCCCCTCCAGACCACCTTGGTGAAGGGTTTGCGGACAGCAAGAGGCAGTATGAGACCAGGATCCAAGCTCTGGAGAAGGAGCTGGGCCGCCACGTGTGGCTAAACCAGGAACTGAAGCAGCAGCTCAGCAGTTTGGACACTGGAGGCCAGGGCAGGGGTAATTGTCCTGTGCGCATGCTTTGCCCTGCCTTGCTCTAAGGTCGGGTTTTTTTTCTTGGTTCTGGGAGGAGCTGAGACCACTCTAACCTCAGCTCACACACTGCTCATTACGCCAGGGCATTGGGAGGTTAGGGCTTTAGGAAGGTGCTGCTGCATCTGTTTCTGACAGGGATGTCATTGTCCCCAGTGACAGGTGGGGAGAAGAGGACCCTGTGCCTGGACAACAGACAAGCCCCTGCAAATGAAGACGGGCCCCACGCAGCACCTGAGCCGCTCTGGCAGTCCCCCCTCGTCGAGGGCGCCCCCAGGGCCCGGGAGGAGATAAGGGACTTGGTCCATGCCCCATTGCCGTTGACATGGAAACGCTCGAGCCTGTGCAGTGAGGAGCAGGGCTCCCCTGAGGAGCTGCGGCAGCGGGAGGCCACTGAGCCCCTGGTGGGGCGGGTGCTAGCTGTGGGTGAGGTGGGTCCACCCTGGAACCTCGGGTCCTTGCCCAAGCCCCGGCGGGAACTACGAAGGGCCAGCCCAGGGATGATTGACGTCAGGAAGAACCCCCTGTAGGGAGAGCCGCTCGGGAGGGAGACCTGGAGCCTGCTGAAAGGGGTGTTGCCTACACGCGCTTCTGTAGAGTCCTTACTTCAAACTCCAAATCAGGTCCTGGTCTTTCCAATTGAAGTCAACAAATGTGGGCCATAGCCCAGAATGGGACTCAAATCGCTTTTTTAAAAATTCCTACCAATCACTCGCTTTAAGCTGCAGTACCAGATTGCTACCTTTTGGCTTGAGTTTCAGAGGGATGATTCTGGTCTCGAGCCAACATGTGTGTACTGTTAATTCTGGAGTTCAGCCAAGGCTTGTCAGTGGCAACAGGACTGGTTTAAACGGTCTCATGTATATGGCAGTGGGGGGAAATGGGAAGCTTAGCAGTTTTAAAAGTTTTGTAAAATCATTTTATAAATAAATGAGAATAATCTCTGGATGGAGAAAGGGGTTTTTGCTTAGAGTCTGATTTACAGGATCACAGTAGGACTCAGATTTGGGAACATGACAGGCTTGAAAGCTTTTCGGAGACTATGAGATAGTTCTGAATCAGCCCTCACCATTAGTCAGGCTCCTGGCCAAGACTTGACAGTGAGCTGGTCCATGGGGCGCTCCAGGCAAAAACACAACTCAGGTGAGTCTCCCTGTGAATGGTGGGAACTGAGGGTCTGACTGCCGGGATTGACCTTGAGATGTGGCTGCACCACAGACCAGAGCAAGTCTATGGTCATAGTTAACCTCAGGCTGGAACGTCATACAGAAATGCAGCAGATGCTCAGTAGCTGGAGATAAATGTATTGTTCCCCAGGGAAGGCAAAACATTTGTTCTGCCCCTGTGACGGTGTTCCGTTTGTGTAAGCTGCTTCCAAGTCTGCCTCCAGCCTGGGGTCCCTCTCCTATTTCACAGGTGAAGCAGAGCAGTCTGACTTGCAAATGATCACGGCTGGGGCTGGAATGGGATCCTGGTCTTACAGATCCTTGTCTGGTTCTTGACTCCTAGGTGGCCTCTGAACTACACCTAGTGTAGCTCACTAGTGGCCACCAGCAATAGCACCTCCCTACCGTGGGGCAAGCATGGTGGGTCAGGGCTGGGCTTGAGGCTGGATGGATTCCATGAGCGGGAGAGCTGATCACGGTTTCAGGAGGCTCGGGGCCGGCCCCCCTTTACGACCTCGTGGACCTGGCTGACCTCACCGTCATGTTTTCCATTTCCTCGGTTCCATTAAGCCCTGGTTATTCCAGTTTCTGTGCAGCAAGCTGAGGGTTACATATGCTGAAGGGACCAGCAGGGCCCTGGCTCAGATGAACCAAATTTCTGGATATATGGCTAAGAATTCTTTTCTGGTACGTGTCTAGAATTCCTTCTATGTCCAGAGGAAACTGCTTACAGAGCACGTGTCCTGTCAGGGAGTGCAGTGGCTCTGGACAAGCTCTGTAGTGTTTGTGGTTACATCCCGAAACCAGTCCCACGCTAATTAGCTAATCAGCTTTTTCCGTGTATATGTTCTGCTGATGGGACGTCTCCTGGAGAGTGCTCGGCTGAAGGGAGAGTCTTCTGCCGCAGAGGGAAATACTTCTACATCCTCTTCTAGAAAAAGGCAAAAAGAATTAGCTAGCATGCAGGAAGTCACTGAGACTGGAACAAAAGAAAATGGGCTAGGACTGCAGAGGCTTCCAGTGAAAAGGACTTATGAAAACCGGCATTGCTTGTAGGTTCTGTCACCTGCAGAAACCTTCCCTCTGCTTTTTTCTACCAGGCTTTCCACCCTCAATGTCAGCACTGAGCCCTGCAGTAGCAAGTAGCTGTGAAAATGCACTTCGATACTTTGCGTTCTTTTTGTCTCAAATCTGTGGGGGTTTTGCTCTTTGGTGATTTAGACCAAGGTCTGGACAGAAGAGAACCAATTTCTTTTGTGTATACATACCCCCCTCCCACTGCTGCCCTCCCCCTTCAGTCCCAGCAGCAGAAGGAAACCTAACAGTTAACAGGCTCAGTCCTGCTCTTTCCAGGGGGGTCAAGGGGACTCCTAGACTCTGAAGGCTGATGACAGTAGCCAGTCCTTTCTCAGAGCACACGTACAGGGACACGGGCATCACCCCCTCAGGGAAATGGCTGGCTCCCCACACACCACCCGCCATGCGTGCTGCTCTCCCCTCAGGCCGCAGTGACCACAGATGAGCAGTAAGTGACTGTGTGCCCGCCTTGGTCACCATCTTCAAGAAACTGAAGTCATCTGATAGGATTTTGAGAGGTTCACGTTCAAATGCATGAAAATTTTTTTTTTTGTTTTTTTGTTTTGCTTTTTAGGGCCGAACCCGAGGCACATGGAGGTTTTCAGGCTACAAGTCGAATCAGAGCTACAGCTGCCGGCCTACGCCACAGCCACAGCAACGTGGGGTCCGAGCCAAGTCTGTGACCTACACCACAGTTCACAGCAATGCTGTATCCTTAACCCACTGAGCGAGGCCAGGGATCGAACCGAGGTCCTCCTGGATTCTAGTTGGGTTTGTTTCCCCTGCACCACGATGGGAACTCCCATGAAGTCCTAATGCGGATTTCTCTGGGAAGGACACACCACACTGCAGGAATGAACCCATCCATCCCACACTGGGTGGGTCCCACAGCTCCTCCAAGACGCAACTACTGCAAGCCCCAAGCCACCAGGGGTCACCACAAGGATGGAGGTTTGATCCTGGTAACATCTCAAGCTTCAACAAATTACCTCTGGCGTCTTTCCCCCGAGAGGAGGGCATCTTCGTCTGGAATAGCAGCGGAGAGTGGGTCAGCGCCTGCAGACTGCTGGCAGAGAGGCAGCTCCTCACGGCATAGCTGGGAGGCGGGGTGGCACCTGAAGCGACAGCGCAGTCAGCGCAGCCCGCAGCCCAGACGAGCCTTCCCGAAAGGCGCATCCTCGTGGAACTGCTGGGCAGACTCACCTGAAGCAAACACCTCGTCATCCTCTCCCGAGGAGGGAAGCTGCCGCGCACTGGTGCCTGGAGATGTCTCCTCACTCCTAGTGACTTCTGAGTCTCCTTTCTGCTCGTCGCAGACCCTTTTGGCTTGACCCTCAGCTTCCCCCTCTGCTGAAAGGAATCTCTTCCTGGACCCCAGCCCAAACTGTCCCCAGGAGGCGGCTTCCTCTGCCTTAGGCACACTGTCCCTGGGAGGCGACTGGTCTGGCAGCTTACACACTCCGAGCTCAAAGTCCCCCAGGATGGGGGTATTGGTGATGCTGAGTCCAAGGCCTTGCTCCTTCCCCTCTGGCTCCAGCAGCCACATGCCCCCAGGGAAGTCCCCACTGACCTCGCCCCTCCCTGCAGATGGGCCGAGGCTGCAGTCCACCGCTCTCTTCCTGCGGGGCCAGTCTTTAATCGTGTCGGGGGTGGTCTTCCCGCTGTGCTTGGGGGACGGTGTCCAAGGAACGACACCGTCTGTCTGAAATGGAGAGGGGGTGCTGGAGGGGCAGCGGGTGGGAGTACAGGACTGGCAGATATAGGTCTGTCCCCTGCTCTTGCCGGGGGTGCTATGCGAGGGACGAAGGCAGGGGGGTGACAGGTAGGTGGCTTCGGGTTTGCCTGAGGACTTGCTGGGCCTGGGTATGCTGAGCCCGGGGAGGGCGCTCTCCTCCCCTCGCAGGGTCTCGGCTTCGGACAGCGAGCCGGGGTCCACCTTTTTAATCCGCAGCTTGGGCAGACCGGAGGCTTGCATCTCCAGCTCCACCTCGTAGGTCTGTGGGCCGGGGGAGGCCCCGGAGGGCCAGGACGCTGCTCGCAGAGTCTCTAGCTGGGCGGCAGCCCGGCGCTGCCTCCTGCCTGCGGTGCAGCGCAGGTCATAGGAGGGGGTCGCAGGGGAGCTGGGCTCGGAGGAGGGAGAAGGCGGAGGAATGCCAGGGTGAGGCGGTGACGGCTTCTCATCTGCAGCCACCGTTCTGGACGCCTCGCCCTCTTCTACGGGGTCAACGCTGCTTTTCAAGTTTTCACTGCCGCGGTGCTGGGCTTCATCCAGCAGAGTGAGAAAGGCCGAGTCTCCGGCAGTAAGCAGCTGAGGGGACGCACACCAGTCATCCCCGAAGTCTGCCGCATGGTGACTATGGCTTTCGGGAGAAGGTAGAGGGGAGAGGGCGGCTTCCTCCTGCTTCTTTCTCGTGTCTGTGATGGGAGCTGGGCTGTTGGTGATGGGAGCTGGGCTGTCGGTCATGGCAGCCCTCAGGGCAGCAGAACTGTGAGGCTGGCCTTCCAGGAAGTGGCTTTGAGCTTCAGAGGCCTTTCTAGGTCCTGTCCCAGTCTTAGAAGGGGGAGGCGGAGGCCGGGGGGCGGGCCCGGCTCTCTGCCAGATCTTGGAGGGCGTCGAAGGAGGACAGCAGGGAGATGGGGCTGTGCTGGCTGATTTCTGGACCTCTCGCCAATCCTGTTCTCCAGGGGGAGGAGAGTCTACAGGCAATTTCCTAAAAGGGCTCTTGGAAACAGCACATAAAGAAGAGGTAAGGGGCTTCTTTGGAGAAGTCAGAGCTGTGTCCCCTGGTCTGCCTGGGGTTTTGACAGCTTCGTTCTTCCTCTGCCGTGCCAGTTTCTCTGCCTGAGATGCTGCGGAGCCCCAGGGGAGTTGGTGTTTCTGAGTCGGTGGCGTGCCCATGAAGGCGGCTTCTCCTTGTACCCTTAGGGCTGCCGCCCTCGAAGGTGTTCGAGGAGAGTATCTGATGGGAGTAAGACACTCACCCCTGGTCTGGGCAGTTGATGGAACCACGGCTGCTGAACAGGAGGTGCTTTCTGGACTGGAATTCACCAAAGATGGCCAGGAAGAATTCTGCAAAAATCTAGATGGCTGACTACCTGGCCTTTGGGGAGTTCTCAGTATCGTTTTAAGAGGAGAAGCACCTTCTACTAGGGAGAGTCCTTTCCGAGGAGTGACTTTTGATTGACATGGTGAATCCCAGCTGTGTGAGGAGTCCTCTTTTAAGAACTCCTTAAATATGACCTGTTTGGCTGGGGTCATCTCTGCAGGGGAGCCTTGCAGCCTCTCCGGGGTGCGCAGTGGAGTTTGCGGTGTATGAGGGTATCTTCTTGGCGTTGCTTTAGAACTTGGACATTTCCAGGACCTCTTCTCAGGAGTCTGTAATGATAGTTGCATATTTCAGTGTTTGAACATCATAACCCATATTCTCTCTCGTTTTTTTGCTTTTTATTTAGGGCCTCACCTGCAGCATATGGAGATTCCCATGCTAGGGGATCCAATCGGGAGCTACAGCTGCCGGCCTACGCCACAGCCACAGCAACATCCGATCCAAGCTGTGTCTTCAACCTATACCACAGCTCAGGGAAACACCAGATCCTTAACCCACTGAGCGAGGCCAGGGATCAAACCCACAACCTCATGGTTCCTAGTCAGATTCGTTTCTGCTGTGCCTTGACGGGAACTCTGTAACCCATATTCTCTAAAGAGTGTTTAGTAATCTCTGCTCTTCACTGGGAACTATTTCTGATCTCAGCCTAAAGCAGCCTCTAGGAGCCACATCACATGCTGTTCGCTGGCATTCAACGCGTGCTCTCAAGTACCTGCCATGTGCAGGAGGTGAGAGGGAACATGGAATCCACGGGCATAGCAGGCCATGGACATATGAGGCACAGCAACAAATTTAACATCTCAGAAAGGACACTCCCCAACCAAAAACTTCCCTTCCTTCTCAACAAAAATGCAGTTAAATACTCCAGCGGGTGAGGAGGTCAGACACCTATTGTTTAATCTTATTTGATCATTTCATGTGAGGCCCAGATAGATAATACAGTGGCCCATGCAGTGACAGGGGGAGCACAAGCAGGGCTGGCTGTCTAACCTGGCGAGCAGGAGAGGGAACAGGAATAGCAGGCCATGTCTTAAAGAATGGGGACAAAAGATAGGCATGTCGGGGAGAACTTAGCCACAGAAAACACACAGAGGCACACAGGTCAAAAGCAGCAGCTGTTTATGTCCTAGGCTGCTGGGAAGGTGGAGTGTGAAGCAGGCGTGAGGACCCAGGCCAGCCAGGCCAGCAGGGGGCAGACCAGGGAGGAGACGAACATGGTCCTGTAGATCTCTGGTTTTCAAACTCTTCCCCACTGCTCCCTCCAGGTCCTCCCCCTCCTCTAGGCAGTTTTGTGGGTTTCCAAACAAAGATGATTACTTTTGAGCGCAGGGTTCCATTTCAGGAAAACTTTTTTCTAAGAGATGAAGCGTCTGTGGAGCTTCAAGCAAAGTCATGTGGTCAGAGGAGCATCTGATGGGGTCACAAAGGTCACTCTAACCACTGGGGCAGGATGGGTGTGAGAGGGAAAAGGCTGCGGAAGTGTTCTGGGCAGGAACTGCAGGGATGGAGAAGAGGGAATGGGTATGAGATAGTCTGTCAATAAGACGGGCAGGACTGATTAGGCAAGCAAGCCTGAAGAGAGGGAGACATCCAGGGACTCCCAGGTTTCTAACTGGATCCAGTGGGCAATCTAACAGACCAGATAAATGACACTGACCATCGCAGGAAGGGGCATACGTGGTGCCCAGTGTAAATGGTAGATGAGCCCTTTCTGTCCCCAACCCCCGAGCTGCTACCCTAAGTCCCCCCCCCCCCCCCACAAATCATTCCTTTGGGTCAACCCCAACCAACTCTCATCTCTATGATTATTTTCTCTTCCCTGATGGACTCAGGGGATTTCCTCGTCCATGTCTCTGTGTTCCTCAGACTATTGTAAACATCATAGTGATTTTATACCTGATAAGCTGTAAGCATTGCAGAATCCATTGTGTTTCCTGAAGGCCTTTTAATTCGAGCTGAACCCTTCTCTGAGGGACTGATCATCTCAGACACTGCCCCAAAAAGAAGCCTCTTGGGAGACCGAATACTTTGGATTGGAGAATTTTCTCTTTGGTCTGCAAGTCAAAAACAGTGGCAATATTGAATTCTTTCTCAACTCCTCCTCCCCCAAGACTCATAAACAGCCAGTCCATACAAAAGAGAGGACACCTCATCTTTTTTGAGAGCCACCTAATTGACAGCAGTGGCAATGATGTGCCTTCCTGAATTTTAAGACTGCATATTAAGCACAGTCTCTATGTTAGGAGATGTAGGCAACTGAAATAGTTTAATTTACAAAGACAAATATAAAAAGACACATCTGATGATCCAAGCTAATGATGGATAAAAGAAGGACATACAGACAGCACCTTCCACCTGGGGATATCTTTTGGTAGGATCTGAACATAGGGTGGAAATTACAGGTAATTTCCCCAAGGACAGTGTGGACAACCTGCTGTGCAAATGAATCCAAGGAGATGACTGATGACGGTGGCCATGGACTGTTCATCTGGTCCATCACCTTGAACCTCAAATATTTATATCTAGTCTACTCCCCCCAGTGTCAAGTAAGAAAATGTCAGATTTCATACTTCTTTTCCCAAGAATACCTCCCACCAAGTTCGTGTGGACCCCCGAAGACAGGGAGGAAAGAATGTTACCTGACTTGACTTGCTGGAAGGAGTGAACTCTTTGTATACTTCGAGACTTTGGCTGAGACACAGAGTAGAAGGAACCAGAATTTGTTCTGCCGAATGACAGTTGCTTGATTCGAGGACTTCGTCTCAAACTTACTTCTATAAAACCAGAATCGTAGTTAGTAACCAGTAAGAAATGCAAAACACACATGACATTTTCCCATGTATGAAATGGATAAGATTTACGTAACATCATGTATAAGATGGATATTTGACAAGGTACTGGCTTTGAGATCTCTGAAGTGTTGTGACAAAGCCAATATGGATAAGATACGTGGTCCCAACAAAGTGAAAAAAACACAAAAAACCCAAAAACGACGCCTAGACTGTATTAACCTACAGATGTCTCATAACTGCCACCTTTAAGTGTGGTATAGACTAAAAAAAAGGTTTGTAAAGTATAGCGTGACTTTTGCTAAAAATTTAAAAATCATGGTTTTCATATTTATACATATATTTGTATAGAAGCAAACCCTGTAAGAGTAATATTAAAGCTAAATGTTAACGGAGTATTTCTAATTTACAGGATTATTTACTGATAATTAAGATTTTGGCTTCTCTAAATTTTCTGATTTTTCTACACTAAACATTAACTACTTGATTTAAAAAAAAGGAGTTAGTGTTTGGAAACCCCCTCATTCATCATGTTTAAAAATAAGCTACAGTACTTTATATTAACATAGTTGAGCTTTTGCTCTGAATCTCATTTATATTTTGTAAAAATACTTCTCAGAAACTCTCAGTACATTCTGTGTAAAAGACCATTTACCAGTAAACATGTACTGACATATACTGTGGGCCCAGAGCCGTCATGTCTGTAAAATATCTTAGGATATGCTGAGTGACACCACAAGTACAGAAAGGCTTTCACAGGAGTTCTCGTCATGGCTCAATGATTAACAAATCTGATGAGTATCCATGAGGACACAGGTTCGATCCCTGGTCTTGCTCAGTGGGGTAAGGATCCGGCGTTGCCATGAGCTGTGGTGTAGGTTACAGACGTGGCTCGGATCCAGTGTTGCTGTGGCTGTGATATAGGCTGGCAGCTATAGCTCTGATTCAACCCCTAGCCTGAGAACTTCCATATGCTGTGGGTGCAGGCTCTAAAAAGACAAAAAAAGAAAAAAAAAAAAAAAAAAAAGGCTTTCACAGAAAGTAGATAAAACACACAAAAATAGAACCCCCCCCTCCCCAAAAACAAAACTAGATAATACCATCTTCTCCTTTTTCCGGAGACTCTTCAACAACGTCAATATCAGGACCGGGATCAGAGGATCTGGAGGAACAACAAGCACAAGGACTATTCAGTATCAGTCATAATTAACACGTTACAGAGATACAGCCTCTCACCTCACAGGACCACAGGAGGTCTTGATGACACCACATTGGCAAGCCCTCATACACTACTGTCAAGAGTGAAATGGTTACAACAGTTTTTTTTGGAAAGCAGTTTTACAACATCAAAATTAAAAACATGTACATCTTCTGACCCACGAGTTCACTTCTTGCAATTGACCCTGCACATAAACTGCACAAGTGTGTAAAATCCACACACAATGTCTAGATGAAGCCTGGACAAGAAGGAGCAGATGCACTTCTCATCCACATGGTTACATACAGCTAAGAACCCCGCATGTTACATGTAAAGCCAAGTGTAAGACTCTCAGAAGTGGAGAGAAGAGGCGGGGACCTCAGGACTTGAGGAGAGAGCGGCAAGCTCCCGGGGTTTCCTTTTTGCTTCATAGATCCTGGATTGGGGGCTTGAGAAGCTAACAGCTCTCTGATACACCAAGAAGTGCAAACGGAAACTGCCCTAAGGAAAGCTAGCTCTCTCTAGCCAAAGAACCAGGAAAAGGGGCAGCCAAGCAAGACAGACTTTCAGACAAGAGCTGCCCTACTCCAACCAACTACCAGGAGAACTGTGGCCCCACCACACCCCCGTCTGAACAGGCTAAGCTGGGACCCCAAGCCTCCAGCCTTCCCAGGCAGTGAGCCTCCCTCCCTACCCATGTCAACACAAATTGTGGAATAGCCGCTCAACGGAATACTATTCAGCAATAAAACAGAATGAACTATTGATATATGCCAAGTAACAGAGGCCAATCACAAAGACTTAAGTCACGAAGGGCATGAGAAGGTAAACAGTGACCCACGAGATTAGGAGGGCTGCGTAGGTGTATGAAGAAGTTAGACAAGGATGTCCCTCACCTGCCCTTGATCTGTCTATGAAGTAGCCTTCTGGAGATTTGCTTATGTACTGGAGTCTCAGCCACACTCTTAGTCAGCAGCTTGTGAAAACCTAAAATGAAAACAGTGCGAATTTTATCAAGGAGCAGCCAGGCAGAGGGAACAGCTTCAACTTAAATATAGCTTCTAACTTAGCTGGAGTGGCTCTTAATGGTCTTGTGGACCATGGTCTAATTTAACATGATAGAACATTTTAGTAGCAGCACTATTAGAGTTTAATAATAAGTAAGCCAATGTAAAGTATTATTAAAAGTGCTCACTCATTAGTGTTAACACATCTGTCCACCTAGTTGGTAGTTCTTAAGCATGTGAAAATGCTGATATGCCATGGAATGTTAATATATTTAAAGATAAATCTAGCTGTCATACATTTTTTTCAATTAGACAGACTACTAATGGGAGGACTGGTTTTAAGGGAGATAAAAATGACTAGAAAGAGGAGTGATGTCAGTGGGAATGAGGAATAAAGACCTTTGAAAAAACTCATAACAGGAATGAGCACAGTGGCAAAAATGGTCAAAATCATTATTTCCAGAACTCTGGAAATCTGCAACAATCCAGGGAGTAGTTTATTCAACAAAAACAGCTGAATCTCACTAAGAATAGCAAGCTTTGTGGAACTTGCCCCAGACCTTGAGATTCAATAGCCCACAATCACAGTGAAACCAATAGCCCAGGAGCTTCTGGAGAATGGGATCCAAGCTCCTCCAAAACCCCACTCCCAGATAACTGTCACAGCGGGCCTGTCTGGCGGCTCCCTGGAAAATCCCACTCATAAGACCTGTCTCTATTTGACCTACCTCAGAATTCATCTGGTGCAAACAACCTTTTCCCAGGGAGCATTTACTACTGAAAACAATCAGCAGCAACTATAAACATCACAGCTGCTGGAGGTGGTGATAACACTTGGGGAAACCACTTGGGGCTAATCAAAGTGTAGACTGGAAAACTAGAAAATGAGATGTCTAAAGGGGACACTGTTAACTGCTGACACGTTCTTGGGAACCTAAAAGTCCACGTGCAGTCCATGTGTGTGCACGCCCAGGATGGACCAAGAAGGCCCTCAGCTGTTACCTTTGGCTGACCTTGAAGCTCTGGAAAACAGAATGCAGAGTTGTAAAATGCCTGACTGAGTACTAAAGACATGAGCCACTGCACACATAGCGCCCCTCAGCAAAGGCTAGGAAACTTACTATTTCCAGGCATGTAAGGAAATCTCTGTCCAGCCCTTAGCTGCCCATTCAGCTAACTAAGCAGAGACTTCAGCAGCTGTATATGACAGAATACAAACTTGAAAGAATGAGGTCAGGAAAGTAAACAAAAGCAGTAACAGTAAAAACAACCCTGCCCAGGTCTGATGTCGGAGTTGACTCAATGTATTATTTAAAATGCCTAGTTGTCAACAAAAAAAATGAGTCAAGAAACAAAGTATAGCTCATGCACAAGAGGGGGAAAATCATTCAGTAAAACCAACCTAAGAAAGTCCAGATATTGGATTTATTAGCCTAAAACTTTAAACTAGCTTTCTGAAATATGTTCAGAGAACTTACAAGAAATCCTATCTAAAGAACTAAAGGAACTAAAGGAAAGTATGAGCTTCATGACTTGCCAGAGACAGAAATCGTTAACAAAGAACCAAACAGAAATTGTAAAGATGAAAATTACATTATCTAAAAAGAAAAATTCATTAGAGGGGCCCAGTAGTTGATATGAGGTGCCAGAAGGGAGAATCAACAAATCTGAAGACAAGTAATTGAAATTATCTAGTCTGAGGGACAAAAAGAAAAAAGAATAAAAAAAAGTCAACAGTCTCATATACCTGTAGGACACAATCAAACACAACATAGACACAGTGGGAGTTCCAGAAGAAGAGGAGATAAAGAAGCAGAAAAAACATTTGAAGAAATACTGGCTGAAAACTTCCCATGTCTGATGAAAGGCATTACATTTCCTGGAAGCTCAATAAAGTCAGAGATCCACACCAGACAAATCATAATCAAACTGTCAGAAGCCAAAGGGGAAGAGAATCTTAACAGAATCAAGAAATTAGAAGAGATCTGTCATGTACAAGGAATTCTCAATAAAATTAACAGATGATTTCTCATCAAAAACACAGGATGACAAAAAGGCAGTGTGATCAAAGGAAAGGGCTGAAAGAAAAGGACTCAATCAAGAATTCTACATCCTGTTAACACTATTCTTCCAAACACGAAGGAGAAATCAGCACCTTCCCCCAACCCTGCCAAAAAATACCCCCAAACAACACTGAGAAAATCTGACACGAGCAGACCAGCCCTACAAGTATTACTACCAGGAGTCCTTCAGGCTGAAATGAGAGGGCCCTAGAGAGTAACATGAACCCACATGAAGAATTAAAGAGCAGTGGTAAAGGTACAAAGAAAGGCAGAAATGGAATAAAATTATTTTTGTTTGTAACTCTTTCCTCCTTTGAGTTAAAATATAAGATTATAAATGATTATAAATCTGTGTTGATGGGCATACAGTGTATAAAGATGTAAGATGTATGACAATATAGCACAAAGATGGGGGTAGGAAATAGGGCTAGCTACATAAGAGCAAAGTTTTTGTATACTCCTAAAACTAAGCTGGTATTAACCTCAACTAGATAAATTATAAAATATTAACTGTAATCCTCAGGGAAAGTGACATCACACAAAACAGTGAGGTAGGAAGCTCTCTAGGGTTTGGTCCCTCCTCCAAAATGACTAGTAAACTAGGAAAAAATAACCAGAATAAGCTGTTTTAGAACTCTGGAATCTGACCAGACACTTTTGACAACCAGGGAAGTACTTGATCAGAATAACACACAGGAACCAGCTACCAGCCTCCTTTCCTCAGCTACACGGCAGCTGTGGGGACAGCGGCCCATATTCTAGGAGCAGTTGGCTGGTGGCAGGGCAGACAGTGAGGACCCCGTCTTCCAAATTTGGGGTTACACAGTTCAGTCAGTGTGCCCTGGAGAGTGGAGCCCTGGAGGCTGGTGCAGACATCTGTCTTTGTTTCTGGTCTCTCAGGCTGTAGAAGCATTTCCCACTGCAGCTATTAGAAGATTTGAAGCGACAGGAAAACCTTCTTGTTTTTCCCTTTCTAGAGCCAGACATTTAAGGAAATATCTGTCAGGTCCTTGGCTAGCCATAGAGATAAAAGAACAGAAACTCCAGTGACCACACAAGTTTTTTGTTTGCTTTTTAGGGCCGTACCCACGGCATGTAGGAGTTCTTGGTCTAAGGGTCAAATTGGAGCTGCAGCTGCTGGCCTACACTACAGCCACAACAATGCCAGATCCGAGCCACACCTGAGACTACACTGCTCAGGGCAACCCCAGATCCTTAACCCACTGAGCGAGGCCAGGGATCGAACATGCATCCTCATGGATACTAGTCAGATTCATTTCCGCTGTGCCACAACAGGAACTCCAGGAATACACGCTTTGTAAAAACAGTTGGAAAAGGTGCAAGTGGACAGCCCTCAATAAGCAAAGATGAGCAATCCCTCAGGAGCAGGAGAATCTAAACTCCAGGGCTAACAAACTATAATATTCAAATTACCTATATTCTCAATAAAGAATTACAAAGCAGATAAAGAAACAGGAAAATATGCCTAAGAAAAAAAAGGAAGAATTTTACAAAAAACACCTTTGAGAAGGCCCAGACACTGGAATCACTGGTCAAAGATGTTAAATCAAATATTCTAAATATGTTCAAAGAGCTCAAGGAAAAAAAATAAAGAACTAAAAGAAGGGGGGAAACAAGGCATAAACAAAATGAGACTATTAATAAAGTAATAGAAGTTCTAAAACAGAGGCAAAGAGAAATTTTAGAGCTGAAAAATACAACAATAAATGAAAAATTCATTAGAGGGGTTCAACATCAGATTTGAGCAAAACAGAAGAATCAATAAACATCAAGATAAGATAATCAAAATTATCCATCTGAGCAGAAAGAAAAAAGGATGAAAAAAAATGAACACAGCCCAAAGGACTGTGGAATACCATTAAGCATAATAATATACAAATACTGGGAGTCTGAGAATAAGAGCAAGGAAGAAAAAAGGGTAGGAAAAAATTCGAAGAAATAATGGTGGTAAACTTACTAAATATGATGGAAATATATAGGAACAGAGTGTATACTACTGAAACTAAGCTGGTATTATTCAATAAGATAAGTTTAAGATATTAACTGTAATCTCCAAGGTAAACACTAAGAAAATAATTAGAAAATATACAGAAAAGACAAGATGAAGAGAATTAAAATGGTACACTACACTACAAAAAAAAAATCAGCTAAATACAAAAAAGGCAGTAATGGAAAATGGAAGAACAAAAGAGATATAAGATACATGGAAAATAAGTAGAAAGTGGCAGAAATCCTTCCCTATCAATAATTACATTAAATTACATTAAATGTAACTGGATCAAGTGCTTCAATTAAAAGGCAGAAATTAGCAGAATGGATCTTTAAAAACATTATCCAACTATATGCTGTCTATAAGCTCACTTTAGATATAAAGACACAAAGAGGTTGGAAAGTAGAAGGATAAGGAAAAATATTTTATACAAAAGAGAGCAGGCATGGTTATAGTATTGTCAAACAAAATAGATTTTAGGCCAAAAAACGGCACAAAAGAGAAAAGTACATTACAATAAGTTATAAAAAAAAGTTTAAATACTTTAAATATAAAAAAGGTTCTAAAAATTTATAATAAAGATGAAAAAAGTTCAATACATTAAGTAGACATATACACACCTAACAGTAGGAAACTCAAACTATATGAAAAAAAAAAAAAAAAAAAAAGACAGAAATGAAGGAAAAAAATAGGTACATCAACAATATTATTTGGAGACTTCAATAATATCCTGCTTTCAGTAATAGAACAATTACACAGAAGATCAACAAGGAAACAGAAGATTGAGCAACACCATAAACCAACCAGACGTAACAGAGATATATAGGACATTCTACCCAAGAGCTAAATCCACCTTCTTCTCAAGCACACACAAAACATTTGCCAGAACACGTCAAATGTTAGGACAATAAAACAAGCCTCGAAAAATTGCCCCATCAAAAAATGGGCAGAAGATCTAAACAGACAATTCTCCAAAGACATACAAATGGCCAAAAAACACATGAAAAGATGTTCAACATCACTAATTATTAAAGAAATGCAAATCCAAACCACTATGAGGTACCATCTTCCACCAGCCAGAATGGCTGTCATCAAAAAGTCTACAAACAATAAGTGCTGCAGAGGGTGTGGAGAAAAAGGAACCCTAGTACACTGTTGGTGGAATTGTAAATTGGTGCAACCACTGTGGAAAACAGTATGGAGATGCCTCAGAAAACTACAAATAGAACTACCATTTGATCCAACAATCCCACTCCTGGGCATCTATTCAGAGAAAACCATGACTCGAAAAGACACATGTACTCCGATCTTCACTGCAGCACTATGTGCAATAACGAAGAACAACCTAAATGTCCATTGACAGAGGAGTGGATCCAGAAGATGTGGTACATATACAGAATGGAATATTACTCAGCCATTAAAAGGAAAGAAATAATGGCATTTTTTGCAACATGGATGGACCTAGAAATTATCATGCTAAGTGAAGGCAGTCAGACAATGAGACACCAACATCAAATGCTTTCACTGACATGAGGAATCTAGGAAAAGGACACAATGAACTTCTTTGCAGAACAGATACTGAGCCACAGACTTTGAAAAACTTATGGTTTCCAAAGGAGACAGCTTGGGGGTTTGGGATGGAAATGCTATAAAACTGGGTTGTGATGATTGTTGTACACCTATAAATGTAATAAAATTCATTAAGTAATTAAAAAAATAAAAAATTTAAGAAAAAATTTAAAACTGAAATCATACAAATATGTCCTCCAATTACAATGAGATTGGAATGAGATTACAAAAGGAATTTTGGGAAACTCACAAATATGGGAAAATTTACGCACTCCTAAAAAGCCAATGGGTCAGAGAAGAAATCACAAGGCAAATTAGCTAATATTTTGAGATAATGAAACTGAAAACACAATATACCAAAACTTAACAGGATGCAGCTGAAGCAGTGCTTAGAGGGGAATTTGTACCTATAAATACTTGTATTAAAAAAGAAGCCTGTAATTTTAAAAAATCAGTAAAACCTTAACCTTAAATAACTGAAAAAGACCAAACTAACACCAAAGGAAGTACAGGGAAGCAAATAATAAAGATTACATAGGAAGTAAATGAAATCAAGAATAGAAAAATAGAAAATTCAACACAACTAAAAGCTGGTCCTTTGAAAAGATCTTTAAATTGATGAACGTTTAGATAGACTGACCAAGTAAAAAGAACAAACAACTATGAAAGATGGAGTAAAACTACCAATCTGACAGAAATAAAAAGGACTGACTATAAGGGAATACTATGAAAAACTGTATGACAACAAATTAGAAAACTGTCATAATGAGGAGTTTCCACTGTGGTTCACAGTGGGTGAAGAATCCAAGTGTCCATAAGGATGTGAGTTTGATCCCTGGCCTTGCTCAGTGGGTTAAGGACCTGGCATTGCCACAGCTTTGGTATAGGTCACAGGTGTGCTTTGGATCTGGTGTTGCCATGGCTATATTTTAAGCTTACGGTTGTGGCTCCAATTCAATCCCTAGCCCGGAAAATTCCATGTGCCATAGGTACAGCCATAAAAAGTAAATAAATAAAAGTTAAAAAAAAAAAAAAAAGAAAACCTAGATGAAATGAACAAATTTCTAGAAAGACATAAATTACTGAAAAGAGACTCAAGAAGAAATACGAAGTCTGAATAAACCTATAATAAGTAAAAGGATGAAATTAGCTATCACAAAAAACTTCCCCAAAATAAGATTAAATGGCTGAATTCTACCAAACATTTAAAAGAGAATTAACACCCTAACATATATAGTCAATTGACCTGACCAGGCAGGATGCTAAGACAATTCAATGAGGAAAGAACAGTCTTTTCAACACATAGGACTGGCACAGCCAGACAGCCACAAGCAAAAGAATGACATTGTACTCATCTTACACAATATACAAAAATTAACTCAAAAAGAACAAAGATCTAAATGTAAGAGTGTTAACTATAAAACCTGGATTGAGTAATGGATTTTTAAAATTTATTATTATTATTATTTTTTGTCTTTTTGCCTTTTCTAGGGCTGCTCCCACAGCATGTGGAGGTTCCCAGGCTAGAGGTCTAATCGGAGCTGCAGCCACCGGCCTACACCAGAGCCACAGCCACACAGGATCTGAGCCGTCCTGCGACCTACACCACAGCTCACAGCAATGCTGGATCCTTAACCCACTGAGTAAGGCCAGGGATCAAACCCACAACCTCATGGTTCCTAGTCGGATTCGTTAACCACTGCTCCACGAATGGGAACTCTGACTGATGGATTTTTAGATATGACAAGAAAGGCATAAGCAACAACAAAATAAACTGGGTATCATCAAAATTAAAAATATTTTATGTATTGGAGTTCTCTTGTGTTGCAGTGAGTTAAAGATCCAGCATTGTCACTGCAGTGGCTTGGGTTGCCACTGTGGCACAGGTTTGATCCCTGGCCTGGGAACTTGGAAAACTTTGGCCCCACCCGGCAGGGCTGAGAAGCCCCAGGCCAAACAACCAACAGTTTGGGAACACAGCCCCACCCATCAGCAAACAGGCTGCCTAAAGTCCTCCTAGATACACAGCCTCCTAATTCCAACCCGAGACAAAGCTCCAGCCACCACAGGGACAAGACTCAGCTCTACCTACCAGTGGGCAGGTACCAGTCCCTCCCATCAGGAAGCCTGCCACAAGCCCCTGTATCAACTTCACCTACATGAGGGCAAGCACCAGAAGCAAGAGGAGCTACAATCCTGTACCGTGTGAAAAGGAGACTACAAAAAAAGCTATACAAAATGGAAAGATGGAGAAATATGAGCCAGATGAAGGGACAAGACAAACCCCCAGAAGAACTGCTAAGTGAACTGGAGATAAGCAACTTCCATGAAAAAGTCCTGAGTAATGGTAGCAAGAATGATCCAAAATCTGGGAAAAAACTGGAGGCAAAGAGATAAATTACAAGAAACGTTGACCAAAGAAATAGAAGATTTAGGGAGTTCCGGTTGTGGCTCAGTGGTTAATGAACACGACTAGCATTCATGAGGATGTGGGTTCCATCCCTGGCCTCGCCCAGTGGGTTAAGGATCCAGCATTGCCATGAGCTGTGGTGTAGGTTGCAGATGTGGCTCAGACCTCACGTTGCTATGGCTCTGGCATAGGCTGGCAGCTACAGTTCCACTTCAATGCCTTCTGGGAACCTCCATATGCCATGGGTACAGCCCTAAAAACAAAGGAAAAAGAAACAGAAGATTTAAAGATTAAACAAGCAGAGATGCAAAATACAACAGCCAAAATAAAAAAATTCACTGGCAGGAACCAATAACAGAATACAGGAGGCAGAAGAGCAAATAAGTGAGGTGGAAGACTGACATGGAACAGAATAAAGAGAAAAGAATGAAAAGAAATGAGGAAAGTCTAAGAGAACTCTGGAACAATTTTAAACACACCAACATTTGCATTATAGGGGTGCCAGAAGGAGCAGAGAGAAAGGGCCAGAGAAAATATTTGGAGATAGTAGCCAAAACCTTCCCTAACATGGGAAAGGACTCACTCACTCAAATGCAGGAAGCACAACCAATACCATATAAAATAAACCCAAGGAGGAGCAGTCCAAGACATATATTAATCAAACTGACCAAAATTAAAGACAGAGAAAATATTGAAAGCAGCTAGAGAAAAGAAACAAATAACATAGGAGGATCCTGATAAGGTTATAAGCTGATTTTTTTAAGCAGAAACTCTGCAGGCCAGAAGGGAGAGGCCCAATATACTTAAAGCGATGAAAGAAAAATACCTCCAGTCAAGAATACTCTATGCAATCAAGGCACTAATTCAGATTTGAAGGAGAAATCAAAAGCTTTACAGATAAGCAAAAGCTAAGAGAATTCAGCACCCCTAAATCAGCTTAACAACAAATACTAAAATAACTACTCTAGGTAGAAAAGGCCACAACTAGAAATAAGAAAATTACAAATGAGAAGGCTCACCAGTAAAGGCTCATAATAAAGATAGGAAATCATCCACAGAAATATGCCACCAAAAACAAAAACCGTGAGAAGAGGAAGGTACAAATGCAGGACGCTGGAGATGCACATGCAATTAAGAGACCTGCAACTTAAAACAATCTTGTGTTGGGAGTTTCCAGTGTGGTGCAGTGGAACTGAATCTGACTAGGAACTGTGAGGTTGCAGGTTTAATCCCTGGCCTCACTCAGTGGTTAAGAATCCAGTGCTGCCGTGAGCTGTGGTGTAGGCCAGCATCTGTAGTGAGGCCACAGGTTCAATCCTTGGCCTTGCTCAGTGGGTTAAGGATCCAGCATTGCTGTGAGCTGTGGTGTAGGTCGCAGATGCGGCTCGGGTCCCGAGCTGCTGTGGCTGTGGCGTAGGCTGGCAGCTGTAGCTCGGATTCGACCCCTAGCCTGGGAACTTCCTATGCCTCAGGTAATGGTCCTAAAAAGACAAAAGAAAAAGAAAAAGCATTCCAAACACAACACTAAAGATAGCCATCAAACCACAAGAGAAGAGAAGGAAGAAAAAAAGACCAACAAAAACAAATCTAAAACAATTGACGGAAGGGCAATAAGAACATATATAGATACAAATAAATATAGATCAATGGAACAGGATAGAAAGTCCAGAAGTAAACCCACACACCTATGGTCAACTAATCTACAACAATGGAGACAAAAATATACAATGGAGAAGAGGCAGTCTCTTCAGTGAGTAATGCTGGGAAAACTGGATAGATATATGCAAAAGAGTGAAATCAAAATACTATACACAAAAATAAACTCAAAATGGATTAAAGACCTAAATATAAGACTGGATACTCTGTAACATAAACTGCAGCAGTATTTCTCAGATCCACCTCCTAGAGTAAAAACAAAAGATTAAAACCAAAAATAAACAAATGAGACCTAATTAAACTGAAAAGTTTTTGCAAAACAAAGGAAACCATAAGCAAAACAAAAAGATAACTCACAGAATGGGAGAAAATATTTGCAAATGAAGTGACTGACAAGGGATTAATCTCCAAAATATACAAACACCTCCAGCAGCTAAATATCAAAAAAACCACTCAATTGGAAAAATGGGCAAAAGACCTAAATAGACATTTCTCCAAAGACAACATACTGATGGCCAAAAAACACATGAAAAGATGCTGACATTGTTAATTATTACAGAAATACAAATCAAAACTACTATGAGGTACCCTCTTACACCTTTGGCCATCATCAAAAAGTCTACAAACAATAAATGCTGGAGAAGGTGTGGAGAAAAGGGAACCCTCTTACACTGTTGGTGGGAATATAAATTGGCACAACCACTATGGAAAACAGTATGGAGATTGCTCAAAAAACTAAAAATAGATGCAGGTTTGATCCCTGGCCTTGCTTATTGAGTTAAGGACCTAGCATTGCCATGAGCTGTGGTGTAGGTTACAGATGTTGCTCGGATCCAGCGTTGCTGTGGCTGTGGTGGTATAGGCTGGTAGCTGCAGCTCCAGTTCAACCCCAAGCCTGGGAACTTCCATATGTTGTGGGTGCAGCAAAAGACAAAAATAAATAAATAAAATACAATGGGCAAAGATTCCTCCAAAGAAGATAATACAAATGGCCAGTAAGCACATGAAAAGATGCTCAGCAACATTATTCATCAAGTAAATGCAATTCATAACTACAATGAAATACCACTTCACACACACTATGAAGAGCAAGATCAGAAAAGAGGGACAGGAGTTCCCGTTGTGGCTCAGTGGTTAATGAATCCGACTAGGAACCATGAGGTTGCAGGTTTGATCCCTGGCCTTGCTCAGTGGGTTAAGGATCTGGCGTTGCCATGAGCTATGGTGTAGGTCGTAGACGTGGCTTGGATCCCACGTTGCTGTGGCTGTGGTGTAGGCCAGCAGCTACAGCTCCGATTAGACCCCTAAACTGGGAACCTCCATATGCAGCTGGTGCAGCCCTAGAAAAGACTAATAAATAAATAAATAAAAATTTAAAAAAAGAGGGACAATGGAAGGTGGTAGTGAGGACGTGGAGAAATTAGGACCCTCATACACTGTCAGTGAGAAATGTTAAAATGGCATAGCCACTTTGGAAAACAATTTGGTTAATTCCTCAAAAATTTAAACAAAGAATTGCCACATAACCCAGTCATTTCATTTCTAGGTATATGCCTGAGAATTAAAACCATGTCTATACATAATCTTGTATGTGACTATTACAGCAGCACTCACAATAGTCAAAAAAAGTCTAAACAACTTAAATGCCCACCGCTTGAAGAACCTATAAATAAAATGTAGTTTACCCATACAGTGATATATTATTGGCAATAGAAGAAATGAAGTACTGAGACATACCACGCCATGTATAAACCTTGAAAATAATATGCTAAGTGAAAGAAAATAGTTACGAAGCCCTTATAAAATGATTCTGCTTATAAGAAATATATGTGGAGTTCCCGTCGTGGTGCAGTGGTTAATGAATCCGACTAGGAACCATGAAGTTGCGGGTTCGGTCCCTGCCCTTGCTCAGTGGGTTAACGATCCAGCGTTGCCGTGAGCTGTGGTGTAGGTTGCAGATGTGGCTTGGATCCCGTGTTGTTGTAGCTGTGGCGTAGGCCAGCAGCTACAGCTCTGATTCGACCCCTAGCCTGGGAACCTCCATATGCCGCGGGAGCAGCCCAAGAAATAGCAAAAAGACAAAAAAAAAAAAAAAAAAAAGACAAAAAAGGAATATATGTAATAGGCAAGCCTATACAAACAAAGTCCTGGTGGTTGCCTACAGCTGGGAGGACTGGGAGAAATGGAGTGACTAGTAACAGGTGTGGAGCTTCTTTCTGGAGCGATGAAAGTGTTCTGGAATGAAGGCTGCACAACTCTGCAACTATAATGAAGACCAGTAAAAGAGCTGATTTTATGATACTTGAATAAAAAAGAACAAAGCAAAAACACAAAACAACCAACCAAAAGACTAAAAACAACTAGTCACTATCCTTCATTTCTGTTGAACTGGTTTTATAAAACAGATGTTTGTCTGTAAGGATAATTTGGAAGGGAGGACTGAAAATGACCAGAATTAATTCTTCATCCAAGTGGAGAGGAAAATAAATGAGGATTAACGAGCTTCTGCACCAGAGTCGGAGATTTTGGGGGGGTTTACGAACCCTCTTCTCGTAGTTACCCTAAAATGCTGTACCTTTAGTCCTTTTGAAGTTGTCAAGATCTTCCACAGCTGACACAGAATGGCTTCTAGGCAACCCCCGCTTTACGGATCTCTTTGAAGGAGAAATCATTTCCTGGTTGAAGAGATTTCTTCGAACTTTGGTCACTTCTTAAAGCATTAAAAAAAAAAAAAAAAGTCAAATGTCGTTAAGAAATGCCATATATGGGAAAAGAAAGATATCCAAAACAGCATATGTTTGGGGAAACTATGCTATAGACTGTTAATATTCACATTTACCAATGGGATTTCCTTAAATAGTACACTCACATGGTTTATCAAAACTATTTACTCTTACAAATTTAAGCCCAAACTTTCAGTAACACAAGGGGTTGTGTTAAATTAGATTTATTCATTGTAAAATGGACCTAATCCTTAAAAAGGTTGACTAATGTGAGTCATGGTCAGTTTATTTTATTTTTTTTAGGGCCGCACCCGTAGCACATGGAGGTTCCCAGGCTAGGGGTCAAATCAGAGCTGTAGCCATTGGCCTACGCCACAACTACAATAACATGGGATCCAAGCCACGTCTGCAACCTACACCACAGCTCGAGGCAACACCAGATCCTTAACCCACTGAGCAAGGCCAGGGATTGAACCTGCATCTTCATGGATCCTAGTCAGATTCATTTCCCTTGTGCCACAACAGGAACTCCCAATGGTCATTTTAACATATCCCAGTGTTAGGATGATTTTTCTCACATTGGGCCTTTTTGCTTCTTTGTATTTAGCCTCAAGTAGAGAAACTGCTTTTCAATTCCAGAAATTTCACTTTTCTTTTTTTATTTTACTAATTTGCTGAGTTATAGTAGTCTCCCCCATCTGTGGTTTTACTTTTCACAGTTTTAGTTACCCGTAGTCAACCATGGTCTGAAAACATTAAATGAAAAGTCCCAGAAATAAACCCTTCATAGTTTCAAATGTGTGCCTTTCTGAGTAGTGTGATGAAATCTCACACCATGCTGCTCAGTCCCATCAGAAACACGAACCATTCCCTTATCCAGCCTATCCTGCCCATTGGTCAATAAGTAACCATCTGTGTTATCAGATGGCCTGTCACAGTACAGCAGTACTGTGCTTAGTATTTACTTAAATACCTCTTAGGCCCCAAAGCCCAAAAAAGAGTGATGCTGACAACTTGGATATGCTGAAGAATCTTAAAGTGCTTTCTTTAAATGAAAGGTTTTGCAACTTATGCAAAAACAAAAACAAAAAAATGAGTGCTGGGGTTGCTAAGATTTGTGGTAAGAACAAACCTATCTATGAAATAGTGAAAAAGGAAAACTTGGAGGTTCTCTTGTGACAGTGAATTAAGAACCCGGCATCATGGCAGAAGCTTGGGTTGCTATTGTGGCATGGGTTCAACCCCTTGCCTAGTACTTCCATGTGCTGCAGACATGACTGAAAAAATAAAACACATTAAAAAACAAAACAAAACCCAGACCATGAAAGAATACCATGAACAATTATATGCCAACAAATTTGACGACCTAGAAGAAATGGACAGCTTTCTAGAAACATACAGCCCACCAAAACTGAATCAAGAAGAAACAGATAATTTGAATAGAGAGACTAGAAATGAAATTGAATATGTAATTAAAAACACTGCCTACAAACATAAGTACAGGACCAGATGGCTTCACAGGAAAATTCTACCAAAAACACAAACATACCCATTCTTCTTAAACTTTTCCAAAGACATTCTATGAAGCTGCCATCACCCTAAAACCAAAACTAAAGATAGTACCAAAAAGAAAATTACAGGCCATTACCTTTGATGGATATAGATGCAAAAATTCTAAACAAAATTTAAGCCAACTGAATCAAACAACACATTAAAAAAAAAAAAAAAAAAGGTAATACATCATGACAAAGTGGGATTCATTCCAAGTTCACAAGGATGGTTCAACATGCGCAAATCAATCAATGTAATACACCACGCTAATAAAAGTCTAAAACCACGTAATCATCTCAATAGATGCAGAAAAAGCATGTGACAAAATCTAACATCCATTCATGATAAAAACGCTTAGCCAAAGTGGGGAGAGAGGAAACATAGCTCAACACAATAAAAGCCATTTACAGCCAATACTCAACGGAGAAAAGCTGAAAGCCTTCCTGCTAAAATCTGGAACAAGACAAGGATGCCTACTCTCGCCACTTTTTGTTTTCTTTGTCTTTTTTTTTTTTTTTTTTAGGGCCGCACCCGTGGCATATGGAGGTTCCCACACTAGGGGTCTAATCAGAACTGTAGCTGCCAGTCTATGCCATAGCCACGCCAGATCTGAGCTGCTTCTGCAACCTACACCACAGCTCATGGCAATGTTAGATCCTTAACCCACTAAGTGAGGCCAGGGATCGAACCTGCAACTTCATGGTTCCTTGTCAGATTTGTTTCCACTGCACCACGATGGGAACTCCTACTCTCACCACTTTTATTTGAAGTCCTAGCCACAACAATCAGAAAATAAATAAGCACATAAATACATGGTATCCAAATTGGAAGAGAGAGGCAAAATTGTCACTTCATGCAGATGACGTGATACTATATATAGAAAACCCTAAAGACTCCGCACAAAAACTACTTGATCTGGTCAACGAATTCAGCAAAGTAGTAGGATACAAGATTAACATTCAGAAATCGGTTTCACTCCTGTATACTAGCAATAAAATATTAGAAAAAGAATATTAAAAAGTACCTTTTAAAATCACACCCCCAAAAATAAAATACTTAGGAATAAACCTGACCGAGGAGTGAAAGACTTACACACTGAGAACTATAAAACATTAATCAAGGAAATTAAAGAGGATTCAAAGAAATGGAAAGATATCCCATGTTCCTGGATTGGAAGAATTAATATTGTTAAAATGGTCATACTACCCCAAGCAATGTGCAGATTTAAAGTGATCCCTATCAAATTACCCATGACATTCTTCACAGAACTAGAACGAATAATCCAAAAATTTGTATGGAACCATAAAAGACCCAGAATTGCCAAAGTAATCCTGAGGGAAAAAACCAAGGAGGAGGCATAACTCTCCCGGACAATATTACAAAGCTACATTAATCAAGACAGTTTGGTTACTGGTACAAAAACAGACATGCAGATAAATGGAACCAAAAAGAGAGCCCAGAAATAAACCCAGACACCTACAGTCAATTGATGTTCAACAAGAGGCAAGAATATAAAATGGGAAAAAGACAGTCTCTTTACCAAGTGGTGCTCGGAAAACCTGGACAGCTACATGAAAATCAATGAAACTGGAACACACCCTCACACCATGCACCAAAAAAACAAAAAAACAAAAAAACCAACAACTCAAAATGGCTTAAAGACTTAAACATAAGACATGACACCATAAAACTAGAAGAGAACTTAGGCAAAGCATTCTCTGACATAAACCATACAAATGTTTTCTTAGGTTAGTCTCCTAAGACAAAGGAACCAAACCAAAAATAAACCAAAGGGATCTAACCAAACTTACAAGCTTTTGCACAGCAAAGGAAACCATTAAAAAAGTGAAAAGACAACCTACAGAATGGGAGAAAACAGTTGCAAACAATCCAACTGATGAAGGCTTAATCTCCAAAACATACTAACAACTCATAACTCAAAGCAAACAAACAACCCAACTGAAAAATGGGAAGACCAAAATAGACATTTCTCCAAAGAAGATATACAGATGGCCAACAGGCACATGAAAAAATGCTCAACATCACTAATTATTAGAGAAAAGCAAATCGAAACTACAATGAGGTACCACCTCACACCAGTCAGAATAGCCGTAATTAAAAGTCTGCAAATAACAAATGCTGGAGAGTGTGGAGAAAAGGAAACCCTGCCCTACACTTTTTTTTTTTTCTTTTTAGAGCTGAACCCACAGCATATGGAAGTTCCCAGGCTAGGGGTCGACTCGGACCTACAGCTGCTGGCCTACCCCCACAACCACAGCCATGCAGGATCTGAGCTGTATCTGCGACCTACACCACAGCTCATGCCAACACTGAATCCTTACCCCACTGAGTGAGGCCAGGGATTAAACCCATATCCTCATGGATACTAGTCAGGTTGGTTACCACTGAGCCACGATGGGAACTCCCCTCCTACACTATTGGTGGGAATGTAAATCGATGCAATAACTATGGAGAATGGTATGGAGGTTCCTCAGAAAACAGAATATAGAACCACCGTACGATCCACCAATCCCACTCCTGAGCATATATCCAGACAAAACTATAATTCAAAGAAAATACATGCACCCCTATGTTCACTGCAGCACTATTCACAATAGCCAAGACATGGAAACAAGCTAAATGTCCATCAACAGATGACTGGATTAGGAATATGTGGTATATATACACAATGGAATACTACTCAGCCATAAAAAACGAAAATGATGCCATTTGCAGCAACATGGGAGGACTTAGAGCTTATCATACTAAGTGAAGTAAGTCAGAAAGAGAAAGACAGGAGTTCCCGTCGTGGCGCAGTGGTTAACGAATCCGACTAGGAACCATGAGGTTGCCGGTTCGGTCCCTGCCCTTGCTCAGTGGGTTAACGATCCGGCGTTGCCTTGAGCTGTGGTGTAGGTTGCAGACGCGGCTCGGATCCCGCGTTGCTGTGGCTCTGGCGTAGGCCGGTGGCTACAGCTCCGATTCAACCCCTAGCCTGGGAACCTCCATATGCCGAAGGAGCGGCCCAAGAAATAGCAACAACAACAACAGCAACAACAAAAAAGACAAAAGACAAAAAAAAAAAAAAAAAAAAGAAAGAGAAAGACAAACACCATATGATATCACTTATATGTTTGGAATCTAAAATATAGCACAAATGAACCTATCTACACAACAGAAACAGACTCACAGACAGAGAACAAACATGTGGTTGCCAAGGGAAGTGGGGAAGGATGGACAGGGAGCTCGGGGTTAGTAGATGCAAACTATTACCCTTAGAATGGATATTGGGATAGAACAAGATGGAAGATAATATAAGGAAGGGAAAGTATACATATGTATGACTGGGTCACTTTGTTACATAGCAGAAATTGGCACAACATTGTAAATCAACTATAATTTTTTAAAAAATTTTTTTAAAAAAGGAAAGATTCATGCTAGTTTTTGTCTCACCTCAAACTGAAAAAATTATGGCCATGGTGCATGAGAAGTGCTTATTTAAGATGGAAAAGGAGTTCCTGACGTGGCTCAGCAAAAATGAATCTGACTAGTAATCATGAGGGTGCAGGTTCCATCCCTGGCCTTGCTCAGTGGATTAAGGATCCTGTGTTGCCATGAGCTGTGGTGTAGGTTGCAGATGCGGCTAAGATCTGGTGTTGCTGTGGCTGTGGTGTAGGCTGGCAGCTGCAGCTCTGATTCAACCCATAGCCTGGAAACTTCCATATGCCATGGGTGCAGACCTAAAAGGACAGGGGAAAAAAAAAATGATGGAAAAGGCATTAAATTTGTACAAGATATTTTGAGAGAGAGAAAGAGAGAGAGATCACATTCACATAACTTTTATTATATCGATATAATTTTTCTATTTTATTATTAAGTATTGATAATTCTTACTGTGCCTAATTTATAAATTAAACTTTATCACAGATATGTATGTATAGAAAAAAAAAAAAACAGTATATATAGGGTTCAGTACTATCTGCAGTTTTTAGGCATCCACTGGGGGTACTGGAACATACCACACCCCTCTCCATGGATAAGGGGCAACTACTGTATTTTAAATCCTCTTCCTAACTCCAGAGCATGAGAGTTGCAGCCATCTAGACTCAAAGTAATAGCTGAAGAGTCAAGAAATACTCGGCAATCTAGCAGGATGGTTGAGTGGAGGATATTCAAAAATTTAGCAAGGGTAAAAAAATTCTTTAAAGAGCAAGTCACTTAGGTAAAAATCAAATATACTGATACCAAAACTAGACAAAGACACCACTAAAAAGCAATAAAATCTGAATTAAACACATACACAGAAAAATATGACACAAATGTATCTGCATCTACAAAACGGAAACGGACAAAGAGAACAGATTTGTGGTTGCCAGCGGGGAGGAGGTTGTGGGAGAGGTGGGGTAGGAGGTTGGGGTTAGCAAATGTAGAATGGATAAACAATGAGGTCCTACTGCACGGCACAGGGAACTATATTCAATATCCTATGATAAACTATAATGGAAAAACATATTTTAAAAAAGAATATATATATGTGTGTGTGTGTGTGTGTGTGTGTGTGTGTGTGTGTGTGTGTGTGTGTGTATAACTGGATCACTTTGCTGTGTGGCCGTAATTTACATAACATTGTAAATCACACACCTCGATTAACACACACACACACACACACAAATAAACCAGGATCCACAAAATGGAAGAAGCCCTTTACCCATCAATGACATAAACATTAAGGACACCAATAATGCACACCAAAGTTTCAAAAAATGTTTTTCTAGCTCCATTGGAAAAGCCTGTTACCTGCCTTGGGCATTGTATGAAACATGACCTGACAGCCAAATTTGAAATTTATTACTTTTTGTTTTTCCCAAGTTTTGGAAAAGGTTTAATATCTATAGAAAATTTCAAAGGACAATAAAGAGTCGCCACTAAACTTTACCAACTGTCACATCTGTTTTCTTCCCCTCCTCCTCTCTCTTCATTTACATAACTGCTTACCCTGGATGCCAGAGGTAAGGTGCAGACATCACAACTTTTCAGGTTCCTGTATTTCAGTTTGAATCTTCAAAGAACAAGGGCATATTATCTAATACGCCTCTGAATTTCTCTTATCTCAATAACATTTTTTATAGCTTTTCTTCCTCTAAATTTAAGATCCGAGCAGGGATCATGTAGTGTATTTATGTCACACTTAAACCCTTTTCATCTAAACCAGTTCTGCTGCCTATTTTCTTTTTTGGCTTTCATGTTAATGAATTTAAAAAACATATTTCAGGCCAGTTATTTTGCAAAATGCAGTATTTTGAGACCATGTGAACATCTCAATCCCTTAGCACATGGCATTTGAACATATTTCATTAACCATCAATTATATAAAACTAGTTTCTAACTATATGCAACTGCTTAAACAAATGCAATAAAAATACATGTGTCATGGCTCAGCAGTACTAGTCATGGAAACTGACTACTATCCATGAGGATGTGGGTTCGATCCCTGGCCTCGTTCAGTGGGTTAAGGGTCCTGCGTTGCCGTGAGCTGTGGTGTATGTTGCAGACATGGTTCAGATCTAGGGTTGCTGTGGCTGTGGTGAAGGCCGGCAGCTGCAGCTCCGATTCGACCCTGAGAGCCTGAGAACTTCCATGTGCTACACATGAGGCCCTAAAAAGTAAAAAATAAATAAAATTGTCATTGTGTACAACGAGGAAACAAAGAATACCTTGTACAGTTTCTTTCACTGGGAGTGGAGGCTGCTGAAGACTAGGCTGAGAATTCTCCTAAAAGATGAGAAAATCCAGTCAGAAAATTTAAATAGGAATTCATTTAAAATATAAGAATAAAGTGTTCTCATTGTGGCTCAGCATGTTAAGAACCTGTCTAGTATCCATGAGGATTTGGGCTTGATCCCTGGCCATGCTTAATAGGTTAAGGATCTGGCATTGCTGCGAGCTATGGTGCAGGACAGATATAGCTTGGATCCCACATTGCTGTGGTTGTGGCCTAGGCCAGCAGCTGCAGCTCTGATTTAACCCTAGCCCAGGAACTTCCATAGAGAAAAAAATAAATAAAAATTCCACATGAAACCCTTTGACCCTTGCAATTCCACCTGTAAGACTACATAACAGAAATAGCTATAAAATGCACAAAAATAGGGCCTGGGAATATCATAACAAACTGTTGTCAGTGATTACTTCTGAAGAATGGATGGTGAAGAAGCACTAACATTTGACTTTATATAATTTCAATTTTAATTTTTAAAGCCACAGGTACAGCAATATAAAAGTTCCCAGGCTAGTGGTTGAATCAGAGCTGTAGCTACCCTACACCACAGCCATAGCAACATCAAATCTGAGCCTTGTTTGTGACCTAGACCACAGCTCATAGCAACACGGACCCTTAACCCACTGAGCAAGGCCAGGGATTGAACGTGCATCCTCATGGATACTAGTGTTCATTTCCATTAAGCCACAATGGGAACTCCAATTTCAATACTCTTTTTTTTTTTTTGGCCTTTGTCTTTTTAGGGCCACACCCACAGCAAATGGAGGTTCCCAGGCTAGGGGTCAAATTGGAGCTGCAGCTGCCAGCCTATGCCACAGCCACAGCAACGCCAGACCTGAGCTGTGCCTGCGACCTACACCACAACTCACGGCAACGCCAGATCCTTAACCCACTGAGTGAGGTCAGGGATCGAACCTGCAACCTCATGGTTCCTAGTCAAATTCGTTTCTGTTGCGCCACAATTAGGAACTCCCATGCCACTCTTTAAAAGATATCCCACCTCCAATTCTCAAAGACAGCTTTAAATCTCTGGAAACAGAGAAAAGCACTTCTATAACGAGTAATGCTTCTAAAGCTAGTTCTCAGAGAATTTTAACTCTTCTCATAATTCATGCAGTTCAAAAGTTATTGAAACGTTTGCATTGAGCATTCTTTGTGTCTCTTCTTCCCTTAGTAAAACATTGATTATACTTAGTAAACAGACTCCAGCTGGCTTTTTTTTTTTTTTGCAATCCAGTCCTAACATCTACTGCCACAGAAAAATAATTACCACCTGGCTGGCTTCATGAGAGGATTTGTGTTTTGTTTTTTTTTTTTTTAAACTTGTTACTGAAGTAAAATATGTACTGAAAAGTGCTTTCTGGTACATAAAGTCCTGTTATGATTGTATGTTATTTCTCAGTGGCCTCTTATGTTATTATTTCATGAGTTTCTCAAAAACATTAACGATTTTGAATTAACTTATTCTTCTTTCCTAACTTTTACTAATTTTATTGTTTTAATTTTTTTATTACTCAATGAATTTATTAATTTATGGTTGTACAATGATCATTTTATTTTAAAATATTACCTCTGTCACACTTTGGTCACACTTTGGGTTAAATGATTATTCTTTAACAAATTTATGTTTCTTTACTTCTTAGATTATACTTGTAGACACCTTCATAAAAATATTTAATTTCTGGGATTTCCCATTGTGGCACAGTGGAAACTAATCTGACTAGTATCCATGATGATTTGGGTTCAATCCCTGGCCTTGACCAGTGGGTCAGGGATTCAGTGATACCGTGTACTGTGGAATAGGTCGCAGACGTGGCTCAGATCTGATGGTGTTGTGCCTGTGGCGTAGGCCAGCAGCTAGAGCTCCAACTAGATCCCTAGCCTGGGAACTTTCACACACCTTGGGTGCAGCCCTAAATAAAAACAACACAATTTCTGTATGCTTCAACATTCATTTCTTAAACGTGAAGACGCTTTCTTCTATTATTTATTATATCAACTCATGCCTGAAGAACTCCAGTGGTACCATTTCTTACCTCCTGGAAATGACTTACGTTTTTTGTAGCTCTCTTGGACACTTTGGGAATTTCAATTTGTCGAAGATTTTGTGAAACTTCTGCAATGCTTTTATGTCTTATTGCATTTTTCCTTTCAAAACCAGAAAAGAAATAGTTGATATATACTTAATAGAGGTTATAACTAGTCAGATTAGAATGGAACTAGGAGCTCCTGTTGTGGCTCAGTGGTAATGAACCCAACTGGTATCCCTGAGGATGCCGGTTCAGATCTCTTGCCCCACTCGGTGGGTTAAGGATCCGGCATTACCATGAGCTGCAGTGTAGGTCACAGATGCAGCTCAGACCTGGTATTGTTGTGGCAGGGGTGCAGGCTGGGAGTGCAGCTCTTGATTTGACCCCTGGCCTGGGAACCTCCACATGCTGCAGGTGCAACCCTAAAAAGCAAAAAGCAAAAAAAAGGAATCGGAGTTTAAAAGAAACACTTAAAATAAAAGTTATGTTGAGGTTAGCCTGAACTTACAACAAAACAAGTCAACCCCAGAATCTCTAAAAGTAACTACTATTAATTTAACGAGTTCTGGACAATGAAAAGCATCATGGAAAATATAAAAAAATCAGGAGTTCCTCCCATTGGCATAGTGGGTTAAGAATCTGAGTACAGCACCTTGGGTGGCTGCAGAGGCATGGGTTTGATCCCTGACCCAGTGCAGTGGGTTAACAGGATCCAGTATTGCCACAGCTGCAGTAGGTTGCAGCTGGGACTCAATAAATTCCTGGCTTGGGAACTTCCATGTTATTGGTGTGACTATAAGAATAAAAAAAAAAAAAGAAAAGAAAAGAAACTTAAAAAAACCCTTCAGCCTATCTCATGGAAAGCTCCTAGTTCTGGAGACCCCACGTGGGCAATTAAGGGGGCTTCGGACTACATAATACATACTATATGTTCCCCGGATAATATAGAGGGTATCAGGTGATCCTTGTAAGGGACTCCAATAATTGGGTTCTGTGATTCAGACATAAGGGCAACTATTCATTCAATAAATTACAAAGACAACCAACAACTGAATTAAAGCTTAAATGTGCCCTACCCCAGAACCATAACAATGCAAGTAATTCCTTTACTTCTTTGAGAGCCTACCTTCTCTTCTTAGCTGACCTGGTACGAAGCTCTTCCAGTTGGTCTGATTCAGTGCCACCTGACACTGATCTATGAGCACTTGACATAAGAGGCACAGAAAGGGGTGATTTGCTCTCCTGAGTCATGGAGTCATCACTGAAAAAATCTGTAGGAAGGACACCAGCCAGCTTCTGAGGAATCACAAATCCCAGGCTGTTGTAAAGCTTTCCAAGTGTCTCTGGGATTGAGTCACTATACCTGTGGAAGAGACTGGTCAAGTGTGGAAGAGACTCACCTTTCCACTCTCTCCACACCTCCCTCCCTCAGCGGGAAAAACAGTCTTCACAATTCTAATACCCCACAGAGTTCTTGGTAAATACAATTTTAAATTTAAATTAGTAGTCATCAAACTTACAATCCCAAAATTTCTTCCAAAAACTTTGCTAGGTATGCCGAATCTTCAGTTAAATACATCATGCGCAGCAAATCTGTCATCTGAAGGAGATTGTAGAAAATTACCACATGGCCTCTGCAGGGAAGCTGAAAGCATCTATAGCAAATCCCCAGTGGCGCTAAGCAGCATACTTGCCTCCTCCACTACCTGCTCCATGTCATCTATACTTTCATGTATTGAAGGGCACTGCAGACACAGCTCCAAACGAAGAAATACCTGAAGCTGGCATCTTGAGAGAAAAAAATACCTGGTGAAGTTACTTTGAGTGTCACTTAACTAAAATCAAAGTTCCTTCCTCATCTGTAGATCAGTTTATATAAGAAACAACAACTGGGAGTTCCCATTGTGACTCAGTGGGTTACAAACCTGACTAGTATCCCCAAGGATGTGGGTTCGATCCCTGGCCTTGCTCAGTGGGTTAAGGATCTGGTGTTGCTATGAGCTGTGGTGTAGTTCTCCGATGTGGCTCAGATTCCACATTGCTGTGGCTGTGGTGAAGGCCAGCAGCTGCAGCTCTAATTTAATCCCCTAGCCTGGGAACTTCCATATGCTGTGGGTGCGACCCTTAAAAAAAAGAAAGAAAAAGAACAACCAAAAAGAAGAGTCATTGCTTTATAAATAATGATATGGTTATTAGGTAAATTCATGCTAGAGCACCATAAAGAATCGGCTATGAAAGCTTCTCTGAGTAACTGGCAATAAACTTAAACTAATACATCATAACCTGCCACAAAAAAGGATGAAATAATGCCATTTGCAGCAACATGGATGGACCTGGAGATTACCATACTAAGTGAAGAAAGTTAGAAAGAAAAAGATGAATGTCACATCACTTGTATGTGGAATTTAAAATATGATACAAATGAACTACTTAACAAAACAGAAACAGACTCACAGACATTAAAAAGACAAACAGACAAAAAAACAAACTTAGGGTTACCAAAGGAAAGGGAGCGAGGGAGGGATAAATTACCAGTTTGGGATTAGCAGATACAAACTACCATATATAAAATAAACAACAAGGTCCTGCTGCACAGCACAGGGAACTATATTCAATGTCCTGTAAAAAACCATGATGAAAAAGAATTAAAAAAAAATTTTTTTTTTTTTTTTTTTTGGCTTTTTGTTGTTATTGTTGCTATTTCTTGGGCCGCTCCCGCGGCATATGGAGGCTCCCAGGCTAGGGGTCTAATCGGAGCCGCAGCCACTAGCCTACGCCAGAGCCACAGCAACTCGGGATCCGAGCCGAGTCTGCAACCTACACCACAGTTCACGGCAACGCCGGATCGTTAGCCCACTGAGCAAGGGCAGGGACCGAACCCGCAACCTCACGGTTCCTAGTCGGATTCGTTAACCACTGCGCCACGACGGGAACTCCCTAAAAATTTTTTAAAAAATTAAAGTGATGTGAGCAAATCTTGGGAGCTTTGTTTTAAAGTTCTTTTTTTAAAATAAAAGATAAGTACTTACTCTCTGACTTTGTCCTCTTTATCCAGTTTTCCTACATTCTGTCGAAGACTTTTGCTAGTTTTTAAGAGGTTGTTTCTAACTTGATGTAGGCAATTCATCTGAAAATACAAAATTATCACATAGGAGAATATTAATACTTATTATTTCCTTTCTTTCTTTTTTTTCTTTTAAGGGCCACACCTATGGCATATGGAAGTGTCTGGGCTAGGGGGTCAAATCGAAGCTGCAGCTGCAGGCCTTTGCCAAAGCTACAGCAATGCCAGATCCAACCCCACATCCTCATGGATACTAGTTGGATCCTTAACCCACTAAGCCACAACCAGAGCTCCCTAATTATCATTATTTCTCATTTCTTTACAGCTGACTAATCCCCTAAGAAAGAAAGTATATGGGGAGTTCCTGTCTTGGCTCAGTGGTTAACAAATCTGACTAGGAACCATGAGGTTGTGGGTTCGATCCCTGACCTCGCTCAGTGGGTTAAGGATCTGGTGTTGCTGTGGCTCTGGCGTAGGCTGGTGGCTACATCTCTGATTAGACCCCTAGCCTGGGAACGTCCATATGACTCGGAGCTGCCCTAGAAAAGGCAGAAAGACCAAAAAAAAAAAAAAAAGAAAGAAAGAAAAAGAAAGGAAGTATATCTCCTTTCTTTCATTTGGCTGAAAATTTGTGAAATATTTTTTGGTTTTGTTCTTTTAGGGCTGCCCCCATGGCATATGGAAGCTACCAGACCAGGAGTCAAATAGGAGTTGCAGCTGCTGGCAGCAACAGGGGATTCAAGCCATGTCTGCAACCTACACCACAGCTCACTGCAACACTGGATCCCTGACCCACTGAGCGAGGCCAGGTATTAAATCCGAATCCTCATAGATACTAGTTGGATTCATTTCTGCTGCGCCACAACAGAAACTCCCATATTTTTCTTTTATACTTTTAGAAAGAACATGTAGAAAAGTATTTGAGAGCAAGTGGGCATAGATACAGCAATCCTGCAGATTTGAACTTTCATAAAAGGAAGATTTGGTAAAGTATTGATTGAGAAGTCTAAGCAAAATACATCAACATTTTAAAATGTTCCAGATGACTCTAAAGTGTAGCCACGGTTAAGAACCAGTGGCTTAAGTCATGCAACTAACATGTAGGAGTTCCTGTTGTGGCGCAGTGGTTAATGAATCTGACTAGGAACCATGAGGTAGCGGGTTCGATCCCTGGCCTTGCTCAGTGGGTTGGGGATCCGGTGGGTTGAGCTGTGGTGTAGGCTGCAGACACGGCTTGGATCCCGCATTGCTGTGGATTTGGCATAGGCCAGTGGCTATGGCTCCAATTCAACCCCTAGCCTGGGAACCTCCATATGCCAAGGGAGCGGCCCTAGAAAAGGCAAAAAGACAAAAACAAACAAACAAACAAAAAAAACCCCCCAAAAACTAACATGCAGCTCAGAGGAAAACAGAGCTTTCATTTGAAGAGAAGTAAATGTAATTACCCACACCTGGTCTGTTTCCTTGATTTCTGCCATAATTACCATGTCTACCTTCCAAGACCTAAAACTGTGTCTACCCTCTCACGCATCTTATCATTTTTGAAATATGCCAAGTGTAATATACACTGCCAAGACACATGAGCCAGACCCACCAACAAGCAACCAACCACTGCATTTACAATACCCAGACTCGCTTACGTCCAATTCCTTGGGGCCTCTGGACTTTAGGAATGCTTTAATGTTTGAGATCATGTTCCGAGCACATGAATACAACGTGATTTCTCCTGTAGCCATAGTCTTCTGGTAATTTTCATGTATGTAAGATAGTAGCTCCTCCTCAGTTTTAAAACCTGTGGGAAAAAAGTCAACTTGATCATCAGACCCAGCAAAAGTCATTGTATTGTTTAAGCCAGTGTTATCAATTGGGAAGTTTTGCTGCCCAGGGGACATCTGGCTATATCTGGATGGCTGTGACTGGTGGGGAGGCAGAGGGTGCTACTGGAATCTAATGAGTGGAGGCCAGGGATGCTTCTAAACATCCTATAGTTTATAGAATTAATCTGGTCCAAAATGTTAAAAATACCAAGCCTGAAAATTTTCAGAAATAGTGATTAATTTTAAGGGTTTTCAAATCAAGTGTACATGTTATAAATTTAAGGGTAACCAGTAAAGGGAAACAAACCATATGACCTTCAAACCTAGTGGAAAGGAAAAAGATGCATAAAAAACACTTGATTAGGAGTTCTCCTATGGTGCAGTAGGTTAAGGATCTGGTGTTGTCACTGCAGTGGCTTAGGTTGCTGCTGTGGCAGGGGTTCGTTCATTCCCTGCCCTGGGAACTTCCATATGCCACAGGAATGGCAAAAAACAAAAAACAAAAAACACTCTTGATTAATGACATAGCCTGCTAGAAAGGAAAAAAAAATAGAAAGCACAAAATAAGCCACTTAAATACACCCTAGCTTATCAGTAATCCTAATTTTAAATATTTATTTTACAAATACACTTGCTGGTTAAAAGGTAGAAATTATCAGAATTTTTTAAAGAATTATGCTGTTTAGGAGTTCCTGTCGTGGCGCAGTGGTTAATGAATCCGACTAGGAACCATGAGGTTTCGGGTTTGATCCCCGACCTTGCTCAGTGGGTTGGGGATCCAGCGTTGCTGTGGCTCTGGCGTAGACCAGTGGCTACAGCTCCAATTAGATACCTAGCCTGGAAACCTCCATGTGCCTTGGGAGCAGCCTAAGAAGAGGCAAAAAGACAAAAAAAAAAAAAAAAAAAAAGAATTATGCTGTTTATAAAAGATATACCCAGGAGTTCCCAATGTGGCTCAGTAGTAACGAACCTGACTAGTACCATGAGGATGCAGGTTCCCTGGCCTCGCTTAGTGGATTAAGGATCCAGCATCACCCTGACCTGTGGTATAGGTTACAGACACAGCTTGAATTCGACCCCTAGGCCTGGGAACTTTCACATGCCGCAGGTTCTGCCCTTAAAAAAAAAAAGAAAAAAAGATATACCCGAAACACATGACAAAGAAATAAAGGAGTAGGTAAAAATACTGAGGCAAGCGCTGACCAAAAGATAGGTAGTATAGCTACATTATTAATACACTTCATGGCATAAAGTTATTAGAAATAAATAAAGGGAGTAATTACAAAAGACATAGTCACATGGAAGATATAATGATTTTGTATGGACCTAAAAAGAAAGCCTCAAAATGTATGATGCAAAAAATGCAGAACTGCAAGGAAACTTGGACAAATCTACATGGTGAAAGACTGTAACATGATGATCTCAGTTATAGTTAAAAGAGATAGAAAAAAATTAATGAGAAGGTTGAATATCCAAATATTAATAACATGGATATGTATAGAATCAAATACCCTAAAATGAGAGAATATATACTATTTTCAAATACACATAGAGTATTAACAAAACTTGACATTATTAGACCACTAAGTTTCATCAAGTATTAAAGATTCAGTATCATAAAACACACTGTCTGCACACAGTCTTAAAACATCAAAAGCTAATTACAAAAATAAAACACTTCCTTATATTATTGATGTCAGAATATTCAGAACTAAGTCTCAGTGAACACAGAACATAGAGCAAACACATAATGCAGTTAAATTTATATAAAAGGAAAATTTATAGACAAATTATCTTTTTAAAGAAAAATTGGAGTTCCTCTTGTGGCACAGCAGAAATGAATCTGACTAGGAACCATGAGGTTGCGGGTTCAATCCCTTGTCTTGCTCAGTGGGTTAAGGATCTGGCGTTGCCGTGAGCTATGGTGTAAGCTGGTGGCTACAGCTCCAACTAGACCCCTAGCCTGGGAACCTCCATATGCTGAGAGTGAAGCCCTAGAAATGACAAAAAAAAAAAAAAAGAGAGAGAGAGAGAGAGAGAAATTCAAAATATTATTAAGAGGTAAGGCCAAGTTCATTTTTTCCATAATGATATCCAGTTGTTCCAGCACCATTTGTTGAAAAAACTATCCTTGTTCTATTGAACTGTTTGGGCACTGTTTCCAAACATCAATTTATTTCTGTTGTGCAAGTCTATTTCTGGCAAAGTTCTAGTCCAGAAACTCTGTTACCCCACACTGCCTTGCATTGCTGTTCATTCTGCTCTCCCTTGAATGAATCATCCCCTTTCCTGAATACCTTACTAGCTCAGAGACAGTCTGTTCAAACCGATTCTCATCTATGATTTGGCATTCCACAAGAGGTACATGTTTAAAGATGCAGAAAACTTTCATTCCAGAATTTTCAAAAGAACTCAAAGGTGTTATCAGGCAGTCATTGCCCAAAGTTCACAAGTTATTATCACAGTCACCACAGGACGAGAACTGTCAGTGTGACCGAAGAGAGTACCACGAGGAAACATACTATCATTCAATCCATTTTTAAAGTGGGGGAGGAAAACAAAAGGTATTGGACTAAATTCTTTTGCCCAACTTTGAAAGACCTCAGTAATCTAACCCTAGATTATTCATGAATCTTTCTCCCCTCTCTCCTTATTCACAAATGTATAAATCTTCTTTAACCACTTGTGCTATGGCCAAGCCACAGCTCTTTTTTGTGATTTTGCTTATGCTAATCATTCATCTAGCACACACTTTTTGCCATCTATACTGCTCGAAATCTAACCTGGGCTCCAGTGGCTCCTTAGAAGCCTTCTTAGCCTGTTCTTGCCCAAGACTAACTTTCCTTTTCTCAATTCCTAGTATGTCTTTACTTCCAAAATGACTAAGTATTTTCTGTTGTAGACTCTTGGCTCTCTTATAAATTTATCAGTTCATTGTGTGTATGTATGTATTTATGTGTGTGTGTGTATATATATATATGTTCGTTATTATTCTTTGTAGCTGGATCAGATATCTTTTTTTTTTTTTTAGTGCTGCACCCACAGCACATGGAGGTTCCCAGGCTAGGGGTCAAATCAAAGCCATAGCCGCTGGCCTACAGCACGGGATCTGAGCTGCATCTGTAACCTAAACCAGAGCTCATGGCAACACCAGATCCTTAACCCACTGCGCGAGGCCAGGGATCACACATGCATCCTCATGGATGCTAGCCAGGTTCGTTAACCACTGAATCACAATGGGAACTCCTGGATCAGAATTCTAAGGAGAGTAAATTAAATTATTTACTTACTCCCCATAACACACCTGTGGACATGTAGCAGATACTCAACAAATGTTCAGTAAGTGAGGGCTGTCATTAAAACTTTAAAATATGAAAGTAAACGTGAATTTAGATAACGGAGTGCAATGGAATTGAGGAATACCTTTAGGTTTAGAACTTCTTAGTGTTCTTCCTCTGTTTTCAAATTTATCTGTTGTTCTTCCACTGGCTATCTTTTGGATTCCCTTCTCCCCAGCTGTGTCCGGACTGCCATCTGGATGTAATTTCTGAGCCTTTACATTCAGTCTTGCAACGTTCAGCATCTTTAAGGAACGGCACATGGTATTCATCTTCTGTCTCACTGGAGTACGAGGGACACCTCCTACCAAAACGACAACATGGGGAAAAATAAATAAATAAATTTTACTTCTGTGGAATCAAGAACTACTTTTTTTTTTTTTCTTTTTTTTAATGGCCGCACCTGCAGCATATGGAAGTTCCCAGGCTAGGGGTTGAATTGGAGCTTCAGCTACTGGCCTACACCACAGCCACAGTAACGCAGAATCCAAGCCACATTTGCAACCTACACCCCAGCTCACCACAACACTGGATCCTTAACTCACTGAGGGAGGCCAGGGATCGAACCCACATCCTCATGGATACTAGTTGTGTTTGTAATCTGCGAAGCCACAACAGAAACTCCAAAAGAGCTCTTCTTTTTTTTTTTTTTTTTTTTTTTGTCTTTTGTCTTTTTGTCTTTTGTTGTTGTTGTTGCTATTTCAGAGCTCTTCTTTTGACTTAAGTTTAGCAACTAAATATCTCAATGTGATTAGATGATTTTTACATCTAATGACAAACAGACTCATGCTGGTGTTACCGATTAGTTACAGAGTTGTGATGAATCTCTTTCGAAAGGCAAGTTATCAGTCTACATCTAGAGCTACCTTTCCCCACCCTTTGATACAGTAACTTGTTCCTGGAAACTAATACTAAGGAAATCACTCAAAGTCTAAGTTATACACATGATGTATATTATAATATTTATAATGGCAAAAACTGAAAATAATCTATATGTTCAACAACATAAGAAATTTGCAGAGTTCCCGTTGTGGCTTAGCAGGTTAAGAACACAACTAGTATCCATGAGGATGCGAGTTTAATCCCTGGCCGCATTCAGTGGGTTAAGGATCCGGCGTTGACGTGAGCTGTGGTATAGGTCAGACTCGGCTCAGATTCCACGTTGCTGTGGCTGTGGCATAGGCCGATGGGCATAGGCCGGTGGCTGTGGCTCTGCTTCAACCCCTAACCTGGGAATTTCTGTATGCCACAAGTGTGGCCCTAACAAAAAGGAAAAAATAAAAAAGAAAAGAAAGAAATCTGAAAATTTTGTTAAGCAATGAGATAGAATCGTAACCAAAAATATCAAGGTAGCAGATAAACAAAATGGCATACAAAATTATTTAAATTTCTGTTATAACTAAAAATGGAAATAGTTTATTCATTTAGAAGACAGGATTGTGAGTGATTTTAAATCACTATTGAACTAGTGTAATTATCTTTTTTATATTTTTAAAAATATTTTTCTTTTCCTTTTTTGGTATCCCTATGGTATATGGAATTCTTGAGCCAAGGATCAGATCCAAGCCACAGTTTCTTTTTTTTCTTTTTTGCTTTTTAGGGCCTTACCCACAGCAAATGGAAGTTCCAAACTAGGGGTCGAATTGAAGCTACAGCTGCCAGCCTATGCCACAGCCACAGCAAATGCAGGATCTGAGCCATGCCTGCAACCTACATCACAGCTCACAGCAACGCTGGATCCTTAACCCACTGATCAAGGCCAGCATTGAACCCGTGTCCTCATGGATCCTAGTCAGGTTCATTAACAACTGAGCCACAAAGGGAACTCTCCCCCACCTTTTTTTTTTTTTTTTTTTTTTTGTAATTATTTTCAAATTTGAAATATAAGAACTTGACCTTCTTTACTCAGTTACCCCTTCAACTTCATTTTAGGGAATATCAATCTTTTAAAACATATAGTGCCAAAAAAGACTTAAGAAACAGCCTTTCTATGTGCTTACTTTTCTTTCTGCTGTCTTCCTGATTGTATCCAGTGGATTCCTCACGAGACTTTCCCTGGTAGAACTCAGAGAGGCAACGTGTCAATTCACTTTCAGTTTTGGAAGACTCTTCCTTATTAGACGAGGCAGCCTGTAGTAACCTGTGAATCAGTCAAGATATCTAGTATAAAGAAGAAATTCAGATTTGCCAAAATGAAAACAAACAAAACAACAAAACTCATTATCCTTTTAAAAGCTAATAAAAGGATGTCCCCAGAAGATGCCTTCAAAGTACTTTTTCTCAGGAGGGAATATGTCTCTCTTCTCAGTTATGATTTTTACAAATTCAGTGGCAAATTCTACCCATTCTCAAAACCATTAATGTATTAATACACACAGTACTGACTTTTATTAATAAGAGTCTTCATGTCCTAGAGTACATGTTTAATTATGGCAGCTAGTTTACTCCTGGGCTTTCACCGTAGGTTTTTACCCTATATCCAGACATTAAAGCAGAAGATGATGTGAAGCACCTGAATGACTTCTGAATAATGATTTCATACTCTATCAACTAATTTGGGATTGATGAAAAGGGAAGAAGTAGGGCGGGGAGATGATTAAGTCATTAAATGCTTTTCCTCCTAGAGCTACAAATCAGTCACTGAGGAAGTAACTAAAATAGCACAACTTTCAAAATGTATTATTGCTATTTCATTATCTTCCATTATTTGATAGCATCTGACTTAGGAGAAAGTTATGGTCCCATTAGTTGAATCCATTCATACAACCAGCAGGTCTGAAGCACACTAATTCTCCCTAAGGGTGCCACTATTTCCTTTAACAGTAAGGACAGTTTATTTTTCCCTATTAATTTGCCAAATCAGCATCAGATTTTTTTTTTAATGAAATGAAGCATCATAAACACAGAGAAAGCTTTACCCAATCTCCTCCTATCCCTTCCAGAAGTATTCCCAGATTTATTTACAGAGACATACATAGGTAACAAAACCAACATAAATTGCTATTTCATGTTGTATAATTTTCGTAAAATTTACACCACCATACTTTGGTAATCTTGTTTGCACGCAGCACATTTTTCACATGCATATAAATAGCTCTAGTTTATTCCATTTTATTAATCTATGTATAATATTCTGTTGTATAGTTAATCCATCATTATATAGTTGTATCCATTATATTTAAACACTATATAAGCTTATCCATTTTTCCTGTTGAGGGTCTGCTAGTTCTTTTTACTTTTTACTATTATGGGAAATGAACATTCTAGTATAGCTCTCCTTGTGTTCATGCAAAAATTTCTTCAATGCAGACACCTGGAAGTAGAATTGCTAAGGGTCAAGTATGTGAGGTTTCTGCTTTACTAGGAATATTATCCTCTAAGACGGCTGTAGCAATTTATACTTCTATCATCTAAAGTGTTCTTGGGAGTTCCCGTCGTGGCTCAGTGGTTAACAAACCCAACTAGCATCCATGAGGACACAGGTTGAATCCCTGGCCTCACTCAGTGGGTTAAGGATCTGGCATTGCATGTGAGCTCTGGTGTAGGTCACAGACGTGGCTCAGATCCTGTGTTGCTGTGGCTGTGGTGTAGGCCAGCGGCCACAGCTCCGATTAGACCCCTAGCCTGGGAACCTCCATAAGCTGCTGAATCGGCCCTAAGAAGACAAAAAGACAAAAATAAAAGTAAAAAAAATAAGGTGTTCTCATCTTCCCACATTCTATTGTTAGATTTACTAATTTCTGACAAACTAATAGGTACAAAAGAGAATCATGTAGGTTTTTCATTGTTGTGGTTTTTGTTTCTATTTGCCTCAGTCAAGTGTCTAAGTTACCACTCTGCTGAATCTTGTCATATGAATTGCTTGTTCACATTTTTCACATGATTTTCTATTGGATTACTTGTCTTTTTCTTTTTTAGGAGCTCTGTTCTAATTTGGATACTAGTCCTTGGCTGATTTTATGGATTTAAGCTACTCAAGTCTGCGACTAGTCTTGTTCATCATAGACATTTTAAAATTCATTATAAAATTCATTATAGTCATACATTTTCCTTCACAGTTTTTAATTTTTTAGGTCTCATTTGAGAAATTCATCCTTAGGCTAATCTCCTCCTGTGTTTCTTCTTATACATTTTAAAATTTTTACTTTTCACATTTGTTTTTTTAGTTTATTTGGAATTTATCATTATATATGCTGTGAAGTGGAAATCTAATTTGTCTTTTTTCTTCTGAATAGCCAATTGCACACATTTATTGAAGAGTCTATTTTTCCTGCTATTCTACTCCACTTGTCTATTTGTTGATCCTGCACTGTAACTACACTGCATTGTTTACCAGAGCTTTATGGTAAATGTTGCCATCTCATAAGGGAGGTCCACCTGGCTTTGTTCTTAAGTCTTTTAAAGCTGTATCATGTCCATGAATCAGAAGCATTATTATTAGGATGTCCATCTTCCCAAATTGAACTGCAGACTTGATATACTCTCAATCAAAAATCCTAGCAGGTTGTATGTGTGAACTTACATGAAAATGCAAAGAATCTAAAATAGCTAAAGCAATTCTGGGGAAAAAAAAGTTAGGAGGACTACCTGATTTCACTACTCATGATAATGTAATATTAACATAATTTCTAGACTAGACTCTTTTCTAGAAATAGATCTGAACATTGATTTTGACAAAGGTGTCACAGTGATTCAATGAGAAAAAGTTTGTCTTAAATAGTGTTGGAACATCTGGGTATCTCTAAGGAAAAAATAAACCTTAACATCACTTAATATTTTGAAATTGTCATGTTTCACATTTCCAATATTATTTATTTAATGATGCCTCAAGATAATCTATAGCAAGATTGAGATATTTTTATATTTGGCTTCTCAAAGAATCTTTTCTTTCTATTGGTTTCTATTCATTTTTTTCTCATATTTTTATTACCTTTTTAAAATTTTCAGATTTATTATCATGTTATTTCTTCTATTGAACTCAGATAATTGGTTTTTAATTTTTCTTCTTTAAAAGATATTTTAAGTCTAAGTTTTCCTATAAGTATAAATTTAGCTGCATTTTAAAGTTTGCTGGTTTTCATTTTTATTGAGATTTTAATGTTAAATATTTTCCAACATCTATAACATAAAAGAGTATTTTATCTTTGTAATTAACTTTCCAATTTTTTTTTTTTTTTCTGTCTTTTTAGGGCTGCACCAGTGGCATATGGAGGTTCCCAGGCTAGGGGTTAAATCGGAAATGCAGCTGCTGACCTACACCACAGTCACAGCAAAGCAGGATCCGAGCTGCATTTGTGACCTACACCACAACTAACGGGCAACACCAGATCCTTAACCCACTGAGTAAGGCCAGGGATCGAACCAGAGTCCTCATGGATACTAGTCAGCTTCATTACTGCTGACCCACGATGGGAACTCCCAAAATTTTTAATTCTGGTAAAATACACAATATAAATTTGTCATCTTAATCACTTAGGTATATAGTTTGATGGTATTAAGCATATTCATAATATGCTACTATCATCTCCATCCATCTCCATAATTCTTTTTTTTTGTCTTTTCTATGGCCACACCCACAGCATATGGAGATTCCCAGGCTAGGGGTCTAATAGGAGCTGTAGCTGCTGGCCTACGCCAGAACAACAGCAACGTGGGATCCGAGCCACATCTGTGACCTACACCACAGCTCTCGGCAACGCTGGATCCTTAACCCACTGAGCAAGGCCAGGGATTGAACCCGCAACCTCATGGTCCCTAGTTGGATTCGTTAACCACTGAGCCATGACGGGAACTCCAAGAATTCTTTTCATCTTGTAAAACTGAAACTCTATATCCTTAAACAATATTTTCCATTTGTAATTAGTTTTTAATATTATTGGACAATAGTCAGAAAATGTGGTCTGCTAAAAACAATAACAAATCCACATGCAGATAACTGAGAGCTGATTTCAATAACCAATACCCAGAGAAATAAATGTTTTACCAAAATGATTCCATCAAATTTGAACTGGCACCGCTTAAGTTAGAGCAAGGAAACCACTTCTCCACAATAGTCGAACTCCAGGGAGTGGTGCGGCCAAGCTCCTGCTGGGCCCATTCTGGAACAGGTGGAGCTGTGGGAAGAAAGAAGCAGAGAAAAATCGAAGAGGAAAAGAGGCATTAGAACCAAAGCCGAGAATTCCAAGTACTTGCTTCTCCCTTAGACTGACTGTGTTCCTCCAGAGGACAGACAAAGCGACATCACTAACAACTTTCCTTCAACTGCACCATCAAACCCATCAGGCCTATACTGTCTATGAAAAATGCTACTCCAAAAATGTGCAAACATGGGCTTCCTCAAAGTTCTGCAAACACACTAGACACAAGCCCTGGCACCATCTGTTGCCTCTACAAGGTTCTCTATCATTTCCTTCAAAGTCTTTGCTCAGACATTACTTTTTCAACAAGGCCTGTTGAAACCTGCAACCCTCCCACTCCTTAACGCTCCCCACTCCCTTTTCTCTGCTTTGTCATTACACACTTAACTCTCAAATATACTATATATAATTCCCTTAGTTTATGGTCTTGCCTCCCCTGACTAGAAAAAGTTCTTTGTTTTCATGAAGCTTGTCTATAGTATTCCCTGAAGTACTCCTAACACCTGGAACAGAGCCTTACACACAGTAGGCACTCAATAAATCTACTGAGTAAATGTGCATGGAAGAAATAAGGTTTGTATCATATCGGTATCCACGCAACAAAGTGGAAGGTAGACAGAATGCTAACAGTTTTACAAGCAGTCTTTATCAAACACATTAAAAACCAGGCTTCCTCCGACACCTTTATTTCAAACTCGTTTCACAGAGCCTTTGGCCTCCTCAGAAGTGTTTCAGGATTACTATAAATAATGATTTCAACTGCCAGAAATATTATAGTCTAGTTTTACCTGTTTTATAACAGATACTGGGTTCTACTAAAAGTATATTGAAAAAAGTATTATGATGCTAGAAAAGATGGTAAACCACCGACTAGAGTATGGTAGTTATTGGTTCAGAAGCTTACCAGAGGTAGCAGGATCTTCAAGTGAATGGTGAATCTGATTCAACACACCATCCATAACTTCGGAAAGAAGGGAAGCTGAATCCTGGGGTCTCTCTGCCAGCACTGTTTGGACAAAGTGTCTTTGAAATTCAGTCTCCTTGGCGTGGAACACAGTGAGAACTGTTGCACTGGCAGAGAAGGGTGAAATAACTCCAGTGATGGGAGGCCAGCCTTCGCCAGGGTCTACACTGGCAACCTACAAAGGAAGTTCTAATTAGTTGAGAATATTGGCGACATGTCTAAAAAAGCAAATAGTTTAGTGAAAGACTACATAGTTTCGTCCAATGATTAATATAAAAGAGAAAACTGGAAAAGATAGTCTTGATAGGTATTAGTGCTAGAAGTGAACTTAATGATCCTATAATCCTAATCCATCAATTTACAAATAAGAAGAGCCCTGAGGTTACCAGGAATATTTACTAAGCACTAGTTATGTACTTATTACATAACTCAGTGAATCCTCATAACCACTTGAAGGAAAAACAGATTATTCCCATCTTACAGAGGAGGAACTGAGGTTGAGAAATAAGCAACCTGTTATTAAGAGACAGAAGTATATGAATCTGAAACCCATGCTTTCAACCAGGAAGTAGTTCCACCACTTAAGGGATTTATTCAGAGCACAGGGTGGGCAGCAGAGCTAAGACTTAATCCAGGTCACCTGATTCCCTGACCCCAGTGCTCTTTCTGTCGGAACACACAACTCTTAGAACATCTAGGGAGCTCCTGATGTGGCACAGCAGAAATGAATCCAACTAGTATCCATGAGGATTTGGGTTTGATCCCTGGCCTCGCTCAGTGGGTCAGGGATCTGGTGAGCCGTGGTATAGGTCCCAGACGTGGCTTTGGTGTAGGCCGGCAGCTGTAGCTCCAATTGGACTACTAGCCTGGAAACCTCCATACACTGCAGGTGTAGCTCTTAAAAAAAAACAAAAAAACAAAAAAAAACCCACCAGATGACTACCCAGTTTTTTGGTGGAATGTTTCACAATGGAGTCTAGAAGATAGAGACCTTCTGAGTTTACAAAGGCAAAAGATCAAGTGAGGAATGGAATTTACTGGTAGTTTAAAAATTACCATCACCTTTAAATCAAATCTAGGTATGTATTCCTTTTCAGAAGACATTTTTAATTTTGTATCACTATTGGACACTATTATATCTAATTTAGGGGTTTAAAAAATAAAATGTTTGTATGATGTAAAAGTGATAAACACATAATAGAATATTTAAAAATAATGAGAAACTACGCATCACTTCACTAATATAATCATTCCATTGGGCCCACTGCCTTTTTGCTTTGTAACTATAATTTAGCTTAACTAGATTCAAAGTACACAAATTTTATAAATTGTTTTCTTCGCTAATGAGCATTGTTATGACGCCATAACATTTGCAAAAACATCATGTTTCACTGAGACTCTATTATATAGGGCAATCCTTGACATTTCATAAAAGTTCTTATTTCACTTTACTAGTGTGTTATCAGACCAGAATAACTTACCACATGGTGGATACCTACCAGATGTAACTCTTCAGCAGCCAGCCTGTTTACCAGCTGCTGAAATAACATCCTTTGAGTTGATCTGTTCCCCTCCAGACTTTGTAGCATCCAGCTATCAGTGCTCAAAGGACCACTTGTTGGGAGGGACCACTTGGTCACCGTGCCTTTTAGGAAAATTCGGACTGGTTTCTGAAAATGTCTCTGATACATGGCCAAGGGCTCTAGCATAACTGTCCATGTTTCCTGAGTCTCTTTGCCTGTTAGAAATAAAGAATGTTGAAATTCCAGTATAAGAAATAGTTCCTAGGAGTTCCTGTCGTGGCTCAGTGGTTAACAAATCCGACTAGGAACCATGAGGTTTCAGGTTCGATCCCTGGCCTCGATCAGTGGGTTAAGGATCTGGAGTTGCTATGAGCTGTGGTGTAGGTTGCAGACGTGGCTCGGATCCTGCGTCACTGTGGCTCTGGCATAGGCTGGTGGCCACAGCTCCAATTAGACCCCTAGCCCGGGAACCTCCATATGCCGAGAGTATGGCCCTAGAAAAGACAAAAAAAAAAAAAAAGAAAGAAAAAGAAAAAAGAAATAGTTCCTACAAAGAGATTTAATAGTAAGTATAAGAAAAAAATTAGATTGATAGTTGAGGTACTAATACTGTCACTTAGTTCAACTTCAACTCTCGTTCTACTGCCAACAGGCTACCATAGTAAGTTCGTTTAGTTCTATAGGAAAAGCTATATATGACTGGAGTTATAAGGGTAGGCCTTGATGTTAGAATTTCTCAGTTGCTGTGATTTAGAAATAATTATTCAAGCAACATACATGCACGCGCACACACACATAAAACCCACTGCTTCTTAATCCATAAAATACAGTGCATCTTATTTTTTGAGGTTAAATTCTAAAGACCATGTAAGACAAAACTGCCTAAATAAAACTACTCTTACAGTTTCCTTAAACTGTCCATAATGTATAATACTTTTATGTTTGTAAAGTATTATTTGTGTGACTATATAGTGATTCAGAAATTAGATTCACCAGATAGCAAATCATATGATAAAGCAAATTTATGAAAATTCCAACATGCTGGCTCTTCCTGATAACAAGCACCATTTTCAGCTTCAACTGACTAATTTGTTATTTCTTCCCTGAGCCAATCATTGATTTACTACAGTCTCAACTTATCAATCTCTTCTATGAGGCAGTGAAACTTTACCACTGATTTGTTTGGGCACCTATACAATATTATCCTTCCCTGCAAAAAGATTAGGAAACTCTTTCAAATCATTCACTCCTTTTTACCTGGGCTTGCAATTGTATCAGACTTCAGTCCCTTCTGTGGTAACTTCAGTTTTTCTTATCTTTTAATTACAAGCATTAATGGAGTGCCTAAGCTGCTGGAGATTCTAAAGACAACCATGGGCCTACCTTGAAGAAATGAATGAAACTGAGACCAACACTGCCCCGGCCCCATACCATTTGCTTACCTTCAACAGGGAGAAATAATGTTCCTTCCATCCGTGGAAATGAGGCTTCATACTCATGAGAGTTATAGAGCAAGCAGTTTAAAGTGGAATCAGTTGGTAGAGTTGAAATCCAGGAAGAGAGGCGAGGTTCCCTAAACAGCTTGCTTTCGCTCCCCAGCGGCATTCCCCCAGTCTTAGTAAAATCCTGGCTGAAAGTTTCAAATGGCAAGACCGTTCCTCCTACATGGCGGAGCAGTTCACATACTGTCCAATACCCAACATGGTCTGGGGATTCCCACAACTAAAATAAAAATTACAAAGAATCACAGGTTGTGATAAATTAGGCGTTCCCAAAGCTGAGGGAAATCAGGAGAAAGTAAAGTTAATACATACATCAAGGGATCAAAGTACACAATGTTTTTGTTGAATCAAATACAAATAATGGCCAGCATCCCATTACTTTAGAGCCTTTGAAGAGCTGCTATACAATTTAATGCCTTCAAAAATGCATCTATTTAGTGAAAACAGCACTTCAATTCTATTTTCTGTCAAGGAACAGAAGTGATGCAAATCCCTAGGGATAAATCATAAAATGTTAGAAGGAATACAAAACCACCACACATTAAAAATAATTGTGTCGGAGTTCCCGTCATGGTGCAGTGGAAACGAATCTGACTAGGAACCATGAAGTTTCAGGTTCGATCCCTGGCCTCACTCAGTGGGTTAAGGATCCGGCATTGCTGTGAGCTGTGGTGTAGGTCGCAGATGCAGCTTGGATCTGGCGTTGCTGTGGCTGTGGTGTAGGCTGGCAGCTATAGCTCTGATTCGACCTCTAGCCTGGGAACCTCCATATGCTGCTGGTATGGCCCTATAAGGACAAAAGACACAAAAAATAAATAAAAAATAAAAATAATTGTGTCCTCCACAACACAACACAGGCCAGGTGTCATGGGAGCGAGGCAGGAGCACCTCCCTTAGAGGGTGATCATCAATGACTCACCCACCCCACCCACACCCACAGGTCTGTGTGGAGACCTTCACTGTTTTCACTAAAGCCTGGACTCCTACCGTATTACCTACAGAGTCTGTGCTCTGTCTCTAATCTTTCCTCCTTTGTTTTAAGAAGTATTCTTCTCAACCACAAACCTGTGCTTCTGCTGTAAAAATTCTCAAGAGCTTCCCACTGCTCTACAGCATGACCACAATAAAGCCCTTTACAACCCAGCCCTAAACAACCTTTCCCAACACAGCATCGTTCCCTCAGCCACCTCTACCTTCCAGGCGCACTGAACTGTTTGCTGTTTCTTGAACATGCACATTTCATAATGCTTCCCTGTTTTTGCTGGTTCTGTTTGCTGCATCTTCCCCTTCCATCTTCACCAACTGGATGCTTATACTTCATCATCTAGCTCAAACCTGCTGTCTCTGTAAAAGCCACTCCTCACTCCTTCACACACTGCTGACTCTTCATCCAACCTTCTTTCAACAAAATTTTATTGAGCAACCTTTATGTGCCATGGAGATAGGCTGGGACCTGACACCCTTTACGGCAGTGCTTGCACCTGGACAAGTGTTTCCTCAAGCAACAGAACACAAAGAAACTATAAGGGACTGAACATAACTGCACACAGTAGGGGCAATTATGAACAATAAGATACAAAAAGGCCACAAGCCAACTGCCACTTCTGAGGTGCTAAGAGCAAAGGCAGGGAACGGTACACAGCACCACCAAAGGATCAGATCACTGAAGCTACGCCTCCAGTCCAACCCACTAAACTGCTCCTACCCTTACCCCATTTAAGGAACCAGCTCACCCCATCTCAGGGAGTGAGGAAGGACACCTGTTTCTTATTCTTGCTCCCTCAGCCCAGGTCCCAGTAAAGCCTTGCCTGAGTTTCTCATCTGCCCTCATCACTTTCTACTGATTCTAATCAGTAGAAAGGACCCAGGTCAGTAACACCATGAACTAGCAAGACAGTCTCTGTCTTCTATGATCTTAAAGGGTGGGGTGAATAAAACAGCAAGAACGTGAAATATTTAACTCATAATCAAAACATACTGTGACAATATTCAGATACTATGGAAACACGAAAGAACACCTACCCTAGAATACATTTTCATGCTGGCTTGCCTACTCCACATGCAAGTTAACTATACACCATAAATTGCTATGCGAATGTGAAAAATCAGAACTAGGAGTTTCTGCTGTTGAACAGTGGGTTAAGAATCTGACTAGTAGCCACAAGGATGCAGGTTTGATCCCTGGCCTCACTCAGATCCAGCGTTGCCGTGAGCTGTGGTGTAGGTCGCAGACGGGGCTTGGATCTGGTGTTGCCGTGGCTGTGGTGTAGACCGGCAGCTACAACTAGCCTGGGAATTTCTACACGCCACACATGCAGTCCTAAAAACAAAAAAGAAAAGAATCCCACTGCAGATGAAGTTCGATCCCCAGCCTGGAACAGTGGGTTAAAAGGATCTGGCATTGCCACAGCTGCAGCTCAGATTCAATCCCTGGCCCCGGAGCTTCCATATGCCGCAGGTGTGGCCATAAAATAAAAATTTTAAAAATATGTATCAGAACTAGAAGGATCTTCTAGGTCATCTCCAAACTTTCCATTATATAAAGCTCAAAGAGGGCATAAGGGTGCCCAAGTTCATAGTAAGGTAATGCTAGTCCAGTCCAACAATCCAGGACTCTCTTGGATAGTGCTTTTAAAATGAAGATTGTGGCGTTCCCATCGTGGCTAAGTGGTTAACCAACCTGGCTAGCATCCACGAGGACACAGGTTCTATCCCTGACCTTGCTCAGTGGGTTAAGGATCTCGTGCTGCCATGAGCTGTGGTAAGGTCACAGAGGTGGCTCGGATCTGGCGTTGCTGTGGCTGTGGTGTAGGCCAGCAGCTACAACTCTGATTTGAACCCTAGCCTGGGAACCAGTGCGGCCCTAAAAAACAAGTAACTAAATAAATAAAAAATAAAATGAGGATTGTGACATTGATGGACCTGGATGGACCCTTTGACAAATCAATTGAGTGGTTTAAGATCTGTGTTAAAGAAAAAAAATAGGAAAGAAAATATCTGAGCATAACAGAAAATATCTGTTTTACAGTACATTGTTTGTAATGAAGACAAACAATGTACTGTAAAACTTGCTTCAGTTATGCCCTGTTTGCTTCAGTTTGGAAAATGCTGTGCTAGATTAATCAATTAGTATTTGACGTGACCATCCATGTGTCCACACCTGCACTCACTGCTATGGGGAGAATGATAAGCTACTTCAAGCATCAGAGATCCCAATAAGAATTTTCTGCCAAAGGGAAACAAAAAACTCACTGAAATTATTTCAGCCAGAGGACCAGCCAGGAAAAAAAAAAAAAAAATTGCTTAGCAAATGAAAAGTAAAACTTTAAGAGGAGCTGAAAAGGACATTAGTTTTGGTTAAAAATATATGCACACTGGAGTTTTCTTGTGGTGCTGAAGGTAATGATACGGCATTGTCACTGCAGCAGCTCGGGTCACTGTGGAGGCACGGGTTCCATCCCTGGCCCAGAGAACTTCCACATGTCTCAGGCATGGCCAAAAAATAAAAAATTAAAAAAAATATATGCACATGATTAAAAAAACCCACAACAAATATATTGGCTACATTTTTCATTTTTATGCATATTATAGGATAAGTGACAAGTCTTAGTAATAGTTTCAAATTTAGGGATTTATAAATGTCCACAAGACTACAAGATCCAGGACAGCAGAGGCCAGATCTGCCTGGTTCAAGGGTAGAGCACCTGGTACCCAGCATACCTCTAAGTTTATTCAACAACAGGTATGTGTTGAGAAATCAGAGGCATGAAATTTAAAAGGTGGAAGGGGTTCCCTATGCTCTTTCTATTCTTTATCTTTGCAAGAGTTCTATGTGCTTGCCCCCCTCCCCTGTCTGTTTCTCCCAGTTCTATGTTCTAGACTAAGAGCTTCATTAGGCAGACCCTGAAATTTCTCTTTTCCTCTCTCTACCCTCATAGTGAGAGGTCCCCAAGGACAGAGCCAAGTCTTCCTTTCACCTCCACAGTACGGCTAGGCAGAGGCTTTTGAACTGGAAAAGATGGATATCCACCAAAAAAAAAAAAATTCCAAAAAAGCTTCAGATTGTCAGAGGGGTTTGTTGTTATGGGAAACAACAAAACAGATATAAGATGCCTCAGAGGAGACCCATTTCCTCAGATGATGAAATGTGAGAACTAAAAGAAACTTTAAAAAGACTCTGTCAACTTACTTATTTTAATGCCATTCTGAAAAGAGAAAAACAATCTTCAAGCCCTATCTGCTAGGACTTATTTCTAGCATATATATATATATATATATATATTTTTTTTTTTGCTTTTTAGGGCCACACCTGCAGCATATGGAAGTTCCCAGGCTAGGGTTCTAATCAGAGCTGCAGCTGCCGGCCTACACCACAGCAACACCAGATCTGAGCATGTCTGCAACCTACACTACAGTTCATGGCAACACCAGATCCCTAAGCCACTAATCGAGGCCAAGGATCAAACTCGAGTTCTCATGGATAGATACTAGTCAGATTCGTTACCACTGAGCCACAATAGTAACACCTCTAGCCAGTATTTGATATGATACAATTCCAGAATAAATTCCTTGACATGATTTAATATCAGTTATCCTAAATTAAGCACTTAAATGTTGTGTATTGTGCCCAGCACCGGACTTGCTGCCTTAACAAAGTTTTAGGATTCCATTTTCTCCATCAAAGTTTACCATCCCTTAAATACTTGTCTTTTCCTTTTCTTTGACAAGACACTGCTGCCTAATTTTTCATTTGCTAGCCCTTCTTAGGCTTTTTATGTAAAATTTGGAAATTTTAACACACTATACCACATCATTTGTTTTATGTACCTGCTTATTTGTAACTTGATAATTTAACCCACTCCTAGATGCAAGTGTATCTTTCACCTGGTTAAGCCACTCTCCCAACAATTACAACGAAATCCGAATTTATTACCTTGCCCTACAGAGAGGCCTCTGACTTCCTCTCCTATTGTGCTCGTCCCTGCTTACTAGGTTTCAGCATTCCGTTTTTTTGTTTTGCTTTTCAGGGCCGCACCCTCAGCGTATGGAGGTTCCCAGGCTAGGGGTCTAATTGGAGCTGTAGCTGCCGGTCTACACCACAGTCACAGCAACACCAGATCCAAGCCGCATCTGCAACCTACACCACAGCTTGCAGAAATGCCATATCCTTAACCCACTGAGGGGCTAGGGATCGAACCCGCCGCCTCATGGTTACTAGACGGATGTTTCCACTGCGCCACAGTGGGAACTCCAGCACTCTGTTTTGTTTCCAAAACAAACGGGGCTCATTTCCAGCTCAAATCTTTACACAAAAAAGACGCTCTTCTCTTTGCCTCGAATGTTCTTTCCCAACCTTCCATGTTCCTCCTCCTTCACCATTCAATTCTCTGCTCCAAAAGCCCTTCCCAGACTACCACCCTAGGTACAACTGCTTTCCCTTCTAACTCCTCTGCCCCTCCCCAGGCTCCTTACCCAGCTTTATTTTCTTCAAAGCATTATTTGACATCCTATCCTCACCTGTTTAATATGTTAATCATACTATTTAACAAATCTTCCCCCAGAAGGTAAACTCCACCTAGTTCACCACAACCTCAGCAGCTCAAACTACATAGGAGGTACTCAAAGCAGTGGCTCCTCAGGTGAGCGATGACAAAGGGAAGCGACAGGAAGAAAATAGTGAAGGTAAAAATATATCCCAATCACAGCATTTAACTGGAGCAGGGGCTCCACTGCCTCTACAAAAACCCAAATTGGCCATATAGTAAGTGTGTAAGAATCTGTTCGTTTTGGTCAACAAATATTTACTCAACACCTATAACGACCAATACACATCTGCAAGAGATAGAGAGATGTGTGTGCCTGCCTCTGAGGTTATTCTTGGAGGAAATGGAAAACCAGAGATTGCGCAATTGGAACATGTAACGGAGAAAGGGTAAGTGCCACAAAAGTGTATAGAAATTCAGAAGTTGAGACTGAGTAGCTGTCATGTGGGCAAGGCCTTAAGAATGAGTGTGGGAGAGTTCCCTTTGTGGCTCAGAGGGTTAAGAACCTGACTAGTATCCATAACGATGCCGGTTTGATTCCTGGCCTCACTCAGTGGGTTAAGGATCCCGTGGTGCCGTGGGCTGTGGTGTAGGTTGGAGATGCTGCTCAGATCCGGCGTAAGCCAGCAGCTGCAGCTCCGATTGGACCCCTAGCCTGGGAACTTCCACAGGCTCCAAGTTCGGCCCTAAAAATTTAAGAATGAGTGTGGGAGTTCCCGCTGTGGGGCCAGAGGATTGGTGGTGTCTTGGGGGCACTGGGATGCAAGTTCGATCTTTGGCCCGGCAACGTGGATTAAGGATCCTGCATTTCCGCAGCTGCGGCTTAGGCTGGAATCTGATCCCTCACCTGGAAACTCCATAAGCCGCGAGGCGGCCAAAAAAAAAAAAAAAAAAAAAAGACTGTGATTTAAACTGGCACGAAAGCTTGAGCGCTGGCATTTCAGGCGACTGATAAGACAAACAAGGTGTTCGAGACCTGCTGGCCAACTAGACCACGCTTCAACAGGCTGGAATACACGTCGTGTGTAGGAGAAATTAAGCCTGGGAAGGCAGGTAGGGCCGAAATTGTGAAGGACCACAAACGCTTCAATCCAGTAGGTACAGAGGACCTTCCCACCTCGCTGTGATGCCTGTCCCTGTTTGTCTGTGTCCCCGGGACTTGCCTTCTGGAGGGACACCTGTGGGTCTCCTCCCGGGTCTACAGGCTGCCAAGTTCGGGTTCCCCAGAACCAGCGCGTCACCCTTCCACCTTACCTTAGACCACTCGGTGGTATCCACCCAGTACAAGGTGATTTTCCGGGCGATCATGACCTCCTGGACTCTCCTGGGCAGCAACTTATCCATCACCTGCTTCGGAGAGGGCGGCAGGCGCTGGGCCTGGGCCTCGCACCCGGCCACGAACTGCAGCAGCTCCCTCTGCGAGTGCGGACAGGGGCCCAGGAGGAAGACTGCGTTCACAAAGCTCCCGAGCGCCGACGCCGCCTCCTTAGCCTCGCCCTCCACGTCCAGCAGTCTTCGCCTGCTGCTGCGCAGGATCGGCTTCGTGGGCGACGTGATCTCGGGCCGGTCCCACTGATAGTCTAGCAGCGTCTCCATCAGGGCGCTGTGTGTGTGGGTGGCGCGCGGAGCTGGGCCTGGCAGGTGGGCGCCGCGGGCGCCATCCCCGAGCCTGGCCTCCAGCTCCTCCTCGAAGTCCTCCCACGAGCGGACGCCCAGCTCGCGGAAGTCCGACACGCGAGAAGGCCGGCTCCGCGCCCCCTGAGAGTCAAAGAACCTGAAGGCCCAGCGGACCCTGGCCAGGCCGAACCGGCAACTCAGGTAGGTGAGGAGGCGCAGGGCGGCCCGCCGCACCGGGCTTTCCCCAGCGGCGCCGCCCGCGGTGTCCAGCAGCAGCATGACGTTGTGACAGCAGGCCATGTCGGCCGCGCGGCCGCCTCAGGCTTACCTCCGGGACTCTTGCTTCAGGGAACCAGCGCCATTCTCTGCTGCTCGCAGGTCCCCAGTCGAAAGGCTCCCGCGCTCTCCAAGGGCTGCTACCATTGGTGGAGCTACCTCCAAAGGTCAACTTCTATTGGTCGCTCGCCTTACGTAAGTTACGTGAGCTACTTCCATCCTTGGCGCAGATTGGAGGAGCGTTGGTGAAGAACGCTGCTTAATTGGTGGAGGGTGAGACTGTGGGCGGGACGCTGTGTTCCGGGAGAAATGTAACGTTCATTGGCCTGGGCCTCCGTTTTAAAATTTAAAGAGGTGGTGCTTGCGGCCTGTACCTTTAAGTTTCCCTTTTGTGAGGGCCGACGGCGTCCGTGCAATGGTGCTGAGAAATGTTTACTAAGACCTTAAAAAAAAAAAAAAAAAAAAAAAAAGGCTTGAATTGAACTGCTTAAAGCCACTCTAAAGTTTCCATCTTGTGGAATCCAATGGTGAAGACTTAACATTTTCTGTAATTTCAGAAATAATTATTAAACGTTTACTCCCTTTGCCTCAGGAGCTTTTAGGCATTTCTCTGAACAAAGTAATCGGAGAGCAGGATAAAAGTTTAACTTGAGAAAAATAAAAAACAACTTGGGAATGATTAAATGATGTATGGTACCCCTCCCAAGAGGAACATCACGTAGGTTTTTAAAGTAATGTTTTTATACGTAATGTTAGGTGGAAAAAGACTGCAAACACAGCACAATGCAGTGAGATCCCCAAATATACTGTGTGTGTGCTTATTTTTTATTATTTTTTCTTTTTTTTCAGTGGCCGAACCTGTGGCATATGGAAGTTCCCCAGTCAGGGGTGGAGCCACAGCCACCATAGTTACATTGTGAGCCGCAAGGGAAGTCCTGTATATGTTTTTTTATTTTTGCTTTTCATGGCCTCATATGGAAGTTCCCAGGCTACGTGTCCAGTCAGAGCTACAGCCGCTGGCCTACGCCACAGCAACGCCAGATCCAAGCCGCCTCTGTTGTTGCGGAAACTGCAAAAACTGGCAGTGGAAGGAGACAAACAGCACTTGGAGATATGGAAAAGCAAGGTTTTATTCAGCACTGGTGTGGGCTCAGAGGAGTCACCTCCAGAGTCTGAGCACCAGGTCTTTGTTCTCAGTAACTTTTATACACTACAAGGTCTTGATTTTCCCATGTAAGCATCCCGGACCTCCCCCATCCCCAAGCAGACAGTGTTCCTCCCTAAGAAACTGAGCAAGCAAGGTTACAGAAGCAGAACTGATAAGCAATGCTGGGTACCTGATTAGCAGGGCTGCTGGCTTGGACAGAGAGCACACAGTTGTTACATTATTACAAGAAGGGTGGCATAGTGATGAGCACAGCTGGAAAGGCTTGCAGCTGCCTTCTTAGCCAAGCGGGGGGGGGGGGGGGGGGGGGGGGGGGGGGGGGGAAGAAGGTTTGTTCTTTAGTAAAAACTCCATTTCACTGTGACCAGCACCACGGCTCACAGCAATCTCGGGTCCTTAGTGAGTGAGGCCAGGAATCGAACCTGCATCCTCATAGATGCTAGTCGGATTGGTTTCCGCAGCGCCACAATGGGAACTCCCTACAGTTCTACATTTCTATTTAACTTTTACATTCAGGTGGAATATCCTTAATGAAAAGGACCTTTTTGTTGAAAGTAGAGCAGAATTTAAACTCTAGCTAAGACTGGCCTGTGTCTAAATTTCCTTCCAATCCTGCAATTCTCTGAGCCAAATATTTCTAGGAAGACCACCACTGATACTTTGTGGATTGTCCTTGAATAAAAAACACTGATGTTTCCGGATCCACCTATCCACACCCACGGTCATTTTAGAGCAACAAACATTTGTTAGTCTTAAGATTTCAGGTGCTAGCTAAAAAAACGACTACACCTGTTGTGGTGTTCATTCATTCAAAAAGCAGTCATTATCAGGGAACAAAATGTCCTTTCCCTGGGAAGTTTACATTCTAGTAGGGGGAGCCAATCAATAAAAATAAGTAAAAGATGTAATATGTTAGATGGTGATAAGAGCTTTGGAGAAGAATTAAGTTGAAAAAGGGATAAGGAATAGGTAAGAAGCATATGCGGTTCCAAATAGGACAATCAGGGAAGCCACACTGAGGTGACATTTCAATAAAGACTCAAAGTTCCCATCATGGCTCAGTGGTTAACGAATCTGACTAGGAATCATGAGGTTGCAGGTTCAATCCCTGGCATTGCTCAGTGGGTTAAGGATCCGGCGTTGCCGTGAGCTGTGCTGTAGGTTGCAGACGCAGGTCGGATCCCGAGTTTCTGCGACTGTGGTGTAGGCCGGTGGCTACAGCTCTGATTAGACCCCTAGCCTGGGAACCTCCATATGCCGCAGGAGTGGCCCTAGAAAAGGCAAAAAGACAAAATAATAATAATAAAGACTTAAGAGATTGGCCATGTAAGAAGAGAGTTCCCATGGTGGCTCATTGGTAACAAATTCTACTAGTATCCATGAGGATGCAGGTTTGCTCCCTGGCCTCTTTCAGTGGGTTAAGGATCCAGCATTACCATCAGCTCAGATTCAGCCCCTAGCTGGAGAACGTCCATATTCTGCAGGTGTAGTCCTAAAAAAAAAAAAAAAGGCAAAAAAAAAGAAGAGAGTTCCAGGAAAAGGGAACATTGAATGCAAAAGGCCTGAGATAGGATTTTGCTCCCTATTCCCCACGCTAACTTCTAAATAGTTATTAATAAAACTCAAGCTTTTACAAACAGAGGAAACTGAAACTCTGAGCAATTTGAAGAATCTTTTCTGTGATTTTATGCACAGCAGGACCACAGATGGAATCAAATTGAGGTCCAAAAAGCAGGTTCCCAGGGCACAATGCTTTTGACCTAGATCATAAAACTGCTTCATAAGGAGAGACTAAGAATACTTTTAAGAATAAAGTTAATTGGTCAGGTCTTCATTTAAAATAAAGACAGAGATCTGATTAATTTACATTTTTTCTCCCCAGTCAACAATCCCCCCCAAGCTTGTTTGTTTGTTTAATAATTGTTTCTCTTTTTCTCCCTGTTTTCTACCCTTTTATTCAGTTAATGAAAAGTTATTGGAATTCTCACCGTGACTCAGTGGCTTAAGAAACCCTCTAGTATCCATGAGGATGTAGCTTCGATCCCTGGTCTAGCTCGCTAGTTTACGGATCTTGTGTTGCTGTGAGCTCTGTCGTAGGTCACAGATGCAGCTCAGATTCCTCGTTGCTGTGGTGTAGGTCAGCAGCTACAACTCCAATTTGACCCCTAGCCTGGGAACTTCCATATTCTGCAGGTACGGCTCTAAAAAGAAAAAAAAGTTAATGCCTATCTGCATACTGTTAGTGATGGTGACGGACAGATGTAAAGGAAGAATAAGCTAAACATTTTCTCTAGGGGGAATTAGAAGCAGCAGGACACAGAATACTTTAGAGACAGTTAAATGCTAAACCAAATGTTTAGTATTGCCAAAAGAAGAAACCAAACCATCCAAAAATAAGCCACCACAGTGAGTTACCAGAAATGCCACCACCACCCCCCCACACACACACACCGGACTGGGCAGGTGAGAGTGTGAGAAAAGCATTTTATCATTGGTGGAAATTTTGGATGCCTTTAGGCACCAGACAAGTAAAGGAAATGAGACACGTATCCATGAGAATTCAGTTTCGATCCCTGGCCCTGCTTACTGGGTTAAGGATCCAGCGATGCCAAGAGAGCTCTGGTATAGGTTGCAGATGTGACTTGGATCTGGCATTGCTGTGGCTGTGGTGTAGGCGAAGCTGTAGCTTGATTTGACCCCTAGGCTGGGAACTTCCATATGCTGCAAGTGTAGCCCTAACAAGAGGGGAAAAGGGCAAATGGATATTGGGGAATAACTAGAACCTTAGACACCCCAGGATTTGGTGTTGTTGGGTAAGAACAACAGGTGAAAGAGAAAGGAAGGCAGTTGAAGATGTGTGCCAGGGAGAGGTTTACTGATAAGAAGTTATTTCAGCTGCAAGGGCACAGAATTTGACCATAATGGCTTACTTAAACAAATAGCTTCTCCCCCCTACATAATAAGATTGGAGGTAATAGGCTGCTGGTGTGGGATCCTTGGTTGAGTGTTGTCCAGAGCAACAAGTGTGCCATCCTCCTTCCTGCCTTTTCCCCAAGCTCATAATCACAAAAAGGCTGCACACACCCCATTGTGTTCAAAGTAGGAAGAAGGGAGCAGACCCCCACCCCAACCCCAAGCAGGAAAGCAAAACTTTCACAGAAACCACCCCACCATCAGATTTTGACTTAAATCTCAATGGGTCACATGGCACTGCCTTGAGCTGCAGGGGAGGCTAGGGAATTTGGGGAGGTTGTCATGAGTGAGAGGTCTGATGGTGGATGGATCATTTACACAAATGCTTAAGTTACCAAGAATGATGACAGAGACAGTGGTAGACAGAGACAGTGAGCTGGTGGCCCAAATGTTCAGTGAATGAAGACGAGCTCTACAGATAAGTGACAGGCAAGGTGTAGCCTAATATCAAAGAGGCTGGGGGATGGGGTTCCCATTGTGGCTCAGCAGAAATGAATCTGACTAGTATCCATGAGAACGCAGGTTCAATCCCTGGCCTCGCTCAGTGGGTTAAGGATCTGGCATTGCCGTGAGCTGTGGTGTAGGTCACAGACACGGCTCAGATCCCACGTTGCTGTGGCTGTGGTGTAGGCTGGCAGCTGTAGCTCCAATTCGACCCCTAGCCTGGGAACTTCCATATGCTGTAGGTGCGGCCCTAAAAAGACCAAAATAATAATAGTAATAGTAATAATAATAATAAAAGGGAAAAAAAGACGCTGGGGTTTTACGGAGGATGGCAGAGGAGGCCAACCAACCACACCTGCAGGCCGGGTGGAATGAGAAGTGTGAGAGGGAAAACAGCTCTCACCTGAGGAAGTCATATCCGAGGGCATTAGCCAGGTTTCAGGTGGAACAAGAAGGTGAATGACTGAGGACATGGGGAGGGGGGTTGTCCAGATACACTGCCATTCTAGAAAATGCTATAAGGGAGTCAAGGAAGGGAGGGAGATGGTGTAGCTTAGGGGAGATACAGAGCTGCAAGGGGTTAAAATCTAGCTGATAGGGATGACCTGGGGGCTTGGAAAAAAGGAGCTATGGGTCCAGTGTAGCCAGAAACCATTCTAGGTATTTAAAGCAAGAGGGATTTAATACAGGGCACTGAGTGTTGGCCTAAAGTGAGAGGAAGTAGCCCCTCTCCATTGTAAGATAATGTGGCAACTCTTCTAGTGTTTTTAGCTCTCCCAGTTCCTTTGCCTGTCTGGTATAAATTTTAGAATAAGCCAATCTCTATATAGTAATAATCTTGCTGGAATTACTTTAAACTTATAAGTCAGTTTGGAGAAAATTGCCATCTTTGCTGTGAGTCTTGTGATAATGAGTCTTATGAACATGGAATGTCTCTTTATTTATTCAGATCTTTGATTTTTTGGTCAAAAAAGGAAGATTTGTAGTTTCCAACATACGAGTCATATACAGGTTTTGTGAGGTTTATACCTGAAGTATTTCATTTTTTTTGGAGCAGTTGCACATGGTATTGTATTTTAACCTTAATTTCCATGCATTCATTTTGAAATCTGCTTTTTGTTTATTTCGCTTTTCAGTTCTATCATTTTTTGTTTCACATATTTTGCATCTCTTATTTGATGACTGCATGTTTAGAATGGCTAATCTTTTTGTGGATTGAGCCTTTTATCACTAATAGCCCTCTCTTTCCCTCTCTGAAACTGGGGATTTTCTTAGCTCTGAAATACTTTATTGGCTACTAATATATCCCCTCTTTCTCTCTTTGATTAATGTTTGCATGGGATAGCTTGTTTCATCTTTTACTGTTAACCTACTATTATCGCTGTATTTATTGTTTCATTTTTAAAAGTTTTATTGAAGTATAGTTGATTTACAAAGTTGTATAATTTCTGCTGAACAACAAAGTGACTCAGTGATACCACTCCCTTTCAGATTCTTCTCCCACGTAGGTTATCACAGAACATTGGGTAGAGTTCTCTGTGCCAGACAGGAGGTTCTGGTTGGCCAATCATTCCATATACCTCAGTGTGCATATGCCAATCCCAAATCCCCAGTCTGTTTCTCCCCCTCCTCCCACCTGTCCCCCAAGGTTTTTCTGTCAGTATATTTAAACTGAGTTTCTTTAGGTAACGTATAATTGTCTTTTTGTTTGTTTGTTTTTGATATCTGGGGCCACACCTGCAGCATATGGAAGTTCCCAGGCTAGGGGTCGAATCAAAGCTGCAGCTGCCAGCCTACACCACAGGCACAGCAATGCCAGATCCAAGCCGTGTCTGTGACCTACACCACAGCTCACAGCAACACTGGATTCCCACGTTGCTGTGCCTCTGGCGTAGGCCAGTGGCTATGGCTCCAATTAGACCCCTAGCCTGGGAACCTCCATATGCCTCGGGAGCAGCCCTAGAAAAGGCAGAAAGACCAAAAAAAAAAAAAAAAAAATAGAAATACGACCTCCCTTTAAGTCCCCTTACCTTCCCTCAATTATAATTGTCTTACATAGTTCCTTACAAATATTGGTAACCACATTAGATGATGTTATCATTTCTGCCTTAGCCATCAAACCTAATTTAGAAAAGTTAAAAGGAAAAGCTTATTATGTTTACTCATATTTTTACTCTTTTTGTTGTTCTTTCTTCTTTTCCAATGTTCTGAATCGGAGCTGCAGCTGCCGGCCTACACCACAGCCACAGCAATGCTAGATCTGAGCCTCGTCTGCCACCTACACCACAGCTCATGGCAATGCCAGATGCTTAACCTACTGAGCAAGGCCAGGGATAGAACCCTCATCCTCATGGATACTAGTTGGGTTCTTAACCCTCTGAGCCACAATAGGAAATCCTCTGAGTCCTTCTTGTATCATTTCCTTCCTGTTTCAGAACTTCCATTAGCCATTCTTTTAGAGTAAGTCTACTGGTAATAATTTTCTTAATTTTCCTGCATCTGAGAATGTCTTCATTTTCTTCCCTTTATTCCTGAAGGATATTTTCACTAGGGATAGAATTTGGGGTTGACGGTTCTTTTTTTTTCTTTTCTTTACCCCTTGAAAAGCGTCCTGCCCCTTCCATTGGCCTGCTATGGCTTGCACTGACACTGCCAGTGGGGAAGATGCCTTACCACTGGGTGGTGGTGAAAGTCCTGTTTCTCGGCTAGGCCTCCTCTGGCATCAACTCGGGTAGGGCTGGGAGGTGTCATATTAACACCTGATGGATGTGGAAGTCCAGGTTCCCCAAACGACCTCCACTGACATTGTAGGAGTTCGGCCTTATTACCACTGGGCAGAGACAAAAAGTTCAGCTCCTCATTTTGCCTTCTCTGATGCCACCATGACAGGAGGGGGCTGTGGTCTCATTATGTCCAAGTGTGGAAGTGTAGGCTTCCACTCAGGTTTTGCTGATAGGGCTGAGCCGCTATATCCTTTTTTGGTTTTGTTTGTCTTTTCTAGGGCCACACTCACGGCATATGGAGGTTCCCAGGTTAGGGGTCAAACCAGAGCTGTAGCCGCCAGCCTACACCAGAGCCACAGCAACACAGGATCCAAGCCGAATCTGTGACCTACACCACAGCTCATGGCAACACCAGATCCTTAACCCACTGATCGAGGCCAGGGATCAAACCCACAACCTCATAGTTCCTAGTCAGATTTGTTAACCACTGAGCCGCAGCGGGAACTCCTTTTTTTTTTTTTTTTTAGTTTGGCTGGAATGACTGATTATTGTGTAAAAGTTTTCTGTCTTGCTAGTTTGCTTCTTTCCTGGCCTTTTAACTAGAGAGAACAGGAGTTTTTTGTTTGTTTGTTTATTGCCTTTTAGGGCCACACCTGGGGCATATGGAGGTTCCCAGGCTAGGGGTCAGATTGGAGCTATGGCTGCCGACCTACGACACAGCCACAGCTGCATCAGATCCAAGCCACATCTGTGACCTACACCATAGCTCATAGTAACATCAGATCCTTAACCCACTGAGCAAGACCAGGGATTGAACCTGAAGCCTCACAGTTCCTAGTCAGATTGTTTCTGCTGCACCATGACAGGAACTCCAAGAAAAGGCTTTTTTTTTCTTTATTGCATCTATTGGTACATTAGGTTGCCAGCTTCTGCAGTATCCAGTTCGATATAAAAGGCAAAAAGAAAACCCAGGGTACTCACTGCCAGAAGAGCCTTAGCCAGTCTTCCTCTTTTCTTAACCTCCCAGAGTCTTCTTATGTTTGTTTATACAGAACTTTAGCTTTTGCCAGTGGGAAGACTAGGAATATATACGTCTAAAACATTTTGTCTGGAACCAGAAACTGGAAATCATCGTTTTGATTAAAACTTATCATATAAGTTATATGCAAGCTATCTAAGAGTTTGTTTCACTTTATAAACTGTGATGGTAAGAACTTGTTTTGTCTTTGCATCCTAGCAGAGTAGCAATAAATTATTTTTTAATTGAATTGTGGTATACTATCAAGCATTTTTTAATTTCCCAGGATGTTAGGACGTTGTGCAGATACAGATAATTACCACTAGAGGGCAGTATCAGCAACACATCCCTGAGGGCTCTGAAACTTATATATCCTGCTCCAGAGTGGAAAGGGTCCCCAGAACTGCTGCTTCTTAGTTTGTGTGAGGAAAACTGAGGTCTGGAAATTTAATGTCATTGGGCCTCCTGGAGGGGAGAAAAAAAGGACCTGACAAAGCTGCACTTGGAGCACATGGGTCCCCCTGTTCCCCATTAAGGGACAGGAAGTCACATATTTCCAACATCTATGCTTCTGGGCACTGCTTACAGTAATTCCCAGGCATTATTTGCTTCCTTTTACAGATGAAGAAACTGAGGCTCATAGGGTGTGTCACAGCTGCTAAAAGGAAGCTCTGAAGTTCTTATAGTGCTTCAGCCAGGAGATGCAGGGATCGCCTCCTCCCTGTGATGGAATGAACAGAAGAAACCTCCTCGGGCAATGGACCCAGGCCAGCCCCACACCCAGCAAGCCTCTGAGCCCTGAGTGTGTTCCTCATCTGTCTTTAGTGAGGTCACAATCCACTCTGTTTTCAGAGCTGTGTGATCAGGGCCAGGGACATGCAAAGTGAAAAAAATGTGGAACTCCCTTGTTAAAAAAAATCAAAAACTGGAGTTCCCATCATGGCTTAGCAGTTAACGAACCGGAGTAGCATCCATGAGGATGTGGCCTTGCTCAGTGGGTTAAGGATCCAGCATTGCCGGTGGTGTAGGTCGCAGATGCGGCTCGAATCCTGAGTTGCTGTGGCTGCGGTGTAGACTAGTGGCTATAGCTCCGATTAGACCCCTAGCCTGGAAACCTCCATATGCCGCAGGTGTGGACCTAAAAAGACAAAAAAATAAATAAATTAATTAAAAATTTCAGCAGTTCCCACTGTGGCTCTT